>NC_137830.1:31429756-31589756 GCF_963921795.1 Nannobrachium achirus | reverse complement strand
ACTACAATTATCTGAAATCTTTAGTTGAATATTATTACAAGAACAGCCCTATACATTTTGGCTTATGTACTTTTTTTCCTTTTCTTTTTTTTACATTTTATACATTTGAAAATGTGTGAAAGGTGAGTATTTTTGGTACTTTAAGATACATTTTGATACCAATACTTTTGTACTTTTATTCAAGTAAATTTTGAATTCCGGACTTTTTTTTCTGTTTTTTCGAGTTTTTTTTTTGCATTGCAGGAATGATACTTTTACTTAAGTAAACAATGTGAGTACTTTTTCCACCACCGATGAGGAGCGCCAGAGGCAAGGAGAAAGAATCTCGCGGAGACATCAAGGTGGGAGAAGAGAAAGAGAGAGTGAAAGTGGGCTAATTTATGCCATGTAAAACAGACTGGACTATGGAGAGACTGGGGAATAGGGCTGCAGTCATTGATTACTTTCTTGGTGATTATTTTGTTGATTACTTTTTCAAATGAATCAAATCATTGATAAGTGTTTTCTTATTTTCTTTTCAACAATCGATTGTTCACGTTAACCATTTAAGCTCTATTCTATGCTTCATCATACAACGGTGTAAGCCTGAATGCTTCCATCTACTGTATACTTCGATCAATGCAATTCATCTCTGGGATGGTGCGTTCTATACCTTTTGGAGAAAGAGTATGAACTTAGAACTGATATTAATCTATGGCTGCTCTGGCTATGATGTCTGCACCATTCTAGGTTTAAGAGTGTCAAAACAATACAAAACTAAATGCCTATCTTTGCTTCATCATACAATGGTGTATCACAAAAACAGCTTGACAACCTTGCACTAACATGTCGTATCACAACACATTGTGAACTAAAGGGAAGGTTGATAATTGTGCCTAGACAATCGCTAACTTTTATTTAAAACCAATAATTATTATGTTTTAATAAACTACAAGTTGATTAGCACTACTAGTCCATTTACTACTAGTCCATTTAAACCCTTTCATGAACCCCAGGACATTTTACATAAAAAACAATGCACATTGGGAGAGAGTTCCACAGGGTGGGGGCTGCCACACTGAAGGCTCTGTCCTCCAAGGTTTTCTTGCTTGTTTGGGGGACAGAGAGGAGGTTCAAGTCTATGGGCCGCAGAGAGTACATGTATGGAGGAGGCCTCAGAGGTACTGTGGAGCCAGGGCGTTGATACATTTAGGTGAGAAGGAGGAGCTTGTAATAGAATGACATCATATGTGTAAAGGACGGACAGAGAGACAGACAGACAGACAGACAGAGATATAGAGATTTGTGGATTTATATAAATGTCTGGCCAATTGATCCAGATCCAGATCCATATCCAACTGACTCCCAGCAAATAAAATAAAATACAACATGTTTGTGAAGCATTAATCCAATGCATTGTGTTGCCTTCTTTTCACCCTTGACAACTCTTCCTTTTCTTGTATAAAAAAGTCTGGGACACGTGTATGAGCCATGCAGCACCATTTTGTAAAAAAATATTGACAGCTAATAAATTCCAGGAAAGGTAATTGCATGCATTTCCGTAATTATTCACAGTACTGCTGCAATCTGTACTCACTCGGTGCTCTGCTAAACTCTGAATCTCTCTGCTACAGAAGCAGTAAGCAGAACAGCCCTTCATTAGCTGAGATTTGAGATATCAGCTTTGTATGAGATGAAAAACGCTGTGTGGATTCCCTAAAACCTGCCGACTGAGTCATCAATAAACTCGCACACCGGTCAATCTTGTTTCAGCGGCATTGACTGCACCACTGTTTTGCTTCAGAAAAGTATCAATACTGCCATGCAGAAAAGTCAGTTAATCAAGATTTACTTGAGTAAAAGTACAAGTTTTGGCATCAACGTATACTTAAAGTACCAAAAGTAAAAGTACTAATTGTGCAGAACGTCCCATTTCAAAAGATATCGTTATGTCTAAAATGTATAAATAAATGTCTTGAAAATAGCAGCTCTAAAAGCTCTCACAACACATGTACAACATCTTGACTGCCTTACATGACTTAAGTCATTTTACCTAAAATCCAATGCTGGATGGCGCTGTTGGCTAGCCTATTGTCACCAAATGTTTGTTTATTCGGGGGCACATCGCCCAATGACGTCTTGACGTAATCGGCACCAAAAAATGCGTGAGACGTCTGTATCTTTCACATGCACGCTTGTGGTCGGACAATTTTCAGATTCTAGCAGACCCGTGGCCGTCTTTTGAATGCTCCTTTTCACAGACAAGCGTGACAGAGAATATTCAGCCAATGTTCAAAAACGCTCTAAATCCCGGCAGTCAATGTGTTAAGTTACTTAAGTCAGTGGTTCTCAACCTTTTCAGGCCGCGACCCCCAAAATAATCATATTTTAACAGGGGACCCCCATCCTGACGAGCACTAAGAGTTGTCTCTCAAGAGTTGAGGCATTACATTTTGTATAACACGGTTATACAAAATGTGGTTATACAAAATGCGTTGCGAGGCGTGAGCATGTAGATCGGGTATTTTCACAATTTCTGCCTCTAATATTTTTTTTTTTTACCAATATTTAATTTGCCGTTTTAGAGGTATTAAACAGTCCTTAAACTGTCACTTTAGAAATGTCCAGATACCCTCTATACAATTAAACTGTATGTTTGTTTGTTTACTGTTGAGTGAGAAAACATGCACATTAATTTCATCATAATTGGGGGACCCCACCTGGGGGTCCCGACCCACAGGTTGAGAACCACTGACTTAAGTTAACTTTTCTACACCACTTGCTACTGAGTCATCAATAAAACTCACACACCTTCAAACTTGTGACGGTGGCATTGACTGGCGCTGAGAGCGCTGACAATCCCCGCGGTGCCAAACGTATAGGGCTGAGTCAGTCGTTAAGCTGTCGTCTGAGCTGAGCAGGGGGGAAGTCTAATCAGTGGCGAACGGTAGCCGGAGGAACCCGTATGATTTCAATGCACGGGACAGGCCCGTTCACGGAGGCATTCCCCATCAATTAGGCTCAAATTGAGGCTCTTCACGGGGCGGGGGGGGGGCTGACACACCTCTCTCTTGCCTACCGCTGAGAGGCTCCTGGGCCTCCTGCTGAGCCCGGCGTTAACAACAGGCAGCAAAGCCCAAGGTGGATTGTGGTCAAAATCGGGAATGTCCCTGTCAGGGCGGTGGAAGCTAGGGATGGGACGATATGAAAATGTCACATCCCGATTATTGAGACAAAAGGAATCGCGATTCATGATATTATCACGATAATCAAAATCCATTATCCTGGGGTGGAACATTTGCCAACAAAATAGCCGATCTACAAGCTCACAACGCGTCACAACGTGACAAATCAACGTGACAAATCAAATGTCTTTTTGGCAAAGACATTTGATTTGAGTGAAAAAAAGACGTATATTATAAGTACCTTACCAATTATCGAGTGTTTAAGAGGTACCGGATATGCAGCTCTGCAAATAAAAGGTGAATTGATCCCAGTGCATGACGGAGGACGCTATCACGATACATTAAATCTCTGCGATACGATTATTGTGAGTGTTTTTTATCACGATAAATGATATCGCGTATCGTCCCATCCCTAGTAGAAGCGTGGAAACTGAAAACTCAGTTGTTGAAGATTCTGATGTTTTGCTTTTTCTCCTACTGTCACAGATTTGACGGACGGATCGAGCAGTATATAGAGGGAATGAATGTGACACCTCCGGGTAGAGAGAGCCATGAGCCTGTTATGGGGAAGGGATTTGAAATGTTGACAGATTAGAATTGAAAATGCACAGTCCTGAGCTTGACTTAAATCATAGCAGACACAGGAGATGGCAATTAGTGGTATGAGTGACAATTCTGATAGTAATCATTGCTATAGAGTGTTTGTTTGTTCAGTAACAGGCGTCTCCCCCTGTGTCCAGCTCTTTGATTAAACAGAAAACACATTTTCAGGTGCTGGGTAACCATTTTTTCACCAATCAGGAGAGAGTTCCCATGTCAGCTTACATTATGTAGAGTACCAATTTTGTCTGATAATTGATTTGTGTCATCACTTCCAATTTCCCTTGTTTATCCCGCCTCCTGTATGAGTTCTCTCTCCTGATTTCAATGAAATTGCTATCACAACATGAATATTTATTTTCTGTTCACTAATAGAGCTGGGAAGTGGGAGACCCTTTACTGAACAGGCACTCAATGATTAGTAGAGCTATAAGGGGGCACGGTAGCACGGCACTGTTGCCTCACAGCTAGAAGGTCCCGGGTTCGATTCCCGCTGGGGATGCTGTGTTCTCTCCTACACGTCATCAGTGCCCATACCCTAGGTGGGGTTGGCAAAAAGGGCCTTTCTGTGCGTGAGTTTGCATGTTCTCCCTGTGTCCCCTAGGGTAGGTACCCTCACAAAAAACATGCATTAATCCTGGTCTCTATACTGCCTCCCCCTGGCCAGCTGGAGCCCTGGCCAGCTGGAGCGCCTGATGGAGAGGAAAGGAACTGGTTGGAATATAACGTGTTCCTTCCACAGGGGAAACTCCCCCCCTGCCTCAGGTGAAAATAAGCAGTTTGGACTCCTCATGCATTGAAGGAAGCATGACGTCAGTCCGTTGTTCTCTCCAGGTGTTCTCTCCAGGAGGAAGAGTAACGCCCAGGATTACAATAGACAATTTGCCACTGGGTGGAAAAAATTGGTTAAAAAAAAGAAAAAACCCAAAATGTGAGTATAGTACTTGAGTACATGTACTTAGTTTAATTTAAACCACTGTGAACATGACCTTGTCACGTTAGCCATGTCTGTGTCTGAACTAGTAAAAATCAATTACTGGCCTTATAGTGTTGGCCTTCCCCACACGGCGCACTAATACATATACGACACCACCACATCACACGCCTTCGCACCACCTCAGAGGTGGCGCGGTCCCCCGCCACATCACACGCCTTCGCACCACCTCAGAGGTGGCGCGGTCCCCCGCCGCTCCCTGTAACACGTGTCGAGGCTGGCGTTCATTAACCCCGCCGTTCTCAGGGTCTCATAAATCGCCACCATCTGGAGGCTCTTCATATCGGCATTGTCGGATGGAAACCTTGCATGTCAAAAAAAAAAAAAAGATTTCAAATAGTGAAAATAGCCGATCCACAAGCACACAACGCCTCGCGCCGCGAGGCGTTGTGTGCTTGTGGATCGGCTATTTTCACTAGTTTTGTGTGACATTCTTGTATGGAGAAGCAGGGCTTTACTTGAGGAAAAAACGTACACATGTGGAACTCAGAGATACAAGGTTTCTGCCCGACAGTGACGATATGTGAAGGAACCCTCCACCCTAACTAACTCTTAACCCGCCATCCATCCACACCAATGGCACTGGCTGACAGCCAATCAGTGGGATGACACCATATTCTGACCCCAGGCTGGGAAAAAAACACTAGAGGAGGGATGACTAAACCTGTGGGCTAGGGACCCCCTGGTGGGCCGTGAGGATACTGCAAGTGGGCTACTCCACAATCTCTGAATGCTATAGACCGATTTCTCAGAGCGGCAACCCTAACTGTGAGATAACATGGAGATTGTTCAAATGTAATGTGATATTGTTGACAATGAATGTGATATTGAATAGAAAACAGAAAATCAATCAATCAATATTCATTGAACTGTGAAACATAATATTAGCATTGAAGAGAAGATATCTGTAAATTACTGTAATATATTTTTTTGTGATTTCCCCTTTGACTTTGATAGATTTAAAAGAGCTATAGTCAACTTTTTCTTGAAAAACGGATGCTAAAATAAAAATAATGTTTCGAAAATATTTTATAAAAGAATAAGCTTCATATATCTGTTTCTATTCAAAAATGACTACAAAAAAGCGTAAAATAATGATAAAATAATAATTTTGGCCATTGTCAGACCGACACTTTGTTTACATTCTAGTCTATAGACTAGGATGTAAACAAAGTGTCGGCCCTACAATGAAAAAGTTTTAAGAGAGAAAACAGTCAATTTGCTAGCCTGATCTCTTCTGGAAGGTTATTTTAAAGTCTAGAGTTGCCTTGGTGACTCAAAGCCAGATGACAATGTTGACTTCTGTCTAGACTCTGGACATGCCCAGCGAGACGAGAAACAGAGATAACGATCAAACAAGTCAAATCTATTGAATATTTGATGATGTGTTTACTGGTCTGTCAGCAGCACAGCATAGGAGAACAAGTGATGATGTTTCATCAAGTAAAACAGGGTCAGTTTCTGCAGTGGTGAAAAGTTACTTATTGCGACCGTAGGTCGCAGTTTACTGTCAGAACCGGCACAGCTTGTCCGTATTTGACCGTGCGGGTAACGCCTGACACTGTGGTTCCCCCTGACACATCACTGTGACATCACAGGTGACATCACAGTGATGTCTGATACTCAGAGCAGGGATAACGCATGACACCGTGGTTCCCCTGACACATCACTGTGACATCACAGGTGACTTCACTTCACTGCGATGTCTGATACTCTCCATATATGGGCATAAACAGGTGACATCACAGTGGTGTTCAGACAAGGATCTCCATGTATGGGTATAAAAGGGGTTGTATGTTGATGTCATGGGAACCATTCTAACAGATTCCCTTTTATGTCCATATACGGAGATCCCTGATGTCATCAATATTAAGCCCATATCTAACTTAACTTGTCTGTTCGCTTCTTTCTAATATCTAACTTAACTTGTCGGTTCGCTTCTTTCTATGTCACTCTCTTCCTCCATCTCTCTCTCTCTCTCTCTCTCTCTCTCTCTCTCTCTCTCTCTCTCTCTCTCTCTCTCTCTCTCCTCTCTCTCTCTCTCTCTCTCTCTCTCTCTCTCTCTCTCTCTCTCTCTCTCTTTTGTGTCTGTGTAACAGGTGAACCCCTGCAACTAATTACAGCAGGATATCCCAGGATGCATTGGGGTTCCTGTCTCATTTGCAGGCGAGGGGAGTCAGAGAAGGGCTGTCTAATAACATTTTCTACCACCTGATTAAAACCACACTATAAATCACTGCCTATCTCGTGCGCACACGCACGCACACACACACACACACACACACACACGCACGCGTGCGCACACACACGCACGCCCGCGTGCGCACACACACACGCACGTGCACACAACTGGAGCCAAACTGATATATTGGCCAGACAGATATATCCATTCTATATCGGCCATTATTTGACTTTTCTCATTGCCAATTATGCAGTGTGTCCCGATTGTGTCTTTGCATGATGGAAAACATTGGCCGAAAATAGCATGATCTACAAGCTCATAACGCTGCGAGGTGGTGTGAGCTTGTAGATTGGCTATTTTCAGAGAGTTGGTGGTGTAGAGAGCCAGTGGGCCGCATGCGGCCCGTCATGGTCTTAGCAATAAAAAAATATTTTGTCTACTTTAAGTGTGGACAAATAATTTCTGATGTTATTTTCTAGTTTCTCTCCATAACCACTAAAGGAAACAATTGCTGTCTTGTTTTATATAAGACTTTCTTTGCTATTTTTTATTTTGTTCCAAAAGAATAAACTTCATTTCATCATTAATCATTCCATGACAATCTTTTTGTTCAATGAGGTTTGGCCTTGTAGATGGAGATGTGGCTGTTCTCTCTGTGTTTCCTTCATTTTTAGACTACCCAAAATCATTGTCCAAACGTCCAAAAAGTGTTTTGCTTAGTGGCCCCTATCTATGGAATCTATGAAAATGTTTAATCTACAGTTTTTTACAATCTATAATGGAGGTCCCTCTGTCTCAACTAAGGGGTCCTTGGTCTGAAAAACTTTGAAAACCCCTGTACTAGACCGTACTGTACTCTCTCTGTCATAGAGTCATCTACAGGAACCACATCCACATTACTCACACCAGATAGAATGCTTTTATTTCAAAGGCCTGAAGGGCACACATATCCACGCGTATCTAAAGTACATATACCGTATACACACAGCACACCATTATCGATGCAAGGCCGGGACTTGAGGTATGTTTTATTATGATTAGAATTGATGATTAGATTCCATCATATTTTCATAATCATAATGTCAACTTATGTTACGTTGCCTGGGTTTATTGTGATGGCCACTGTGAAGCTGTCAAAGTTATTCTGAGACAATCAAATGGAACAAGTTGTCAGTAATGTTGCTATGCTATTATTACTATGGTGAAAGAAATGCAAATGCCCTCTTTCCATGCCATACCTGAAGCTAGCATTCAAGAAAATTGTCTTGTCCATTCTCCCCTGAACTTGAATGCAGCATCTTATGTTGAAAGAATTGCCCTCTCTGTGTCGAAATCCATGCCGTTAAGCCACGTCTCCAGTATTGACTCGATGATGCTTAGTTCAGTGTGGTATGCAAGCACCGAAAATAGCAGCGCAACACGTTGTGAGCTTGGAGGTCTGCTATTTTCGATACTTTCACAAAAAGGCCCTTTTAGAAATGTCAGACCCTGCCTCTCTAACATTCTCTGCATGTCCCTGCTTAGTGTGCCCAGATTACCCACACAGACTCTCTCTCCGTCTCTCTCAATTTCAAAATGCTTTATTGGCATGATAAAATATGTTAAGCAATGCCAGAGCATACATACAGTAACACAAAACAAGTATGGTGTTACGTGCATTATACAGCAGAGGTGGAAACAACTCAAATGTGGGGCCCACTAAAATGTTTGAAAATAGCACATCTACAAGCTCACAACGCATCGCGGAGACAGGCTACTGAAAATTGGATATATTCCACTAAAGTAAAAGTACCTCAAAATTGTACTCAAGTACAGTACCTGAGTAAATGTACTTAGTTACTTTACACCACTGGTATACAGAGACAACAAGTGAATACATAATACCTTGTATTGCATCTCTCTCACGCACTCTCAAAGGTCTGTCATAATTATTATATAATTGTGCATTTCTTTTAGATATTCACAATTATTTAGCATAATAGTCATAATTGTCCAAATAAAGCAGAAATAGCGCATCAGCTATTGAATGTATAGAATGTGTCTTTGTATATTTAAGTTATTTGTCGTATCAGCCCTGTGCAATTTTTTATTAGCCTAATAAAGCCTAATAAAACCGCACCAATGCATACCAGTTTTAAGGCCATGTCAAACCAATGCAACTCTTTGCAACTGCCTTGTAGTTCCAAGTAGTTGCATGTATCAAGAAGTTGCATTGGTGTGAACTGGCAAGGCAAGGCAAACAGAACTTTTATTTTTGAATGATTCATATGTTCCTATGTTAACCCATTTAGTGCTCCAGACATGAACGGGTTAAATGTCCAGCGTGCCTCTCGCAGGCTCCATACGCTGCCATTCTCTTATTTTGAAGGCCAGAAGTCCATAGCGTAAACACTTCCGGTTTGACGTCATGACGTCATTCAACGGAAGCGATCGTCACCCCATGCCGATCGTTGCCTTTGTTATTACGTTATTGTAGCGAGAATCTAATGCCATCCTTGGCTTTAAAAGTGTTCTTTGGAGAAAATGGACATTAAAGATGAGATCCACCGTCGGCCTCCATGTTAAGGGATTACTATTTTGTGCACGTGGATCCGTGATGATGATGAATCGGCGAGTCCAATCGTGCCAGGACTTCCCAACGGACCGTAGGGTAAGGGTGCCGGCGTTACTCTATATACAGTATTTTACACGAGTATACTCTGGATCGGCACTCTAAATACTCGAGTATTTTTCACGAGTATACTCGGGATCAGTGTTAAATGAGTTAAATGCCAAAAAAACACAATTAAATCGTTAATCGCAATTATTTGAATGACAATTAATCGTGACTTACATCTCTCTCTCTCTCACACACACACACACACACACACGTATATTTCCACACAGTTGCAGCTCTAATTACTGCAGTGTCTGGAAGGTTTACCACCCGCAGACCATATAGCTCACATTACACTAAGTAATCATCATCGCAACCCCTATCTTTTCTACCACACACACACACACACACACACACACACACACACACACACACACACACACACACACACACACACACACACACACACACACACACACACACACACACACACACACACACACACACAAACTGGTATCACTGGCTAGTGGCTACAAAACAATTAACCTCCATTAGGCCTCATTAGGGGTGTAACGATATAGTAACTGCATCGAAATATCGTTTTTAATTAAAAAAGTATATAGAAAAAAAACAGTTCAAATCGAATCATTTCTCTTTTTATTTAGTTTTCGTCAGTGAAAAAAATGCAGTCGACAAACATTTTTTGTCATAGTTTTAGTCGACGAAATCAACACTGCCTTTGTGGCCTTTCAGAAACAGACAGAAGAAACATAGGAGCACGTTGACCATGTGATTAACCCCTTGATTCTATCCCACACGCATGTCTGTGTTGTCACTGCTGTTGCATCCTATACTATTACTGACTCACCCGCCCGTGAGGAGCCCCCACCGGAAGGACGTCAAGCTTTCGTCCAAACCCTTAACTTTATACACTAAACGTTGGCGTTGAACTCTACTTAAACTTATTGTTTATGGTCTGAAATCTTTCAGACATTCCTTTGGTGTCAAGGTATCGCGTAGTGCGCACACACAATGTTGCCTTCATGCATGATGTCAAAGCTATACTGTACCTGACCAGGAGGCAAGACATGACATGTGGAGATGAGAACATGTGTGCAGTGACTACGAAGATTAATATACATGAGAGAGGAAAGTGTGTGTGTGTGTGTGTGTGTGTGTGTGTGTGTGTGTGTGTGTGTGTGTGCGTGTGTGTGTGTGTGTGTGTGTGTGTGTGTGTGTGTGTGTGTGTTTTGTTTTGCATACTGTTTGCTGATGCAGTCAGAAATTCTGCATCATGTTGAGTTTGGAGGCTCCAGCCAATGAGACAGAATAAAGCCCTTTGCACACAGACGCGTTTATCCGCACGGATAAAACGGACAATTTCATTTTTTAAAAAGAAAACAATGATTCTCTACGACCTCATGCACACCGGATCGGAATTAGATGTGGCTGCGGCCGTGCGTTTTTTTCTCGATCGAACCCAGTTCGATTTGTGCGTCTTGTCGCATGCGGTAAAAAACTCATCACTCCTTTTATGACTCCTTTTGGGATCTGCAGCTCCGATTCCGCACAGCATTGCACACCAAATCCAATGCATGAATGAATGCATGAATGAGCACGATGGTGTGGTTAGGGACTTTGTGCAGTGGAGCGAGGACAACCATCTCAGGCTCAACGCAAGCAAGACTAAGGAGATGGTGGTGGACTTCCGCACCTCCAAGAGAGTCCCCCCGGTGCCAAGCACCATTAACGGTGAGGTGGTTGAGCTCGTGGATTACTACAAATTCCTCGGAGTACACCTGAATAGTTCACTGGACTGGTCGGACAACGCGCAGGCGATTCACAGCAAGGGGAAAAGCAGGCTGTTCCTCCTGAGAAGACTGAGATCGTTTGGGGTGTGCAATAGGATGCTACAGATGTTCTATCAGTCTGTCATGGCAAGTGTCCTCTTTTTTGGTATAACATGCTGGGGTGGCAACAACAGAGCAGGTGACACGTTTAACCTAAACAGACTGGTGAAGAAAGCAGGCTCTGTCGTTGGGTCCTCTCTGCAGGGTGTGGAGGAACTAACCAGGGTGCGCACTGCGAGGAAGCTAGATTCCATCTTGGAGAACTCCTCCCACCCCCTCCATCTAGAGATCACCAGTTACTGGAGTAAGAGAGGAAACGACCGCTTTACCTACCCAGGACGGAGATGTGAGAGATTAGGAAAATCTTTTGTACCGGCTGCCCTTAAGCTGTACAACGAGACACATAACGGACGCTTGAAAAGGTCTCCCTTCCTAACTTAGACTGACGGAACCATTGCTGTATTGACTTTGACCTCTAAGGAACTATTGCTGTATTGACTTTGACCTCTAAGGACCTTCCAGGAAGAGTGCTCATGTGCGTCTTGCGGTGACACGCTTCCTAGTTTCTTCTTTTTTCGCACTGATTTTTGACATTGCACTATCTAGGTTGTGTTGGTAGTTTCTGAGTATTTTTGCTTTGTTTAACAATGACAGTGAGATACTTGTTTGCACTAAGTAGCATTGACTGCTATGGTCTCTTTTGCAAGACACTTTATGTATATATACTTATATATTATTTGCCCCCTCTATTGATGCACCTTCTCTTTATTGGTACTGTACTGCTCTTGTCTTTGTTTTGTTTTTTTCCCTCTTATCTATCTTTTCTTACGTCTCTGTAACTTTGTAAATAACTGTATACTGCTGTGCTACTACTGGACAACTGAATTTCCCCCTTGGGATAATAAAGGTATCTATCTATCTATCTATCTATCAATGCGTTTTATTCATGCAGCAAACGAAAAAAAGTGTCCTGTGTGCAAAGGGCTTTAGACCCAAACAGTAAGTAAATTACTGACACACTTAAACCCAACACACACGCACTTTCTATATATGCGGTAGGACATCAACATATACTTGAGAGGAAATGCCATTTGTACCTCTTCTGGGGGCATTTTTCTACATGCACAACGTTGTGTTGTAAGCTTGTAGATCGACTCTTTTCTCATAATCATACGCCAACCTGTATCTTCTCCCAATTGTGGCCCTTACAATCATAATACAAACATTATGAGTTGTATTATTGCAACCGAAGGTCACACTTTAGACGTGTGTGTACACATTTTTATGGTCTATGGGTCTGCTGCTCTGACATCATGCTCTGATGTCACTGTGATGACACATCCGGCACATCTTGTCCACGTATTCGTGTATCTCTGAAGGTCACGCCTGACACTGTGCTTCCCCTGACACATCACTGTGACATCACAGGTGACATCACAGGTAACATCACCTATGTAAAAGTCCATATATGGGTATTCCCCAGAATCCCTTTTATGCATATATGAACATATATGAAGTATAATGAACATAATATGTCTTGGCCAGATGGCCAAGACATGGCCCATATCTGTGTGGCTGGTTCAGATAGGGATCTCCATGTATGGGCATAAAAGGGATTGCATGTTGTGATGTCATGGGAACCACTCTAACAGAATCCCTTTTATGCCCATACATGGAGATCCCTGATGTCAACAATATTAAGCCCATATCAAACTTCATGGGCATAAAAGGGATGTACCATAATATGGTACATCCCTTCAATAGATATCAATCCTCCCACAAGCTCAGTGGTTAGAATTGCGCACAAATTCATGTGATTATAGCGTCATTCGACATAACCAGACAACAACAGACAACACCGATATCCAAACCAACCTGATGAGATCGGAGACTGACTGAGTTACACACTGCACGCACGCACGCACGCACGCACGCACGCACGCACGCACTCTCACAGACACACACACACACACACACACACACACACACACACATGCAGCTTAGCGCACAGTCAAGACAGAGCCAACTTGCAACACAGGCACCAACAACATAGCCTATAAAACGATCAATCATCATAGCCAGTACAAAATAATATTTTAGATTAAACTCACCATGGCTGGTAATGTGTCCATCAATGCCAAGCTTTTCTTTAAGTCCTACTCTAAAAAAGGTTTCCCAAATTGTCTAGTAAATCCATATCAAATCTGTTTATTCTCCTCCTTCAGCCATGTTTTGTTATTTGTGCATTTATTAATTTGCATGTATTGAGTTAATTTAGCGAACTGAACTCATCATCATCAGCTCAGAGTAAACAGAAGAACATGAAAACAAAGGTTTGGTTTGGAGGAAGTGGTTCCCATTTGTCATTGGACAGTTCTGCAAATCTGTCCAATGAGAATCGGGAACCACTTCCAGGGATGGGATCTATAGACTGTAGGGCTATGGGAAGGTAGCAACGCCATTTTATACCTGCAGGGAGTGGAAGCAGAGACCAGCCTGACTGAGTGAATGAGAGACAATGATGGCAGCAAAATAAATACAATATGTTTGTGGAAAAATAATTATATATTATTAAATATAAATGTCTTTATCAGGCAAGTGCAGGGCCAGCAGAGAAGGCCTTGCAGGCCCTGACGGCCCACCATACCATATAGAGTACATGGATCTCCATATATGGGTACCAGGGGTATCCTAACTGCTCCGATATACATCACTGGCCAGATGCCCAAGAATTGGAGCGACCTCGCAGATTTCGGCGCGACCTCGACATGTCACCCTGAGGCGTCCTAATGCATAACAGACAACAACGTCTTCCCATTAAACAGCATTAGAGTGGCACAGAGTGTATGTGTGTGTGTGTGTGTGTGTCTGTGGGCGTGCGTGTGTGTGTGCGTGTGTGTGTCTGTGTGTTTGTGTGTGTGTGTGTGTGTGCGTGTGTGTGTGTGTGTGTGTGTGTGTGTGTGCGTGCGTGCGTGCGTGTCACAGACTGAGCTTCATAAAGCTTTATCACAGCAAGGCAACACTCAGCTGCTCACATCCAGTTGTGGAAGAAGTACTCAGATTTCTTTTTTTAACTTAACGGTAAGTACAAGTGGTATTCTGTTACAAGTAAAAGTCCTGTATTCAGAAAAGGCACTGTGAGCTTGTAAATCAGCGTTGTAGCCTGTAGGGCAGGGGTATTCAACAAAATTGTCCAGGGGTCCACATTGATAGAAACCCAAGGGGCCGGGGGCAGCACTAACGTAATCCCCCCCCCCCAGCTATTAATCTAATGAACACTTGAAACAACGGGCACGACCACATTTTCACTACTACATTTTCACAAACAAGCACATTTTCATCTAACTACATTGCAAAGCTTGCAGAATACTTTTCAAGTAGAATACTTTTCATGTTAATGTGCTTAATTTCTGTTCAACAAGTTGACAACTGTACACATGCTTTCTTGTTTAAAACCTAGTGCTAACTACATCACACTAGTGATGGCCAACCTGGCTTTGATGCTAGAGTAGATGTCGACCTTATTGACAGTGCACACACAATTGCCTTCTTTGATGCTTTAACGATGCTCAACGAGGATCAGGTGGGTCGCAGACACACACACACAGTCCACTCTGCTGCAGTGCTCTGACTGGAGTCTCTTCACTTGAATATGATGGAATATGATTAGGGATTACTGTGATTATGGTAAAATGAAGCTCACGTTTCATATCGCGCAAACCATACCTATAACGTTCATTAGTCTCCACAAAAAAAAAGATTTTGGATTTTTTTTTTTTTTTTTTTTTTTCAAAATTCTTTTTTTTTTTTTTTTTTTTCAAAATTGCTCCAGGGGCCACAAGGAAGGTCCCCGCGGGCCGCATTTGGCCCGCGGGCCGCCAGTTGAATACCCATGCTGTAGGGCAACACACCTCTCAACACATTTATTGTCGCAGCACATTTCACACCTTTGTCAACTGTGGGTGTGTGTAAGAGAGGAGGAGACATAAGCCATGTTTCCATAAACTTATTCGAATTAGGGAAGCGAATTATCGGAAATATGCATTTAAGACAAAGCGAATTTATCATGTTTCCATTTGCGGGTGTCATTCGAATTAGCGACGTCGCATGAGTTGATCGGGCTGATTTTTTCAGACCGAACCTGAGCACTGCACGTCTGACTGCTGTGACTCAGTCGCTGTCTAGTAGTGGGAAGAAGGGGTTATCAATCATCATGGCCCCAAATAACTTTTAAATATCTTACAATTGGCGACGAGTCTCTTACGAAATTGGCAAGAGTTCCTCTCAATACATAAAGCTATATAACCTCTCCATCATCGGCAATACTAGTCAGTGGTGTGTGTTCCCCACACTCCCGCGCCCCCACCGTTGCGCTCAGGTTCACCGGGAAAACCGCGGTTGCGTAGCTGCACAGTGCTCATCCTGCAAGTTTCAGCGTTCTCTGGAAGGTGGCCGATCTGCAAGTAGCTTGTAGATCGGCCACTTTTGGTGTGTGATGAGGAAGGGTTAGCCACGGATGGCTTGACTCCGGGAGGTGAAAACGGGAGGAATAATAAAAAATGTTTGCGGATAATGAAAGTTTATTTGCATTTTGAAGTGTTTCCATAAAAAGATTTTGCGAATAAGCCGTTAATGCGCATTAAGTGGCTTTATGGAAACGCCACTATAGAGAGATACAGAGAGGGAGGGGGAGAGAGACAGAGATAGAGGGAGAAATTTTGCACCCAGGAGGAAGAGGACTTAGAAAGGGGAGGTGCAAAACCGAGTTCCTGTAAAAAAAAAGGAGGTGGTGCCACTAGAGGCAAAAATTAAGGGAAAAGAAAATCTCTTTTTCTCCTTTTTCTTTCTTTTTTTAACCGAAAGGGGGTTCCCAGATTGACTTAGCATGGCCCAGGGGAGTTAGTGGAGGAACAGGATGCTAGGGGAGAGGTACAACACACCAATTCTCTGCAGGGACCTTCATGTAGCAGGAGGCTTCTAAATCAAACTCTCCCATCATGTGCGGAGGGAAAGGAAGGAAGGATCTCTCTATTAATTAGTGTCTCAGGTGGTCTCCTGAGGGAGGGAGCTGCCACAGCTGTCCGCTGCATCCCCCCCCCCCCCACCAGCAGCAGCCCCCATGCTGCTTATTGGACGAGGAGGAGCAATGCGTTGCAATTGCTTTCTCCTACATTCTCCCGCATGCTGTTGAGTTGAGTGCCGAAGTCATCCATTATTTCCTGGGTGTCCTATAACATCCAGACTGCGCTGGATGGATTAGCGCCAGCCATGAACGAGTGCCAGACCGACCATGTGCGGCAATTATATGCAGCCGAAACCGATGCGTCGTGATTTTTAATCACTTTCAACTAGGGATGGGACTATATGAACGTTTCATATCACGATTATTGTAACCAAAGAAATCGCGATTTACGATATTATCGTGATAATCAAAATATCCCCAACATCCTTTATCCTGGGGCGGAACTCATAGCCAAAAAATAGCCGATCTACAAGCTCACAACGCGTCGCAACGTGACACGTTGTGAGCTTGTAGATCTGCTATTTTTTGGCAAAGAGATTTGGTAGAGAGTGAAAAAAAGACTGTATCAAGTACGTATATTATAAGTACGTTTTACCAAAAGAGGGTTTAAATGGTACTGGATATGCAGCTTGGCAAATAAAAGGTGAATTGATCCCGGTGCATGACGGAGGACGATATCACGATAAATTAAATCTCCACGATACGATCATCGTGAGTGTTTTTTATCATGATAAACGATATAGCTTATCGTCCCATCCCTACTTTCAACCTATTTTATGCATGTCATTATAGGCAAAAGGTCCTCCAATAATGTTAAAAGATAGCAGATCTACGAGCTCACAATGTGTCACGATCCATTGGGAGCTTGTAAATGAGCTTTTTTTTTTTTACTTAATCAAATTAAAGTTTTCAAATTGGTTACAATTGATTTGGCACTTTGACAAAATATCGGTCAGAAACATCTGTAATCGGTGCTCTAGGACAGTGGTCCTCAACCTGTGGGTCAGGACCTCCAGGGAGGTCCCCACATGATTTTGGGGTGTCCCCCAGATGATAGTGAAGGGACAATTTATCAGGACCTTTAAAACGTTTTTAATCCTTAAAAAGTAAAAGACCATTACTGTGTTAAAAAGGTCAAACATTGCCAAATAAAGAAAGACTCAAAATAATTGAAAATAGCAGATTTACAACCTCAAACATCTTGCGTTGCAAGGCATTGTGAGCTATGAAAATATGTATCTACTATCTGTGGAACAAAATGTGATGCCTCAACTCCTACCATTCCAAGTGCTTGTCAGGGTGGGGGGTTGGCCTTTTCTGGCAATTTCTGTTGGCCGAAGAAGCCATAAACTACTGTTCCTGCAGAACACTAAGAAATCTAATGATGAGACACTAAAGAGTCTGGCAGCAAAGGCAAGAGTTTAAACTGAGATAGTCTGAGTACAGTTCCATGAGTAATTAATCATAGCTGACGTTACACAAAATGCAGAACTCAACAAAATATCTCTTGTGGATTCTATTTCAGTTTGAAATGAACATGAAGGAATTCTGGAGAGATGCTATTGTGACCCAATTATTTCACATTTAAATTCAACCGGCAGTTTGGATCCCAAGCATTGACGATGCCCTTCCTTATTCACCGCCTGCATTTTGACGGTGGCTTGCTTTTGGTCCTATCTTTCGTTTTCCTTTGCCACGCTTTTCACTATCCTTGCCGTACAAACAAGTGATACAACTGCACAGATTACTGACCTCTCTGCCAAATTGCTATCGAGTTTAGAGCCAAGAAAATGTGTTTGTAAAATGGGTGAGCGATTAGAACAGGACTGATGGTTGTTAAGGTATAGCTCTCCACCGAAAATATGATGTTGACCAGGCCTGGAATTTTAGGGGCAAGGCCACTTGGCCTTTGGTGTTGTCCATTTTTTGAAGGCAAAAAGGCCAAATGCCAGGGCAGGAAGGCCATCAAATAAAACAAGATTTTAGAAGAATTTAATGATTAGGGGTGATAACCTAATCTGCAGTGAAATAGATAAATAATGGTATGGTATGTACAATCTGATCCATGCTCAGCCCTGTGCCAATCAAATCAGTCAGGTTGGTTTAAAGAGACACCAATGTCTACTCTCTACATATTGACAAGAAAGAGACAGAGGAGAAAGTGGTACAGTCAGCTGGGGCATTAAGGCCACTGTAGCCTCAGGTCATGCCATTGGTTTGAGGGGCACAAGGCCAAACTGAGGGGCAACAACGGCCATGGCCTTCATCCATGAAATTCCAGCCCTGGTTGAATGGGTGGTGGTGCGCTGTCGCATCGACTCACAAGTTGTGGAGAAGCTGCTTTTGACTGTTGGATAGCAGCAGGCTTGTTGTTAGAAAAAGACATTAAGCCATAGGCTTTTTCTTAGCACCATAGTAGCCGTCTGTCGGTGTCGGCACTTGCTTTCGGCTACTTCTTTTTCACACCTCCCAACCGACTGTTGGGTGGAGAGCACAAATTGACATGAATCCAAAATACACTGATGGGTGTGCTGTCAAACAATGAAACTATATGGAATCTCTGAAAAGGTTGTGGGGGTCCCTGCTTCATCTCTCTCTCTCAACTAAGGGGTCCTTGGCCTGAAAATGTTGAAGACCCCTGAACTAGAGTATTCATTGAGGGGAGAGGTGTGTGTGTGGGGGGGAGGGGGGATTGTGGGGGGGGATTCATTTTCCAGGATAAACAAAAGGCAGACGTGGGCAGGTATAGGGCAGAAATGTTTATCTTCGAACCAAATCAGCGGAGCCCCACGAGGGCGTGATTTCAAAGGTGGGAGTGAGAAAAAAAACAGCAATTGAGCGACTGTGAGAAAATACTTTTTTTCCCCCGCGCGCACCTCTGCAACAGTGGAACATGAGTAAACATGCCATCTGCTCCAAGTGAAGATAACATAGGCTGGTAATTACGGAGGAAAACGGTTCCCATGGAGTCCGTCTCTGGTTTCCCTGTGCATGGTGATGGGGGTGGAGAGAAGATCACCTCCTGGATGCCTCCGCAGTGACGGACAGGACAACAGGGGATAGGAATGAAGCGAAGAGGAGAATTCATTCAGACATGAAAAAAAATAATTGAACAGTACGCCCACTGTTTAACTGGTGCAGTGGACTCTTGCCTCTCAAGACCTAGCCTGGCGTTTCCTCACTGCCTATCGGATATTAGTCTGGACTCGCGGGCAAAATTTTCATTTCCAAAGGGTGGGTTAAAAAAATGGCTCTGCACATGATTGGTTAGACCAGACCAATGCTGGGCCCTGATTGGTTCTCCCAAATTTTGGGGGAGAGGAAATGGATTCACAATTGAGCGGGGCCAGACCAAGCCCCCAGAAGTATATTTTGATGACAATACTTCTGCACTTTTACCTCAAGTACATTTTGAATATTGGATTTCGCTTGTATGTTTCCCCCCTCCCACCGCTCTCTCTCTCTGGTCTCTCTAGTTGTCTACCATAACATGTTGGATCGACAATAATGAACCAGCAGGAGAGACAAGCAAGAAGCCCTGTGTCTCTGAATGGACATCATCCAATACAATACCATTCATTATCCAGAGGAGAATTCCTGCGCAGAACAGAACGGCATACAGAACACAACCAGCTACCAATACTCAGCGTAGGGAATGTGAAAAGTCAACGTTGTTTCCTCCCATTTTTCAACATGAAAAGCAAAATGACAGCCTATTAATCAATTTAGGCCTAGAATTACAGAATGCTTTAACTATTGAAAAATATACAAGCTCACAGCGCGGCACCGAGTGCCGCGCTGCGAGCTTGTAGATCTCCTATTTTTGAAAAAGTCATGAAAATTTGTGCAAATCTTTGAATATATGTTTTTTTTTATAGCGAATGTTTGTAACTCAAATTTTGCTTCTGGGTGGTCCCTAGAACAACATATTTTGAGATGGGGGTCCGTGGCCAAATGCATGTAATTTTGGGGGTCCTTGAGTTTGAGAACCACTGACGTAGAAACGTGTTTTTTTTTTCTTCAAAACAACTTAGAAGGATTTAGCAGACAAAATTCAGATCTACAAGATCACAGCGTGGCACTCGGTGCCGCGCTGTGAGCTTGTATATCTGCTATTTTTCAATAGCTAAAGCATAAAATAATAATACGCAATAATGCGCACCCGGTCTAAATAGCTTAAAAGTGTGATGCTACTGTAACTGGTCGCAAGAGATAAAGAACACGAAAGAACAATGGAGACAGCAGGAGAATACATCATAATTAGGAAACATACACTAACATACAGCTACCCAACACATTCTTCCTCGTCATTAGTGCTTTGAGACAGTGGTTCCCAAGGGGGGGGTCCCCGCATGTAGGGCTGTCACAATTATTACATAATCGTCTAATCGGAATTATTTGACATAATCGCAATTATTTGACATACCGATAATCGCAATTATTTTGTGATAATCGTCATAATCGTTTACATGTTGAAAAATGTTTATATGTTCAAACATTTAAAAAATAGTGGAAATAGCAGATCTACAAGCTCACAACGCGTCGCAACGCGTTGTGAGCTTGTAGATCGGCTATTTCCACTATCAATGTTGTCAAATATGTCCTTGATTTCTTTGTATATCGGTATTTAGGTTATGTGTCATCTACTTCAAAGCCTAAAAGCCAAACAGAAATGTAATTGTCAACGACAAAAACACAATTATTGTAAATTGTAAATCGCAATTATTTGAGTGACAATTAATCGTCATGTAAAATTCATAATTCGTGACAGCCCTACCCGTATGATTTTATTTTTTATTTGCGACCATGGGTCGCAGATTAGTATGTGAACAGTCACAGCTCCGTGTCCGTATGTGTGTATCTCTGTCTGTCTGTCACGGCTGACACTGTAATTCTATAGGTTTGTCGCTCTGACATCATGCTCTGATGTCACTGTGATGTCAGCGGAACCACTCTTAACACAATAGGTTTGCCGCTCTGACATCACTCTCTGGCTTCACTAACACAATCCCGTTTATGCCCATATATGGAGTTCCCTGATGTCATCAATATTAAGCCCATATCTAACAGGACTTCAATATGGGAATGCCCGTATATGGAGGCCACATCAGCCACATACCACACTAACAGAATCCATATATGACCAAGACAGATGGCCAAGACAGCCCATGTCTGTGTGGCTGGTTCTACAGACAGGGATCTCCATGTATGGGCATAAAAGGGTATGATGTCAGATGTCACATAACGAATAACTGAGTAAGCATGTTTGGGCTCTCAAAGCATATCTCCATATACAGTACATGGATCTCCACATATGGGTACCAGATATTACACACACACACACACACACACACACACACACACACACACACACACACACACACACACACACACACACACACACACACACACACACACACACACACACACACACACACACACACACACACACATATATATATGTTACAGTTAGATTGGGTAACTCAGTTAGATCGTGGTAAGAGCACTCGTTTTGTCGTTCACCACACACCAATCATTAATAGGAACATCAGTCTCAAGGATTTCAGCTAGCAAAGCTAGCCCCTTGGTCTCACAGCGCGGTTCCATTTTGGAGCATTGGCGAGTGGCACCGACCATCTCAAATAAGTTGGAGCAATGCAGAAAAAGGGAATTTTATTCATTTTATTCTCTCTCGACGTGCGTCAGCGACACTTGCGTCAGCGACACTTATGCGTCAGTGGGTTTGGGAGACTTGACTCGTTCTTCCGCATCATTAGAGCTCTACCCGGAGGTATACAGAGCTCCAAGAGATTAGCCGTCTAACTCGTCTGCCACGCCAGCATGAAACCATTGCCGTGTCATTCTTCTATACAGCCGAGCGTGGGCGTCTCAAACTCATCTTCCCGTCTCTTGTCCAATTTCCAGTTGTCAGGCCATTTCAACATCTCCTCCCCCGCCCCGCCCCCACAGTGGTCTTATTTCAAGATGGGACTAGTCAGCAGTCACAATGCATCAGCTCACTCTGCCAAGAAAGAAGCCTTTTCAGAACGGTCCATAAATAGGGAGTATTATATCGTCGCTGTCGAGCAAGAAACCTTCTAACTCCATATCATATTTCAACTTGCCGTTTCTTCTTTTTTCCCCTGTAAATCGGTGGTTTTCAACCTTTTTTCATATCAAGGTCCATTATTTATTCGGCATTTGAGCCACGGACCACCATTTGATGAGATTTTGTGTCACAGACGCAAAATCTATATATTGTGTTATCGTCGGATACAATTTCGTTCAAAATCTCATGCTGTATTATTAATGTGGTACCATAGGATAGATAACAGGCCAACGTTGATAAAATGACAATCATTTAATTAACACATCGGGTGCCCACGAGGTGTCTACACGCCAATCTCTTTGATGTCTCTGGAGGCCCACGACGCGTTTGACGCGTTTTACAATAATCTATACTGTACTGTAGTTACTGTACATTGCTACCGCAATGAAGGCTCTACCACGGTGATCAAACGCCAACAATATGGGAAAAACACTACATTTCCCAAAATGCAGCGCGGTACACGTGACCAGGATGTGCAGTCTCCCTGCAGCCAATCACAAGCTTCTGTTCCTATCCTGCACTGCACTCTATCGTCCCCTCGCAGGCTCGCACGACCCGTATGTATCATGGATACTAGTATTTTCCCAGTAACGGAGTCTTGGCGGAGATACACGTAACATGGCGGATTCTTCTCCTAGTCTAGCTTTTTCAATCACCATGTTCAATGCGCGGTCCTTTCTACCTACCGTGACACAAACGCTGTGGCCCAGGTTTGATAAAAAGATGTCCTGACTGAAAGAAAACTTTATCGTAAAAATAAACAGGACATCCGTGGATTACATTTACTCGTATCATGGATACTATTTTCCCAGTGATGCGGCGGAGGTAACGTAACATGGCGGATTCCTCTCCTGGTCTAGCTTTTTCAATCACCATGTTCAAAACGCGACCCTTTCTACCGCCCGTGACACACACGCTGTGGCCCAAGATTGGTAAAAAGCTGTCCTGACTGAAAGAAAAGATCATTGTGAAAATAAACTGGACATACTTGGATTACATTTACTCAACGTATTACGGATACTTTTTCCACGACGCGAAGGTACGTAAATGACGTGTTGCCATGGAGACGATGGGCCCCTGCGAGGGTAAACCCTGAATTAACGTGGGCATCCGATGTGTTAAGTAATGCAGATGTTTAACAATAGAGGGTATGCGTGTGACATCATCATCATACCCTGAACTTATCTGTGGGAACGCCTACTGAGTGGCAAAAAAACTACCCTCTGGCCTTGACAGCCCATACATCCAAACAGAAATCTCCTATCTGATTACATTAAACAACGTTAAACTCACTTTGCCAGTCGATTTGCCATTCACTTTATGCAAGCGCATTACACTTTTTTACACTCTCAAGAGTTAAAGATCTATAGCCTAAGGGTCCATTTGGTTACCAACTATTTCATCATTTAGTTGGGGACCCCCTGGAACCCCCTCAAGGACAACTGGTGGTCCCCGGACCACCGGTTGAAAACCACTTCAACCTTTTCGTTTCTTCTTTTTCCCCCCTGTAAATTAATGCCCTATGGACCTTTTGCACAAAGTAGAATGCAAGGTAGAGGGCGCCAGATCCATTTGAGTCAAACCCTACCATTACTTCCTGTTCATCCACAGAGCATTGATTCTAGTCGTTTTCTCCATTAGATTAAAGTGCTTTCTTTTCATTTTTTTCACTTTTAGTACTTGTCAAAATACATTTCATTTTTCTGCTTCATCTTTTTACCATTCGTTGCTAACAGCTACTTCCGCTAATGCTAACCGTTACTTCCGCTAATGCTAATGCTAAAAATGCTAATGCTAATTCTAATACTGAAATTCTAATGCCAATTCTAAAACTAAAAATGCTAATGCTAATGCTAAAAATGCTAACGCTAATGTTAACACCAAACACATTTTCAATGAAAAAAGTTATCGAAAAAACACGGCCTGCTCACATATTCGGAAAGTGTCAGGAGTCACCAGAAAAAAGGACAGTTGTTTTCATTTAATCTATCATGGTTAAAATGGAGTTTGAAGTTATAATGGGTTTGTATAGGAAGGTCCTGGAAGGGGGGAAATTAATTAGCAAATATCTAAATACTGAATGAAGAAATTCAAAAACTGTCCAGGGTGTTTCTCAAGAGCCTGATTAGACGATAAAATGACCAAAAGTTTTTTTTAAAGTGAAATATCCCTTTAAGCCTACACTGGAACAAAGGTTACCCCCTCCCCACTCCCATCCCATTTCCTGAAAAGTAACAGTTAGGGCTGTCACAATTATTACATAATCGTCTAATCACAATTATTTGACATAATCGCAATTATTTCTCATAATCGTGAATGTTGAAAAATGCATTTTCAAACATGTTCAGAAATAGTGGAAATAGCAGATCTACAAGCTCGCATTGCGACGCGTTGTGAGCTTTTAGATCGGCTATTTCCACTATCAATATTATTTGTTAAGTAGAAAGTTGTCAAATATGTCAGTAATTTCTTTGAGTATTTAGGCTATGTGTCATATCTGCCATGTGCAAGTTCAAAGCCTACAAGCAAAACAGAAATGTAATTTTCAACGACAAAAACACAATTAAATCGTTAATCACAATTATTTGAGTGACAATTAATCGTCATGTAAAATGTCAAAGTAACAGTTACAGTTTTAGCCCTAGTAACAGTTTTGGACATGCAAGGTTTCCGCTCGACAGTGACAATTTGTGCCTGTGCCAATGGAGCCATTCTACTGAACCAGCCGCTATCATCCATCCCAATCTATCGGTCCATCCATCACTTAACCCTCCTGTCTTCTCGAAGTGTGAAGGTCACGGTACTGAAGGTCACACATCACAGGGAAGCCGACAAGCCGTCAAGTTTGGTCTGAAAGAGCACATTGTGCTGCTCGAACCCAATGATTAGGTTATCATTAGTTGAGCAGGAGCTGTGAAGTGAACTATTATGTCCGTCTGTGTGCGTGTGTGCGTGCGTGCGTGCGTGTGTGCCAAATGTCACTCTGTCTGCAATGACTCAATACACATTTACTTTTCCATTTGTTCTCAGCCAGTGTTGATTTCGTCGACTAAAACTATGACAAAAAAATGTTTGTCGACTGCGTTTTTTTCACTGACGAAAACTAAATTACAACTAAATAAAAACTAAGCTGTGATGACTATAACTAAGACTAAATATATTTCAATTGAGAGCAACCTAACGTAAAATGACTCTCTTTTCCACTGGTCCCTCCCTTATGTTTCAGTCTAGTTTTTATTTTGTAGCAACTGCGACGCGTTGTGAGCTTGTAGATCGGCTATTTTCAGCACTCAACCAGGGGTGAAATCAGTCATTACGATGCCATCAAGGCCTGCCAAAATACATTTCAGTTGACTAAATTAACTGTAGATTTAGTCGCCTAAAATCGTATTAAAATTTGACTAAAACTAAAACTTTTCAGGTGACTAAATTATGACTATGAATAAATTAAATTGTATTCAAAAGACTATGACTAAAACTAAATCAAAATTTGCAATAAAAAACAACACTGCTCACTCACTCCAGCCACAAGCATAAACCTCCTCTTTAGCCTTACTCTTCTCCCCATGCCAGGCAGCTCCATCTTCAGCATCCTTCTCCCGATGTACCCCTGCTCCACTCCTCCGCATATGCCCAAACTATCTCAGCCTCGCCTCCCTTACTTTATCCCCAAACCTCTTCCAACCTGGACCGTTCCTCGCATGTAGTAATTCCTGATCTTGGCCCTCCTTGTCACTCCTACTGAGAATCCTAACTTCATATCTTCATTCTCACCAAGGTTTCAAATGACAGATGCCGCCCCTGGCCAGGTTACATTTACACATTCGAAAAATACTGCTTTTTAAAGGTCAACTATACATATCCTTTTGTCCTACGTGAAGGATTTTCCGTGTGACTTCGGGTTAGCCTGATCACAGCCCAAAGCCTCTGCATGCTTAATAAAACTGTCTAACTGGGTCACAGACTGTTGGCCCCACCGGATCAGTTGTGGAGCTTTACTCTGTTGTTCTGCCATCCCTCTCAGCTTCAGTTCATTACGCCTGCCGGTGCCAAAGAAGCTGCAGTAACCCTCCCTGATCCACAGGGCTGGACCCCACCAAAGGATATGCTGAGTAGTGGCAACATGTGATGTGTGCATGTGTGGGTGCCATGTAGGGATGGGACAATATGCAATATTATCGTTTATCGTGATGAAAAACACTCACGATAATCGTATCGTGGAGATTTAATTTATTGTGATATCGACGTCCTCCGTCATGCACTGTCTGGGATCAATTCAACTTTTATTTGCTGTTTGGCAAATGTTTCGCTGCAGGATAATGGATTTTGATTATCGCGATAATATCGTAAATCATGCACCATTTATTTTGTCACAATAATCGTGATATGACATTTTCATATCGTCCCATCCCTAGTGCCATGAGAGCACTGTATATGCAGTATCTGTGTATTTGCATGTAGGGCTGCAACTATGGATTTGTTTTGTGATTCAGTGAATATTGAGATGTATGTTTTAAATGTTAACTTAAGCCTTATTTTCTACTTCGCTGTACAACGGCGTGGCGCAGCAGTAGGTAAAATAGCCGCTGTTTGCCATTTTTGAAAATGTATTTTATTCAAATAGATGTCTTGTTTTTAATAATCATTTAAATCGACTAGTTTGATTAATTGTTGCTTAGAGGATAGAAGACAGAACGGTAAAGTTTGGTAAAGTCTGGTAAATTTCTGTAAAGTTTGTTAAAGTTCACAGGTTAATAACCAATGTGAGACGACTTAGTCAAAGTGCTAGGAATTATAATCCAGAGTGACCCCCGCTCTGAAAAGAGCTGAAATTCCAGCAAAAATAAATACATAAATAAATAATATATGGGTAAATAACCGACATAAAATAAAACACAACACTGACAAGGGCAGTAGGTGATGTAATAAGAAAAAACTCAGAGAGGTTGAATGAATGATCAAACAAACAAATGAACTAACAAAGGAATTTATTTGGTGATAAAAGGAAAGAGCACATCAGCACACATGCATGCTCCCAAGGGAAGAGACTATGCACCCACTGCACACAGAATGTGGTAAAAACAGAGCTACACTTTCTAACCACCTGCATGCCCACTATACCAAGACATCATCAGAGACACATCCCACAGATTACACACACCCGAAGTGAGTTTGAAAACATGACCAATGATGAAAAACTCCCATACCTACAGGGAGAAATACAACAATGCGCCAACACAGCAGCAAGATCTGTGAACTGTTGCGACAAAAGAAGGCTAGAAACACAACCACCCTAAGCACTACAAACCATGGATTGACATCTAGACCTACTGCATATACAGTATGAAACAGAGCTGCTACCTTTAAATGCACTTTGAGAAAAAAATAATGCTGCTATTTGTATCCTGTATATATATAAAATGTCACAATGCGACATAGCTCTGTTTACACAATGCTGTACCCCTCCAACTGTATATATGTTCCCATTTTCAACTGTTTTTACTTATTGATACTTGCTTTGGCATGTAAACGTAAGTTTTCTCATGCCAATAAAGCTCCTTTGAATTGAATTGCATGCAGGTTATGCAGATATTAAGATGAAATGTATAGCAGTTATAACGATGACAATTGTATCTATACTGACATATTCATCCTCCAATCAAAATATGCCGGCCCAGTGGTACAGTTGGAACATGACAGAGCTGTCAGATGGTGCTGAGCATGTGCAACCAGGGGCGTCACACCAAATTCTGGGCCCTGGGTACAAGGATTCACTGCGGGCCCCCCATGAATGTTAACTATTGAAAAATAGCAGATATACAAGCTCACTCGCTGCGAGCTTGTATATCTGCTATTTTTGAGAAATCGTGAAAATGTGTGCAAGAAACCTATGTCAAGGACCCCCAAGATGATATGTATTTGGCCACGGACCCCGATCTCAAAATATTTAGTTCCAGGGACCCCCAGAAGCAAAATTTGAGTTAGAAATGTTCGCTTAAAAAAATACATATTCAAAGATTTTCACACATTTTCACAACTTCTCAAAAATAGCAGATCTACAAGCTCGCAGCGCGGCACTCGGTGCCGCGCTGTGAGCTTGTATATCTGCTATTTTTTCAATAGATAAAGTTATTAGGGCCCCTCCACCTTGGGCCCCAGTAACTCAGTCCCACTTTCCTACCCCTTGTGACGCCCCTGTGTGCAACAACAAAGACTTGCCAAATCACGACTGGCAAATCTTACAGCGACTAGAATCTGCTCCTCTGCCTCTCGCTGCCAAGTATGGATAGCAAAGCTGTGCAGAGAGATGTACTTGGATAGAAAAAAGCTGTTTAGAGATGTTGCACTTGGGTTAAAGCAGTGGTTCTCAAACTTCTCCGTGCCAAGGAAGGACCCCCAAATTGATTATGTATTTGGCTGCGGACCCCCATCTGAAAATGTTTTGAGCCAGGGGGCCCCGGAAGAGGAGATTTGAGTTTTTGCTATATTTTGGAAATAGTTTCAAAAATAGTTTCAAAAATTGCAGATGTACAAGCTTGCAGCACTTGTACACCTGCTATTTTTGAATAGCCAACATATAATAATGGATAAAGTGGTTAAAATTATTGTGATGAAACGTTAAATAGTTTTGCTGGGCACCCCCACCCAAGGACCCCTGGGAGTCCCTGGGCCCCAGGTCCCTAGCCCACCACTGGGTTAAAGTAGGCTATGGTTAGAAAAGCTGTGTAGAGACTATAGGGCTGGGCTATTAACCGACTTAATCTTGCTCACGTAGGTTAATCGATTAACCGAGAAGCAGGGACAGACAGACAAGCAGGGACAGACAGACAGACAGACAGACAGACAGACAGATAGACAGACAAAGAAGGAGTGTGTTCGCACTCGCTGATACAAAGATACAGGCTACCATTCTGTTTTGATGGAAGCTAGCGACATACAGTAAAGATAAAAAGATACATCTGGCATTTGTAGCTGCTACAAAAGCTATAAAAATCGAACCTCTGTTCGAAGTGGAGCTGTGTGTGTGTGTGTGTGTGTGTGTGTGTGTGTGTGTGTGTGTGTGTGTGTGTGTGTGTGTGTAGCACCTCTCTGGTCACCCAGGATCATGTGTACCGATTTTTGTGACATTTGAAGAAAATATGTAGGAAAAGGTGCAAAAAGTGTGTTTTGGAGAAAATTCAAGATGGCGGAAAATCTATCCTGGCGCAAATGGGTGTGGCCTATATGGGGAGATGCGTCTTGACCCAAGGAATCCAGGGAAAAAAGAATTTTAATTTTCCGATCTACGGTTCAAGAGTTACGGGGCAAAACGCAAAGTGGGCCGTTATAGCGCCACCATGAGGCCGAGTGATGTAATTATTTTTGGATTCATTCTTAAAATCATTATGAATCTCCTCTCCGAGGTTTGAAACTGTAGCTCCTATGGTTTACGAGAAAAAAATACTTGAATGTGAGTTTTTGCAATTCCCATTATAAGTCAATGGGGAAAATTAATTCACTAATAAATTAATATCAATTAAACTATAGAACCTTTCTCTTAGCAAGTTACTAGCACACGATTCCCGAGTAAGCCGGTCGATTTGACATATGGCGTGAGTGTGTGGTGCAAAAACTGTGGGAGGAGTAGCGTGCCAAACTTTGAGGCTACATACAGACAGACAGACAGACACGGACGGACGGACGGCCACACACACGGCCACGTATAGGGAGCTTGTGTTCCACACAGCTCCAAAAAAGTTGAGCTGGTTTCAACTTCAGCTACAAAGATACAAACCTACAAATATGCTTTGTGTCTGCCAGTGTGAATGCAGCAAGAGAGAGAGAGAGAGAGAGAGAGAGAGAGAGAGAGAGAGAGAGAGAGAGAGAGAGAGAGAGAGAGAGATTAATCAATTCATCTGTCAGGCCGATGATTAGCTTGCTGGTAGGGATGGGACGATAAGCGATATTATCGTTTATCTTAAAAATAAAAAATAAACACTCACGATAATCGTATCGTGGAGATTTAATTTATCGTGATTATCATCCTCCGGCATGCATTGGGATCAATTCACCTTTTATTTGCCGAGCTGTATATAATTGATAAAAGGTACTTATAATATACGTACTTGATACAGTCTTTTTTAAATCTCTACTAAATCTCTTTGCCAAAAAATAGCAGATCTACAAGCTCACACCGCGTCACGTTACGGCGCGTTGTGCGCTTGTAGATCCACTATTTTTTGGCAAATGTTACGCCCAGGATAATGGATGTTGGGGATATTTAGATTATCGCGATAATATCGTAAATCGTGATTTCTTTGGTGACAATAATCGTGATATGAAATTTTCATATCGTCCCATCTCTACTTGCTGGTTGAACCTCCATCTATACTGGTGAGACAATCTGCTGCCACCTCCAATCACGTCAGTTTGGCCTCATTCCATTGCGTCGTGAAGTGATTCAATTATGCTTTATTAATTGTCACACGGTGTGTGACATCGCAGAGACCTTGGCTTTGTGAATACAATTCAAAGCCACCAAATGAGATTTGTTTGAACTCGAATGAATTCTGCTCCTCGGGCGTTCGATGTCGCTCCTCGGTATCAAACCAAGGCTGGTTCTTTTCATGCCGATGCAGACACACAGCTGTGGTTGGGTGACAGGGTGCAAATAGCGTTTGATCGTCACTTTAATTGGATGAATAGATTAACAATGCAGGGGTAAAATGAAATTCATCCTTAAGGAACTGGACCACCAAAATAATGGCTTCTGCAAGATGAGGTGTTAGCATTCATGGCTGAGCAAACACTGGAGTTTATCTGGAAACAAAGAATCCAAATCATAGAGTGGAAAACAGTGACCTTCAACAGTTCAGATAATGGTTGCGTTCCACATCTCTCGCACGCACGCACGCACGCACGCACGCACGCACGCACGCACGCACGCACGCACGCACGCACGCACGCACGCACGCACGCACGCACGCACGCACGCACGCACGCACACACACACACACACACACACACACACACACACACACACACACACACACACACACACACACACACACACACACACACACACACACACACACACACACACACACACAGTTTCCATAGGAAGCAGCAGGCCAAAGCAAATTAAAATCAACCTATTAACAATAATGAATACAAATACAAATTCATACTCAGAGATCCCTGCCTTAAAATAACATTTTTTTTGTTGTGTTTTTTTTTATCCTTTTTGTCAGTTCTACAGCTGCTGTTGTTGTTGTCATCATTTTAGCATGAAAACACTATAGGCTTAATATGAATCATGAATTCTGGTTATGCCACGTTCCCGCAGCAGTCCATTAGTCAGCCCCATGATAATGACTGATATTCAATCAAACATAGACACAAGCGGATTAAGCGCCTGTATGTCTGGGGCCTGTAGGGTAATGACACTGTTGAACACATCTGCTTCCCTGAACGTACACACAATGAGATCTAGTTCTGATGCTTCTGTGGACTGTACTTGAATACAACTTGGAGTATTGTTTCAGTAGCATTACTTCTACCTCTACATCTCAGAGGCAAATATTGTATTTTTTACTCCGCTGCAATTATTTGAAAACGTAGTTACCGCCGGTACTTTGTAGATTTTGATTATTATTACGGAACATACGTTAACCACTTCAGCCCTATTTAAACTTGCTGACAGGCTGTATTTTGATTCCAATACATTTTGAATTCCGGATTGTACTTGTAACAGAGTATGTATCTACATTGCAGTATTGATACTTTACTGATTACTTTTCTGTGTACTGTATGATAAAACAGGAATTGAGGCCACACTCTAGTGTTAAAGGGCACACATGAGAAATCAACGCCATGCAGGGGGAAATAAATAGCAGATCCATAAGACAAGAGATTGCCCTTTGTACAAATGGCAAGCCAAGCTGACTCCAGCTGTTCCTTAAATTGATTTCTCGTGCGGGCCTGCCTCTGGGGCATGATTCCATTTTCATATACAAACCCTGCTACAGTATCTGTGTTTTCCACATGATTCCATTTTCATATACACACACAGGCCTTGCTACACTATCTGTGGTTTCCCCTCCCTGGCTGCGCTATTCATCACATAGCACGATCAATGTCACCTCCTATATAAGACAAAGACACAGGCCATTTCTTTTTGCGAATGGCTTTAATAGGACTTTGTGAGTGCTGTTGCATAATGTTATGGGATGGCATGGCGCCGTTCCAAGCACAGAGTTTTTAAATGAGGCCAGAAATGATAATGGCAGGAAGTTTATGGAGGCAGTTTAAAGCAATGCGACGCTGGGCTACTGGTTTATACGTTTCAGAAAAGGGGATTTTTAAAAGCTGCCCTATATAAAAGTCTTTATAAATATGCGCGTCGCATCGTGACCTGCTGTGAGCTCGTAGACCTGCTATTTTCAAATGTCCGGTCTGGTATATGAAGCCTACTGTAGTTTTAAAGTGCTCTTGGACTACAGTTCACTTCTATTGTGCTTTTTTCATAGACCTGGTTGTTTATTTCTCTCGCAAAATCTGGCAACACTGGCTCAATATGGCAATGTGTGTTGCCAGAGTGTGAACATGTACAGCAGTGGTTCTCAAACTTTTTGGGCTTCAGTACCCCCTTTTCATGATTGCTGAATCCAAGTACCCCCTTTAATCGACAGCAACATTTTGACTAAAAAATACAGACATCAAAAGTCCAGTTTTTATGTCAATATGTTGAAAATAAAAGTGAGTAGACGGTTTTCTATTCAGTAACAGTAATATTCTTACTTAATTTGGTTTAAAGCTTTACAGAGCAGCACTTTCACATACCAGAGGAGACCGGGCTTTCTCGGTTGCAGCCCCTACACTGTGGAACGCGTTACCTTTGCACATAAAAACGGCTCCTACTGTTGAAACTTTTAAAAGCCGCCTTAAGACCAATTTTTATACTTTAGCTTTCTCCTGCTGATTTCACTGCTGTTTTTATCTGCTTTGGGTTTTAATATAATTTTTATTATCTTACTTTATTTTATCTTGCATTATTTTATCTGCTTGCTGACAGCTGTTTTTAATTGCTGCTTTTATGGATTTTTATGTGTTTTTTAATGTTTTTTATTTTATGTGTTTTATCTTATTTTTACTCTTACGTTTTCTGATTGTTTTATGTACCTGTACTGTGCAGCACTTTGGAAACCCTGTGTTTGTAAAATGTGCTATACAAATAAATTGGATTGGATTGGTTACATATTTAAACATAACAGTAAAATAAATATTTCCATTTTCCATTTCTTTCAAGTACTCCCTGTAGTACCTCTGCGTACCCCTACTTTACTTTACTTTATTTGTTTATTTAGACGGGACAATGCATATTAATGAACACTACATGAAAGCAATGTAAATAAGCCGGAATTAGCAAGAATGCTAAATTTCATCCGTAGTCCCCACATGAAGACAAAACAATACATACCAACAAACAGTAACCCTACATTAGGAGAGGGCGCCTAAGAACATACATACAAATACTATTTTCCTCAACCAAGAGAAAACAACAAAACGACACATATTACTATCAGTACCCTACATTAGAAAAGAAAAGTTAAAAATATACGTACATGACATGAGCTGTACTCTTAAAACTATACATGGTCACAGGTTTGATTGTCAACTAACCATTTTTTTAGATTGAACTTGAAGGATGGAAATGACAAACAGTCTCTTATTGTTAGAGGTAGGTCATTCCAGATTGAACATCCCTGCACTGAAAGGGTGTTTTTTCCAAAAGCGGTTACCCGGTACGGTACTTCGCAATCCCCTCTAGTGATTGCTCTAGTATTGAGTCCTCTATCGGGCTTCCTTTTTATGAATTCCTTTAGGGGAGGTGGGCATAGACCATTTAGGGTCTTATATATGATACTGACCTGTTTAAATACCTTAAAATTAGCGAAACTCAAAAAACGGTACCTCTGAAGAATATTACAATGGTGATATGAGCGGGGTTTCCTATCGAATACCTTAAGCGCACTCTTATATAGCTGTTCAATGGGTTTGAGAATCGTTATACCTGTGCAAGACCAGTTTGTGAAACAGTACTCAATGTGTGATTGGATCATGCATTGGAGATAAGATTTAGCAGCACTAACTGCCAAACAAGGTCTGATTTGTTTAAAGTTCTGAAGGTTGAACTTGATTGTGTTTGTAACCTTTTTTACATGTTTTTTAAAGGTTAGGGTTGTGTCTAACATGACCCCGAGGTACTTGAACTCTGGCACAAGTTCAAGTTCCTCTCCACCCAGAAACACATTTGATGACTCCATCACAACTGGTCTTTTGGAAAAAGCCATGCAGACCGTCTTTTTTGCATTCAGGAGCAGGCATGAGTCTGTAAGCCAGTCCTGAACGCTGGTCAGAACAGAAGTTAAAACCGTTGACACCTCTGCATAGCTCTTTCCATGAGTCAGTATAACCGCATCATCTGCGTACATCTGGATATGTACATCTTTACATACATCAGGTAGGTCGTTTATGAACAGAGAAAACAGAATTGGTCCTACTATTGATCCCTGGGGGACACCAACCGAGCAAGTGTGATAAGGAGACTTGATGCCATTTATGCTTACACACTGTTCTCTATTTGATAGGTATGATGTAAACCATTTGATGGCCTCTGGGGACAAGTTGAAATGTGTTAGTTTGGACAAGAGGACCTGATGGCTGACAGAGTCAAAAGCTTTCTTGAAATCTAAAAATACTGCCATTGCGCATGGGGCCTTGTTCAAAGCACACTTTAACTTTTCAATGAATAAGCAATTTGCTGACTCAGTGGAGTGGAAGGCTCGAAACCCAAACTGCATAGGATGCAGAGGGGTGTAGCCTTTGTCTAGATGTTTAACAATAGACTTTACAATCCACTTTTCAGCCACTTTTGATATAACAGGTAAGATGCTTATGGGTCTATAGTTTGATATGTCCGTTTTTGAGCCAGATTTGAATATAGGTGTTATAACAGCAGCTTTCCACTGAGTTGGGACAGTGCATTTTCTTATGGACAGATTTACCAGATGTGTGATTGGTGCCACCAGAGAGACAATATTTGTTTTAAGAAAGTTTGTGTCAAGCCCGTGTGCATCTTTAGCTTTGGATGCTTTCAGTGATCTGACAATGTTTGTCACCTCGTTTTCTGTGACTTCCTCCAAATTAAAAATGGGGAGATCATTTTGAACAGGGCGTGAAACAAACTTAGAGGGTCTGAACAACTGTGTGATTTCATACACAGAGTTTAGAAAAAACAGCATTAGATTGCTAGCAAGCGTGTGGGGATCTTTCACCAGGACATTATCTATTTTAAGTTCTAAGTTGTTATTATCCTGCTTATAGTATTTCCCTGTCAGTTTATTTATGTATTCCCACACTTTTTTTCCATTTCCTCTGGCACTCTCTATGATGGAGATATAAAATCCAGCTTTAGCCCTCCTTAAGAAATTTGTGACTTTGTTTCTAGCATGTGTGAATAGCTGTCTGTCCGTTGTCAGGCCAGATTTTAATGCCTTTTTAAGCAGTAAATCTCTGGTTTTCATTTGATCTCTACATTTTTTATCGACCCAAGGTAGAGTAATTTTTCTCCCTTTCCTCTGGTTACCACCTCTGGTGAAAGATTCCATTACCCTGCCAATTTTGGAAAGCAGGATATTACATCCGGTCTCAACATCATCACATGAGTGTAGATCATCCCACTCAAGCCCTTGTAGGGCAACCTCAAGGCTATGTTGCAGATGTTTTGGGATTGTTTTGACTATAGGCTGGGACTGAGCTTTGCTAAACGCCTGTTTTGAGAGTTTTCTGGAAAAGAATATTATGTTGTGATCAGAGAGACCTGTCACAAAGTTAAATGTTTTAGCGATTCTTTCCACTTTATTTGAAAACAGTAAATCTATCTTGGTTGCTGAGTGACTGGTTATTCTTGTAGGTTGCTCTATTAATTGGGTCAGATTATAGTGGTCTGTTACCAGTTTAAGATTTTTCCTTATTTTTTTATCGTCCCAGTTAACATTTGTATCACCAATTAGTATTACTTCTTGATTAAAATCACATGCCGTGAGGATGGTCTTTAGCTGGTCGTATACTTCTACTTTAGCTGATGGTTGACGGTATAAGCAAATTAGAGTGAACTTCATCTCTGTGGATAGTGTAATTTCTACACCTACACATTCGGCCTGGATCTCAGTGGGCCATACAATTTGCTTACATTGTAAGGTGTTCTTGATATAAAGCAGGGCCCCCCCACCCTTCCCAGTTACTCTGTCCCTTCTGAACACCTTGTAACCAGGCATGCTCACTAAGGCATCTGGGGATGACCGCTTTAACCATGTTTCCGTCAGACCTAAACAGTCAATGTTAGAGTTTACAAGCAGATTTTCTAGCTCACTGTGCTTATTTACCATACTCTGGATGTTTAGATGGCCACAGAACAAACCTTTGGGTTTACATCGGGGGTCCCACACAATTTTAGCTTGGTTTAGTGTTTTAAAAAATTTACATTTTCTATGTTTTTTAAAAACTGGGTTCCTGTATTTTACCTTAGCCATAGGTGGCTTTGGTGGTTGCCGGAGAGGGGGGGACCGTGTTGTGTCATTGTCCAGAGCTGAGTTATTCTTGCTGGTGACCACCGGCCTAGCTCCGGTGCAGAGACTTCTAGACACGGTGGCCACCCCAGCTGATGACGATGATGATGATGATGATGTCCCAGATGACGGCCCCGCTCCTTTGATGAGACTTCTAGGCACGACGGCCACAGCCTCAGGTGTTGGTGGTATAGCGGGGCCGATGTCCAGCGGCCCAGCTCCTTCCAAGAGACTTCTGGGCTCGGTGTAGTCAGCCTCGGGGGCCTGCGATGTCCTCGGGCCGGTGTCCCGCTGCCCGGGGCCTCTAGGCACGGTGGCCACAGCCCCAGGTGATGGTGTTGGTGGTATAGCGGGGCCGCTGTCCAGCGGCCCAGCTCCTTCCAAGAGACTTCTGGGCTCGGTGTAGTCAGCCTCGGGGGCCTGCGATGTCCTCGGGCCGGTGTCCCGCTGCCCGGGGCCTCTAGGCACGGTGGCCACAGCCCCAGGTGATGGTGTTGCGGGGTCGATATCCAGCGGCCTAGCTCCGCTGCAGAGGCTTCTAGGCACGGTGGTAGCAGCCTCTAGAGCTGGTGATGTCGTCAGGCCGGTAGTCGCCGTTTGTGTCAACAGGTCGAGACCGAGTAGCCTTCTGAACACGGGTGGGGGTAGATGAAGCCAGGCGAACAGTTCGGTAGCCGCTAGCTGCGGTAACAGGGGCGTCTGGAGCCAAGCTGGCGGCGTTAACCGGTGGCTATTGTTGTTGTTAGCCACGTTAGCCTCGTTAGCCACGGTGGTGAGGGCTCCGAGGACTCCCGGTGTTGGGCCTGGGCATGGATGGATATCGCCCGATAACATGAGGCATATGGAAATAACTTTTCCACAGTATTCTCCTCCGCTTCCCTTTGCAATGAGTGGACGCCACGCACTCTGCAGGAGGTGGACGAGCGTCGCTGTGGAGCCATAGCCAAACTGCTTGTTTGTATCTGTTGTCGTATCCCCTTCCAAGTAGTGGAGGTTTTCCAGCTTGGTCAGACTGCATGCTGATTCCCGAGCACATTTTGTAGAGTAGAATAGCACTACTAACAGCAGCGTGTTTAGATAAGTTGTTAGGCGCGTCGGACGTGCAGCAGCTGCTGCGCGCCGCCATTGCTTCCGCGCCGCTACGCCGTGTTGCATTGTGTCTACTACTGTCTGTCCCTAGGGGTACCCACATTTGAGAAACACTGACGTACAGCATGAAAAAAAAAGACCACAAATCCTTGCTTTGCCAGGCTCACTGTAAATGGGGGGGGGGGGATACTCGAGCTCAAGCCGCATAAATCTTTTCAACTCTGAGCCACTGATATTTCTTCCCCCCTCAAGAGAAATCTCTTAATTATGCCACTTAACGTTGCCTCTAAGTGTCTCTGGTGAGCCATGACAAGCATTAGAATTAATTTAGCTAAGCGTCAGGAAAAAGCCAAATACATACAGCTTGGAGGATGCATACTCAATTACCTGCATAGTCACCAGAGTCATGTGGGATTGAAATGAACAGAATGATTTATTTTGTTCAAAGAACCAAGGAAAAGCAGGGGGGTGCGGGGGTAAAATTACCTGCCACCGCTGTGGAGTCTAGGGGTTCGACTCCACCACAGCGGATCCAGCTTGGCCAAGCGTCTATACTAAGACAACAACAGGCCCGTGTTCAAGGGAAGGAAGCTGGGGCGTGGACCCATGGGACCGGGGACGCCTGGAGAGCACTGGCTCATGGCCTATGCCCAGCCCAACATCGGGTTAGAGGCGTTATAAGTAAACAAACAGCAGTAGGCTAGCTCAGTGGTTCTCAACCTTTTCAGGCTGCGACCCCCAAAATAATCATATTTTAACTGGGGACCCCCCACCCTGACGAGCACTAAGCGTTGAGGAATTACATTTTGTATAACACGGTTCTATTGTGAAAATAGCAGATCTACATGCTCACAACGCCTCGCATTGCGAGGCGTTGTGAGCATGTAGATTGGCTATTTTCGCAATTTCTGCCTCTAATATTAGACAATTTGGCCAATGTTTAATTTGTCATTTTAGAGGTATTAAAAAGTCCTCAAATTGTCACTTTAGAAATGTGCAGATACCCTCTATACACTTAAAACTTTGTGTTGGTTTGTTTACTACTTGAGTGAGAAAACAATGTTGCAAAATTAATCATCTGGGGACCCCCCAACATAAATTGGCGACCCCCCTGGGGGTCCCGACCCACAGGTTGAGAACCACTGGGCTAGCTTGTAGGTGCACTGTGTGTTACCACTTCACAACGCTCTACTGCCGGTCCGCTCCGGGCACTGTGAACGTCACAGCCAGGAGCGGCGGGGTAAACAACGCATACACTGTTAGAGGCGTACAGTAGCATCATGATCATTCATGACTGTCATGACTGTGTCTAATGGGTTTCCATGACTCACTCCAGTGCCTTTGTGCAGGCTCAGCTCATTGTTTCTGTCTCCGTCATGCAATGAGAGCGGCGGGGCAGGTGTGCGTGGACATTAGGGATGGGACGATGCGCGATATTATCGTTTACTGTGATAAAAAAACACTCACGATAATCGTATCGTGGACATTTCATTTATCGCGATATCGTCCTCCGTCGCATGCACTGGGATCAATTCACCTTTTATTTGCCGAGCTGAATATCCGGTACCACTTAAACGCTCTATAATTGGTAAAGGGTACTTATAATAATTATACGTACTTGATACAGTCTTTTTTTCACTCATTAGTCCGAATTTAGTTAGTTACTGAGGTTAGGGTTAGGGTTAGAGTTAGGCATAGTATTCTTAACAAATTCGGACTAATGAACCTTCGGACTAATGAACCTTCGGACTAATGAACCTTCGGACTAATGAACCTTCGGACCGATGCCATGGCACCGATCTACAAGCTCACAACGCGTCGCAACAAAATGTTCCACCCCAGGATAATCGATTTTGATTATAGTGATGATATCGTAAATCGCGATTTCTTTTGTCACAATAATCGTGATATGAAATGTTCATATCGTCCCATCCCTAGTGGCCGTGCACGCTGCCAGTCAGCAGCAACATGTAGGCTGCACATCATTATCAGCAGCAATGACATGTGTCTCAGCAGCACTAGAAGCAGGTTCTATAGGGAACTGATATCTCATTATTGTGGTGTGTTTGTTTTAGTGGAAAAGAGTTGTTTGCAAGATATTGCAATTACAGATTGGGTGTTATCTTATGCATCCCACACACACACACACACTTTGAGTGGCAGGTATACCCACACATGGGACACATCAACACATCATGAACTCATTTCATGCACTCACCAGCACCACACTTCATGACTTCATACACACCTCGTAGTAAAGACCCCAATGGAAACAAGAAGTACACTTTTTGCATTATCCTTTTGATTATGGTGGGCCAAACGTACTGTATGTATGTGATGTGACATACCTGTTTTATTTCATGTTCAATCAATCAAAAAAGACAAAGTGGGCAATATGGCTCATTAGCCTGGAAACCAAATCGAGAGAGAGAGAGAGAGAGAGAGAGAGAGAGAGAGAGAGAGAGAGAGAGACAGAGAGAGAGAGAGAGAGAGAGAGAGAGAGAGAGAGAGAGAGAGAGGTGTGCTTAAAACAAATACAATATGACTGACTGGTGACATGCAGTTCAGGTTTACACAGACAGTTAGGCTAAAAAATAACACCTTGGGTTTTAACTTTTCATCATTGAAGCATCAATATCTGCTAAATCATATTTAATCCTTATAGCAGTTTATCCTGTAGTGAGACACCATGACCACATCAATTGATGGAGATGATGAGATCAGTTATTAGCCTTGACCAGTTCACCCAACAACATAATGGCTTTACAAAGCAAGCATCCCAGCCCCTGAAACTCAAATATTCCCAGCATGTAGGCCTATTTGAAAATCAACCAAAAAGACAGCCGGAACTGCATTCGTGCAGCCTACCTATATAAACTATCCCCCAAAAAGCAATGACATAGACTATGCCTGGCTTCATTTATTAGTCTGTTGTAGGCCTATAGCCAAAACAGTTAAGTTGAAAATGTCAAATCTCTATCATATCAGTCAGAATGATTTCAATCATATTGAAGAAATGTTGTCCATACAAGAGTCTGTTTGGTTCCAAGCTACGAATAGTAAATTCAAGCACTAGCCCCAAAATGTAGACTTTGCTTAATATCCCGTGCAGGCGTCTTAAATGAGGTCCCCCCCCACGTAATAGCCTACAAGTATTGCCATGCGAATAGGGGCTTCTTTCTATAAGACGTGCTGGAACTACAAAACACCGGGGGTCTCTGAACAATACCCCCCCCCCCCCCCCCCTCTCTCCCCCTCTCTCTCTCTCTCTCTCTCTCTCTCTCTCTCTCTCTCTCTCTCTCTCTCTTTGACTCTCTCTCTGACACTCTCTCACTCACACACTCCGCCGTCAGTGCCTGAAGGAGATGGGGGCGAGAGAGAGAGAGAGAGAGAGAGAGAGAGAGAGAGAGAGAGAGAGAGAGAGAGACGACCAGCTCTCACCAACAAGCCCACTGCGGACTATACGTCCAGAAACAAGCAAATAATACCACAGCAGCAACTTGTGCACAAAGTCACAAAGCTCAACCTTACCTTGAGAGGCGCAGACAAACATCCCCAGCAGGTGGAGGAGGAGACGGATCATGTTGAAGCAGGCTTGCTTTTCAGGACCCACAGACAGACAGACAGACAGACAGACAGACAGACAGGCAGGCAGACAGCGTCCTGTGCGCGTTTGGAAAGGCAAAAGGAGTCTTTGTAATCCCGCGGGGGAGGAGGATTCAGTTTCAGCTTTCCCCAGCTGATCGACTGCTCAGATGGTTGAGAGCTCTCAGCTCAGGCTTGGACTGGCAGTGCTGCTGCTGTGCTGTGTGTGAAAAGCAGCATGCATGCAGAGTGACTCGCGGACACAGACAGAAGCTCTCTCTCCGCGCGTTCATCCAGCGTCTGATGATTGCAGCTCCGCGCGGACTGTGCTCTTCTCCTGCTCGCACTGACGTGCACGGCGAGTCCAACCCCGCTCCCATACATACATACACCACCCAAATACCAAGCAATCTGGAGCAAAACACGTGTTAACTTGAAACAAACAAACAAACAAGCAAGTGTCACAACATGCAGCAGTGGTGGAAAAAGTACTCAAATGTTTTACTTAAGTTTAAGTAAAAGTATCAATACTGCAATATAGAAATAGGCTACTCTGTTACAATTAGCCTAAAAGTCTGGAATTCTAAATGTACATGAGAAAAGTACGAAAGTTTTAGCATCAACATATAATTAAAGTGGACTACCAAAAGTAAAAGTACAAAATGTTTGAAAAAGCCGATCTACAAGCTCACAACAATATAAACAATATAAAATGTGGCTAAAGTGTTTGATGTATGTTTTATAATATAATTTATGTCTGCAAAGAACTAGTATTAAACTAAAGTTTTCCAATAAATGTAGGCCTAGGAGTAAAAGTACAATATTTGGACCCCAGATGTAGTGGAGTAGGCCTAGAAGTAACGTTTTTGGAAATTGGACACGTACAAATACCTACTTAAGTAAATGTACTTAGTTACTTTACACCACTGATACATTGTGAGTGTGTGCGTGCTATTACATGAACAATTACTCAAGTACTATTAGCCTGTACTTTTACTTGAGTATTTCCATCTTTCAATACAGTCCACTGCAGCTCTGAGATTTCAAATCTGCAATAAAAAAAAAGACTACATTTTTGAAGCACACATACTCAAGAGAGACACACACACACACACACACACACACACACACACACACACACACACACACACACACACACACACACACAATTTGACAATCATAACTGACAGACAATTCAAAGGAGCTTTATTGGCATGAGAAAACATACGTTTACATTGCCAACGCAAGTGTCACAAATACAATAAAAACAGTTGAAAATGGGGAACATAGGCCTATATACAGTTGGAGGGGGTACAGCATTGTGTAAACAGAGCTATGTTGCATTATATATATATATATATATATATATATATATATATATATGTCATAGTATATTAGAGAAACAGCACATTCGAGACGCGGAGCACTCGTGGTGCGGCACGGGGCGGAGCAAGCGGTCGCCACAACAACGTACTCCAGGCGGTGCGCCGCTCTATTGTCCACGACACTGCGAGCGGCTACCGAAGCCCCCCTGTATCCACGAAGCCCAAACGAGTTACGAGGCCCCCCTGGGTCCACGAAGCCCCAAGCGGCGCGAAGGCCAGCGGACCTTGCCAGGGCCGGCCGCGCGAGTTACGAAGCCGTGGTGAATGCAATCGTTATATTTATGCCCAGGCCGTAAGGCCTGGGCAAGCGCACGTTAAACGCCCTGTCCAAGTGACTACAATGGAGCTAATGGCTAGGCTAGGCTAGGCTAGGCTAGGCTAGGCTAGTAAATAAAGAGTAAACACTTCCGGTCTGCGGCGAGTTCAAAGCGTGACGTAACTCTCTTATATACACTCTGGTGAATGGCAGAGCAGTGGCTGACGTCGCCATCTGGTGGTGATTAGTGTGTGGTGAACGTCAAAACGAGTGCTCCTTGACAACTTTTACTGGTTTCTTGAACATACTGTAACATATATATATATATATATATATATATATACACACACACACACACACAGGGTATAAAGCTTTTGGAACAAATAGCAGCATTATTTCTTCTCAAAATGCATTTAAAGGTAGCATACTGTATGTACAGTAGGTCTAGATGTCAATCCATGGTTTGTAGTTATAGGGTGGTTGTGTTTCTAGCCTTCTTTTGTCGCAACAGTTCACAAATCTTGCTGCTGTGTTAGCACATTGTTGTATTTCTCCCAGTAGGTATGGGAGTTTTTCATCATTGGTCATGTTTTCAAACTCACTTCGGGTGTGTGTAATAATCTGTGGGAAGTGTTAGCCTTACATTAATCCTCTCCTGTAGTAGCTTCTGCTTTGATGACGTCTATGGCTACAGGAGAGTCTTAACGCTTTGACAGACAGGTCGGGAGTATGGTCTGCAAAACTGCTACTGCGGCTCTACACATGCATACATGCGAGACATATCTTCCGTACAAGTTCTGCAAGGTGTATGCGACTTGTACGGTAGCCTTGTTTAATGTATAAGTCCGTATTGTTAAATAAAATGAGTTTTTACCAAGTGTGTGTCTTTTCCAAATCGAGCAGCTCTGGTTAAAGATGGCTGCACTTATCACGTGACGTTCATCCATTCCCCCATTCGTTCATACAAGGACATGACGTATGTGTATACGGAATAATGCTTCCAGCCACCAACGGGCGCTGTTGCAGCTAACATTGTAGCAAACGAGGAAAAGCTGTACACTTGGTAAAAACGAATTTTATTTAAAAATACGGACTAATACATTAAACAAGGCTACCGTACAAGTCGCATACACCTTGCAGAACTTGTACGGAAGATATGTCTCGCATGTATGCATGTGTAGAGCCACAGTAGCAGTTTTGCAGACCATACTCCCGACCTGTCTGTCAAAGCGTTAAGACTCTCCTGTAGCCATAGACGTCATCAAAGCAGAAGCTACTACAGGAGAGGATTAATGTAAGGCTAGGGAAGTGTATGTGTAGACAATGAACCAATATAAAGGTACATTAGTAACGTAATATGTATGTAGAAGGACACATCCCCCGGCTGTTTTTCTGGAAGGAAACAACCCAGCACAATAATATACAGGCAGATAAAGGGAAATGGCTGATAAAAAACCCCATTAAAAATAGTCTTAACACTTTGACAGCCGTATGGAGATGCCCATATTAAAACCGTTTTATACCGGACATCTGAGCAAGGAGTCTCAGCCAGACCAGAATTTACCGTACTGGGTCATTAAAAACGAAATAAATGATTTTTATCCGAAAATCGGCGATCGTCTAACCTTCCCTATAGTCACCGCTCGTCCATCGATAGCGCATGGCTCCTCTGACATGAAGCAGAAGTGATGTCAGGTCCTTTCCCTGCTATAGCTTCCCAGCTCCCATCCATTTATGGTTTAGACGTTAGCGTTAGCATAGCTGGAGTGCTAAGGGCTAAGTTAGCGAAAATGTTCACATCGACTGAAGAGTCATACTTGGATTATTTGAGCCCACACACACGGGGAGACGATGCCTCGGCCAAAACCGCCACTCTAAGCCAATGCAGATTGAGGAATTTCTGTGGTGAGAATACAATGGGGATCGCGTGATGGTTATGGGGATGAAGACTACATGATATTGCGCTGATGGTCTTGTAAAATGAATGCTGTTCAGATCATAATATAATAATAGAAATTTCACGGCTAATCTACCAACAAGCCATTCTATTTCGGCTGGCGAAGTGTGATACCCCTTGACCCTCCTTCTATTGTAAATATCTACTGTATATATATTTTTCTGCACTGTTTTCCTTTGTTTTGTTTTTTTCTGACTATCTACTGTTCTATCCGTCTGTCATTCAATGTTATATGAGATGCTTCCTGTTGTTTCCTGTGTAAATAAGGCAATTGCTTTCTAGGATCTCCTTTTAATTGACCTAGTACCAGTGAACTGTACCGTCATGAAACTATACCTTTTTCTATGCAAACTTCTAATAAAGTCTTCAATCAATCAGTCAATCAAACCTTAGTGTACATTTAAACACTCAAGCTTCATACTGTACATGGCAGATTTCATGAATACAGATTAAAATAAAACAATGATGCAGTCAGATATGTGCCTATATCTGTGTCATACACAAACAACTCTCTTTGCTAGGACTGGTGATGACTGGGTTTGTGGAAGTGTTGGTCTGAGACAGCTCTTCAGTGAACGCGTTCTCCAGCACTTTTAGCAGAGACATGTGAACCTCATCCTTGAAATCACGACCCATGAACACATACAACAGCGGATTCAGGCAGCTATTGAGACATGCCAGGCAGAAAGCTATGGGAAACCCGACAACCACCATGTTATGCACCGTTTCACTGTGCTCCGCCACCACGAGATTCACCAACGCAATCTGTTCCATGATTTGAAAGGGGGCCCAGCACAGGAAAAACGCAGTGACAGCGGCTGCGATGATTCTGAAGGGGCGACCTGTGTGGCTGGCCAGCGAGCGCTTCCTCCTTAGCTGGTAGATGATGACAGAATAGCAGGAGACGATGACGGTGAAAGGAACCACGAATCCCATAAGGAAGTCGGTGATGATCATGATGCCACGTCGAAACCTCCACAACTGCATCGCGGGTGGAATGTAGTCATCGGTGAGTGCAAAGTTGTCAAAGCACCAGAGGATGTCCTCATCACGGAAGGATGGACGCGTGTCCTTAAAGATGAAGTATGGGGAGCTGAGAGCCAAGCCCAGAAGCCAGACACCCAGACTCACACAAGACGCCTTTCTGGCGCTGCGGTGGTTCTTGGCCCACACTGGCCACACCACACATACACATCTGTCAACACTGATGACCATCAGAATGAAGATGCTGGCATACATGTTCGTGTAGACCACGGTAAAGTTCAGTTTGCACATGAATCTGCCAAAAGGCCAGTGGAAGTCCAGAGCCGTTTCTGTGATTCTCAGGGGCAGGAACGCTGCAACGAGGAAGTCGGCCACGGCGAGGTTGAGGTACCAAACGGTGTTGATGGTTTTCTTCATCTTGAAGCCCGTCACCCAGATGACAACACCGTTCCCCAGCACGCCGAGCACAAAGACCAGGCTGTAAATGACGAGGGACACGATCTTGAGGGATTTGTTGTTGAGTTCAAGTTCATAGTCATCGTCCTCCTCATAGCCCTCCCAGAAAGAGCCATTTCCACCAGACAGATCCATGGTTTTATTGTGATAGGCAGGAGTTGTGGTCATAATCCACATCGTCCTAAAAATATAAACAACAAAACAAAGTTATGCTTTGTTTTATGACCATTCTTTATTGTTAAAAGGTACATTAGTTGATATTTATTTGATATCTTATGTGAAAGGAGCAGCACTACACCCATTTTCAACTTCCCTTAATTGATACTAATGTGCATTATAAGATGGCCTACCAGTGACATAATCGGTAGACAGGTTTGGTCATTCCATTTAATGCAAGAACAATGGCATCTATTTCGGCATCTATTTCAGAGTTTGTTTGGTGGAATAAAGCACTTGTCGCATTGGAGCGTTTATTTATTTATTTATCTTATCTATTTCAGCATGCTAACTTTGTCCTGGAAGAGAAGTTTCTATTAGCTTGGATTCCCCATTGATGATGTCATTGCCAGGCAGGTTTCTGAACTGTCCACAGCCCACCATTGAGACACAGCGTGTAATGAGCATTACTCAGGGAGGACCAATCTATACTATAATTTTGCGAATGTCTGAGTGAGTGTCTGTCTGTCACAGCGTTTCTCCTCAGTGGCTGGAGCAATTGATCTGAAATCGCATCACCATTAGCATATGAACACACCTGACATAACTGTGAAGCCCGTTTGTCACTTTCACAAATCGTATGCTGTATATTAGCATTTTTATGGTGTAACTACTATCTATTCTGCATCTAGCATGAGGCATATCTATTCTGCATCTAGCATGGGGCAACATGTTTAACCAGCTCTGTGTGTGTGTGCGTGTGTGTGCGTGTGTGTGTGTGCGTGCGTGTGCGTGTGTGTGTGTGTGTGTGGGTGGGTGGCGGGCGGGGGGGGGGGGGGGGGGGGGGGGTGTTGGCTGGCCCTCTTTCAGATGTTGTCATGTAGATCGGTACACAGTATCTCTCTAGCCATTAAATGAAACGGGTATTTCTTACATTGATGCTCCTACATATCATGCAAGCACCAGAAAGTTACTTTCCATCCCTCATATACTGTGTGCACAGTGCACACCCCATAACCCACACACTGCACATCATTTCGGAGCTCATATCTTTGAACGGGTAAGGGCTAGTTATATTAAGACAAGAAAACAGAGGGTAAGGAGTGCATCTGTTTGGCTGTAGAGTAAAAATCTCCCACACAAGGTGCTCTTTGGTAGTCAGGTGACAAAATTGATGCAAAAAAAGTTAGACCAAGGCACTCTTGAGGGACAGTTAAAAAGCCTTTATTTTAGGGCTAATGCATAGCAAGAAATATAAAAATAAAAATAAAAAATATAAAAATATAAAAAAATGCATTAGCCCTAAAATAAAGGCTTTTTAACTGTCCCTCAAGAGTGCCTTGGTCTAACTTTTTTTATATTTAGACAAGGTTGAAACTGGCTGAAATGCAACTTTAAGGTAAGTTTTAAAGGACAACTTTGTTTTTTTAAGGGTTCATATTTTAGATTGTAATAAAAAAAAAAGAATATAATGAGGGTTCAAATGTTTTCATTTACTGCTTGTTTTAGCGATTTTAATGACTTTGATTTCATTGGTTGGGGGCATCCTTGTATGTCCAAAACCGTTTGTTTTGTATTTATCATGACAGAACTAGTGAACATAGCAGATCTACAAGCACACAACACCTATTTTCACTAGTTTTGTGCAACAGTCTTATATGATGAGGCAGGGCTTTCATTTATTTAAAAAGAAATTGCACATTTTAAACTTGGGGAATGCATATATTATATCCTAAAATACAGTTAATGGAACATTTCACACATCATGTACAACTCTTAATTAAATGGGTCATGTTAAAATAAGTGTGAATAGCACTCATTGCCATAGACTGTTTAGAGGTATTATTATAAAAGAAAATATACCTGTATAAAGAAGGGTTGCAGCGACATCAGCCAGAGAAGTGTCTTCTTTAGACTGTGGTCAGTGAATGCTGAGGAGCTCACATCTCTATGGTCTGATGAAATGTCTGATGTCACGTCAGCCGTACACAGGGGAGGGCTGGATAGACAACTCAGCATGGGAAGTTTAATTACAGAAGCCTCAATACGTGTAAAGAACCAGGGGTGTCGCACCAAATTCTGGGCCCTGGGCACAAGGATTCACTCACATTTTGTGCTTTGACTATTGAAAAATAGCAGATATACAAGCTCACAAGTTTCAAGTTTATTTGCCATTTGCCATTTTAATTAAAATTGACATTAAAATGCATTGGAATTTGTTGTTCACAAGCCAAGCACTAGGATAAAACAAACAAACATATAAATAACAGTACAAAGTAAGACAAGGTACAATATACAATCAGCATGACTGCTCAGTGCATCAGTTGTAAAATTAATTAAAGAAGAAGTATGCAACACCTATAAAAAAATAAAATAAAGCGCAACAGTGCTACTTATTCAGGAGTCTAACTGCTTCTGGAAAGAAGCTGTTTACCAGCCTACTTGTGCAAACCTTATGTTTGGATTTCTTACCAGGGCAGCGCTCCCATCGATAGCGTCTGCCTGAAGGTAGCAGAGTGATAAGACCATTACCAGGATGGCTGGGGTCCCCGACTATATTCAGGGCCCTATCACGGCACCTTTTACTATTGAAGGTAGTTCAGCACCTATGATCCTCTGAGCTGTTCTCACTACTCTGTCAAGGGGTGCAGTCTTCTACAGAACAGCTTCCATACCAAGCCGTTATGTTCCCTGTGAGGAGGCTCTCGACAGTGGATCGATAGAAGTTTATCAGTGGTTTTTTGAAAAACCTATGTTTCTATGCCAGTGGTGCTCAAACCTTTTCATGTGAAGGACCCCCAAAATGATATGTATTTGGCCACGGGGGGACCCCCATCTCAAAATATTTAGTTCCACCCCAGAAGTACAAATGTTCGCTTAAAAAATACAAAGATTTGCACACATTTTCACGACTTTTCAAAAATAGGGTGACACCCCTGATTACAGAAGCCTCAATACGTGTAAAGAACAGCACTAGAGCAGAGGATGTGGCCACATGAGTAGGCTGCACGTCATGGTTAGTGATGAGAACTAACACATGTGAAATCTTCACCCTGGATATAATGAAGCGACCTGACCACAACAAGGGCTGTAGCCTTTCACACCCTAAATAGCAGGGTTTATTCCACTGTACATTGGGACGTGAAAGTGGGACAGCAACATGTTTAGCCTACATTGTAATGATGATTTCATATCTGCAAAACCAGTCAATGTGCTAAATGATAAATCTTCGAATTCTTGTGCTCTTTCCCCCCCGCTCCTTACTTCTAATTATCTTTTTACTCCTTGAACTGCAAACGTGAAAGCCTGCCTGTGTCACAACACAATTACAGGTGAACGTGAGGTATTTATAAATACCTCACTTTTACCTGTAACTGTGTTGTGACACTAAAGTTGATTGATTGATTATCCTGTGTCAAAAAATAGCCAATCTGCAAGTACACAACGCTTTGCATTGCGATGCATTGTGAGTTCATATAGGTTTGCTATTTTTGTTGTGCGACAGAGGGCACGCAACCAAGTATATCAGGCATTACTGCTCAGGTCTATCAGTTGTGTCTGTCTGTCTGTCACCAATCTGGCTAGCCATCATCAAGGAAAAGTTTGGTTGCTCTTTTCACTTGCAGCAATGTGGAAGTCTGTAATCGAGAGACTAGTCTGTCACTGACAATTCACACTATAGCTGTGACAATGTGGTGTGATAAGCAGCCATGAAATTAAATTATGTTTTTTTTATAAGCCAAAATAAAGCTGTAATTTTGTATGCTATTTATGTATTCTATCATAACACACAGGAATATGGAGAAAGAAAGCTGTTCTGTTTGCAAATCGAACCAGATGTATGTTGTGATGTATGGTGTAGTTAAATGCTGAGCTGGGCTCCATTATAGCATAGTGTGGTCATTTTTGTCAACCATTAACTGAAGCCTAACCCACATAAACCCTAGCATCCCTATTAGTCCGGGAGCCGTGGGGGGTGAACGTGGATTCGTCGGTTAAAGTCTTTTTCTCAAAACTGTTTCTTGTTGAGAAAAAACAGCCGGTGGAGCTTTTCATAGTAACTGCGACCTGACGGTCGCAATGTTTACCAATACTCTCCTTCATTTAGCTGGAGACCACCTGGAACGCCCTCAAGGCCCCGGTTGAGAACCACTGTGCTAAATTATTAGCCCTGTAGGGCCCCTGGGCAGTGGGCACCCTCTTAAGGGTTCAAGAGGGTGCCCAGTGATATCCCTTGATATCACTGGGCATTTTAGTTATCAACCCCCTAATGCCCAAACCACTAACAATCCACCCAAAATTGAGTTTTATGGCATTTCATGCAACATCCTCGATCTAAATGCATAAAGTTTTCTTTCTACAGTGTTTATCCATGAAAGTGAATATGTACAGTGCATTAGATTTAATAGTTATACATCTATCTAACTATTAAACAACCTGATGGTCGCTTATCTCCCGATTAGGGAGTCTTACTGGTAGATATTTAACTCTTGAGTGTGTAAACTCACACACACACACACACACACACACACACTCACACTCGCACTCGCACTCGCACACGCACACGCACACGCACACGCACACGCACACGCACACACACACACACACCTAGTTGTGGGCTCGCCTGGAAGGCGAGCACACGTATGTTATCTTCATTATTGTGGGCTCGCCTATAAGGCGAGCACACTTTAGATATTGTCATTATTTATTTGTTTATTTATCTATCAGTAGACGGGATCTTCGGTTCCTTTCTACTCCTACATACTTAGTGAGAAAATGAAAATAAAAACATCAATGTGTTCAGTTTACAGTGGCGAAGTGTGCTATTATTTTTTACAGCAATCGGCCAAATGGTGGCGCTGTAGGAAGCCTTCGAAAGTGCGAACTTTGAACAGGTATAGCTCATGCTGTGTTTGAGGTCCAGCCATGAAACCTGTATACACTTATGCGTCTCCTCATGCCGAACAACTTTTACCCTCTAACTTTTGACCTCTGACCTTTAGGTCTCCCACAATTCGGAATTATATGAAAAACAGTAAAAATCTATCTCCTCCTGGGATTTTCGCGTCAAGTGCACAAAACTTTTTTCACATGAACTTTGAACCTATATCTACACAGGCTATGTGGTGAGAAGTTTGTACGTTAAATAATGATTTTTTAATAATTCAATATATATTGCGGTTTAATGCAAATTATTCTTCGGCCTCTAAATCATACATGCAAAGTTACACGTTCATGGCATTTGGCAAAGATGTGGAGGGTTAGTCAAAGTATCACTGAAACCAATTTTATTCCAATCGGCCAAAGGGGGGCGCTATACGAAGCGTCTGAAAATTCAAACTTCAAACGGGCATAAGTCATGACTCGTTTCGTTTGAAGACATGCAACTTGTTACACGCGTGCTTTGACTCAAGCGGAAGACATCTGTGTCGTTGTTAAGTAAGCTCCGCCCTTCGATTTTCCGCCACTTTGAGCAGTTTGTAAAACGCGTAAACCCGCTTTTATTCTGGAATTTTCGCGTCACGTGCACAAAACTTTTTTTACGTGAACTTTGGACCGATATCTAAAGATCTGTCAGATCGGATTTCTTTAACATTGAAACGTGCTTTTTTAAATAATTCAATGAATATTGCATTTTTATGCAAATTATTCTTCTGCCTCTAAATCATACATACAAAGTAGCATGTTCATGGCATTTGGCAAAGATGTAGAGTGTTATTCCAAATATCACTAAAACCAATCATACCCCAATTGGCCAAAGGGGGGCGCTATATCATTTTGAGCAGTTTGTGAAACGCTTAAAACCGTTTTTATTCTAGGATTTCTTTTTAGCAATTTGCATGAAACATTCTACACGCAATCTAAGGACCTTTATCTAACATGCCTATGAAGTGCATACAATAAAATAATAAAATAATAACTAGAAATACTGTTCCTTCGAAACAGTGTGGGCTCGATTCCAACCCAACAAATAGGATACTTTAAGGTACTGTAAGGTACAGTACCTTACAGTATTGTACTGTACCTTACTATACTGTACTGCACCTTACTGTACTGTACTGTACTGTACTGTACTGTACTGTAACTTACTGTACTTTACTGTACTCTACTGTACTGTACTTTACTGTATTCTACTGTAACTTACTGTACTTTACTGTACTCTACTGTACCTTACTGTACTGTACTCTACTGTACCTTACTGTACTGTACTGTACCTTACTGTACTATACTATACTGTACTCTACTGTACCGTACTGTACCTTACTGTACTGTACTCTACTGTACCTTACTATACTGTACTTTACTGTACTCTACTGTACTTTACTGTACTCCACTGTACCTTACTGTACTTTATTCTACTTTACTGTACTTTATTGTACTTTACTGTACTCTACTGTACCTTACTGTACTGTATTGTACTTTACTGTACCTTACTGTACTGTACTCTACTGTACCTTTCTGTACTGTACCTTTCTGTACCTTACTGTACTTTACTGTACTCTACTGAACCTTACTGTACTTTTACTGTACTCTACTGAACCTTACTGTACTGTACATATTCTATGTGTTCTAGATCTACATTTTTGATTCTGTGTTTGGGAACCAGCAACTGTCAAATGGACTCCAACTGTAGTGGAGTATATTGAGTGCATATACTGTAGGCTAACAATCCCAGATCACATCTGTCCTCCACTATGTCTATAACCAAGGCGTTCTTCTATGTGGCCACTCCAGACTGAGGAGTGGAGCATGGCTTTTATTGTGTTTGTGGATCTGACTTGGAAATGCATTGGTTTTGATATCTCCCTGACAACCAACAACAACCACTAAAATGGCTGACTGTCCCTGCGGGCTCTAGGATATATGGCTATGGGATTTACATCCCATCGCCCGGACTTGATTCTTGATCACAGCTGTGTAATCAGTAGAGTGGAGAGGGACATTTATTTATAGTTTTAACTATAACTATAGTTTTATACATCACACAGCTTAGACATTTGGATCAAATCAGAGAGCAGACCTGTGTGAACGCAATGATATAGATAGCATATCTGAAGTGTGAACACTGCAGCCACAGCGCCTTAACATAAACATGGGTCTATTATCCTTCTCTCCACTCTACTAAACCCATTGGAAATGCATTGGGTGCTTAAAGTTAAACATTTTTATTTTTTTATATTTATACTACAAAACATTTCAAAACCAAAAGTACAAGCACACGTGTCCTCAGTAAGCTGAACACATAAAAATTTGAATGGTGTTGAAAGGTGTAAGCGTTTAAGAGATGAAGCGCGCCAAAGTTTTGAGGATACTGACTAGTATAGTATAGTATAGAAACTAGAAAAATATTGTTCCTTCGAAACAATTGTGGGCTCGCTTCAAGCCAGAAAACAATGGCTATAAAAGCACAAAATGTCAAGATCGCAGGCAGTGCTCTCTTTGACGTTACTGACGTCAACGATTGGTCCATTTTGTTCCAAAAATGTGTTGTGCAAAAGTTGACCCGCTGGTGGCGCTATAACAGGCCAATGTGAGAAGGGTGGTATCTGTTCCTTGACCTATTGGGAATGTGCTTGCAAGATTTCACGCACATTGCAGGCTGTGTTCATGATTTGAGGTGTTTTTGGCTTTGGCCACTTTATCGCTGCTTGCAGCTATATTCATTATTATTATTTTTTTGTGTGTGTGCACTTCATAGGCATATTAGATAAAGGTCCTTAGATTGTGTGCAGAATGTTTCATGCAAATTGCAAAAAAAAAATCCTAACGGGTTTAAGCGTTTCACAAACTGCTCAAAATGATATAGCGCCCCCCTTTGGCCAATTGGGGTAAGATTGGTTTTAGTGATATTTGGACTAACACTCTACATCTTTGCCAAATGCCATGAACATGTTACTTTGCATGTATGATTTAGAGGCAGAAGAATAATTTGCATAAAACTGCAATATTCATTGAATTTATTTAAAAAAGCATGTTTCAATTTTAAAGAAATCCGATCCGACAGATCTTTAGATATCGGTCCAAAGTTCACGTAAAAAAAGTTTTGTGCACGTGGAGCGAAAATTCCAGAATAAAAGCGGGTTTACGCGTTTTACAAACTGCTCAATATGGCGGAAAATCGAAGGGCGGAGCTTACTTAACAACAACACAGATGTCTTCCGCTCGAGTCAAAGCACGCGTGTAACAAGTTGCATGTCTTCAAACAAAACGAGTCATGACTTATGCCCGTTTGAAGTTTGAATTTTCAAACGCTTCGTATAGCGCCCCCCTTTGGCCGATTGGAATAAAATTGGTTTCAGTGATACTTTGACTAACCCTCCACATCTTTGCCAAATGCCATGAACGTGTAACTTTGCATGTATGATTTAGAGGCAGAAGAATAATTTGCATAAAACCGCAATATTGATAGAATTATTAAAAAATTATATTTCACTTTAAAAGAAATCCGCCGAGATTAGTTTGACCGTATTGGTCCAAAGTTCATGTGAAAAAAGTTTTGTGCGCGTATCGAAAAAAACCCAGGAGGAGATAGATTTTTACTGTTTTTCATATAATTCCGAATTGTGGGAGACCTAAAGGTCAGAGGTCAAAAGTTAGAGGGTAAAAGTTGTTCGGCATGAGGAGACGCATAAGTGTATACAGGTTTCATGGCTGTATGTATAACACAGCATGAGCTATACCTGTTCAAAGATCGCACTTTCGAAGGCTTCCTACAGCGCCACCATTTGGCCGATTGCTATAAAAAATAATAGCACACTTCGCCACTGTAAACTGAACACATTGATGTTTTTATTTTCATTTTCTCACTAAGTATGTAGGAGTAGAAAGGAACCGAAGATCCCGTCTACTGATTGCCTGCCTGATAGATAAATAACTAGAAAAGCAGTTCCTGCAGAAACTGCGTGGGCTCGCTCGAAACTGTTATGAAGTAATAGTAGAAAATGCATTTAAGCGCAAGGGTGTAAAAAAAAGTTTTAAAAAAAATATTTTTTTTTGAAAAAAAATTATTTTTTTGAAAAAATATTTTTTTTTGAAAAAAAAAAGATTTAAAAAAAAAAAAAAATGGAAAAAAAAACTTTTTTGAAAAAAAAATTTGAAAAAAAAAAATTTGAAAAAAAAAAAAAAAATTAATTTTGAAAAAAAAAAATTTGAAAAAAAAAATTTCGAAAAAAAAAATTTTGAAATTTTTTTTTGAAAAAAAAAAGATTTTTGAAAAAAAAAAGATTTTTGAAAAAAAAAAAAAAAAAATTTTGAAAAAAAAAAATTTTGAAATTTTTTTTTTGAAAAAAAAATTTTTTTGAAAAAAAAAAATTGAAAAAAAAAATTGAAAAAAAAAAAAATTGAATTTTTTTTTTTTAGAATTAGATCTACAAATCATGTGGATGTGACAGGTGATGGATTTAGAGCTAAAAATTATGGTATGGAACTGCCGATGGAATTAGATCTACAAATCATGGGACTGGTTTTAGAATTAGATCTACAAATCATGTGGATGTGACTGGTTTTAGAATTAGATCTACAAATCATGTGGATGAGACAGGTGATGGATTTAGAGCTACAAATTATGGTATGGAACTGCCGATTGAAATAGATCTACAAATCATGGGGATGTGACTGGTTTTAGAATTAGATCTACAAATCATGTGGATGTGACTGGTTTTAAAATTAGATCTACAAATCATGTGGATGTGACAGGTGATGGATTTAGAGCTACAAATTATGGTATGGAACTGCCGATGGAATTAGATTTAAAAATCATGGGGATGGGACTGGTTTTAGAATTAGATCTACAAATCATGTGGATGTGACAGGTGATGGATTTAGAGCTACAAATTATGGTTTGGAACTGCCGATGGAATTAGATCTAAAAATCATTGGGATGGGACTGGTTTTAGAATTAGATCTACCAATCATGTGGAAGTGACTGTGTGTGTGTGTGTGTGTGTGTGTGTGTGTGTGTGTGTGTGTGTGTGTGTGTGTGTGTGTGTGTGTGTGTGTGTGTGTGTGTGTGTGTGTGAGTATGCATGTGTATGTGTGCATACATGCGTGCGTGCGACCGTGCGTCCATGTGTTCCCTGGACCACACTTTGAGAACCAGATAAATAGCCGATCTACAAGCTCACAAAGTTACACAGTGCAACTTATTGTGAGCTTGTAAATCATGTGAGACCACTGACTCAGCACTGTAATTAAAGTTAATAAGGAGCACCTTTGCTTCTGAGCTGTAGAACTGTTTGTTCAAGATATGGGCCATATCCATTGGTTTGAATAGGGAGCGCAAGTGTACGAACTGATCGCTCTCCCGGAAACACGAAAAGTTGAAAACACATAGTCTTTGCTCGGGGAGTGGCTCGGTGAGTGGCTCTACGAACATTGCGATTCTGATGTTAAAAGGATCAATAATGTGCGCATGAGAGCAAGCTAGAAATGTTTGGGGGAAAATAAAAACATTCCGAAAACCAGAAAAAAAATGACTTGAGGTGAAGGTGAGGTCTGAGGCGCGACCCGGCACTCAGAGGGCCATAGATGAAATTCTGTAAGTCTCTGTTTTATTTTAGTTGCACTTTACGAAACACGACGAGCGTGGCTACAAACGTGCCAAAAAACATGCATACATTTTAAATATTCTGGCCGCGAGGACGATTCGTTCAGAGAACTTCATTACTTTAAGAACAAGTCTCCCACACTCTAGCTACACTCTAGGACTGGTTTTCCCGCCAAAAATATCCCCAAAATACCCCAAAACGCTCTACCTTTGGACTGCGATTGTGGAAGAACGGTATGACGTTTTCGAATACCGTTTGAACCACGATGAAGTCCAAAAGCGTGTGAGCGTTTTTCAAGTTTGAATCGCGTTCCTACGTAAATGTATGCCAGAGTAATGAGGCTATAAAGTTTAGTGAAAAAGTAAAAATGTTAAAGTCAGATCCCATTCATTCTCTATGGGATGAAAGATTTATGAATAAAGTTAAATATTTCAAACAGTATAAACTTTTTTTCAAAATTATTAAAACAACAATGAAACTTCAAACCTCGCTGAACATTTCAAAGTTGGAACGAGGTTTTTATGTGAAAGTATGAAAGAGCTATAAGAGCACAAAGAATTTGCACCAGAAAAGTGGGCACTTTTCTACATAGACTCCCATTATAAGGAGGAAAAATTAAAGTTTAAAAGTTAAATATTTCCAAAAATATGAAATATTTTGAAAAGAAAAATACAAGCACACATCACTGTAGAAAGCTGAACATGTTGAAGTTGGAACGAAGTTTGTAGCACAAAGTGTGAGGGAGTTGAAAGCGGACGAAGAAAGGGTACGGAACCTTGGAAGTTAGAAATAAATAAATAAATATAAACTGGGGTATAACAAGCTGGACTCGCCTTCAGCGAGCCCACAATAAATAATGAAGATAACATACGTGTGCTCGCCTTCCAGGCGAGCCCACAATAATAAATATAGCTGCAAGCAGCGATAGAGTGGCCAAAGCCAAAAACACCTCAAATCATGAACACAGCCTGGGATGTTCGTGAAATCTTGCAAGCACATTCCCAATAGGTCAAGAAACAGATACCACCCTTCTATCATTGGCCTGTTATAGCGCCACCAGCGGGTCAACTTTTGCATAACATTTTTGGAAAAAATGGACCAATCTTTGACGTCAGTAACGTCAAAGAGAGCACTGCCTGCGATCTTGACATTTTGTACTTTTATTGCCATTGTTTTCTGGCTAGAAGCGAGCCCACAATTGTTTCGAAGGAACAATATTTTCTAGTTTATCTATCAGTCAGTCAGTCAGTCAGTCAGTATCTCCTCAAAACTTTGGCGCGCTTCATCTCTTAAACGCTTACACCTTTCAACACCATTCAAATTTTTATGTGTTCAGCTTACTGAGGACACGTGTGCTTGTACTTTTGGTTTTGAAATGTTTTGTAGTATAAATATAAAAAAATAAAAATGTTTAACTTTAAGCACCCAATGCATTTCCAATGGGTTTAGTGAGTGTCCCCAGAGTGGAGAGAAGGATAATAGACCCATGTTTATGTTAAGGCGCTGTGGCTGCAGTGTTCACACTTCAGATATGCTATCTATATCATTGCGTTCACACAGGTCTGCTCTCTGATTTGATCCAAATGTCTAAGCTGTGTGATGTATAAAACTATAGTTATAGTTAAAACTATAAATAAATGTCCCTCTCCACTCTACTGATTACACAGCTGTGATCAAGAATCAAGTCCGGGCGATGGGATGTAAATCCCATAGCCATATATCCTAGAGCCCGCAGGGACAGTCAGCCATATTAGTGGTTGTTGTTGGTTGTCAGGGAGATATCAAAACCAATGCATTTCCAAGTCAGATCCACAAACACAATAAAAGCCATGCTCCACTCCTCAGTCTGGAGTGGCCACATAGAAGAACGCCTTGGTTATAGACATAGTGGAGGACAGATGTGATCTGGGATTGTTAGCCTACAGTATATGCACTCAATATACTCCACTACAGTTGGAGTCCATTTGACAGTTGCTGGTTCCCAAACACAGAATCAAAAATGTAGATCTAGAACACATAGAATATGTACAGTACAGTAAGGTTCAGTAGAGTACAGTAAAAGTACAGTAAGGTTCAGTAGAGTACAGTAAAGTACAGTAAGGTACAGAAAGGTACAGTACAGAAAGGTACAGTAGAGTACAGTAAGGTACAGTAAAGTACAATACAGTACAGTAAGGTACAGTAGAGTACAGTAAAGTACAATAAAGTACAGTAAAGTAGAATAAAGTACAGTAAGGTACAGTGGAGTACAGTAAAGTACAGTAGAGTACAGTAAAGTACAGTATAGTAAGGTACAGTAGAGTACAGTACAGTAAGGTACAGTACGGTACAGTAGAGTACAGTATAGTATAGTACAGTAAGGTACAGTACAGTACAGTAAGGTACAGTAGAGTACAGTACAGTAAGGTACAGTAGAGTACAGTAAAGTACAGTAAGTTACAGTAGAATACAGTAAAGTACAGTACAGTAGAGTACAGTAAAGTACAGTAAGTTACAGTACAGTACAGTACAGTACAGTACAGTACAGTACAGTACAGTACAGTAAGGTGCAGTACAGTATAGTAAGGTACAGTACAATACTGTAAGGTACTGTACCTTACAGTACCTTAAAGTATCCTATTTGTTGGGTTGGAATCGAGCCCACACTGTTTCGAAGGAACAGTATTTCTAGTTGTTGTATATTTTGTTCATTAATGATGGTGTTTTTGATGTATTGCTCTATCTACACTGTGTAGAATTCTGCAGTGTCTAAGTCTTTAACTGACTCTGAAGATACATATCAACATGACTCCAACATAAGAATACACAATGATAGCGTTATCAAATTGCTCAAACAAGTCTATGAAATCTATTTAAAGGTTTAATCTGCAACACAATTTTATACAATATGTGAGGGGTCCCTGCTTCATCTATCTCTCAACTAAGGGGTCCTTGGCCTGAATCATTGATCAAGACCCCTGGTTTAGAGTGCTAGCACAGTATTTGAAAAAAGAAAATGTACAATAAATAATACCCTGTTGATTGGTAAAATAAAATTAGATTCATTAGTTCTAAAATAAAGACATCCAATGCACTCTAATGGCCGGGGTGAAAAGTTAAAGGCCTTTATTATCAAACAGGGCTTTTTCAAATTGAAAATGTGAAAGACGAGTAAAAAAAAATAGGTTGGTTTACAAAAACATCAAGAGGTCATTTTAGGTCACAACAGTCTGCAGTGTCTCCACCTACTGCAAGCCTAAATCCAGCATAGAGGCGTTGTGTGAAAGTGGTGTGGACTGTGTGGATGAGAGTCATGGTGTCAGAGACACTGAAGTAGGACAGTACACCTGCACTGTGATCCAGGTACACTCCTACTCTGGAGGACGTCACACCACCTGCTGGGAGTGGGAGTTTAGTTTCAATGCCTCTGTGTCTGAAAACATAACCTCCATCACGACGACACAGCAAGGATCAGGAATTGTCGCTGAATCCAAATCCACTTTCCTTAAAGGTTCCGGCTCTGTTGTCGATATCCAAATATGAGACTGCTGCGTTAACAATGTGTCCCCTCCACTCCACCTCCCAGTAGCAGCGTCCGGCTAGACCCTCTCTGCTCAGAACCTGCCCCGATGCAATGAATCTCATGGGGTGATATGGATGTGGCTGGCATTGGTACATCAATGTTACTTTTCTGTTGCCTCTGGAGAGACGCAGGCATTGAGACGCCGTTTTCGGATCCAGTGTGATTTCACATGCGTACTGCAGGAACTCGGCTCTGGTCAGGGGTTCTGGTTCAGGAGGAGGAACGGCCTGGAGTCCTCCTCCCATCTTCAGGCTCTCCACCACCTCTGCCAACATAGTGTTTCTACTCAGAGCTGGTCTTGGGAAGAAGGTATGTCTGCACAGTGGACATGTGATTCCAAACCGGTAATTATGGTTCCAGTATCCATCGATGCACAGGCTGCAGAAGTTGTGTCCACATGCTAGGCTTACTGGATCCTTCAGTAGATCGAGGCATATAGTACAACAGAAATGCAGAGGGTCCAGTTGAACTTGCTGCATCATTTTCCTGTTGACTGTGACAAACAAAATACTCCCCTCCAGGTGTCCTTAATTACTGGTGGTGATTACTGATTACACTTCTTGTCAGGGCTGTGGGGGCATGAACGTGTGTGTGTGTGTGTGTGTGTGTGTGTGTGTGTGTGTGTGTGTGTGTGTGTGTTATAAGCCTAATATATATTTAAATTGAGACATTCTCTAGGGTATGACTTTTTTCCATGTTGATGTCAATCTTTTTCTGCACACAAATAACCATTGCCATGAATTGCCACATGCTTAGGTACGCAGTAAAATCCTCAGTGTTTATTTATCCATTTCTAAACTGAGTGCACAAATCAAACCAAATGGACCCATAACTACAAAGGTCATGGGTCCATTTGGTTTGATTTGTGCATTCTAAGAGTTAAATAAACACTGATTATTTTACAGTGTCTCACCAATCAGTGCCTTAACTGATTTAGACCTAAACGTTGCCTTTCATGCTGGGAACACATCTGTCAGTTTAGATGTTGCTATATTTAGTTGTTTATTTCTCATCCTCTGTAGCTGATAGACATACAATAAATAATCTGAGAGAGCTCACATCTTTGGCTAATGCTGAAAATTACTTTAATTTCTCCTAATATTCTCTTTTTTTTTTTTTACATTGGAAATCAATAACCAAAGGAAATTAAAAAATCACACCCGTGTGAACTGAGCGGTGGTTCCCCCCCCCCCCCCCCTTCCCCCCTGTGTGTGTGTGTGTGTGTGTGTGTGTGTGTGTGTGTGTGTGTGTGTGTGTGTGTGTGTGTGTGTGTGTGTGTGTGTGTGTGTGTGTGTGCGTGCGTGTGTGTGTGTGTGTGTGCCTGGTCTGGCCTGGCCTGAACAACAGCGCCCCTCCCTTAACATGTGTGGTCAGAAAAGGTTACTGCAGGCTACAGACAGACAGACAGACAGACACGCAGACAGACAGACAGACCCACACACACGGCCACGTATAGGAGCGTTGTGACCACCGCTCAAAAAAAAGCTAAGCAGAATAAACGGTGGGAAGTTCTGAAGGAGCGGAAAAACCCCACCGACAGGTTTGAATCCTGCCTGGATCGGTGTGTTGTCCATCACAAAACAGAACACTAAATGAGGCAATATATTTTGTTGGAATCGTGATTCATTCCACCAGACCTTTAGAATCGCTGCCAAGGCACACAGAGGCATTTGGCAGACACACTTATCCAGAGTGCAAGATCAGAGTAAATTCCCTAAACCGTAAGTAGAACAAGTAGAGCAAAGAACAATTATTTAGCGTTAAAACAATAGCATTTGAGGCTGAGCAAACCGCGTATGTCTAAAATAACATACAGTATGAAGTAAGTGTTTTGACTTATTTATTTTTTAAATCTCAAAACACTTACTTCTTTCCAAAGCATTATTGACAAGGAAGTCATCAATGGGTAGAATGGGCTCTTAAAAGCAAGTGGAATTCATCCAAAGCAGCAAACTGCTCGTGCTCTCTTCTTCTTCCCTTACTCTTATGGAAATAACAAAAAATTAACAAAAAACAATGAAGCTTGCACCAAAACAAATTTCACACAATGTTTTACACCTGTAATGAACAAACCTGCGATGTGATAATAAAGTTGATTCTGACGCTGATAAAACCTTCGTAAATTTCATTTACACAATTGCTTGTGATGCAGCTGTGTTTACTGTTGAAATAATTACCCAGGCTCGCAATATGCTTCTTATTTTTTCCACCCTTTGGGCTACCTACGTATGCCTGCATTGCAATGGTTTATCTCTTATCCCTTCATGGTCACTGCGCTGCAAATAACCATGAATGCTTCTTGATAAGGGTTCAAATCCATGCATGGGTTAAGGTTATTGTGTATCATCTTGCTCTGAAGCCCCCCCCCCTCTCTCTCTCTCTCTCTCTCTCTCTCTCTCTCTCTCTTTGTATCAGTAAAGAAGCAACCCAAAGGTGTGCATTGAACAGGAGAGGGATTTCCCAGCATGCCTTGGGGCACACACACACACACACACACACACACACACACACACACACACACACACACACACACACACACACACACACACACACACACACACACACACACACACACACACTTATTGTTGTGTTATTGATTGATTTAGTTGTTGTTTGTATAGGGAATGTGTATCAGGTGGGGATTCATACTGCATGTTGGTTGTGATTTATGTATTGGCTCGTGTTCATTTAATCATTTATTTTGGGGGGAACCATGATGGATAGGGCCGTTACAGGAAGCAGTTTGTGGGCCTTATAAAGGAGAGTTCCAATGACAGAAGTTGTCAGCTTGCTTGGATTCCATCGCTCATTACAATAAGATAAACCAGAGGCTCCCAGCCCTTTATGGTTCACCAATCACCGACCACTAGAAAATCTCAAAAGCGTTCGTGCCCACCCATCTGACCACTTAACATGGCAGCTGCACTCCATGGTGTAAACACATTTGGAGTCACAGTCCCACAGGAAACAGGATGTGAAATGATAAAAAAAAAACTCCAGATCTCCGTCTGCTTCCTATAATTCACTCTTTGTCAGCCTTCTGATTGGTCCCTGACTGACCAAACCAGCAGGTTCTTTCTGCCTTGTCCCGCCCCTTTTTGCCAGACCCATGAAATGGGTAGGCCTACATAAGCAAATGTCGGTCTGTCCCTTTTCTATATAAAGGGTATATATGATGATGACATGATGATGACATGCCTACAAAAGGCATGATGTCATAAATGATGATGACAGACAGGGGGTCTGGCACAACCAGGTTGACCTGGTCTAGTTTATGTTGGATTTGCTATTTTTGGAGAAATAAAAACATTTAAAAACATGCCTAGTCACTATACTGCACCCGAGAGGCTCCTTTTTACTGAAACCAAGTTTAAAATGAGAATTGAATAACAATAAGAAGCAACCGAATTTCAATGGTAGTGGATGGAGAGAAAGGACTTTTGTCCCACCAAGTCACAGCAACCAATGGGTGCAAAGAGGGGCGGGACAACAGGCGGGAATTGACAAAGGGTGAATTCTTTTTCATGGAAACGCCTTTTCTCCGCTTCCTGACTTTCGCTGCCGTTTTCGTCAAAACCGACTAACTTTTATTTCTTTTTCTGGAAGGACATCCCAATGGAAGTGTCCTTGATCCATCGGTGGATCGATTGAAAAATAGAAAACTCTTCTGTCACTATACTGGAAAGGTCAGGAAAAATAAAAAATATATATTTTCAATAATTAATTGTTGTATTAAAATGTTTCCATTTTCCCAAAGAATTATTAAAAAGAAATGAAAAACGTTATAAAAAAATCAAACCTCGGTTCGAAGTGAAGCGGTGGACAGATAAAACCTCTATTCTGAATGTATTTGTGGCTTACTACATTTTTTAAACCCTGAAGGCCAAATTATCATGTGAAGCTTGACCAATCCTCAAAGTATCCATTCATCTAACCGGGAGGGACATCGACATTTTGCTTTTTGAAAAAACCTATTCATTCTGGACTGATATTCTACACGTACGGGACAGGAAAAACCTGTTCATTCTGGCCTGGAGTGACCATATATGGACATAAGGTAACATACTTTGTGTTTTTGAAAAACCCTGTTCATTCTGGACTGAGATCACCATATATGGTAATTAAACGGACATTCTGTGGGACAGGAAAAACCTGTTCATTCTGGCCTGGAGTGACCATATATGGACATAAGGTAACATACTTTGTGTTTTTGAAAAACCCTGTTCATTCTGGACTGAGATCACCATATATGGTAATTAAACGGACATTCTGTTTTTGAAAAAGCCTGTTCATTCTGGACTGGATTGACCATATATGGGCGTGATACACACAAAGCCATTCATTGGAAGCGGTTTTCACCGCATCAAAAAACACTGCTCATGTATTAGGAGGGTAGTATGAGTCAACAGAAAAAATAATGTGCTATCATGGTTAAAATGGAGTTTGAAGTTACAATGGGTGTGCATGGGGAGTGGCTCTGGATCAAGCCTCCTGATAACATTTACATCAAATATCTAAATATTGAATGAAGCATATTAAAATCTGTTCAGGGTTTTCATAAAAGCCTGATTACGCGATAAAATGACAAAGTGTTTTTGAAAGTGAAATATCCCTTTAATGCAATGTATTACACAGCTTGGTTGAATGCCTCATCGCGGAATTCAGCGGTGTGGCATTTCTTGATAATGACCATTCCGCTCTATCAGACCACTCTCTAATCAAAGACACTTCTCGGATGTTATGCCGTATCCAGCATGACAGCCATGTAAACAAACACACTATGTAATTTACAACTAATATATTATATACAGTATTACTATATTCACATCGGGTGATTTCTGTCAAGGCCCCTATGTGTGAAAGGCACTTTGCAGAGTGTGTCGGGTACAGAAAAGCCACATGGTGATAAGGCATGCAGCCCTGACTGTTATAATGCCCGGCTCAGAAGGAAAGCAAATTATTGAGGACAATCTATTCCACTCCAATGGCTGCTATACAGTCACTTCAATGCTGCCTTTTCAATACGGCCTTTTTCGGAGCCACATATCACAGTCAGATGTGAATACCATTCACATTTTATTATTCCTGTAAAAAAAAAGGCAACATGCCAGTCCATTTCATCTGCTTTTGGCCCTCCGTCCGGAAAGGGGAAAATAATTAACTCGTACAGGCCACCCAGGGGTGGGGTGAGTGGGATAATGGAGGTGAATCGTTGGTCCGGCCACCTAAACCTAACCCTAACCCTAACCTCAGTAAAACTATGCCTAAACATAACCTTAACCCTAAAACTATGCCTAAACCTGACCTTAACCCTAACCTCAGTAAACTATGCCTAAACCTAACCTTAAACCTAACCTAAGTGCATTTTGAGTGTAGGATCTAGATCTTACAACGCGTCGCAAAGTTGTGTTGTCGTTGTGCAAAGAAGTGCATTTTGTGTGTGTAAGATCTAGTGCCATGAGTTAAGTATTTGTTGTATCGTATAAGACAGCAGCTCAAGCATGCAAAACAGTAACAGAGCGTGACACATTGCAAAGCTGGATGTTGTTCAAATAAGAGCGTTCATGCTTGACAAATCCTACCCATATGCTTTATAACCAGGGATTTTATAATGTATGCTCCCTTGCAATGAAGTTGAAAGCATTTTTATAGCCACACAGTGTCGTGGCCAGAGCTTTCATACAATGAATTGTAATCTTTTTGAATTAGTTATCATACCATTTGAAGACAATGCATTTCCCTTTGGCCTCCATTTGTCTTTGAAGACTCATGACACAATCACGCAAATGTGTGGCTTTTATGATACTGCTTTAAACCGCAACACTGAATTCATCCAGTTACACGCTAACATATGGTGAGCAATATACTGCAATTATCCCGTTGCTCTGCCAATATGTGTGATATACTGCACAGCAGTTATTAAAGTATTCTATCACACTGTAGCAGCACAGCTTTGGTCTTTGCTAAATGGGTTCCGCTGAAAGAGAGGAACCAAAAGAGAATGTGTTGTACAAGGGGGATTGTTTTCTAAATGAAAGATTGGTGGAAAACGTACTCACATTTTACTTAAGTAGAAGCATCAACACTGCAATGTAGAATCAATATCTACACCAGGGCATATAATTGTGTGCAGTAAAAAGTACAATATTTGCCCCTGAGATGTAGTGGGGTGGGGCAGAAGTAGTGGGGCAGAAGTAAAAGTATTGAAAATTGTAAAGTAAAAAACAAAACAACAATAACAACAACTTGAGTACATGTACAGGGTAGAGGGGCTTTTAGGCTAAGTCACAGTGGTGTAAACTTTACACCACTGCGAATTAGCCTAAAAGCCCCTCTAGCCACAAAGTTTTTGAGGCAGTTAGGATTTATCCTGCAATCTGCCAGTTATATCTTGTGCACAAAGTTGACATTTAATTTAGTCCAAAGGGTGGCACACTGGCACTGGAGTAAAGGCCACAATGTCACTCAAATGTTTTGGCTCAGAGGAGTACACTTTTCTTGATGTTTATTGGTTTTGTTTATTGGATCCATTAGCCACAGGAATCCGAGTAGGCTTATACATAATAGTTCCCCCGCACCATTTTATTGCTTTGGTGTTTCCCATGCACTCCCACATTCACATCAGTAAATTAATTTTGACCCCTTAAGTACATAAATCATGGTGAGCCACCGCACATTGTCTCTCCCTGAGAGCGGATTTTCTTAAGCGCCGGCCATAAAGAATGGTTTATCGATCGTCCCAATACTGGCGCTTTATTAAATGCTTTGCATAACAAGTGTTTCGGTGTGTGATCAATCACGTGAACCCACGCTGTTTGTTTGTCAAATAAACATTCATACCTTCATTGTGCATTTGTGAACACACCCACAGCACGCACACAGACACGCACACCTTCATCGCACGCTTGTGAACGCACTCACACAGACATTGTACGGCTTTATTGCACGCTTGAACGCACCCACGCACACAGAGTGTGGTCTGCGGTGGAAGACTAAAGACAATAATGATGATGACCTTGTCAAGTCTTTAAGAATGAGAAGAAAACAAATAATGAAACCGCAGTGTTTATTTCACTTCATGGCAACTCACAATATTCAACTGACACCAATATTTCAGACAGTTAGTGATGCTGGAAATAATATTCTCACTTAGATTTTCACCTTGATTTTTAGTCTGCAGTTGCTGTCAGGTTTATTGCAACCGTAGGTCGCAGTTAACTATGAAAACCGGAACATGTTGTCCATAGAGTCGTAGAGTCGTAAGTTCTCGTAACGCCTCATTTTTGTTGACATTGTGACATCACGTAACATCACCTCATCAAAGATCAAAGCCTGGATATCCATTATGGAGACAACTGGATCATCACCTAGATCTCCATATATGAAGCCGACCTCCATATATGGACACACTAATAGAATCCCTATTGGACAATAGACAATGGAAAAAAACATAGCACATTTCTATGAGGCGATATGGTGGAAAGCGAGGTTGACGCGAGAGCCTCCATCTCTCAAATGGTTGGTGGTGTATGGACCAGGATTATTTTCCGATTCTAGTCTTTTGCGGGCTCCTGTGGAGCAACGCAGTATATTCAGGTTGATGAAAAACGCTTTAATTCGTGGCAATGAGTTACGGTAATACAGAATGACTTACAGTAAGCAAGGTAAACACAAAGTAATAGGCCTACATCAAATGCATAGTAATAGGTGAACCAAGTACATCTATTGACTTAACATAAACAGTGTTGTTTCCTGGAGTCACTGGGTGTTTCGAGTCTTACAACAGCTCCTCCAGACCCCCTCCTCCAGGCGACCTGACCTAGGCTGATCAGAGCGTGGCCTGATCATGCTACTGCCCACACTGTCTCTTGGGGGCTTATTCTGACAGGTGAGCTGTTAATTGCATGGCTATGGGCACTGTGGAACCTCAACCTATAATCAGTCTAAAAAGTATAATATTAAAAAATCTGTAATCTGTACTCAACAATACACACTACTATAGGAGTCCAGGTCTACAAATTATGGGACGGCCTAAGAGCTCGCCCTCCCTCAAATTATTAGCCAGAAGGTCTACAGTATAGCTGACACCCCCGGATCACTTTGGGATAGGCAGCCCCCAGTCAGATCACTTGGGGACAGGGGGAATTCAATCAGGGAGATCCATGGGCCACAGCCCAGGCTGGTGAGTGAGATAGATGGACTGAGAGGGAGGTTGTGATGGGGGGCAGATGTCTTGGTGCTAGTATTTCATCCCTGTCCTGTTGTTGCTACACTTGTTTCGGGATTGTTGTGCTCGCCTGGGCGAACGGAAAAAGGGGGAACGGGTCTCAGACGGCCTCCCTCTTAACAGCTTTTTATCTGACTGTTAGTTTAAACCTCGTGGAAGATGATTAAAGGGATTTTGCATTTCAAACATGTTTGGGGTCGTTTTAACGTCTACTTAGGAATTTGTGAGCGCCACAGACAATTTTTATGTTGCTAGATTCTGTATTTAGATATTTAATATTTAAGATGTTTATATGTGTGAAAACTTGAAATAGGACTAGGCAGACTGGTAAACTTATACTTTAAGTACATTTTGATACCAATACTTTTGTACTTTTAATCAAGTGATAGTTCCAGACTTTTATTTGTAACAGACCATTTCTATTCTGTTATTTCTATATTCTATATTGCAGTATTGATACTCCACTGCCACTATTCTGTTGTGCAGGACATCATTTTACAATGTAAGCAAATTGAAAATAATGGTTAGTTGCAGCCAGAGGTAGGCCTACCCATAAAAATAAAAGATAATGTATTTTCAACACCTGCGAATGAAGAACACCAGCGCGCTATAACAGCCATTCCCTGTTGATGGTGGGTAGTGTGTTATGCATGGCAATGACTTGTGTCATGTCCCATTAATAATGATAATGGCAGCATTAAGGACGGTGCCATGCTGTGACATAATTCAATGTTCTTGCCAGTTGTTTGGTGACAAGGTCATTCCATAATGACAGCGAGGGGGCCTGACAGAGAATCTCCTGTTTCACTTCACTGAAAGAGGGAACATGAAAACCTATCCACAACTTTCCCACGTCCGGTCGTGCATTGCGCAGAAGTTGTGCGGTAGTTTCCGGTGTCGCAGCCGAGAATGATCTACAAGCTCACAACGGTTGCAACTGCGACGCGAGCTTGTGTGTCTGCTGTTAACTGGAAGTGTCCCACAGATAATGCTACAGTAAATCCTCGCGGAAACAGGTGGATAGTCTTTGCTACTTTACTTGGACAACTTAAAGTGCCTCTGAGATGTAGTGGTATAGTACAGCATTGAAAGAAAGTACACTACATCAAAATTGTACTTAAAGGACAACGTTTTTACAACAAGGGTTCATATTTTAGATAGTCATTAGAGAAAAGAGAAGATGAGTATTAAAATGTTTTCATTTCTTTCTTTCTATTGTTTTAGCGATTTTACAATTTTGATTTCAGTGGATGGGGGCATGGTCAGGGGATCTTAGTATAATTGGGTTATTCAATTTGAATCCAAAATAGACCGGGCATGCTTACAAGAGGCTAAATATGTATTTTTAGACACAATTTCCGGTAATTTCTTTATTACTATTTACACCAGCCCCCATAAGTCACATCTGACCATGAAAGATTGCAGTCCATCTTGGAAATGGGCTTATTGTGTCTAAAAATACATATTTAGCCACTTGCGCATGCAAATCGAAATCGTTAAAATCACAAAAATGATAGAAAGAATTAAATGAAAACATTTTAACACTCATCTTTTCTTTTCTCTAATGACTATCTAAAATATGAGTATATGAAAAACATTCCTTGGGCTAAAAATGGATGAATAGTCATCACTTTTCAGAGTTTCGTGGGGGCTGTTTTTACTTAGCCCAAGGAATGTTTTTCATGCAAAACAAATGCTTGCATTGGATTCAGAATCATTAAAAAACCCTAGTTTGACCCCTCACATGCTTAAAGCAGATTTTTTGGGGGTATCCTTTATAGTGTATAGTAAGTGAATGAGACACACTTTCAGCAGCTGTCAAAAATTCCCCTATGGATTTTGCAAATGGAATCTTTTTTTCTGATTTGTTATACTCTGAGGTTTCCTAAAATATATAGTTTTCATAATCCCCCAAAAAATTGAACGAAATTACACAAGCAACTTGACTACATGGACAACTTCATCTGCAGCAATGATGTGCAACAGTGAGTCGACAGAGGAAGCTTTGTGCAGGTTGTCAAAGTTTTACTGTCAGAACTGCCACATCTTGACCGTATCCGTCTGGACGGTTAACGCCTGACACTGTGGTTCCCCTGACACATCACTGTGACATCATAGGTGATATTACAGTGATGTCAGATACTCAGAGCAGGGATAACACCTGAAACTGTGGTTCCCCTGACACATCACTATGACATCACAGGTGACATCACAGTGATGTCTCAGAGCAGGGATCTACATATATGGGCATAAACAGGTGACATCACAGTGGTGTGGCTGGTTCAGACAGGGATCTCCATGTATGGGCATGAAAGGTATTGTATGTTGTGATGTCATGAGAACCACTCTTAACAGAATCCCATTTATGCCCATATGGAGATCCCTGATGTCATCAATATTAAGCCCATATCTAACAGGACTTCATGGGAATGCCCATATATGGAGGAAGACAGCCCAGATCTGTGTGGCTGGTTCAGACAGGGATCTCTATGTATGGGCATAAAAGGGATTGTATGTATGATGTCAGATGTGATAGACGTCATAAGATTTTCACATAAGCATGTTTGGGGTTTCACAGCATATCTCCATAAATAGTAGCCTACATTGATCTCCATATATGGGTACCAGGAGTATATGGGTAACTGGTCCGATATATATCACTGGCCAGACGGCCAAGACAAGGTCGCTTGTCGCCCCGAGGCGTCTTACTATTGTGTACGCTATACTGTATAGCGTACATACTGTAGGCCTACAGTATGTGAACGAACACATGCACTGTGTCAACTCAACTGTACATCTCAGTATATTGAAGTCAGCTACTTTGTCTTATTTTGGACAAATTGATGTGTGTTAAGCACTTACTTGCAAAGTTGCACATTCTCACTGCTTTTAAAGGGTGAAAACAAAACGTTAACATTTTACTGAAATATCTATAAATGCACACATCTCTGTGTGTGTGTGTGTGTGTGTGTGTGTGTGTGTGTGTGTGTGTGTGTGTGTGTGTGTGTGAGAGAGAGAGAGAGTATTTATAATACTATAATTGATATTTGCAAAGTAACTAGTATCAAGCTTTCAAATAATTGTAGTGGAGTAAAAGTACAAAATGGGGATCCTAGATGTAGTGAGAGTAGAAGTAAAAGTATTGTAAATTGGAAATACTTAAGTAAAGTACAGTACAGTACTTAAGTGAATGTACTTAGTTACTTTACTCCACTGCACTCAATTAGAACACTGCCCTTTGGTACCGATCCGAACACACACATATAGGCTTGCCTTGGCCTGCGAACATCTCAATTAGCCTTCCATGCTCAAAATACTAATTATACAAAATGAATCACTGCTTAATGAAAGAAATGCACCACAGACCGGGCTTATAACTTGACAGTGAGGAAGCACTATAGAGTGTTCCTGAGACCCTAGCGTATCACACAAAATATTTATACAGCCTCCACTATTTGGGAATAATTCTACTACAGTCGCTAGGCAACTAATGAACAAAAAGGGGGTGTGTTGTGGGGTGGGGGAGCGGGGGTGCAATTTAATTTCACAGAACAAATCACAGGCAAGCCAGAAAATGAACTTTAATCTATACGCTTCCAAACACAACCACCTTGAGCTACTGATTTGTTCAAAGTAAATGAAAATAAATTAGTCATTATCCAGGTACAGGAGTTGTTTTCTTTCTTCGTAAAGTCTACTTGGCTAAGGCTGTTAAGGCAAGGGAGGCTCTGAAATAAGAAACCTTGAGCAGCACATGTATTTACTAACTTCAGTGTAACAATGTTGAAATATGTTACCAGTAAGACTCCCTAATCGGGAGATAATCGACTGTCAGGTAATGTAGGATAAGTGATTTAATTCAAGTTTCAGTTTTCATGTAGGTGACATGCCTTCCTCCATGATCAAGCGGGGGCAGGCCTTGGTGCACGTAAGGCCCGCCCCCACTTGACCATTCACACTCCTCCATCAAAACTGAAACAGTTTGAGTTGTTTCTCCACAGGAGATAAGGCTGAAGTCCAAATATGGACCAAACACTCTAAAACTAAAGTACTGAAGTACTATCAGAACATAGACCCATTTTGTTATTATGAAATCACATAGGCCTATTACCCTACCTTTAAGTAAAGACAAAAACATTTGTGAGAATATTCACACTCATGTTTGGCACGCAGTGAGTCGGGCCCACTGGTGGACGATAAGGATATTGTTGGTCCCCAAATAATTAGCAATATTTTAATAGTAATCTAACATTAATGGAACAAAATACGTGAAAATTGAGTTTTCATTGTGAATTAAAAGTGGAACTTATATGACATAGCTGTGGTGGCGATTGTGTGGTTTCATAGATTCCACAATTTTTTTGTCAATATTTTTTAGTCAATATCTCAATACTGAGTTTACTGACATCATTTATTATTGATTTCAGCAGTTCCAATTCAAAACATCTGACTATTCACGATGCATTTACAGTACATTGAATTAAATTGTTCTATTTTCTTAATGTTCAATTATTTAAGTTCATAAAGTTAATAGAAGTATTACTAAATGCTTTTGTAATACAACTTTTATACTGAATAATAATAGGCAATAACCCTGTATTATTAGATTCTTATCAGGCTATTTGAGGGATGAGGTTTACACAACTTTACAGTATACTAATGTGCATGTACAGACTGGAACTAGCCTTGCGTTGCCAGACTTCATCCACCCGGCTAGACTGGAACAATGACATCTTAATTTCATTTTTATATACTTCTTTATTGGGGACACTTAAGTAGCATAATGCCCCTGTACAGACCACCAAAAGAAGTCAAAGCAGGTGGTACCAGTCTCTGAACAAGACCATAGGGGAAGAGAGGAGGGGTGTCATTTGTGGTCTCAGGTTTGGCAATGGCACCTCCTAGTGTTCACATTTAATCTCAAATTCAGTTCTTGCATTATAGTGTTGATTTTGACAACATATTTTGATTTAGTTATTTAGTCATAGTCTTTTGAATAAAATGTAATTTAGCTTTAGTCTCATCTTAGACATCCGTAAAGTTTTAGTTGTAGACTAGTTTTAGTCGACTAAATATCATACGATTTTATTCAACTAAATCTGACAGTTGATTTTGTCGACAAATTCTTATTTTTGCAGGCCTTGATGGTGTCGTAATGGCTGATTTTATACTTGGTCGCAGGCTGAAAATAGACGATCTACAAGCTCACAACACGTCGCAGAGCTCATAGATCGTCTATTTTTAGAGGAAAACACCCAAGCGCAACGAAACCTAAAATTAATTTAGTTCTACTGGAGTCCCTCGCTAACATTTTAGTCTACATTGTATTTGTTGACGAAATTTGTCTCATTTTGTCTTGGTTTGAGTCATCATGGCTTAGTTTTTATTTAGTTCTTTAGTTTTAGCTAAATAAGAACTAAATATTATAAAGAAATTATAATATTCAATACCAGGCTGCCAATAATCATGTATGGGAGAAAACATCAAAATAAAGGGGGGAAAAAAGGCAAACACAGGAGACTACCAGAAAGGACAGACGTGAACAAACTCACGTAATTAACAAATAAAGTCTTGAGTTAAGGATGCAAAGCGATACTGAAATAAGCTCTTAGTATTTGGGGTATTCAATGCTGGAAGGTCCATCACAGTATCACAGGTCCAATGAGAATCAACAACTGTAGGCAGAATGTGTTCAACAAGGAATTTATTAACAAAACAATTGAGGGTCAATACAGACAGAGAGGTCAAACGTGGATTGCAGTGAGTCCACACAGGCAACGTCCCAGAGAAGGCCAGATTGAGGCGGAAAGTGACAATGGGTTCCTTGAGGTTTCTCAGGAAGTCCTTGAGGAGGCCAGTGATGGTGTGGAAATAGTCCACCTTGCTGAGGGGAGGAATGGTCTTACCACGCAGGAATTTCTCCTTCAGCTCCTTCACTGTGCGCTCAGCACCAGACAGACGGTACAATCCAGTCTGAGAGCAAAGGAACACAATCAAACTGGTTCGGGGTGAAAAGGGTTCATGGCTGCTACTGGCTACACTGTGGCATTATGACTTCATACCATCAAATTGGTAACATTACTGTAGCTAACAGCATAGCTAAAAGTGTGTTCACACATCACTGACTGTTTCTGGGTATGGTCCTTCAGGGCTTATGCTGTACTGTGACAGACAAATTGACTGATTGGCTCCACTACTTCTGGCGCATGCTGCCTTTTATTATTGACACTTGATTCATGTGCATCCAAATTCGCACCACTCTTTCGCTTTGGGTAGAATCACTCGGGGGCAGTTCTCCATTCCTAAACCTGCCATTCCTACCCACTGCCATTCCTACTGAGGTTAGGGTTAGGGTTTGGTTTAGGTGGTCACTGCCTCCGTAGGAATGGCAGTGCATAGGAATGGCAGGTTTAGGAATGGAAATGTGTACCCGGATCACCCACCTCCTTTAGGCCCCTTTTGCTCAATCTCACTGAGCACCAATTCAGGAATCATGGGTGATTTGTGTGACACATATTGTAGTCTGCAAGGGTACCCTGTATAGAGTATAGCAAAAAAAAAAAAAAAAAAAACAGGACCGTATTATCATGTTATCTTTGGGAAGAACACACACACACAAAATAAAAGTAGTCTAACATACCTCGTTAAGCTTGACAGGTGTGGTTGGGCATGCATGGCAGAGGGCAGCGCTCATGGCAATCAGGGTGGCTGACGACTCTGAGTCTGCAGGAATACCCTCCCAAACTTGATCCTCTTGCCACAGAGAACACAACACGGCTCTGCCTTGCTGACCTGTGGAAGCGAGAAACGTGGTGAAATTAAAGCAATTAAAAGACTGGGAGTAGCTTCACCTCCCATCCCATGTGTGGAATTTGACTGAATGTTAAAGACCATAGTTCTCAATAACATTGTTTGGCATGGCACACAAAATAATGACATTTGTCTGCTGTTACGCAGAAATCTTTGTTTGTAAAATAAATGATTCATTAATTTACTCTGTATTTTGAAACATTTTCTTACCACCTTTATGGAGACAAACTCATTCCCCGGATTCCCCCGTTGCTCTGTGGAGTGCTGGGCTCAGCTCTCATCTCTGGTTTATTTGACTGTTTGAAGATGTCCTCAGATGTAACAGATTCAGAGTCCCACTCCATTGCAGCTTGAACATGGGAGAGCAGAATATTAGTTAAGACTGGAACATAGTAGATATTATTCATTCCAATATCCAGTTGGGAAATAGTTTTAAATGAAGTGAGTAAGTGAGTGCATTCATGCATTATGAGAATAACAATCCAATTGTACCATTCTAACCACAAATACTGAATAAATAACACAAAGGTAACAAGCTACAGTGGCAGCATTATAACATAGGACAGGATTGTTCAAGTTGTTTCACAATATATTTGATGCTTTGCACTTTAGGCCTGACCTACGTTTTCTGAAAAACTTCAAATACTATTCAAAAATTACAAAAACAAATATGTTGCTACATACTGTACGGTACATAACCCGATGGGTTAATGTACTACGAATACTAATATTACTAACACTCCTGACACCTGTCTTTCTCCTGCTGCGAGTCCAATAGGGTTTGGGAACAGGGTCCCAGTCTCGATAGTAGAAACTGCTTCAACAGGTCCACCATTTGCAGGCATCGTCACAACAGTCTTGGCAACAAGTGACTCATTTCCCTAAGGCCAATAAATGAAGACTCTGACATTTACACTTGTTTTCACTTATATCAATTACTTCTATAATAGATTAAATTGATTAATTCTTAGTTAGTAATTACAACAATACTATGTTGACGCATTTCTGTCAAGATTGATATTCACAACATACCCTGTCTGATGTTCTGCCTGTAGAACAAGACCTTTTGGAGGCAATAGGAGAGCCATCAACATGTCTGGAAGAACGCTAGAAAAGAGAGAATAAACCTCCAACAAACCTGCCAGACCCAAAATCTCTAACATTTAGGAAGACAATTCAACACTTTAGTTAACATACCCACTTTTGTCGTTTCTTGAGCCGCACTGTACGCGCTACAGAGTCCCAATCCTGTAAACAGAATACAGATAAGACAAACTGGAAGGTAATCTGCATTCTTTCTTCTTACACTGACAGATGAGAATTTGCTTACAAGGGAGTCATCCGTTGAGTCATCATAGCTGATGTCTGACAAGGAGGCAGACTCATCGATTCTTGTGACCCTATGAAGAACAAACCAGATCATATGGGTTAATATCATGCGATGGAAGATTTTTAAGCAGCAGGACAATCAGGACTTCACATGGTCTGTGTATGGTTTAAAACTAATACTATAGGTGGGGGGTCAAATCTACCTTCGGCTGGTGTTCAGGTTCTGTGCTGGCTGCGAGTTTAGGAATGCCAGTGCTGAGCGTTGCTCTTCATTCAGCTTGATACTGTTTGAGGATCCCTCCTTGATGAGGAGATCCCGAATCAACTGCAGCTGACGATCCTTTATGATAAGAAAAGATTACTAGAACACCATGCCTAGTAGCAGAAAATCGTATCAAACTAAAAGCAGTGGTTTTCAAACAGTGGTCCCCAGCTAAACGATGGAGTTGGTAACAAAAGGAGTAAAGGACCCTTATAGATCTTTAACTCTGAAGGTGAGAGTGTAAAATGAAACCAAATGGACTATGAAAAGGGTTAAAAACCACTGAACTAAAGTGAACACTTGAGTCCAAGTCCAACATACCAGCTTCTCACAGTCTCGGCCTTCTGTCGTTGTTGGATTTGAACATCAACTTCGTCGCGGTTTTAGTTTGACCTCTAGTGCTGCTCGGCTCTGGACTTGAGCCAGGACATCCTTGCAGGAGCCCAGGTCCTGCTCTACTTTCAAACACTTCTTACAGCACTCTTCAAAGTTCAACACCATCTGAATGAAGTCTGGGGAGAGGCAGTGGTGGAAAAAGTACACATTTTTTACTTGAGCAAAAGTATCAATACTGCAATGTAGAAATACTAAGTCCAGAATTCAAAGTATTGGTATAAAAATGTATTTAAAGTATCAAAAGTAGAAAGTACTCATTACACAGAATGTCCCATTTCACACGTTTTTAAATCTTTTGAAAATAGCAGATGCAACATATTGTGAGCTTGTAGATTGTCCAAGTAACTAAAAATTGTACAAGTCTTCATTATTTTATACTTTAGCCATTGAAAAATAGCAGATATAAAAGCTCCCCCCTATGAAGAACATATTGATTGATTGATTGAAGACTTTATTAGAAGTTTGCATAGGAAAAAGTACAGTTTCATGATGGTACAGTTCACTGGTACAAGGTCTACTAAAAGGAGATCCTAGAAAATACTTACTTCCATAGGAAACCATTGAAGTATCTCATATAGGTAACAGGTAGAGTCGCCGAAATGAAGCTCGCCGAGAAACGGGGGGTGCGTTCGGAAATGCACACCGGGTGTGGCAACGGTGCGCTTTTTCAGCCTGAACTCTGAAGGTAAACTTTCTGAAAAGCAGCAGTTGCTAACCTAATGTTGCTATTGATGTTTATAAACTAGGGTAAATTATGGTTATAGTCTTAATCTCACAGTATCATAAATGTTAATGCTAGCAACAACAAACATGTAAAGTAGGACACACAATCACAGTATGCCTTCTTCAGTATCAACATGAATTAATATTCTAATATTCTATTATAATTTACCCTAGTTTATAAACATCAATAGCAACGTTAGGTTAGCAACTGCTGCTTTTCAGAAAGTTTACCTTCAGAGTTCAGACTGAAAAAGCGCACCGTTGCCCCACCCGGTGTGCATTTCCGAACGCACCCCCCGTTTCTCGGCGAGCTTCATTTCGGCGACTCTACTGGTATTCTCTCATATAACATTGAACTAGAAAAGAAAATTTCGAAGAAATTTTAAGTGTGCCTGCAGCTCGCTAAGTGTGTGCAACCTTGTATGTGTTAACATTAGCATCTTTGTTAGCATTAGCATTTGTTAACATTAGCATGTGTTAGCATTAGCAATATGGTTTCTTGTTCTTAAGAAATAGGCTCCTCCCACAAGTTCCGCAAGGCGATTACGTTGTCCCGTCGCTCCCGAGATCGTTTGTGTTTCGTTTTGAGAGGGTCGTTCCCCCTGAAAAACACGTTTTGGCATGAAACGGTTACGTTTTGCGCGTTTGTGGTGCCCCCTATGGGTCGAAGTGGAAATGCTTTTGGGTATATGTTCAGTATAGCGCCTCCCACTTGTGGTTAAAATTTGGTGTTGACTGGATGTTTTGTTTGTGATTTATGGCTACTTCTTACAAAACGGGCTCCTCCCGCTAACTTTGGAACCCTGTTACGGAAGAACGGTATGGACTATCAAAATATCGTTTAAATATGTTTATCGCATGAGTCCATAGATCGTGTGTATCGATTTTTGTGACATTTGGAGAAAATATGTAGGAAAAGGAGCAAAAAGTGTGTTTTGAAGAAAATTCAAAATGGCGGAAAATCTATCCTGACGCAAATGGGCGTGGCCTATATGAGGAGATGCGTCATGACCCAAGGAATCCAGGGAAAAAGGAATTTTAATTTTCCGACCCACGGTTCAAGAGTTACAGGCCGAAAGGTAAAGTGGACTGTTATAGCGCCACCATGTGGCCAACTGACGAAATTATTTTTTATTTAATCCTTGATATCATTATAAATCTCCTCTCCAAGTTTTGAAACTGTAGCCCCTATGGTTTGCGAGAAAAAAAATATTGAATGTGAGTTTTTGCGATTCCCATTATAAGTCAATGGGTAAAATTAATTCACTAATAAATTAATATCAATTAAACGATACAACTTTTCTCTTAGAAAAGTAATAGCACACCATTCCCGGCCGAGCCGCACGTTTTGATGTATATATTGCGGCGGTGGCGTAAATTGTGCGGCAGTTATTAGCGCACCAAATTTGTGGGATCATTAACTACCCTAATTAAGTATGGCGGATTACAATAAGTCAGGGGTCTTCAACGTTTTCAGGCCGGGGACCCCCAAACTGATGGGGAGATGGAGCAGGGACCCCCTACCACCTCGTAGGGTGGGGGGGTCGGGGCTACGACATATTTTTTATTTTAAACATGTACAAGTTACAACGAGTAGGGTGGGCCGTACCACTACCATTTCTAAACATACTACTTATTAACTGAGAACCAATGTCAATAATATCAACAATCTGTCAATTGCATAGTAATCATGTATTCAAGCTATTCAAAATGGACAGAATCATGATTTATTTTTTAACATAAATGTGATTTTTTTTTTTTTTTTTTTTTTTTTTTAAGCAATAATTTCGCGGACCCCCTGCAGTACCTCCGCGGACCCCCTGGGGGTCGCGGACCCCCTGTTGAAGACCCCTGCAATAAGTGTTTTGCCATTGCATGGCAGGCACACTTAATGACAAACGGATAGAACACAGTACTACTACTACTATGCAGTAGATAGTCAGGAAAAAAGGGGGAAACATTTAAAAAAATCACACCCGTGTGAACTGAGCGGTGGTTTCCCCCCCCCCCCCCCTTCCCCCCTGTGTGTGTGTGTGTGTGTGTGTGAGCGTGTGTGTGTGTGTGCCTGGTCTGGCCTGGCCTGAACAACAGTGCCCCTCCCTTAACATGTGTGGTCATAAAAGGTACTGCAGGCCTGCAGGCTACATACAGACACACACGCGCACACACACACACGCATACACACACGGCCACGTATAGGAGACGGTGTAACCACCGCTCAAAAAATAAAAACATACAGTAGGTAAATACAAAGAGGGGTCAGGGGAGGGTAGGACTGAGCTATGTTTGTTTTTACCAGTTGCGAACGGCTGCTGCCTGTAAAAGTGTTTTTTCAGGGCGATTTTAAATAGAATCCGGTCTCCTTTGCAGCTTTTCAGTGCGATAGCTTCTACTGCGTCACGATCTGATCTAACCAACCAATATACGACAATGGGTCACGTGACATTAATGTACAGGAAGTGGACGTGCGGGAATCAGTGATGCCATGTCTGCTTATTATAAGCGACTTTGGTCTTGTTTTCTCTTTTGTAAAGTCGCAGGTTGCAGTTTTTTGGCCTTGTTGTTGGCTTGTTTCTAAAGTCTAGCTGTCAGTTTATTTGATCTTGCTTCCTACTTTCTAGTGATGTTTAAACCAGTGGTTCTCAAACATTTTCATGTAAAAAGTATTTTGTCCGCAGACGCCCATCTGAAAATATTTTTGCCGGGCCCCCACCATACAATCTACAGCAGTGGTCCCCTAGTTGAGAGAGAGATGAAGCAGGGACCCCCACAACCTTTTCATAGATTCCATAGAGTTTCATTGTTTGACAGCACGATGGATTCATGTCAATTTGTGTTTTCAGATATTTAACCACTTGAACCGTCAATACTTATGAACTTGACCTTTCACTCTGTACTTAGTCTGCTCTTTTTCCCCTCTACACAAAGCTCTTTGCTGATAATAGCCGATCTAGATCTTGTAGATCTGCTATTTTTGGCTAAAGTTCTCCAAATATGGACACTTAGTGTTCAAGTGGTTAATATAAAAAAGGGAAGAAAAAAAAAGAAGTATACTATCACACAAAGATTTGGAGGACAGCCTCTAGTAACTCTGAGGACGGGGTCCCGGACCCCCTGTTGAAGACCCCTGATCTACAGATCTACAAGCTCACAAGACTTAGTGGCGCGTTTTGAGCTTGTAGATCTGCTATCTTCAATTTAGCCACTTATTATTATTAGGTTATAAATCATTTTGGGCTTGTTTTCATAGTAGACCCTGGTTTGCTTGCTTCTCTTGTGAGATCTGGCAACGCTGGACTGGAGCGAACCCGAGAGACAGGGAAACGTTCAGTCCACTGTTTACACGTTAGGAAAACAACAACGACAAACTAAAATTAATAAACAAAGTAATCTAAATATGCTGGCTAACGTTAGCTTTTAGCTGAGCTCCATAATCATCATCAACAACAGCGAGAGTTTACAGTAAGTGTATGCTATACTGAACTGTCTGTAGCTAGCCGCAGTGTTTACATCCACAAATAGTGCGTAGAAGCCATGTCTGTGATCATAATAGACTTGTCAATATTCAATGTGTAGACAGCATTATTATTATTAGGCTATTATTATTATTATTAGTAGTAGTTGTTGCATGCACTAACTAGCATTGACTGCTTTGGTCTCTTTTTTGTAAGACACTTTATGTATATATACTTATAGCTCTGGTCCATCGCTTCACCTCCCGCATTGCTTCACCGGGAGCAATGCGGGAGGTGAAGCGATGGACCAGAGCTAATATACTTATATATTATTCGCCCCCTCTATCGATGCAACTTCTCTTTATTGGTACTGTACTGCTCTTGTTTTTTACTCTTATCTATCTTTTCCTACTTCTCTGTAACTGTAAATAACTGTATACTGCTGTGCTACAACGGGACAACTGAATTTCCCCCTTGGGATAATAAAGGTATCTATCTATCTAGTAGTAGTAGTACCGTAGCTACTAGTATTTTCACTGCAGAAACCTTGTATCTCCATTCCATATGTCAATGCATTCTAAAAGTTAAATTACTACAGTGTCATACAAAGTAGCAAACTAGCAACATCATAATATGTGTGTGTGTGTGTGTGTGTGTGTGTGTGTCTTTTTGAGCGGTGGTCACACCGTCTCCATAGCGTGGCCGTGTGTGTATCCGTGTATGTATCCGTGTATGTGTGTGTGTCTGTATGTAGCCTAAGTACCCCTGGGTGACCAGAGAGGTGCTGTTGAGTCTAGTCTGCCCTGAGTGGCATGCATGGATGGCTCTCTCTCTCTCTCTCTCTCTCTCTCTCTCTCTCTCTCTCAAGCACCCCCCCCCCCATATTTTTTTATTTTATTATTATTACTATTTTAAATATATTTTTTAAATATTATATATATATATATATATATATACTGTATATATATGCTGTTGCGCAGCCTCCACGACCACCGCTCAGTTCACACGGGTGTGATTTTTAAATGAATATTGAACCAATGAAAACATGTCCTAGAAAGTAACAGTTTAGTATACAGGTTTCCACCTGACAGCTGATAGGCTGTTTAATAATAATAATAATAGCTTGGATTTATATAGTGCTTTATTAACTTTATTAACTTTATTTGTTCGATCAAATTTGATGTTTGCATGCGTTTCTCAACCTAGGGTCCCGGGGACCACCAGCGTTTCAAATGGACCGTTTACTCGGGATTATCTCAAATGATTGCGATTAGACAATTTTCTGTGTGTTCTGTTGATGTTGTTCACGGTTCAGAGCCTATGCCACTTCCTCTGTATACGACTCATCTCTGACAGAGGCTCAGAGTGGCTTATATCCTGCTATGAGGTTGTTCCTCATTCCCAAAAGGCACAGTGACAGACAATTGTTTGAATACCAGAATGCTCACCCTAAAACCCAGTCGCCTTGGGCGTCTATCTGGCTTAAACGGTAGAACGGTCTCTGACTGGTATTCCTAATCCTAAACGTAACCTCTGTAAAATATGCCTAACCGGTTAAACCTAGACTTATTCATAACCTTAAGCTTAACCTCAGTAAAGCTATGCTTAACCCTAAAGTTATATCTAATCTTATCCTCAGTAAAACAAATACAAGAATACTAGAACCGTCCCACCAAGCGGTTAGCGTGAGGTCGGCGGGAAAAAAATCAGGGTGAGAAGGCTTTTTTGGCAGCCCCCTCATGTATTGGTGTGTGTGTGTGTGTGTGTGTGTGTGTGTGTGTGTGTGTGTGTGTGTGTGTGTGTGTGTGTGTGTGTGTGTGTGTGTGTGTGTGTGTGTGTGTGTGTGTGTGTGTGTGTGTGGTTACGTGTGAGTGAAGTAGGTGGTGTGGTCGGTGGGTGTGCTTGAGTGATCTGTCTTTATTTATTTTATACATGTACAGGCATTGACACTAAGGCTTGCCCACCTGCCCCCAGCAGGTAAATAAAACCTTCGGGCAGGTGAAGTTAGCTTTCAGGTTGCCCGACCTGGCAAGTGCTCTTTTGAGAGGGGACGCAACCGTATAAACACAACACCAGATATCTGTCTAAACACCTGAAATTGGCCAGATCGCTCTGTCTTCTGGTCTGTGGAATGTAAAATAAAAGCACTGTTTACCTATGTGCTGTAGTGCTGTTGTCACTGTTGCACACTTAAAAATATAAAATAGTTGTGAACCCTTAGTCATATTAAATCACAGCTATGTAGGTATTTGGATCAAAATGTAGGTACAGTATGACATTTATCGCACGCAGGGGGGTAAAGAAAGTGTTAAATTGAGCGGTAATTAAAATCTTACTTATCATTTTATAATAGATTTACTTTTCGGGCAAGTGGGCATGACCTTTGAGCAAGTAGAACATGACCTATACTTGCCAAGTGCCTCTGAGACCTTAGTGTCAACCCCTGGTGTATATGTTTTGTATATACTGCTGTCTTAGCCTGCCCAGCTGCAGCGTCTGCTAAATGCCCACATTAATTTTTAACTTGTGTTTCAGGTGAGGAGAAATGGAGGAGGACGAGAAACAGACACACTTCCACGATGGAGACACCAGCTTAAGGTTGGAACAGATATTCTCCGTCTCTGACGCGTCTTTTCGGAACGCACCGCAGCTCCAGTCAAAGCCTGACCCTGGAATACAAACACTGGCCATTGTAATACAAGTCAAATTGTCTGATGCATATTACAGATAGCAGCTTATTTAGGCCGAGGCTCATTGTTTACCTGGTATCCTATAGCAGGGTTTCCACAGAAAAAGAATATAGTTTGATTAATTAATTATGAATGTACCGGGCAGTGTTTGGATTCCAGGGACTGGCTTTGCCTTGAGCTGCGGTGCATTCTGAAAGGACTCCTCTCTCTGACCAGGCTTAGGCCATGGCTACACGGAGCTGGATATTTCATATATCCTGTTTTTTCAGATATCCACATCCACACAAAAATATCTAGGTCCACACGACAAAGATATCTTGGCCTAACAAGCACACACACAGTAAAGTCTTCAGAGATATCCGGGTTCCCTGTATCTACACGGATCCAGTGAATCGGATATTTTTCAATCTCTCCACTTATTTATCCGGTTTAAAAAATATCCAGCTTTGCGGCCGAAATATCCAGCTTCATGTGGCTGCAAGCCCCAACAGCACAAAAAAATGTCTAGCTTCAGAAATATCCAGCTCCGTGTAGCCATGGCCTTAGTACCACTGTTCCGCTTATTATTGCGTTTTTTTGGGTCTTGTTAGTTGGTTGTGTAGTTGCTTATGGGCTTTGGGCTCGTTTTCGTAGACCTGGCCGTCCATTTCCTCTTGCAAAATCTGGATACAGAGTTACATCCATCCACTTGTTATGTGTGACGTAGTTACATAACATGGGTCTATATTATGAAATTACCATTGCTGTAGTGTGTGAGGAGCTTTTGTCTCATATGACTGTAGGTTTGTGTGTGTGTGTGTGTGTGTGTGTGTCTATAAGAACATACGCTATGGTGCTTTACAAATCAATGCTAGCAATGTGGAAGGTGGATTAGTTTACCCAACACATGCTAATACTCTTAGGAAACTGTGCGTGTGTGCGTGCGTGTGTGTGTGTGTGTGTGAGAACTGTGGTTGTATTACAATACCTGTGGGGACCAAATGAATGTAATGTGAGAAACAGACATTGTTGGCAATTTTCACTGGCCGCACAAGAAAAAAACATTGTTGTTTTATGGTTTAAAATATACATTTTTAGAGGCTTTAGACTTAAATAAAAATGCCCAGAAATGTTAAATAAATGGCATTCATAAAATTGGTGTCCTGCAATGTTGATGTCCTCACAAGTACTGAAGTACAGTAATACAAACTTGCGTGTGTGTGTGTGTGTGTGTGTGTGTGTGTGTGTGTGTGTGTGTGTGTGTGTGTGTGTGTGTGTGTGTGTGTGTGTGTGTGTGTGTGTGTGTGTGTGTGTGTGTGCGTGTGTGCGTGCGTGTGTGCGCGCGTGTGTGTGTGTGCGTGCTTGCGTGCGTGCGTGTAGAAGAGCCAGGAGGTACCAGGCAAGCAGCATTTTCTTCTTACACGTCATTGTTGTCGGGCAGAAACCTTGTATCTCCACTTTTCAATTATTTTTTTACCAGTAAAATGTACACCCTACCCTATTTTCATCATAGAAGGCTTTCGCAGAAATGTACTAAAAATATTGTCTCTACCTTTAAAATGTTTTAAAAATAATAACTTAAAAAAAGGTTTGGACGTATAGCCTACGTTTTCCACCGACAGCAACCAAATGTCTGTAATCAGCGTTGCGCAACACTTAGTCGGTTTCTATTGCTTCATTCGGGTTTTCTTTTAGCACACAAAGTAGACTTGGCGACAGATTAAAACATTCCTCTCAGGGGCCCCCAAAAAAGCCACTTTTCCTCCTGAAGTCACTCCACTTGCTTGGATTCTACGGAATTGGCAGCCAGCGAAATGCCCGTTCTCCTTCGTCCTTCAACCACACTGACTCTACTTGTGGATAAATGTATTTGACTAATACATTAACTGATGCTGCTAATGGAAGACTAGGTCATATTTGTCACTGCTTGAAGGACCATTTGAGGAGAAGAATCACCCTCGGTTCACAGACAGACGGAGCTCAGTCTTTGGCCGGACGACTTCCTCAGGAGTAACGCTGAGGAAAAAGGCCACATACCGAAACAACGCGTCCGTGTTTTTGTAAACCGCTGTTGCTGCTGCTGCTCCAGATCTTTATTGAACAAAGACTCCTAAAAACGTCTCCAGAAAGCGATGCGGATGTTCCTTTCATTGTGTATTATACCGTCAACAATCTGCAGACCAGTTTAAACCTCAAGACTCTTAAGAGTTGAGCGCGCCTTTCCCCTTGAAGTGAGTTAATGAGTAGAGATAGGACTGTTGACCGGTTTTAATGTTAACCGTGAATTTGAAATGTCACAATCGTTTAATTGTTGATAGCTCAGTATAATTGTGTGGAGCTGAAAATGTTTATTTTGTAAAATCTTTGCATGTATTATTTGGCTATTATGTTATTAGGCTGCTACTTACTATATTACTTGTGTTTTGTAAGGCAGCAACTTAAAAAAAAGCCAACAAATTCATTTTGAGTGGAAAAAACGACTAAGATCTCAACTTTACAAATGATCTTAAGATTTTTATATTTCATAGTTTTGTAGAATTATTTCTTTTTATGCGTAATGATCATGTAATAATCGTGAAACCGTGATTATTTCTCTCACTGTAACCATACCAGCAAAATAATCCATAATCGGCCTACCGCCTAGTTACAGAGCTCAGTCCGGACCTCTACTAAAGCCGTCACAATTATGACATTTTATGCGACGATTAATTGCGATTAGCGATTTAATTGTGTTTCTGTCTTTGGAGCATATAAATACACATGTACATTTATGTTTGGCTTTTAGGCTTTGTAAACAAAAGGTGCATAGGGCAGTTAACCTTTTTTTACTTTATATATAAAAAACCTGAATAGTGGAGCTTGCAGATCTGCCACTATTTTTGTAAATGTTTGAAAATGTATATAAAAAGAAAAATCTAGCACAGAAATGTTCATGTATGCTATTAGGCGAGTATGTTATAAGTGATAATTGTGACTAGGGATGGGACAGTAAGCGATATCATCGTTTATCGTGATAAAACACACTCACGATAATCGTATCGTGGAGATTTAATTTATCGTGATATGGTCCTCCGTCATGCACTGGGGTCAATTCACCATTTATTTGCTGAGCTGCATATCCGGTACCATTTAATCCTCTATAATTGGTAAAAGATACTTATAATATACGTACTTGATACCGTCTTTTTTTCACTCTCTATGAAATGTATTTGCCAAAAAATAGCCGATCTACGCGACACGTTGTGAGCTTGTAGATCTGCTATTTTTTGGCAAATGCTCCGCCCCAGGATATAATGGATTTTGATTATCGCGATAATATCGTAAATCGCCATTTCTTTTGTCACGATAATCGTGATATGACATTTTCATATCGTCCCATCCCTAATTGTGACAGTCCGGACCTCTACAGGCTAGCCGACCACGTTGTCTCGAGTCCACCATGATGGAAGAGACGCGTCGCCCGTACGGGGCGCTGGATCGCTTTCGCTCCCAGAGCATGGAGAGCCTGCTGAGCGACGCCAGCTCAACGGGCAGCCGGCTGGCGCTGTGCCAGCGTCTGAACCAGCTGATGACCTGCGTGGACGACCTGGACCCCAGAGACCAGCTGCACCACAAGGTGTCCAAGACCCTGGACAACGCGTTCCTGCTCTGCGGCAAGAAGGCCGTCAAGCCCAAGAGGGACGCACTCAGGTGGAGAGACCAGTGTTCATTTTGAATTTGGTTTCAGTCAGTCTCGTGAATCCAATTCAATTTAGTTTTTATTTTAGTCTGAAATGTTTTATTTAGTATAGTTTTTGTTTGCCCCTAGCCGACTTAAGGCCGGTCCATATACTACTTCCGGTGCCAGAGGTTTTCTTTGAGGTCTGGTTTAAATAACTGGACCGGTTTAACTAACCGGACCGGAAATCTGCACTAGATGTTGTGACTTGCCAAAATCTACTTTGGAGGTCCGGAGAGGGATTGGTTGGTTACTTGGTTGTGTGTGTGTGTGTGTGATTCTTTGGTTTTTCTCTCCCCTCCCCTCTACCTGGGTGTACCCTAGCCCCTTTTGAAACCCACTTTAACTTTTTATTTGGGAGGAACGACAGGGTATCCAGGGTCAATTGAGTCAATACATTCTCCCATTCAGAAGTTCGTACCTGGGGCCTGCCTCACAGCTAGAAGGTCCTGGGTTTGATTCCCGCCGGGGGACGCTGTGGGTGCTGGGGGCGTGTTCTCTCCTCCACGTCATCAGCGCCCACACCCTAGGTGGAGTTTGCGAAAGGGCCTTTCTGTGTGGAGTTTGCATGTTCTCCCCGTGTCTCCTAGGGTAGGTACCCTCACAAAAACATGCAGTAATCCTGGTATCTATTATGCCTCTCCCTGGCCAGCCGGGGCGCCTGATGGAGGGGAAAGGAACCGGTTGGAATAACGTGTTCCTTCCACGCGCTACGTCCAAACCGGGGAAATCCCCCCTGTCAGGTGAAAAGAAACATCTTGGACTACTCATGCATAGAAGGAAGCATGAGGTCAGTCCGTTGTCTCCCCAGGCGCGGCAGAGGGAGAGCAGAGCCCAGGATTACATAGCTTAAGCAGTTGGCAGGCACTGGGTGAAAAAAATGGGTTACAAAATCGTGGGATAAAAGTTAAAAAAAACAAGTTTGTACCACTCTCTGGTCTCGAACAAATATAACGTCTCTAAGTGTTGCAGAGAGATTTCAATGATACTCTTAACTGCAGTAGGGTCCCGCGGAAAGGCTTGTTGATCGGCGTTGCCATTAAACAATCCATATTAAAAAAAAAAATCTCTTCCTCGCACTCCACGTCCCGTCTCCCCCATCTGCTACCTGCACCTGCAGTGCCTAGCCATTCACCAGTTTTACCAGATCTTGCAAGAGAAACAAGCAACCAGGTCTACTAAAACAATCCCAAAAGAAGCGACCAGGGCAGGCTACACACACACACACACAGACACACACACACACACACACACACACACACACACACACACACACACACACACACAGGGAATTAGGTCGGGGCATTGTCCGATGTTTCACACATGTAGCATGCATCAGGAGATGTTTCAGATGTGTTCACACATGAAGGTAAGTAGGTAAACGCCCTGGGGGTCCCGGACCCCCTGTTGAAGACCCCTGGTCTACAGGTTACACAGGGTAACATGCTTTCATGTAACACATTGCCATTGTCTACAGGTTGCATTTGGTCACATGTTTTCATGTAACATTGTCATTTTGTACATGTTACATGGTAACAGGTTTTAATGTAACACTTTGTCTACTACAGGTTACACATGGTCATGTTTTTTAATGTAACATATTGTCATCGTCTACAACAGGTTACACATGGCCACATGTCTTAATGTAACACATTGTTATTGGCTGCAGGTTACACATGGTCACGTGGAACGTAGCGTCGGCTGATCCTCCAGATGACATCAGCTCTCTTCTGCACCTGAACTCCCCCAAGAAGCCTGACATTTATGTCATTGGGTAGGTTGGTTTCATTTACAGTATGCCATTGTCAGGATGGAAACCTCATTATGTCCACAACAGTTACTTTTCGGGATAAAAACCAAAACAAAACAAAAACGGCAAAAGTAGCAGATTGCCAAACTCAAAGGCGCCTCTTTGTGACGCGTTTCAAGGTTGTAGATCTGCTACTTTTGATGCTTTATGTGTCTAGTCAAATCACTACCATCAAGTGTGCAAGCCTGTGAGTCGATCCCATTGGTCGAAACCCTTTTTGCTTGTTCGTGTAGTGAACCCCAACCGACCCAAACTAAACATGCAATACCAGATTTGGTAAAGCTAAAAAAAAACTCTCCCCCAGTCCTCTGAGGGCTTGCTGGAGTTAAACTATATTTTCACACTCTTTCAAAATCATACAGTATATTTATTAGAACTTGGCCTAACAAAAATGTTTCAGTTGTAGCTTTTTATTTAGCTTTAATCTGTGTGTGTGTGTGTGTGCGCGGGTGCGTGTGTGTGCATGTGCATGTTTTCAGTCTACAGGAGGTGTATTCAGGCCCTATACGGTTCATGTCGGACATGGCGTTCGACGACGCCTGGAGTCTGATGTTCATATCAAACTTAGCAGCAAGGGGATACTTCAAGGTATGTGCACACACGCACACCATTCATGACTGCTTTGATCCAAGATTCAATATGTTGTGTTTGTCACTGACTCATACAGGTACAGTACATGCAGTGACGTTTTGTTGGGACTTGGAGGTACCTGCCGATTGTGCTACATACATCTAACGACATATAAGAAAAAAAAAGTTGTATAAAAATGCTCTCTCTCTCGCACGCACACAGGTGTCCTCCATCAGAATGCAGGGACTGTTGCTGCTGTTCTTCTGCAAACTGGAACACGTTCCGTTCGTCAGAGATATCCAGGCCAAGTACACACGCACTGGTCTTTTTGGTTACTGGGTGAGATGTACTGTACGCACGCATGCACGCACGCACGCAGGCACGCACGCACGCACGCACACAAACACACACGCACGCATACAAACACAAACACACACACACACACACACGCACACACAACACTCTCCTTCAAATGTCACATACTCTTCTCCCTTCCCTAAATCACCCTGCACTACGCCACTGGAAGAGCCCACAGGTCTTCTTGAATCTGAAAATAATCTTATGTTCACTCTCGACAATCCACTCCAAAGATATGGGCTTTTGCGTCAACCTTGCGCCCAGCCCCTCTCCCATACATACATTTTTAAGTTCCGGTTACATCATCGACGCGTCAGGTGACGTCCAGTAGAATCGGAAAATATTTGGTGACCCATAGGCTAGCGAACAGCGCCATCCAGCGTCAAAACACAGAACTCGTCAGAGAATGAGTGAATGGATCACGTTGTGTATTTATTGGAATGACTTTTTTTTCTCTTCTTCCTCAGGGCAATAAAGGGGGCGTGTCCATCCGGCTGTCTATATATGGTCACATGATGTGTTTCCTGAACTGTCACCTGGCGGCTCACATGCACTACGCCTCAGAGCGTGTCGACGAGTTTGAACACATCCTGGACACACACACCTACGAGAGTGTCAAAGCTCCCAGTATACTGGACCACAGGTTAGCCCCCATGCATGCACAGGCACGCAATACACACACACACACACGCACGCGCACACACACACACACACACACACACACACACACACACACACACACACAAACACACGCTCGTGGATCAGTGGTTTTATTGTTTAGGTTCAAGGGGGTGTTTACGTTAATGTTGTCACCACTTCCTTTTTACAACCCCTTTCTGTCATCCAAACTTCATCTTCCCTCCATCCTCCTCTCTTTCCTCCTATTTCCTCCTCTCTCCATCCTCTCACTCTCTCTTCCTCCCCTCCCCTCCCTTCCCCTCCCCTCCCTTCCCCTCCCCTCCCCTCTCCTCTCCTCTCCTCTCCTCTCCTCTCCTCTCCTCTCCTCTCCTCTCTCATCTGTCTCTCCTGCACCAGGTTGGTGTTCTGGTTTGGAGATCTAAACTTCCGTATCCAGGATCATGGGATGCACTTTGTTCGCTCCTGTCTCAACAACCACACCTACAACCTGCTTTGGAGCAAAGACCAGGTTAGATTATTATTAGTAGTATTAGTATTAGTATTATTCTTATTATCATGGAATATGTTGTCTGACCTCAATGTGTCGTCATGGAATCAGGCACAAATAAAGGCTCGGACGTCGGCGACATAATAATAATAATAAAATGTTATTTGTATAGCACCTTTCATGACATGAAATGCAGCTCAAAGCGCTTCACAGAGCAGAAAATGAAGCACAAATGATTTCAATACAGCAGAGAAAAATAAAAACATAAAATATTGAAGAACATATAAAACATTTTAAGAACAGTGCGGACTTCTGTAGCAACACAGAATTTTAAAATTCAGCTAAAAGCAAGAGTAAAGAAATAGGTCTTGAGCTGTGCTTTAAAGCTTTCCACAGAGGCTGCCTGTCTTAGGTGTAGTGGGAGTTTATTCCAAGCTGTCGGTCCGTAGAAACAGAACGCTGCTTCACCATATTTTTTATATGTCATATTGGGCACATCAAGCAGGCCTGCACTAGAAGACATAGCTGTGAGGGCCGCGAAGTGGCCCGAACTATAGTTATGAGGGCCGCGAAATAGCCCAGAAACTGTTATAGCAGAATGTTGACCCATAATGACCTGCTGTCCACAATAGGTAAAAGAAGAAGGGTTAAAATATGGACCAAACGTCAACATGTCTCTTCTCCAAATGTTCTGAATCACCAAATCCAAATAATTATGTGATGTGTCACAAATCCCAAAAATGCAATGATGTGTCACACAACCAATTATCGTGAGTTGTCAAAAATGGCACATTTTCACGTAGCCTAAGTTTTGTGGCCTTTGTGCCAAGACATGAACTGTCCTTTCTATGGTGTTGTTGTCAGCTGACCATGATGCAACACAAGGAAGCAATCATCCAGATGTTTATTCATCTAATGTTGTTGTTATTGTTGCTGTTACTGTATGTACAGTATGCATTCCTGTTGTTGTTGTTGTCAGCTGACCATGATGAAGCAGAAGGAACCAGTCATCCAGCAGTTTTCAGAAGGTCCTCTGGACTTCCAGCCGACGTACAAGTTTGACCTCAACTCTGACACCTATGACAGCAGGTAACCCTGCCCACAATACAGATCGTCACTGTCGGGCAGAAACCTCGTATCTCCAAGTTTCAAATGTGTCGATTTTTTTCGCAAAGCAAAGCCCTGATTCATCATACAAGGCCGTCGCACAGAGGTAGTGAAAACAGCAGATCTACAAGCACACAACGCCTCGCGGTGTGAGGCGTTGTGTGCTTGTAGATCGGCTGTTTTCACTAGTTTAAATCATTTTTAAAATGATAAATACAAAACCAAAAGCGGTTTTGGACATACAAGGTTTCCACCAGACAACGACGATATATTATAGCTGTAACCCAGCCTACCACACATATACCTACAACAGCGGGTAGCATGTATTATGAGTACACCACACCTTCCAAACACTTATTCTTAAAGCAGCACTATGTATTTAGGGGTATCAGTGGCCACACAAATAACATGGCAGCCAACGTCTTTGACTTAATTACCCAAGAGCCTCTGCAAGCATTTCTGGCGAGGACACAATGTGATTGATTGGCCAGTCTTTGGTTTGACTGGCAGTTCTGCCTTTGCTTCTTGGCAAATGCGAGGATGAAACCCATTGTCTACTCCCCTATTCACCTTATTCCTGGCCCTCTCTAGGGAGGCAGCCATTGCCTTTTACAGAGAGAGCGCTAGAGAGTTTTTCTCTGTGTGCTGCTTCAAAAACATCTTTTCACTTCCTCCCAAGTCTAAGAACAAGAGATCCCAAGTAAGGAAGTGACAGGAAAGCCTGATTATGGATCCCACTGGAGAAGACAGATGGAAACAGTATATAGCGCTCGTTTTCACCAGCGTCGGCAGGTTAGCTACTCACCAGAGTCGGCAGGTTAGCATTTCACCAGGTTAGCATTTACCAGCGTTAGTTTTACTGAGGTTAGGGTTAGAGTTAGGGTTAGGGTTAGAGTTAGGGTTAGGGTTAGGGTTAAGGATAGGTTTAGGTTTTGGTGCACCTCTGCCACGGTCCAAGTGACTACAATGGAGCGCTCCCTACATCCGGTTCAGCCAATCACAAGCTTCAAAAATGAGTCCGGGGCGTGGTTATCCATCTTTCCCAGTGGGATCCATAATCACGCGACAGGGAATCGTCTGTTGCCAGATTTTGCTAAAGAAACAAGCGGCCAGGTTTATGAAAAATAAGCCCAATAGAATTAACTAGGCTCAGTTTTCCTACTTTACATTTACAAGCTCACAATGTCTCACATTGCGACACATTGTGAGCTTTTATATTTGCTATTTAAAAAATATTGAGGAAATAAAAACTAAAATATTTTGAATATTTTTGAAACACAAATCTGTGTGGAGGTCCCTGACACCACATATTTTCAGATGGGGGTCAAATATGTTAATCTGGGGTCCTTGATATGAAAAGATTTGGGAACCACTGGTTTAAAAAATATTAGAAAGTAAGCCCAATAAGCAACTACACATTTAAGACACAAATTGCTTATTATAAGCAGACATGGCCACACATGTTCATTCAGAGCCCAGAATGCCAACTACTGCCCCTTTAATGCAAGGACACAGGAAACCCAATGATGTTTTTCAGCCTCTTTCAGGATATGAACAGAAAGCCGGGGGCGGGGCCAGGAATAAGGTGAATACAGTACATAGTAATACAGTCAAGTCCCTAGCAGGGACTCCCCTGAGTCTATACATACAGTATATGGAATGATGATTGTTATTGCTTAAACATGTAACTTTATAATTTTTTGTGACATAATACACTATATAGTTGTTAAAAAGTGACATAGTGCTGCTTTAACCACTGTCTTAATCCCTTTATACTTAGTTATCATCTGCGCTCCCCATCTGCAAACTCCCTGTTGAATTTTGAACCGCAGACTCACTGTGGTGTGTTGTCCTTTTCGTCAGCTGTTTGTATTTATTGAACGTTTGCCTCTGTTCGACTCCACAGGTCCTTCAGGACATGGTTTGCCTTTAAGTAAGAGTTCAAAAAACCCATCATGTCCCTCCTCATATTAATGTGTCCCATGTTATGCCTCCCTTTATATTACTCCCATAACCCCTCTACTGGTATACTATTGAAGCAAACGGTGTACTACAAATAGTATGCTATATACTATTGAAACTAATGGCATCTTGTTATCAAAGTGCAGTCACGTAGTGGAACTAGCCAAGCTGGTTACGTTCCACTACACATAACCAAGCTTCTGCCTCCAACAGTCATTGCAAGACATACATGTCCTGTTGTCTCTGTAATTAAACTGTAACCACAAGTGCTACACTAAGTATGGAAGGTCGAATGGAATGAATGGAATTTGAAATTAATAATATACAGGTTCTGAAGTATGCAAAGAAACTAAAGGCAGCTCTTGAAAAAGAATATGTACTGTATGTTTTCAGACTATTGCACCTATTTGGGTTTTGAATGATACATTTTTAAATTGATAAATTGAGTGCAAGCAGAGTGTTTTCATGGTGTTTGGTGCAGGCAGCCAAAAGGCTTAAACCACTGGGCACAACGGACATCGCTTTACGATGCTTTACACCGCTCCCATCAGCTTGTTCAGCATAACATCAAGTCTGTCTTGTTGTGTGCATTAACCCACATGGCAACACCATGTTGTATTAAAAAAACATAGCTTGTTTGCATCGTAACTATTGTCTAACACTTTAACCATGTAGTGAGTAACTATTGTCTAAGGCTTTACACGCAGCAGCCATATCATACAGACATTTAGCCTCTTCATTGCTTCCTTCACAGGTGTTACCAATGATGTGTCCAGGGACCCTCATGGTTTCTTGAAGCGATTCCAAACGGTCCCTTATGGTTGTGTAAATCTGAGAGTTTACACATGGAACCAAATTGAACCATAAGGTTCCATTTGTACACTCTCAGAGTTATGGGGGTACTTGATTTTTTTTTTTTAGAACAGCTGTGCTACACTAAATGGAACACCGGTGCCAATTTCGCTCCGACATGGCTGTATGCACAGGGCCTATTTGTCTGTGAGTTGCTACTATGTGCAGTGTTGTTTTTGACAGCAAATTTTGATTTAGTTTTAGTCATAGTCTTTTGAATAAAATATAATTACATTTTAGTCATAATTTAGTCACCTGAAACTTTTTAGTTTTAGTCTAATTTTAGTCGACTAAATATCATATGACTGTGTTAATGACTGATTTTACACTTGGTTGCGTGCTGAAAATAGCAGATCTACAAGCTTAGCTTGTAGATCGGCTATTTTCAGCACGCAACACCTGAGAGCAACCAAACATAAAATGACTCTTCTCCACTAGTCCCTTCCTAACGTTTTAGTCTAGTTTTTATTTTGTTGACGAAATTGTCAATATATTTAGTCTTAAATTTAGTCATCACAGCTTAGTTTTTATTTAGTTTTCGTCAGTGAAAAAAACGCAGTCGACAAAAAAATTTCGTCATAGCTTTAGTCGACGAAATCAACACTGCTACTGTGTAGCAGATGGTTATAAATCAGGGTGTATGGGCAGTGGTTTATGCAAGGGATGATCAATGGGGAGCAGGTCATTATTATTATTATGGTAAAATAAACCCTTACAGGGGTCACCCTGAAAAAGCATTAGTGTGGTCCAATTATTGCGACCAAAGGTCGCAGTTTACCATGAGAAATGTCGCAGCTTGTCTCTGTATCAGTGAGTCAGTCAGTCAGTAGGCCTACACATTTTTACAGTCTATGGGTTGGTTCCCTTGTCACTGTGACATCACCTATGTAAAAGTCCCTATATGGGTATTCCCCAGAATCCCTTTTATGCCCATATATGAAGATCCCTGATGTCATCGATATATATCACTGGCCAGATGGCCAAGACATGGCCCATATCTGTGTGGCCGGTTCAGATAGGGATCTCCATGTATGGGCATAACATATATTGTATGTATATGGATACATATTATTATGAATAAAGGATAAAATAAATATATGGGCATTCCCAGAAACAAAATCCCTTTAAAAAAAGGGATGCAATGTGTTGTGAGCTTGTAGATTGGCTATTTCCACTATCAATGTTCTTTTCAAAGTGTAAAGTTATGAAATATGTCCTTCATTTCTTTGTATATTTAGGTTACGTGTCATATTTACCATGTGCAACTTCAAAGCCTACAAGCCAAACAGAAATGTAATTGTCAACGACAAAAACACAATTAAATCGTTAATCGCAGTTATTTGAGTGACAATTAATCGTCATGTAAAATCGTGACAGCCCTACTGATCCGAACCTGCGGTTTCCACCGGACTAAGACAATATAGGGGTGGGCGATATGGAAAAATACGATATCATGATATTTTCCCAAGATGTATCACGATACACAATTTTATCACGATTCTTTTCCACGTTGGTTTTTATGGTTATTTTTCAAGTTACTTGACAAAAACTAGACTTTCTGGGTTCCTTTTGGGAGGTCTAAATTGAACTTTACAAGTATGTAACTCTGACAGTATACCAATTTGTATACTGTCAGAGTTAAGTGGAGACCTTGACATTTTAAAGTTGAGAACTGAGGATTTTGACAAAATGCAGGTTTAATTAATTTTGCAATGAATCTCTGCATTAACGATTGAACAGGATTTTTTACAAGGCTCCCTCAATTGTATCACGATATATACGATACCTTTGAAAAGGCATATTGTGGAGACATTGTATTGTCTCAACGATAATTATCACCATATCGCCCACCCGACTAAGACGATATCTGTGTGTCCTCTGTCTCGTTGCCCAGCGGTAAGAAGCGTAAGCCTGCGTGGACAGACAGGGTGCTGTGGCGTCTGAGACCCAAAGCCAGCCAGGGAGATGAGGCTGGTGAGGCTGGTAAGGATGCTGGTGAAGAGCAGGCGGTGGCACAGAGGAATGCCAGACAACAGGAAGAAGACGAAGCGTTTCCTCTGAAGATCAAGCAGGAAACGTACACCAGCATCATGGAGTACGGCATCAGCGACCACAAACCTGTACTCAGCCTTTTCACTATACAGGTACTATTCTATTGCTATATCGTCGTTGTCGGGTGGAAACCTTGTATGTCCAAGACCGTTTGTTTTGTATTTATCATTTTAAAAATGAACTAAACTAGTGAAAAAATGTTTCACTACTTTTGTGCAACAGCCTTGTATGATGAAGCAGTAACGATATGTACTAGGCAAGCTCACGATTCAAATCGATTTATATTAAAAAAAAATGATTAATTTGTTTTCAAACTTTTTTCAAAAAATATTTTTTTGGGGGGCTAATGAATTATGGTGTGTCTGATATGAAATGTGAGCTTACCATAATCACAGTAATCCTTAATCATATTCCATCATATTCAATAGCTTTTGGAGAGGGAGAGTCTACTGAGGTTTTAGACATATTTTAGTTTGTTCAACACAGGATATTTAAATGTAATATTTTGTTTTGTTTTGTTTTGTAAAAAAGTAATAGAATTACTGTATGTTCTTATTGCACTATTCTGCTCTTTTTAACTATGGGGTTCTCTGCCAGACTTTTATGAGATGATGACGTATCCGGAAGTGCAGGGTCCCTCCATGCTAGCATTAGCTATATCTAGCCATCAGCCTTTCGTTATTGAACCCCACTGCTACTGCCCGACTCATAACTAGGGGCTTTTGCCGTGGCCGCCCCTAGGCTGTGGAACGACCTTCCTCTTCGTGTCAGGTCTGCCCAGTCTATTGAGGTTTTTAAGTCCCTTCTTAAGACTCACTTTTTTAATCTGGCTTTTAACCACAGCTTTTACATTTTTAACTTTGTTATTTTTCTTCTCGCTTGTTTGTTAATTTGTCTGTACTTTGGTTGTATTGTTTTTTGATTCCACTGTTTTTATTCTGTTGTAAAGCACTTTGGTCGGCATTGTCGTTTTTAAATGTGCTATATAAATAAAGTTTTGATTGAATACAAACTACAATCCATAACGCCGCTTCAGTAGGTCGGATTTTGATTCCGATTTTTTTTTGTGGCGTGTGCATCCGACCATTTGCCCAGACGATAAGTCAGTGTGCACGATCCGGCACGGATTGTCCAGATCCGCCACGTTGATTACTGCCGTCTGCTTCCATTATAAAACCCATAGACAAACGGCTGTTGTGTAAGCTTCACACTCAGAGGGGTAGCCTTTTCAGTGTTACGATGGCGCTCTCTAGTGGTGTTTTGGTGGTGGTTAATTACATTAAAATATAACTATTTCCTGGCATTATTAGCGCACAGCCATATTTTGGGTTCGCAGGGAATGAGTTAATTATATTCCCTAGTGCTACTATACTACTCTACTAAACTATTCACTAGTGCTACTATACTAAAGTATTCACTAGTCCTTTTCCTCTTTCTCCTACAGTTAAGGAAGATGTTTGACAGTCCTCTGGTGCGTCTCCAAGCAGAGGGGGATTGGAGCGCTGACATTGATGCCATGGTGGTCTACACTGCTCTGCAGCCTTTCCCCTCTAGTGCCTGGGACTGGATTGGACTCTTTCCGGTAGGGATGGGACGATAAGCGGTATTATCGTTTATCGTGATAAAAAACCTCTCACGATAATCGTATTGTGGAGTTTTAATATATCGTGAAATCATCCTCCGTTTTGCTCTACGATCAATTCACCTTTTATTTGCCAAGCTGCATATCCGGTACCACTTAAACCCTCTATTGGTAAAACGTACTTATGATATACGTACGAGTTGATACAGTCTTTTTTTCACTCCAAACATGACGCGTTGTGAGCTTGTAGATCGGCTATTTTTTGGCAAATGCTCCGCCCCAGGATAATAATAATAATAATAAAACATTATTAAAAACTAGAAATACTGTTCCTTCGAAACAGTGTGGGCTCGATTCCAACCCAACAAATAGGATACTTTAAGGTACTGTAAGGTACAGTACCCTACAGTATTGTACTGTACCTTACTATACTGTACTGCACCTTACTGTACTGTACTGTACTGTACTGTACTGTACTGTAACTTACTGTACTTTACTGTACTCTACTGTACTTTACCTTACTGTACTTTACTGTACTCTACTGTAACTTACTGTACTTTACTGTACTCTACTGTACCTTACTGTACTGTACTTTACTGTACTCTACTGTACCTTACTGTACTGTACTGTACCTTACTGTACTGTACCTTACTGTACTGTACTTAACTGTACTCTACTGTACCTTACTGTACTATACTGTACTGTACTCTACTATGCCGTACTGTAACTTACTGTACTGTACTCTACTGTACCTTACTATACTGTACTTTACTGTACTCTACTGTACCTTACTGTACTCTACTGTACTTTACTGTACTCTACTGTACCTTACTGTACTGTATTGTACTTTACTGTACTGTACTTTACTGTACACTACTGTATCTTGCTGTACCTTACTGTGCTGTACGTTACTGTACTTTACTGTACTTTACTGTACACTACTGTACTGTACTGTACCTTACAGTACTGTACTTTACTGTACTCTGCTGTACCTTACTGTACTTTACTGTACTCTACTGTAACTTACTGTACCTTACTGTACTGTACTTTACTCTACTCTACTGTACTGTACCTTACTGTACTTTACTGTACTCTACTGTACCTTACTGTACTGTACCTTACTGTACTGTACTTTACTGTACTCTACTGTACCTTACTGTACTATACTGTACTCTACTGTGCCGTACTGTACCTTACTGTACTGTACTCTACTGTACCTTACTATACTGTACTTTACTGTACTCTACTGTACCTTACTGTACTCTACTGTACTTTACTGTACTCTACTGTACCTTACTGTACTGTATTGTACTTTACTGTACCTTACTGTACTGTACTCTACTGTACCTTTCTGTACTGTACCTTTCTGTACCTTACTGTACTTTACTGTACTCTACTGAACCTTACTGTACTTTTACTGTACTCTACTGAACCTTACTGTACTGTACATATTCTATGTGTTCTAGATCTACATTTTTGATTCTGTGTTTGGGAACCAGCAACTGTCAAATGGAATCCAACTGTAGTGGAGTATATTGAGTGCATATACTGTAGGCTAACAATCCCAGATCACATCTGTCCTCCACTATGTCTATAACCAAGGCGTTCTTCTATGTGGCCACTCCAGACTGAGGAGTGGAGCATGGCTTTTATTGTGTTTGTGGATCTGACTTGGAAATGCATTGGTTTTGATATCTCCCTGACAACCAACAACAACCACTAATATGGCTGACTGTCCCTGCGGGCTCTAGGATATATGGCTATGGGATTTACATCCCATCGCCCGGACTTGATTCTTGATCACAGCTGTGTAATCAGTAGAGTGGAGAGGGACATTTATTTATAGTTTTAACTATAACTATAGTTTTATACATCACACAGCTTAGATATTTGGATCAAATCAGAGAGCAGACCTGTGTGAACGCATTGATATAAATAGCATATCTGAAGTGTGAATATTGCAGCCACAGCGCCTTAATATAAACATGGGTCCCTTTCCTCACTAAACCCATTGGAAATGCATTGGGTGCTTAAAGTTAAACATTTTTATTTTTTTATAATTATACTACAAAACATTTCAAAAAGAAAAATACACGCACACTTGTCCTCAGTAAGCTGAACACATAAAAATTTGAATGGTGTTGAAAGGTGTAAGCGTTTAAGAGATGAAGCGCGCCAAAGTTTTGAGGATACTGACTAGTATAGAAATAAATAATGAAGATAACATACGTGTGCTCGCCTTCCAGGCGAGCCCACAATAAATGAAAAAACACGGCCTGCTCACGTATCCAGAGGGTATCCAGAGTCACCAGAAAAAAGAAAGGGTGTTTTTGATTAAAAAGTGTCCGGGGTGTTCCCAACAGCTTGAGTAGACGATGAAATGACCAAAGACTTTTTTGAAAGTGGAATATTCCTTTAATTGATCATTATGTCTTTTTCAGGTGGGGTTCAGTAGTGTGTCAGATTACATCACGTACACCTGGGTCAAAGACCAAGAAGTGTCCTTCAATGAACAACAAATCCAGGTAAACTATGTCTGTTCATAATAATTAGTATGGGCAACACACTACTGTTATTGTTTTGAGTTTATGGAGGAACTATTAGCCAATGAAGAAGCAGCATTCTCGTGACGTCACCTTTATGCAGCTTCCTCATTGGTTAAAAGGAGTTTTTGCTGCTTCGTTGCTACTAGTAAGACGCCTCAGGGCGACATGTGACCTCGCCCTCGCACCAATTCTTGGCCATCTGGCCAGTGATGTATATTGGACCAGTTACCCATATATGGAGACCCCTGCATAATAGTCAACAATGTGATGTCAGAACATGCCCATATATGCCCAACATTACCAAATATGGGCATTCCCAGATATGCGCTTAACATTGATGATATCGGGACAGGGATCTCCATATATGGACATAAAACGGACAAGGACGTAATTAATTTGCATGTGTGACTCCTGATGACATCAGCGATCTCCATATATGGGCATAAAGACAACCCCATTCTGTTAAGAGTGGTTCCCCTGACATCACAGTGACATCAGAGCATGATGTCAGAGCGACAAACCCATAGAACCACAGACAAACCCATAGAACCACAGTGTCAAGCGTGACAGAGATATGTGGACAAGATGTGCCGGTTTTCATGCGGTTGCAAATAAAGTAACCCCATTGACTATACACTGATGTTAACTCATCCTCAGCCAAAAAATACCCCTTTGTACCCCTTCCCTGCCATGCCCGAGAAACCCGAAGATTTAATAAGCTTTAATTTAAAAAAAATGTTTTATCGAAGCGGAACTAAAATAGGCCGGAACTAATGCTCCGTGATCGGTTTCTACACGGACACATTATTGAGCGGACCAATTAACATTGAGACCGTAAACCGGAAGCTTTACAGACGGAGAACTTATGGATCAATTGAAAAAAAAATAAAAGGATTTGTCCGATCACGCACGATGGGAACTGGATTAGCGGCCGCTTTAACAGGTAGGAGAAGCCAGCAGTGAAAGACATAGAAAAAACTTCGGGCTCCTCGGCCGTAAACTACGAATGAGTTCATGGGGTTGAATGGGGTGTTTTTCGTCACCGCGGTAGATTTGTACAGTAGCTACTATAATATAGTTTACTGTACAACGCGTCAAACGCGTCAATGGGCACAGGGAGACATCAAAGAGTTTGGCGTGACCTATGAGTTAATGAAGAGCTCTTCCAGGTGAACTACTGTAGCTCTGTTTGATTGAGAATATCTATCCTTAACATAGATGTGACCATTAGTTGAAAGTTTGTGAAAGTAAATCTATTGGGCAGAAAAATGTTGCAAGTGTATAAATGTGTTTATGTTGCAGGTGTACGTCAGTAAGGAGGAGATTCCCGTGCGAGGAGGAGAGTGTGTATTGTGTTACTACAGCGCTACCATGCAGTGCATTATCGGAATCGGTGAACCATTCACGGTGAGTGTTATTGTAGGAATCCAATCTAAATTGCCGGGGTACTGGGTACACTAGAGTATGAAGGAATCTAGATTGGAATCGATAAACTCCTGATCATTTAAGGCAGTGGTTTTCAACCAGTGGTCCTTGGAGGGATTTCAGGCGGTCCCCAGCTAAATGATGGAGAGTTGGTAACCAAAGAGTTACATTATTGATAAACACCTGCATTACTTCATTTACAAGATGTCTACACAATTACAGTGTGTAGAAGAATTGTTATTTTTGATTGACCTGTTATCAGACCTATGGTACCACATCTACAGTATACAGCATGGGATTGTGGACAAAATCCTATCCCACAATAACAAAATATCCTACTTTTTGGGTCTGAGATGCAAAATCTCATCAAATGGTGGTCCGTGGCTCAAATGCTGAATAAATAATGGACCTTGATATGAAAAAAGGTTGAAAACCACTGATTTAAGGGGTTTTCCAGTATTTTCACTCATTATGCATCTCTGTTTTTTTTGTGTTGTTTTTTTAGGTCCACGAGTCCAAGGTGGCTGTTGAGGAAGGTCTGTTTCCTGAAAATATCAACGGACTTGACAAAACCACTGGAAGTTAAAGCTGCACTATGTAACTTTCCTCTTCTACCCCGGATTTGAACCTGGTTTCCTGCGCAAGTGCAGATTCTTTTTTACTATTGAGCTAAGAGAACCTGCCTGCTTGCTCAGGGGATACATTGAATATTGACCATCAGGTCAAAATTCGTGTCAGATCCTGTGTCTAGGTGAGACATGACCTTTGACACAATCTAAATGCCTCGATAGAAGAGCATCCGAGACCAAATACGACCACCCCAATTGTATAACGTCGTTGTCGGGTGGAAACCTTCTATGTCCAAAACCGTTTGTTTTGTATTTATCATTTTTAAAATTATTTCAACTAGTGAAAACAGCTGATCTACAAGCCACAACACCTCCCACCGCGAGGCGTTGTGTGCTTGTTGATCAGCTGTTTTCACTACTTTTGTGCGACGGCCTTGTGTGATGAAGCAGTGCTTTACTTCGCGAAAAAATTAACACATTTTAAACTTGGAGATACGAGGTTTCTGCCCGACAGCGACGATAAGTTATATTACATTAACATACTCTACCACACAGATTGGACTAAATTACATTTTATTCATTACGAAAATGTTACATTGTGCCGCTTTAAGACACAGAGACTGAGACACAATGCAAATTAGAATGTCCTCTGTGTAGACAGAGACACATAGGGGCACCGTTTTGTGTCTGCTTGTGTCAGATAAAAAGAAAAAAGTAACTAACCTACAAGGCCAGTATCAGATTGTTTTTTTGTTTTGTTTTGTTTTGTTTTTCCATACCTTATTTTAATGTCCGAGATGAAGCAGAGTTTTAAGTTAGATTGAAATCTGAGCTGGAACACATTACTCGAGATACTGTTTAATTTGAAGCGTTTGAGCTTTTTTAATCAACAGACTAAAATAATGTAAGGATTGGTTTGGCTTAGAGGAATACTGAATCAACAAGTTGTTTAGATGCTTGTGTGCGTGTGCGTGAATGTGCGTGTGAGTGTGAGTGTGTGTGAGAGAGAAGTGTAAGTGTGTGTGAGACTCACTAGTCTTACTGAATGAGAAGGAACACTCCATCTATACTGTGGTGTCTTCATTGAAGGAACTCTCCATCTACAAGAGTGTTGTTTTTTCCCCAAAATGTAAACAGCAAGTACTTGTGAATTGAACATGCTTGAACGTTTGATATTTGAGGTCTAATATTTAAACGATTGGTACAAAACTTGTGGCCAGTATCATGTGTCTATCTGGTTTGTATCGTCAGTTGTAGACAATTTCCAATTATTATCACAAATAATGTACAATGTACACAATATTTAAGAAAAATAAATGAATAGCAGATCTGTTTGGGGTCCCGGGGGAGACATAGAATTTCTCTTTTTGGGTCTCCAGCTAAAGGGTCTGGGAGCCGCTGAACCAGACGCTAGACTGAATCTACCCATCAGACCAAAATCTATCCACTAGACTTCCACTTGACCGCTCCAGTGCTTTCATAGTCTTTTGAATAAAATTCCATCTAGTCATTGAAATGTTTTAGTTGTAATATCAAGATTTTAGTCGACTAAATCTAAACAATTATTTTGGCGGGCCTTGATGACGTCGTAATGCCTGATTTACACTTAAGCCCGAAAATAACCGATCTAAGAGTCTGGGTCTTAGTTCTACTGGATCTCTCCGCCTTCCCTAACATTTTAGTCTAGTTTTAGTTTTGTTTTTGTCAGTGAAAATCTTTAGTCATCATTTTTGTCAACAAAATTAACACTGTTCTGAAGCCAGTCCACTTATTTCTGATTCTTGTTGTTGATTCTTTTTATTTTAGCATAATGCTTGTAAATCATTGCTGTTGAGTGGGAAACCTTGTATGTCCAAAAATCTTATCATTTTTTAAAAATATTTAAAAACAAGTAATTAAAATAGCCAGTCTACTACCGGTAGTTGATGTGTTGTGAACTCAACTGCTGTTTTTGCTACATTTGTGCGAGGGCATTAATATATAAAAAGCACAAAACAAAACAAAAAATATGGAGATACAAGGTTTCTGCCCATTGCTTTCACAACGCTCACTCTCCGTTGACGCACAACCGTATGGTTTCATTTTAATTTGTATTCTATTTCTGTACTGTAACTGTGTCACTGCAGCATAAAGGATATTATTGCACTGTTTTATTGATATTATAAATGGTTACATGTTACTTTAAGTGATTGTCATAGTGTTGGTTTGTCTTATAATATATACATGTATTCAGAAAGAACTGTCACATATTTTTGGTAATTATTCAGTAAAGTGCCTTTCAGATGGTGATTACTTTTTCGATTATATTATCATCAATGTTTCAACTTCTGCTTCATCCTCCATAACAGTCGTACTCAAAGTTTTCAGGCCACGGACACCCCCCTAATGAATCATATTTGAACTGAGGACCCCCAAAAATTTTCATATTTGAACTGGGGCCTCCCAAAATAATCATATTTGATTTGGGGACCCCCCCACCCCCAAAAAAAAAAAATCATATTTGAAATTTGAACAGGCAACCCCCCAAAATAATCAATAATCATGCTTGAACTGGCGCCTTGAACCCCCCCCCCCCCCCTTGCTGGAATTACCTGTATGTATCAACGCTGTCAGATGGAAACCTTGTACCGGTATGTCCAAAACTGATACTTAATCACTTTTTCAAAAGCTAGCAGATGATGACATGACAGCAACGATAACAGTCACTTTATCTACAGGCTAAACGCACAGTGATGTGTTTTCTTGGTATGAAAATAAATAATAGCCTTGTCAAATATTAACTCTTCATGGTTTATTTGTCTGTTTTTTTTTTTTTAACAGTATGTCTGTGATCTGTACGTCCACAAGTTCAGTTCACGTTTACAATAATCTGAAAAGCACCTGTAATGGAAGTTTTTGATGTTGCTATAAGTTAAGATGCAGGACTGCAATATCAGGAATCAAACTTCATACTTTATTGTAGATCTCATCACAGTGGAGAGACTTGCGTCTCCCTCCAGAGCTTCCTCCATCACACCCCCATCACTAATGCCCCACACATCATTTATACTGTCAGGAGATGTTCTGACTGAGGTAACAACAGATGGTCACTCCTTTCATAGTCAGCATCTTTGAAATAGGTTTGTAGCCCAGTCAATCTGAGGTTTGACCCAAAAGAAATTGCAATAGTAATGGTTCAAGGTTTTTTATGATCCTTAGGGTCATCCAAAACACATGTTAAAAATCTTCCAAAATATTCTTAGTGGATCAAGGTAAATTCAGTTGGTTCAAGTTTGGGTCCCTTCACTTACTATAGAAAAAAAGACTCCCCAAAAAAAATCTTCTTTAAGTAGCATGTGAGGGGTCTAACTAGGGGGTTTTCATGATTCTGAATCCATTGCAAGCATTTGTTTTGCACGAAAAACATTCCTCTGGCAAAAAATGGACCCCACAAAGTGTGAAAAGTGATGACTCATCACTAAACCATCACTATACCATCGTGTTGTGGGTCAGTTTTTGGCCCGAGGAATGTTTTTCATGCAAAACAAATGCTTGCAATGGATTCAGAATTATGAAAACCCCCTAATTAGACCCCTCACATGCTACTTAAAGAAGATTTTTTGGGGGGTCTTTTTTCCTGTATAGAGATTCAAGATTGCTTTATTTGTCATTCATCCCTTTATGTCTGCAAGCAGATTTAGAAAGAGCAAACAAAATTGTGTTTCTCCTAGTTTAAGACAGCAATTCATAAAAGAATAAAAACAAACAGTGCAGCAAAATACTCTACTTTAAATCTTATAATAATAAAAACTACCTAGTAAGTGAAGGGACCCAAACTTGAATCCCCTGAATTTACCTTGATCCACTAAGAATATTTTGGAAGATTTTTAACATGTGTTTTGGATGACCCTAAGGATCATAAAAAACCCTGAATGATTACTATTGCAATTTCTTTTTGGGTCAGGCCCCTTTTTAGCTTAGATTGACTGGCCTATTGTGTGAGTCGGCTGTTTGTAAGGAGTTTGTCAGGGAGGAACAGGTGATGATGTCAACCCCTTGCTTGCAGAGGGTTTTAAGTTGCATCTACTTATACATTTAATTAATCAATACCACAATGTTATATTCATAGATCACATTTTTGGTGAGCGACCCCATACAACAAAGTATAAATGCAGCTGGCGCACACAGCCTGTAGCCAGGCTTTGATTATTTGATTAATTTAATTCAAGGGTAGCCTTATTTCCTTATACTGCTAAATCCAATTGTAATGTATCATTTAATTAAAACATACTTTGCAAAGTGGGTAATTTTTTTGGCTATATAAAGTGATAGGAATGCACCTCCTTAAATGCTACATTTCTGACTTAAGGGGATTCCAGACGGTACGCGGTCACCGCCTGCTAGTAATTCATTTTCAATGAGAGGCGGGCGGCTATTTCGTCCGCGCAGCGAAGTTTAGAGGCGGCGAGGCGAGCGGGCGCAGTCCTGTGAAAATCCCTGCGAGCGTGCTCGTTTGTGCATGCGTACGCGGGCGGTGAGAGATGGATTGTGTTCATCTTTGTGAAATACCGCGCAGCGTTTACTCAAAGAGCGAGTGTGTTTGTGTATCACCGCGGCGCGGTCCTCGCAGATCCAAGCGGGAGCCCCGGCGGCAACCGCTGTCCGTCTGTAGAGTGCCTTATACAGTCATAAATTTGCATGTTTATATAACACGCAAATTTGTGAGATTTATCTGGCAAATCTGTGAGATTATTAAGTCAGAAATTTGCGAGATGTTTCTCCGAGTTTTTGAAGTCAGAAATATTCGAAATTAGACCCCCGGTGGCGGGGCCCGCCCCCGATGACCCTAATACGCCATAGCATCCCTATTCTGGGGGGAAGAGTCATCAAAAATATCTTAAAACTGTCCCAGTGAGTGCTCCTATATCTATTATAACCAGTTCTTCACACCAACATTGGCAACACATGTCCTGAAGTGACCACTAGGGGGCAGTAAAACCTTACTTATGTCAGAAAATCATGCATTTTCTATTGCTTCTGCCCAATCTGCTGATCACATAGCATTTCTCAATTCGGCCTCATGGTAACAGCTCATTTCATGTTTTGGCCAACAACTGTTGAACTGTAGGTAGCACAATCAATCCATTCCTTGATTCCATATAGGCACGACCCATTTGTGCCAACTCCATTTCCGTCTTTGTCAGTGTCCTTCAAAACTACAAGGTAGGCCTATATCAGTCAAATTTCTCATAACATGCATTCTTCTAATCATATATAACTGCCTTCCCCGATGTGCATCCCTGCCCTGGGTAGTACAAAACGTTATTATAATTTATTTAAGATATCCTATAGAATATTTAGCAACTAATAAAATATTAGCAAGTCAAATGCACACACCAAAGATCACTGCAACAAGCCTACAAAGATAGGATAACACTTCTATTGAAATTGAAACAGTAAAACCAAAGCATGCGTGTTGACCAGAAGGGGGCAGCATGACACAGGCTATGAAACCCCACTGAGAATAACCCCAACCCTGCAAGCAGCAGCCCCTCTTAACTGCACTTATACCATCACAGACAGTACTATAAAAGAAGGCACGTGCACACATAGACATCAAAGGGGGCTTGAGCCCCTGCCCTTTTATCCGTCTGTAAAAAGTGCACCCTCCAGGGGTCCATGAATGCAGTTTTTTACTATGGTAAAAGAAATGCAAATGTCCCCTTTCCATACCATAACTGAAGGCTGCTTTCACGAGAAGTGTCTTGTCCAAACTCTCCAGAACTTGAATGCAACATCTTATGTTGAAAGAATTGCCCTCTGTGTAGAAATCCATGCTGTTACGCCACATCTCCAATATTGACTTGATTTTGCTTAGTTCAGTGTGGTATGCAAGCACCAAACATAGCCGACCTCCAAGCTCACAATGCGTCGCAGTGCGACACGTTGTGAGCTTCGAGGTCTGCTATTTTCGATATTTCCAGCAGAAGGCCCCTTTAGAAAGGTCAGCCCCTGCCTTTCTAACATTCTCAGCACGTCCCTGTTTAATAGTAGGCTACAATATAAACTCTCACTGCAGAGGAGAGGTGTGAACTGGATATACCCTCTAAAACCCTAATAAAACTGTGCCCACCTGCCAGAAGGCCAAATATGCATTCGGCCTACAAGCCGGTTTTCGGCACAATCGGCAGTGTGTGTGAGTGCTGACACACCGATTAAAGAAGAATGCCAACTGATGCCAAAATCTGCATGGACACAAACATGAGCGGGGTTCATGCTGGCTTGTGGGCTCGCCTGAAAGGCGAGAACACTATGTTATCTTCATCATTTATTTACCAAGTTCCGCCACAGACAGTACAAAGGCAGGGCCCTTATCCAATGAGGTGCAATTGGCGGAAAAACATCTGGGAGTGGTGTTAGCTGGAGTATTGGTTGAGCTTCACATGACAGTTAGTACGCTGCAGAATATAGTCACGTTGGCAAACATACGAAATTAAGATTTTTTTTTTTTTTTTATTATTTCTTTACGAGCGAGCCCACACTGTTTCGTAGGAACAGTACTTCTAGTTATTATCATTATTTGCCACAGACATACAGAATGAGTGGACAATACCATTCCTATAAACACAAAGACATAGCCCTGAATGACCATAACAGTCTGTAACTGTGGGTGTAAATGGAACCAAATGGACACACAAGCATGCACGCACGCACGCACGCACGCACGCACGCACGCACACACACACACACACACACACACACACACACACACACACACACCTGTACACAGGCAGAGCTGCATCTAGGCTATATATGCAAATTCAACCGAGAGCTGTCAAAATGATGCATTTTCGTGTGCCCCCTGGTGGTTCAGAGAGGTATAGGAGCTTTATGAGGATTAAATGAAGTGCTTAATGGCCGTGGCGATATGGCGGAGCAACCTTCAAGTCTGTCTGAAAGACATCTCCCATCATTTATAAACAATTGTTGCTTGTGCTTGCCCGCACTCATTGCACACACACACAACACACACACACACACACACACACACACACACACAAACACACACACACACACACACACGCACACACACACACACACACACACACACACACACACACACACTCACACACACACACACACACACACACTCTCTCTCTCTCTCTCTCTCTCTCTCTCTCTCTGTGTCTTGGGTAGATGCTAATTGCACGGGGACGTAAACAGGGCAGTCAGGTGTGGAGGACGATGAATGGAGCGTGAATATCAATCTGGTCACATCAGTGTCATCATCAGATGACTTTGACGGAGGGGGGGTTCCAGGGGGCGCTCATTAGCGTGGCGTCTGCGATAAGCCCACCGCGGGCGGCATGCAGCCCAAGGTTATATTGTAGTCTAGAATGTGAGCGTTGTTTTGGAGTTTTGTCGCGTTTTGACTGCATGACTTCAACTTTGGTTTAGTTTTGAATCATCTTCTACCATAGTTGGTTTCTTTATCAGTTCTTATAGTAGGCTACTTGTCCGACTTTATTCCATCCATCCATCTTCCAGGGCCTCCTTTTTTTGCAGCGCTACTCCTCCCACAGTTTTGGTGGCACACACTTGGGCCATGCATGTGTCAAATCGACCGGCTTCATCGGGAATCGATTCCTTGCATTTTGCTAAGAGACGCGTTATATAGTTTAATTTATATATATTTATTCGTGAATTATTTTTCTCCATTGACGGCTTTTTGCTTCACTGCTTTTAGCTCTCACCTATGGTCATGAAGTGTGGGTCATGACCAAAAGTATAAGGTCGCGGGTGCAAGCGGCCGAGATGGTTTTCCTCAGACAGGTGGCTGGTATCTCCCTCAGAGATAGGGTGAGAAGTTCAGTCACCCGAGAGAGACTCGGAGGAGAACCGCTGCTCCTGTGTGTGTGTGTGCGCGCGCGTGCGTGCGTGCGTGCTCAAGCTTGCAAGTGACAGATCCAAAGAGGAATAATTTAACCCACCCTGCATACATTAGGTGACACCCATAAAGTCAGCCACCTCCACACATGCACATGAATACAGTGTTCTCACAAAGGCATGTGCGCACGTGCATGTACAACACACACACACACACACACACACACACACACACACACACACACACTCAGTGTCACACACACGTGCGTGCACGCGCGCACACACACACACACACACACACACACACACACACACACACACACACACACACACACACACATTTGTGAATCTGGTTATTACACACACTTGTGCCACCGGCATTACTTTGGCTCAGTGTCACAGAATGTGACATCCAGAATTGCCTATCTTGCACATCGGGTGGCAGGCATGGCAACCAACTCCCAATTCCCAAATCTAACTTTTTTTCCCCCCAACAGTCTCCAAGGTTTTTGGTGTCGAGCTTCGAAAACTTTGGAGCATAGATTTCCTAGGAGAAATTGAGCTCTTTCATTCAGCCCAGTGTTCTAACACAAGTCAGGGTGTATTTCTGTTGAGGTTTTGTTGTGGAATTATTGGACTGCGGCAAGGACAGAACAACTCTTAGTTTGTTAATGTGATGGTTTTCCTCTCAACCTTTTCAGGCCACAACCCCCCCAAAATAGTCATATTAGAAACTGGGGACCTCCCCAAAATAATACTTACTTTCTCCCTCTCTCCATCAGTGTTGATTTCGTCGACTAAAACTATGACGAAAAATGTTTGTCGACTGTGTTTTTTTCACTGACGAAAACTAAATAAAAACTATAGCTGTGATGACTAAAACTAAGACTAAATAGACCATTTCGTCAACAAAAATAAAAACTAGACTAAAACATTAGGGAGGGACTAGTGCTGAAGAGAGTCATTTTATGTTTGGTTGCTCTCAGGTGTTGCGTGCTGAAAATAGCCAATCTACAATCCGTGTCGCAGCGCGACGCGTTGTGAGCTTGTAGATAAGCTATTTTCAGCACGCAACCAAATGTAAAATCAGTCATTACGATGCCATCAAGGCCTGCCAAAATAAATTTCAGTAGACTAAATCAACTGTAGATTTAGTCGCCTAAAAACACATTAGAACACAAACACAAATTAGACTAAAACTAAAACTTTTCAGGTGACTAAATTATGACTAAAACTAAAATACATTTTATTCAAAAGACTATGACTAAAACTAAATCAAAATATGCTGTCAAAAACAAAATTGCTCTCTTCCTGTGTCCCTCCCACCCGCCCCTCACACACCCCCCATCTCTGGTTCTCCGATCTCCAGTGACCCACCGACGTTCAAAACATTGGGCCAGAATAGCATGTGCCCCCTAGGTAAATACATATTTATGCCATGCACTGCTGTACTGCTGTACCAACCGCAGAGGAGAAATAGAAATAGTCTGCTTTTATTTTCACAAGGTGAGCAAAAACAAACAAGCAACTTCAAAGGAATTTAAATGTAGTTGATGTGAATTAGCATGCAGTCATATGTTTATCTTTTCTCTCTCTCTCTCTCTCTCTCTCTCTCTCTCTCTCTCTCTCTCTCTCTCTCTCTCTCTCTCTCTCTCTCTATCTCTCTCTCTCACTCTCTCTCTCTCTCCTACAACAGGAGTGGAAACCGGCTGGATAGTTGATGAATCCAGTCATGCCAGATGACCTGATCTGTTGTACAGTATGTTTGCCACATGCGTTGGTGTTGGCGAGGCAGATGGATCCAATGCAAATCGTACACACATCATGCATGCTTTGAACTAATATGGGTGCACACAGTGGTGTAAAGTAAGTACATTTACTCAAGTGCTGTACTTTCTGACATATTTTTTACTTTACTGAAGTACTTCCAATTTTCAATAAGTTTGCTTACTACTCCACTACATCTCAGAGGCAACTATTGTACTTGTACTTCACTATAATTGTTTATGAAAACTTGTGTTGTTTGTGTACTTTGTAGATTTTGATTATTATAGAGGGTATGCATCATACTCATCAGCACCACTCAAGCCATAATATGCCACTCAAGCGCTCGTTGGTAAACTCCTCACTCCTCATGACTCCTACTGACTCTTGATTCCTGCATGTTGATGCCAATACTTTTGTACTTTTACTCAAGTCCATTTTGAATGCCAAACTTGTACTTGTAACAGACTATTTCTACAATAGGGTATTGATACTTTTCTTCCAGCACTGGCGTACATGTGCAAACACATGACACCTGTACACCTCACACACTCATCACAAATGTACAGACTCAAATCTACGGTGCTAGTAATAGAGAGTATGCTCATTCATCACTTTTCTACCGGGACAAAACCTGTAGATCCACATGTGTCTAAAGGCTGCACAATCACATCTGGAGAATTGTGTGTGTGTGTGTGTGTGTGTGTGTGTGTGTGTGTGTGTGTGTGTGTGTGTGTGTGTGTGTGCGCGTGTGCGTGTGTGTATGTGTGTGTGTGTGTGTGTGTGTGTGTGTGTGTGTGTGTGTGTGTGTGTGTGTGTGTGTGTGTGTGTGTGTACGTGCGTGTACGAGCTAAATGATTCATCATCACACACGGTTGGCACACTACATGCATGCTATGATCCAGCCCTACAACCAGTGGGCGGTGTAAAGTAACTAAGTATGTGTACCCAAGTGGGAAAATCCCAGTTGTCCGGTGTCCCAGTTGTCCGTGTCCCAGTTGGGCGAAATGTGTGTGTGCGCTGCTGGCTGTGTAGCGTTAGGCGGCAAGCATACAGCTACTCAAGTAGAGTACAGCTATGAGACCCCATTGATTTCTCGCCGAAAATTCGCTGTGCATTCATTGTATGACATCGTTATCTTGATACCAATACGTTATACTGTAGCCTGGCTGTATGTCTGTTACTGTAGCCTACCCCCACCTCCAACAAACAGCATTCCTGGCACTCGGCCGATTTTCACAAGTTCGCTTTGTCCCATTGTTTTTAGCACTCTGCCGATTTCACACGTTGGCTTTGTCCTGTTATACTGTAGCCTAGCTGTATGTCTGTTATGTATGTAGCCATAACAAAAGGAGGCTAGGCTACTCTGTTGGAAAGGCTCTGAATACTTTTAGGCTATTTTCTATCAACAGAGGTAAGTCATTTTCGGTTGGTTTGTTTGTCCCCGGTGCTGCTGCGCTATGATCAGGATACGGAACGAACTGGAGTTCTGTTTAATGTGTGCGCTGCTGTGTTTAGGCTGACCTATGATCAGATTCAGGTCTGTTATTAGCCGCGAGGCAGCAGCATGAAGAATGTGAGATGATAATGGTGCAGCAGCCAGCAGCGCACACACACATTTCGCCCAACTGGGACACCGGACAACTGGGACACCGGACAACTGGGGCACCGGACAACTGGGACTAGCCCTACTCAAGTGCCGTCCGTACTCAAGGACTAATTATAAACACCATCTCTGTTTCTCTCTGATGTGTGACCTGCAGGGATGTCTGTTAAGTGATCGTCTAATTAAATGCAAATGTCACACACTCACATATCCATCAGTCAGTGCGTTGTGTCACACACTCTGATGTCATGGATCATTATGTGTTTAGTGAAGGTAATTGGAAGTCCCGTGCAAACGTAAATAGTATAAATCAGTGTTTCTCAATCTCAAAAGCCATCTAACCACTTTAACCCCATATATCTTTAGCCTGGAATCCAGACTGATCCTTTCCAGACTGTGAAGTGGAGTGAGGATAAAAAATAAAATAAAAATAATTATGACACTTCAACTTGTTCAGCTTTACGCTGTTATTGCTTGTAGTTTTCTCGTTACATATTTTCATGCTTTTTGAGATTTTTGAAAACAGTTTCCCAGTGGAAGCCTCTGGGAAATTAATTATGTCTTAACATTTTATTACTTTAGTTACTATCAAAACCTCCACTGGCTGTCTGTCATGTCACGCCACTGGCTGTCTGTCGCGTTGCGTCACACTTTTCCCCTACTCATATCTCCGCCACCGTTGCCCATTTTTGGACACTGCTCCTACAGATTTTGCCCTAAAATCACGCAAAGCGGTACACAGTATCTCTACAGTCATGTCATCAACATGGATCTGTCCCATTTCCCATATTCCCTCCTGATTGGCTACCATTGCCTTCCAAAGTTTGTGTATGCGACCTGACGGTCGCTTATCTCCCGATTTAGGGAGTCTTACTGGTATTACTGCTTGGGTTTGAACTGAATCGAAAGTCCTTCTGAGGAGGGATGCGTACATTTTCTGCTTTACATAATACACTTTGTGCGTGTCAGCGAGCCCACGCAGTTTCTGCAGGAACTGCTTTTCTACTTTTTATGATGAAATTGTCAATTTAGGGTTAACTTTAGTCATCATACCGTCATTGTTCTACCGTGGTTCTGGGGGCTTGGGGTGGGGTGGTGTAAACAGGGGCGTCACAAGGGGGGGGGGGGGGGGGGGGGGGGGGGGGGAACTGAGTTACTAGGGCCCAAAGTGGAGCGCCTTAATTATTTTATACTTTAGCTATTGAAAAATAGCAGATATACAAGATATACACTCAGTGCCGTGCTGGGAGCTTGTAGATCTGCTATTTTTGAAAAGTCATGAGAATGGGTGCACATCAGGCGTGTTGTTGCCAGGATTATTCATGAAGCATTCCCGGAACAGAAAGATCCCATGATTGGCCGCTAGTTGCGCTGTTTTCCCCCCGCGAGGTACCAAAGAGAATATTTCTCCATTGGACCCCAGTCATTTCCCCCTTCGATTTTCTAACCTTAATAAACATCGTCATAAATACTTTATGGTTCCTGTCGCTAGTAAAAAACTGCCTTTCAATCACCATGATATGCGTTTTGTTCAATATGGTCCCATTTATGTTGAAATTGATGATAAAGTTGCGGGGGGCGTGGACAACTAAAATGATACCAGCCGGCTGTGCTCTTCTTCTTGTGCTTTATTTTGGGAGGCTCAACACCACATTCTCCCATGTATCCCTGCGGTTCCACGTGACCGTTGGCAGCCAATAGCATTCCTTATGAGTCCTTGGGTACCATTAAAACAATGATGGCGACACCCATACAAGGGACAAAAAAGCGTCATTTTCGCAGCATAGAAAGCAATGGCTTCGCACCGTCCATGTTTTTTTTTACAGTCTATGGTGCACATCTTTGAATATATCAGTTTTTTAAGCGAACATTAAGACATTTTGCTTCTGGGGGGTCCCTGGAACTAAATATTTTGAGATGGGGGTCCATGGCCAAATACATGTCATGTTGGGGGTCCTTCACATGAAAAGACTTGCACAAACTTTCAAAATCTTTCAAAAATAGCAGATCTACAAGCTCGGTGCCGCGCTGTGAGCTTGTATATCTGCTATTTTTCAGTAGTACCCAGGGCCCAGAATTTGGTGCCACACCCCTGGGTGTAAATCTAACAGAGGGCCCCCGTGGTAGAGCTTGAAGGATCAAATCCAATTCTGGCAAGATGCACATTAACCCGCGTCAATCATCCTGGCCGGTGTCCTTGGAGGAAAGCTGAATGGTGATGAAATGTTTGGGGGATCAGGCCCCATGCACACTAACACACCCACGGCTTAATGCAAACAGATATATATAGGAATGTGTAAGCTTTCCTCTTGTGACAAAGTCACATGAACGTGTGACTGTGAATAAAACATATATCTAGACATCGAGGCACATGCACCAATAAACAATACAGTATGGTTGCATGCATGCACGCACACACACACACACGCACGCACGCACGCACGCACGCACGCACGCACGCACGCACGCACACACACACATACTTTATAAAAACAATAACAAACCATTTCAGACCTATATACATTTCGGCCATTGGAAAATAGCTGATCTACAAGCTCACAAGATTCTTACATGCCTACCGTACATCAGAAAACTTGCGAAATGATACCAATCCTTATGTACTTTCAATTCCAGACTTTAACTTGTAAAAGAATATTGAAAAGAGTGTTAATTTTGTCGACTAAGACTAAGACTAAAAGACTACAAGACTACAAGATTTAGATATTTTTTCCAGGGGGAGGCAGTATAGAGACCAGGATTACAGCATGTTGTATTAAACGTCACACTCACCAAAAGCTTGAATTATCCTCTTTCTATCTTTCTAAGTGTTTGTTTCATAAAAACCCACCGTAGACAAGTTATGAGCTACTTTCTGTCAAGAAATTCCGTTCCGTGATTATTTTTTCAAGTGTTCAAGTTTGGAAGCGCTCGTGGGAAATCACTTGATGGTCCTGTGTACCATCTGGCTCCAAATTGCACATAATGCAGGAGGCAGCAGGACGTTGCGTTATTGAAGATGAAAGCTTCCAAAGTTCAAAAAAAGAATGTCTGCTCGGATTTATTGACAGAAAGTAACAGATAGAAAGAAGATAATTCAAGCTTTCCATACAACGCAATGTTGGTGAGTTTGACGTTGTTTAATAGAATCAGATAGCAAAAAACTGTTTGGATACATTGGCAGCTATTGCAACCCTATATTCAACATGTTTAAAAAATCTACTGTTGCAATTTGCATCTAGAAAATGACTTGATTTTAAGTTTCTCAGTTGGAAAAAGCATGATTATACAACCCCTGTCACATACAGTATGCATGTCTACCCCCAAAATGATTTCTATTGATTACTCACACCATGGAGACTTGAGTTCAATCATAGTTTTAGTTTTGTGTCGCATTCCTAACTGTATCACCAAACGTATCATATATGATACACATAACTAATTATCCAATCTGTTATCAGTGTAATTAATACTTGGACCAAGAACCATTTGTATCACATCTGACACATCCCCTGTTCACCCTGGACCATACCATTTGCCCTGCAGGAAGTTATATAGCCTCAGGTGGTATGACCCAAAATGGCTGCCTCCACTAAACAGGGGAAGTTGATGCACTATTACAAACAATTGTTTTTTGAAGCAGTTCTGATAAGTTTTCCTAGTATATCTTAACTAATATTTTGAAATAGGTGTTGCATAACTTGAATGAAGTTCTCAAAATTGAGCATTTTAGTTTATTTTTTACCGTGTCAAATGTTTGTATCATATTTGATACTACAGGAGCTATGTATGTTCTGTATGCAGCTAACTATGAATGCTGGACACTAAAGCATGTCCTACAGAAGTCCCATGGCCACTGTGCGACACCAGAATGCTACTTGGCACCAACAAGCATATGTCTATGGGGAGATAGCAAGGCTATGAGAAGACACCGGGAGCTGCAGCAGGGGAGAAACTCAAGAAAGCACACCTACTGGCAAGATGTATCAACCGAGATGACTGGAGATGCCACTTGGGTGACTATCTTTCTATGCAGGGGTTCAAGGTTTGACCCAGGCCATTACTTACACAACTGAGGAAGTCAAGTAGAAGACAGCTCAAGGTAGGCTTGTTTTGTTTTTGTCTTTGCTGCTGTTGCTGTTTGTGTTTTGTTTTTGTCTTTGCTGCTGTTGCTGTTTGTGTTTTGTTTTTGTCTTTGCTGCTGTTGCTGTTTGTGTTTTGTTTTTGTCTTTGCTGCTGTTGCTGTTGTTTGTGTGTAAACTAATGTGATTCAGGGTGTTCTACTGCTGTCATTGTGAGGCCCAATGACATGATATGTTAAGTGACAGTTGTGTTGGGTTGCTGTTAACAGTAGTGAGTTGTGACAGGGAACATTATTATGTGTGGTGTGCCTCTTGGTCACTTCAATTAGCCTATGATGAGTTTGCTCAATGCTCAATGCTATTTCCTTTAAAGTTTAAAGTGGAGGTTTTGGGCTTCGAAATAACAGGCATATTTCTATTGTTCTAAATGTGCATTTTGAATTGAAGACTGATGTGTCTGTTGTGTTGTTGTGCTCTTGTAAAGTTAGAGTTGTGACTGGCTGTAATGGTTCATAGTTGGCAAAACCTCTGTGGGCCTTTTCATTCCTTTCTTTCTTTCTTTCTTTCTTTCTTTCTTTCTTTCTTTCTTTCTTTCTTTCTCTTGCTTGCTTGCTCTATTGTCATATTGTGTTGTATGCTGAGCTTTTTTGTCTTTGCTGCTGTTGCTGTTTGTGTTCCATGCTAAGTGTGTAAACTAATACTGCATTGTGGGATCCAATGACGTTGACATTTAGCCTATGATGAGTTTGCTAAATGCTATATCCTTTAAAGTGGAGGTTTTGGGCTTTGAAATAACAGACATATTTCTATTGTTCTAAATGTGCATTTTGAATTGAAGACTGATGCGTCAGTTGTGTTGTTGTGCTCTTGAAAAGTTAGAGTTGTGACTGGCTGTATGGTTCATAGCTGGCAAAACCTCTGTGGGCCTATTCATTCATTCATTGCTTTCTTTTGCTTGCTTGCTTGCTTGCTTGCTCTATTGTCATATTGTGTTGTATGCTGAGCTTGTAGATCAGCAACTTTTGGTGCATGACACAGGCTGCAAATATAGGGTCACTATCACTTCATTAATATTATTGACCTTCATCAGTATGGCATATGTCTTGTTTTAACATAAAACAGAAAAAAAAATTGTGTACTTGAACTTCTCCTTCACTTGTATTCCGCTTGATCAACTTGGCATAGGATCATTTGATCGGTCCCGTTGGACCATCAACTAAAACAGTGGTTCTCAACCTGTGGGTCGGAACCCCCAGGGGGGGGTCCCCAAATTATGTTGGGGGGTCCCCAGATGATTAACTTAATGTGCAACAGTCAACAAAACAACATAAAGTTTAAGTGTATTGAGGGTATATGCACATTTCTAAAATGTCAATTTAAGGACTTTTTAATACCTCTAAAATGACAAATTAAACAAATTGTGAAATATTAGAGGCATACATTGTGAAAATAGCCGATCTACATGCTCACAATGCCTCGATGCCTCATCAGAATGTAATGCCTCAACTCTTAGTGCTCGTCAGGGTGGGGGGGTCCCCAGTTAAAATATGATTATTTTGGGGGTCACAGCCTGAAAAGGGTTGAGAACCACTGAACTGATAGTCTCTCAGTGTGTTGGTGATAAGGATACATGTGTAATGTTCAAAGGGTTAGAAAAGAAGCTTAAAAAATATTTTGTTCTTTAACTTCTCCTTCACTTGTATTCCGCTTGATCAACCTGCAAAGGATCCTTTGATCGGTCCCGTTGGTCGTTGGACCATCAACTAAAACATAGTCTCTCAGTGTGTTGGTGATGAGGATGCATGTGTAATATTCAAATTAGGCTTATTCATTCATGTTTGCAAGCGTGTCATCACGTCCCACAACTAAATGTTCTGTCTGAATGGCTGTTATGTTGAACGATGATGGGATAATTGAGTGATGAGTGAATGGTAGCCGCAAATTGCAACACTTTTTTTAATCGGATTAATCTAGGGTTGCAAATTCAATACCTCCCATAGGCAGCCAATGCATCAAAACAGTTTTTTGCTATCTGATTGTATTAAACGACGTCAAACTCACCATGTAGTGGCGTGGAAGTAAAAGTATAGAAAATATGAAATACGTAAGTAAAAGTACCTGACAATTGTACTTAAGTACTTGAGTACATGTACTTACTTACTTTACACTACTGGTTAATAGAATGGGTACACATTATTGTGTATCATTATGCTTTAACTATTGAAAAATAGCAGATATACAAGCTCACAGCGGGCACCGAGTGCCGTGCTGCGAGCTTGTAGATCTGCTATTTTTAAAAAATCGTGACAATTTGAATTTTGACCTGATTCTATAAGTGTCTTTTGAATCCTTTTAAGATTTTTTGAAAAACCTATGTATCTATGTCAGCAATCTGGCTGGCCATCGTCAAAGAAAAGGTCCTTTTCACTTAACTGGAGCTCAGTTAGTCTGTTCTCGATTGACTACAACTGTATGTCAGTGGTTCTCAAACCTTTTCATGTGAAGGACCCCCAAAATCATATTTATTTGGCCGTGGACCCCCCATCTCAAAATATTTTGTTCCAGGGACCACCCAGAAGCAAAATTTGATTTACAAACGTTCGCTTTGAAAATACATATTCAAAGATTTGCACACATTTTCAAGACTTTTTCAAAAATAGCAGATCTACAAGCTCGAAGCGCGGCACTTGTTTCTGCTATTTTTCACTGGTTAAAGCATTCAATAATTCTAGGCCTAAATGGATTAAGTAATTATTTAGGTGTGAGTAATAGGGAAGTAAATTGGGCATCAAATTGGGTGATGTGGTCAAGAAGAGGAACAGCCATATGTTCCACCTGATTGCGACCGTCGGGTCGCATTTACTACCAAAACCTCCACCGGCTGTCTGTCTGTCAGTCAGTCAGTCTGTCCGTCATGTCACACTTTTCCCCAACTCATATCTCCGCCACCGTTGCCCCAAGACATGCCAAACTTTGCACACACACTCCTTGCCTGCCAATCCACAACCTCCACCTCTCACGTCATACGGGCAGCCATAGTTACACCTGGAATGTTGAATCTCCATATATGGAGATAACCTACGCATCACACAAAGTCTGACCTCACCAGCCCATACTTGGGCATGGACGACTTATATCTCCATATACGGAGATGGCCATATATGGAGATACGATGACATCACAGAGTCCACAGCTGATGATGTGGCGTGATGTCATACATGTCATACATCCTGGCGATAAGGTCTGAGTCGATAAGGTCTGAGTCGAGGAATGCTCTCTTCCCTGGTGAGAATTGCCCCTTTATATAGGGCTTGTTTGTGTATTGTATGACATCACGCCACATCATCAGCTGTGGACTCTGTGATGTCATCGTATCTCCATATATGGCCATCTCCATATATGGCCATCTGCTCCTACAGATTCTGCCCTAAAATCACGCAAATCGGTACACAGTATGTCTACACTCATGTCATCAACATGGATCTGTCCCATATAGCGCCACCATCAGGCTGATTTTTTCAAACACATTTTTGTACACTGCTCCTACACATTTTGCCCTAAAATCACGCTGCGACCTGGCGGTCGCTTATCTCCCGATTAGGGAGTCTTACTGGTGTACTCTTCTATGGTTTCTGTGGGAGCAGGAAGAAAGGCCAAACTCACAGGCAATCAAAAAGTGGGATCCTATGTTCTACCTCAGGGCAGGGGTGGGCAACTTTGATGATGGAAAGGGCGGGCCACTATATTTTCACACTCCCTCCAGAGGGCCACATTGCATATTGTTACATCATACTTTGTCATTCTAGTATCTCATACAAAAGATGCAACAATAGCAGATCTACAAGCTCAAAACGCATCGCGCTGCGATACGTTTTGAGCTTGTAGATCGGCTATTGTTGCTTCTTTTGGAATCCTGGATTAGTGGGCTACGACATATTTTTTAACATGTACAAGTTATAGCGAGCAGGGTGGCCATACCAGTACCACTCCCATTTCTAAACATAGGCCTACTACTTATTAACTGAGATCCAATGACAATAATATCAACAATCTGTCAATTGCATAGTATGTATTCAAGCTATTCAAAATGGATAGAATCATGATTTATTTTTTTAACATAAATGTGGAAAATGGCAAAAAAAAAAAAAAAAAAATTGAAATCTTTTTTTTTTTTAAGCAACAATTTCGCGGACCCCCTGCAGTACCTCCGCGGACCCCCTAGGGGTCGCGGACCCCCTGTTGAAGACCTCTGATTGTACACAAGATTCTTAATTAGCCTGAACCCATGAGACTGTGACAGGTATCTCAAATTAAATTACCAGTAAGACTCCCTAAATCGTGAGATAAGCGACCGTCAGGTCGCATACACAAACTTTAGAAGGCAATGGTAGCCAATCAGGAGGGAATATGGGAAATGGGACAGATCCATGTTGATGACATGACTTTAGAGATACTGTGTGCCGCTTTGCTTGATTTGAGGGCAAAATCTGTAGGAGCAGTGTCCAAAAATGTGTTTTTCAAAAATCAGACACATGGTGGCGCTAGATGGGACAGATGCATTTTGATGACATGACTGTAGAGATACTGTGTGCCGCTTTGCTTGATTTTAGGGCAAAATCTGTAGGAGCAGTGTCCAAAAATGTGTCTTGCAAGAATTGGCCTCATGGTGGCGCTAGAAACTGACGGTGGTGGAGATATAAGTAGGGGAAAAGTGTGACGTGACGGACAGACAGACAGACTGACAGACTGACAGCCGGTGGAGGTTTTGATGGTAACTGACGGTCGCAATCAGCCTTTATCAGCCTGCTCAAATCATAAAACTTGCAGTGTGGGGACACTTTTCGATCAGCAGCTGATACTATACTTGAAAGTAATGACAACCTCCTTTATAGAGTGAAAAGGATCTGTATTTATTTGCTTTCTTTGTATTTAAATGTTCTCTTGATTGTGATGTTCCCACCCAGTTTGCCTTGGTTTTGCATGGACTTTTAGTGTACCTTCACGTTCGGTCGGTGTGAACTCGCCTTATAGAGTTTGATTGATGTTCTTTATAACGTAGCACAGAGGGGGTCCTGGATTCGGTGCATATCCACTATGACGAAGGAGAGCGCCGAGCTAACGACCAACACTTGATCACAGATTTCTCATTTCCCTTTGATTCAAAGCAGAGCCTCACACTGTGTTGCTTCAGATCCTTGACCCGTGCACACGTTGTGCTATAAGAACAAAATGTGCTACACTGGAGTATTTGCACATACATAGAAACTGGACATTTCTGCATCCGTCTTGCACTAGTGGTGTAATGATAATATAGTAACTGAATCGAAAAATCGATTTTAATTTGCAATGATCTACTATATCGTTTGCAAAAGCAAAATATCGTACCGTTTTGGCTTTGTATCGTATCGTATCGTTTTAAAATGAGGTAATCGGTATCGAATCGGTTTGCAATGCAAATAATTGATTGTATGGAACCTAAGTATTTGTGCCTTGTATTTAGCAATGTTAAGAGGGAAAATTAAAAAGAGGGGTCTAATTACCGTTCCATTCCATATAGCTACTCTTGGTCTATCGGTAAATGTGTGTAATCTTTGTGTTCATGTCAAGGTGGGATTGTCCATATGTGTTGAAATATAATGTCCATGTATTTGCTATTATATAATCACAGCGTTTACCTCCACAATAATAGATTTTTTACACGTTTTACACAGATTTCATTTCTTTGCTAAATAGTAACTATATCGATTTAAAATCATTGAATCGAATCTTATCGTATTGCCATGAATGAACCAATATCATCCATGTATCGTATCGTCAACATGTATCGTGATGTGTATCGTATCGCTGTTAAAATGTATCGTTACACCCCTATCTTGCACACACTTGCACACACACACACACACACACACACACACACTCACAAACACACACACACACACACGCACACGCACACGCACACGCACACGCACACACTCTCGCTCTCTCTCTCTTATGAGAATTATGCTTATGCATTTCTCCGGGGATGTCACCAGTGGTGGGACATTTTATTTATTTCTTCGAAGGAACACTACTGTATATTGTTCCTCAGAAAGAGAGAGAGAGAGAGAGAGAGATGATGCTTGAACTTGATGGCAACACAATGAATATACTGTATGGGTGCTGGCAACGTGTTCCATTTGGCAGAAGCTCTTCTTTCCAGCATTTACAAGTGGGTGACGTCCAAAATGTGATTGTGCATAAGAACGCGTCTCTGGCAGTGGTGGTAAAAGTGGATCCCGTGTTTGGGAACCACGTGCGCTTGAAGGCAAAGTTGGCATTAGGGATGGGACGATATGATCATTTCATATCACGATTATTGTGACAAAAGAAATCACGATTTACGATATTATCGCGATAATCAAAATCCATTATCCTGGGGCGGAACATTTGCCCAAAAATAGCCGATCTACAAGCTCACAACGCATCACGTTTTTTGGCAAAGACATTTGATAGAGAGTGAAAAAAAGAATGTATATTATAAGTACCTTTTACCAATTATAGAGGGTTCAGTGGTACCGGATATGCAGCTCTGCAAATAAAAGGTGAATTGATCCTAGTGCATGACCTAGGACCATATCACGATAATTTAATCATCACGATACGATTATCGTGAGTGTTTTTTATCACGATAAACGATAATAAAGAGTATCGTCCCATCCCTAGTTGGCATCACTCCTGTTGTTGTCAAGGAAATGTCTGATAACAAAGTGAGAAAAACCTTAACAATGTCCAGACTCAGTGAGTACAGCGTGGCCATTGAAACAGGCAGACACAGACAAACCTGGCTGCCCATAGAGGACAGACTGTGTTCTCACTGTGGTCAAGGAGTGGTGGAGACAGAGCTCCACTTCTTGACTGCATGTGACAAATACAAACACATACGAGAAGAATACTACCCTAAATTCACACAATAACAACAACAACAAAAAAATCACAAAATGAGGGACAATGGTTAAACACTGTGTTGAACACAATGAATAGACTAATGTAATTTTATATATATATAGTTTTCTTTGTCATGTTTATATTGTTTGTTCTGATTCTGAATATGTATTATCTATATTATTATTTTGTATCATACTGTAAGTAATGCTTAATGTAAGAATGCTTAGGATGCCAATAAAGCATAGGTCAGGCCTAATGGAGTGAGGGGACATTTGTTTTCTAGCTTGTTTGTCAGAAGACGGCCATGTTCTGTGAGAAAGAAATTGGATCCAGTTCATGGTTAAAATTATCAAGTGGACAATTCCCCCCCCCCCCCCCCCCCCCCCCCTTGAAATAGACGACAAAAGGTTGGCGTCATCGACACTGTCATTATTCCAATAATATGACTCCTGTCCAATGGTGAAAAGTGGCATGCTGTGTGCAGGGGCTTCACAAGGGGGGGTGGGGGGAGTGGGACTGAGTTACCTGGGCCCAAGGTGGAGGGGCCTTAACTATTTTTATACTTTAACTATTGAAAAATAGCAGATATACCAGTAAGACTCCCTAATCGGGAGATAAGCGACCGTTGGTCGCTTATGGATGCAAATCTTTGAATATACTGTATGTATTTTCTAAGCAAACATTTTGTAACTCAAATTTTGCTTCTATGGGGTCCCTGGAACAACATATTTTGAGATGGGGGTCCAAAATAATGTTTAATAATGCGTCTAAATGGGTTAAACCCCCCCCCCCCCCCCCCCCCATGAAGAACATTCATGGGGGGCCCGCAGTGAATCTTTGTACCCAGGGCACAAAATTTGGTGCGACACTGACCCCTGGCCGTGCGACATAACCACTTTCAACCAGGCCGTCTAATTGGCAAGATCTACGTCTTTCACTTGTAGCAGAGTATCTTTAATATTGTGGTTAAGGATGGGACGATAAGCAATATTATCGTATATCGTGATAAAAAAAACACTCACAATAATCGTATTGTGGAGATTTAATTTATCATGATATCGTCCTCCGTCATGATCAATTCACCTTTTATTTGCCAAGCTGCAAAGATCCGGTACCACTTAAACCCTCTAATTGGTAAAAGTTACTTAAAATTTTTGATAGTCTTTTTTTCACTTTCTATCAAATGTCTTTGCCAAAAAATAGCCGCTCTACAAGCTCACAACGCATCTCAATAGCCGATCTACAAGCTCACACCGCGTCGCTCGCAAAGCGACGTGTTGTGAGCTTGTAGATCGGCTATTTTTTGGAAAATGTTCCGCCCCAGGATAATGGATTTTGATTATCGCGGTAATATCGTAAAGCGCGATTTCTTTTCTCACAATAATCGTGCTATGACATTTTCATATCGTCCGATCCCTAACTGTGGTATTGCTACTTGTACTTACTGTATAAGTAAAATCAATCTTCTTCCATCACCGCCTCGATGCGATGATGTTGCGGCCGTATTCTTTGCGGCGTTAAAGCGTCCCCCGGGCACGAAGCTATTTCAGATGCTATAGCGGCAGCCAGCCAGGCCCCAACATGTGATGGTAGAAGGTGTAATTTGTTCAGACGTTGCCTCCTGCACACAAACCAATCTCGCCGGCGCTATTTAAGATCCTGGCCTGGCTCCCGGCGTCGGCAGCACGGGCATGGCACGCACCGGTAAGCCGCAAATCTCAGGTTGCCATGGATGTCCACCTATTTATAGCTTGTGTCTTGCCTGTAGGGTCTGTGTGTGTGTGGGGTGGGGGGGGGGGGTGTTGTCTTCTTATGCGTTATTTGTTTTGTCACTTGTGCAATCTCAAGTGCTTGTGTATGTTTCGCTTGTATGTGCCAGCCAAGTTGTGTGTGTGTGTGTGTGTGTGTGTGTGTGTGTGTGTGTGTGTGTGTGTGTGTGTGTGTGTGTGTGTGTGTGTGTGTGTGTGTGTGTGTGTGTGTGTGTGTGTGTGTGTGTGTGTGTGTGTGTGTGTGTGTGTGTGTGTGTGTGTGTGTGTGTGTGTGTGTGTGTGTGTGTGTGTGTGTGTGTGTGCGCACGCATGCAGTCCTGTACCCTCCACCAACCTCCACCCGTGACCCATCACACTTCAGCGATCTGAAGACCAACTATTGCAGTTAATTGTTAATCAGACAGAATGAGATGTTCAGACCTCCCCCTGAGAGTAACCATAATCATAACTCTTGTAGAGTGCTTTTATTTTGGGAAGTTATCTCTATACAAGAGTTATAAAGGGGAGTCACAACGCTCTTGCTGGGTGAGCCCTAACGTCCATTTTCTTGAATACGTTAGGGCTCAACCAGCAAGAGTGTTCTGACTCCCCTTTATAAATCTTGTAGAGAGAAAACGTCCCAAAATAAAAGCACTCTACAAGACTTGATTTGATGGCTACCTTGAGAGTGTAAAATGAAACCAAATGGCAGAAGGAGCGAGTGCATTCTCCGGCACCGGTGTCAGACGCGTCGTCGCCGGTAACTGCCGACAACAGCCGCGGCAGGCACCGCCACATGGACAGGCAGCGGACTAGCAGCTACTGCCAACAGACGCGGCAGACATTGCCGGTTAGGGTTAGGAGAGATAACAGGCAACGTTTGCCTGTTATCTCTCCTAAGGTACAGCATGGAATTATGGACAAAATCTTGTCCAATGATGACAAAAGATTTAGGTTTAGAGAGGCTAAATCTCATCAAATCTTGGTCCATGGATCAAATGCCCAATAAGTAATGGACCTTGATATGAAAAAGGTTGAACACCACTGGTTTTAAAAGGCATTTGTGGAATCGGGCCTTATTTTATTGGCTTATTATTCCCAGCGCAGCTAACGTGGTGCCAGGATACGAGCCAGGGAAGCAACTTAGATACTTGGTCAGGTCTAATGGAGTGAGGGGACATTTGTTTTCTAGCTTGGTTGTCAGAAGACGGCCATGTTCTGTGAGAAAGAAATTGGATCCAGTTCAGGGTTAAAATTATCAAGTGGACAATTTCCTTTTTCATTATTTTTCTTCCCCCCCCTTGAAATAGACGACAAAAGGTTGGCGTCATTGACACTGTCATTATTCCAATAATATGACTCCTGTCCAATGGTGAAAAGTGGCATGCTGTGTGCAGGGGCTTCACAAGGGGGGGGGGGGGGGGGGGAGTGGGACTGAGTTACCAGGGCCCAAGGTGGAGGGGCCTTAACTATTTTTATACTTTAACTATTGAAAAATAGCAGATATACAAGCTCACAGCGTGGCTGCGTGCTTGATATGAAAAAGGCTGAACACCACTGGTTTTAGAAGGCATTTGTGGAATCGGGCCTTATTTTATTGGCTTATTATTCCCAGCGCAGCTAACGTGGTGCCAGGATACGAGCCAGGGAAGCAACTTAGATACTCCCCCCCCCATCCCCCCCCCCAACCCACCCAACAAGAAAAAAGAAAAGAGAAAAAAAGAGAAGAAGAAACACACCCGATGGACCCAAATATAGAATGCTTCATTATGCAGAGAAGGCAGGGGGAGAGTGCTGTTTGAAACACACCAGTTGGGGGGGGGAAATAAATCCCTTGGGTGACTATCAACCCCACCCAACAAAAAAGGAAATATTAAAAATAGCCAAAGTTGTGAGCTTGTAGATTGGCTATTTTTGGCTAAAGTTCTCCTCAGATTAGGGATGCGAGGGCACCGTCATGTACATCATTGGTTCTCAAAGTAGGGTCCGGGCCCGGGACCCCCAGGGGTCTTTGAGGGAGTTCCAGGGAGTATTTGTACACACTCAGAGTTAAATTAACATTGATTTTACAACATAAATTTGGGGTCTTAGAGATAGAAATGCCATTAAATGGGAGTCCGTAGACTAATGCATGTCAAGCTGGGGGGGTCCCTGAAATTAAAATGGTTGATAATCACTGTTAGAGCTGTAAAAACCTTCTCTTAAATGCGAGTCCCTGGCATATCTTTCCAAATGGGGGTCCGTGGGCTAATAAGTGTCAATTTGGGGGTCCTTGACATGAAAAAGTTTGAGAACCACTGATGTACATCAATATACATTCTTTACCAGCTGCAGTATTTTTGGGGCCGCGGCCTCCTTGTTTCAGCCAGCATGCCTTATGGGAAATGCAGTGCGACCGAGGGTCCAGGGAAGCTCGACATGATCGTAGTTCCGGCCTTCTAATTACTTTTGCACAGCAGCTCCCGGGTGTCTTATGTGGATTCCCGTGAGCCGAAAACTGTGGATCAGCACTTTGTCTCTTCTCTCTCTCTAACATGCACGCATGCACAGTGCGCACGCACGCACGCACGCACGCACGCACGCGCACACACACTCTGTTTCTCCTTTGTCAAAGTGGGGCCCTTTGTTATTAACCTTCTGTCTTCCAAAGCAAATAGGACATGCTCTCGCTCTCTCTCTCTCTCTCTCTCTCTCTCTCTCTCTCTCGCGCGCGCTAATTCTGTTATTTCCTCCTAGTTGCGCTAAACAGAAATATAAATCCAGTTGCGGACCCACCGAATTAGGACATGGGAATGCAGGTGGTGTGACCGTGTGTGAGAGTAGTGAAGAAAAGATATTGTCAGGAGAAAAAGCATTAACCACATTAACCCTGGACATTTAACATTTATTCAAAGTCTTTTTTGTTTGTATATTTTTCAAAATAGTGAAAATGGCAGATCTACAAGCTCACAGTACATTGTATAGCTGTCTAGTGAAAATGGCAGATCTACAACCTCACAGTACGTTGTATAGCTATCTGTCTATAGAGTGTGCTAGCACAAGTAACATGAAAGGACACGTTGGCTGAACATTTTAAAACAGCCTATATGTTTATGTAAGTCTCTAAGCTTGAGCTTACTGTCCTTTAGATGTCATGATGACAAATTGACTTCCAAATTTAGACATTAACTCAACATTTGCATTTGATTGCGACCGTTAGGGAGCAGTTTACTACCAAAACCTCCACCGGCCGTCCGTCCGTCGGTCACACGTCACACGTCTCACCTTTGTTTGTGTACGGTGTGATGTCATATATCTTCAGTATGACATCACACCACATGTGTACACAAACCTTTGTGTACGTTGCTGTGGCAACAGTCTGTTGTTGCTGGTCTGTTAGTGTACGTTAGCAACCACCTTAGCAACCATGGTTTTACCCTAGCAACCAACTGTTTACCCTAGCAACCAACTGTTTACCATAGCAACCATGTTTTTTTACCCTAGCAACCAACTGTTTACCATAGCAACCAGATACGCAGAGCAGGGATCTCCATATATGGGCATAAAAGGGATTCTGTTAGGGATCTCCATATATGGGCATAAAAGGGATTCTGTTAGGGATCTCCATATATGGGCATAAAAGGGATTCTGTTAGGGATCTCCATATATGGGCATAAAAGGGATTCTGTTAGGGATCTCCATATATGGGCATAAAAGGGATTCTGTTAGGGATCTCCATATATGGGCATAAAAGGGATTCTGTTAGCTGTTAGTGATCTCCATATATGGGCATAAAAGGGATGCTGTTAGGGATCTCCATATATGGGCATAAAAGGGATTCTGTTAGGGATCTCCATATATGGGCATGAAAGGGATTATGTTAGGGATCTCCATATATGGGCATAAAAGGGATTGTATCCCAGATGATGCCCTGTTAGGAGATCCACACTAACAGAATCCATATATGGTCCTACCGACAGCTGCTATAAGCCAACCCTGGCGATAAGGTCTGAGTCGAAGAAATGCTTCTTTCCTGGCAAGAATTGCCCCTTTATACTGTAGGGCTTGTTTGTGTATTGTATGACATCACGCCACATCATCGGCTGAGGACTGTGTGATGTCATCATATCTCCATATATGGAGACATAAGTTGCTCATGCCCAAATATGGGCTGGTGAGGTCAGACTTAGTGTGATGCGTAGGTTATCTCCATATATGGAGATTCAACTTCAATGAGTAACCATGGCAAACTGTCAACTGCCCGTATGTCTTGATAATTGGTAAAACAAACTTTTGGCCTATTTGTGGAGATAAGCGACCAACGGTCGCTTATCTCCCGATTAGGGAGTCTTACTGGTATGTATAGCTATTGCATTGTTATGTTTTGTGGCCATCGTCTCCCTCTGCTGACAGAGATGGGAAATTGCAACAATGTATACAGTAAGCTAAGGCATTGCTTCTCAAAGTGGGGTTTGACGACCCCCAGGGATCCTTGAGGAGATAAATGATTGTTAAGAACCAAATGGACCCTTAATTATGGGTATGTGACGCTGAGAGTGTACAAATGGAATCAAATTGACCATTTGGTTCCATTTGTACACTCTCAGAATTAAATGAACATTGATTTTACAATATCAATTGAGGTCTCAGAGATAGAAATCCCATTAAATGGGGCTACGTAGCCTAATGCAAGGGTTCCCAAACTTTTTTGTCTCAGGGCACCCCTAAATATTTTTTTAATCCGAGGCATCCCTACATTATAATTTTCACTCCCAGCACCTTATATTTATAACATATTGTCGTTGTCGGGTGGAAACCTTGTATGTCCACCGTTCGTTTTGTATTTATCATCTATAAAATTTACGAAACTAGTGAAAACAGCAGATCTACAAGCACACAACGCCTCGCATCGTTGTGTGCATGTAGATCGGCTGTTTTCACTAGTTTTGTGCGACAGTCTTGTATGATGAAGCAGAGCTTTGCTTTACCAAAAGACACATTTGAAACATGGATATACGAGGTTTCTGCCCGACAGTGACGATATTTAGTGATTATGTTGCGAGGAAAACGTTGAGATAATAGCCATTTTGGATAGAAATGACTGAAAATAACGTTGTACTTCAAGTTAAAATGATACTAAATATTTTTTCAAGAGTCCAAAAAAAATTCAAATATTATCAGATTATCTCGCGGCACCCCTGGACTGACGTCGCGGCACCCCAGGGTGCCCCGTCACCCACTTTGAAAACCCCTGGCCTAATGCATGTCAAACTTTTACCTTTGCTGGGGGACTGGGCTGAGACATTGAGAGTGGTAACAAGGACAGATAGGGCTGTCACAATTACAAAGTTGGCGATTCATTGTTATACTCAAATAATTGTGATTAATTCATTTAATTGTGTGTGGCATTGGAACCTATGAAGACATACACTTCTGTTTGCCCTTTAGGCTTCATAATCAAAACATTTTTTTCTTCTTCTATGGATTATTCGCCCCATGCATGGAGACTTGAATTCATGTTTTGATAAAAAAAATGTTTTGTTTTTTGTCAAATTCCTAAGCCAATAAGATTCTTCGTGTCTCCATAGGGAACAAAACAGGTCCTGCATAGGGAACCACTGCTGGTCATCAAATTATTGGCAAAAAAAAAAAGAAAGAAAAAAAGTCTGAGTATAATCCACCCTGGTAACCAGTAATTATACAAAAATTATTACGATTATCTCAATTAATTGCAATTAGACAATCATGTAATGATTGTGAAAGGCCTAAGGACAGAGAAAGCCATAAAGACACCATGATTATTATGTGTGTGTGTGTGTGTGTGTGTGTGTGTGTGTGTGTGTGTGTGTGTGTGTGTGTGTTAAGAGTTAAGATCTGTTTATTTGACAGGGACCTTGCTCATTAATGGACATGTCAGTTTTCACTTCAATGTAAATGAGCCAGATTTAGCCCGCTGTGGGCTAATTTCCATCTGCAGTCCCTGGACCCCCATTGGTGGTGATCAACCCCCCCAATCCAACCCTTGATGCTGAGTGCCAAGCAGGGAGGCATTGGGTCCCATTTTTATAGTCTTTGGTATGACCCGGCCGGGGAATTGAACCCCCGACCTCCCAGTCTCAGGGCGGACACTCTAACCACAAGGCCACTGAGCTGGTCAGACAGACAGACAGACAGACAGACAGACAGACAGACAGACAGACAGGATCCCCATTGGTGGTGGTGATCAACCCCCCCAATCCAACCCTTGATGCTGAGTGCCAAGCAGGGAGGCATTGGGTCCCATTTTTATAGTCTTTGGTATGACCCGGCCGGGGAATTGAACCCCCGACCTCCCAGTCTCAGGGCGGACACTCTAACCACAAGGCCACTGAGCTGGTGTGTGTGTGTGTGTGTGTGTGTGTGTGTGTGTGTGTGTGTGTGTGTGTGTGTGTGTGTGTGTGTGTGTGTGTGTGTGTGTGTGTGTGTGTGTGTGTGTGTGTGTGTGTGTGTGTGTGTGTGTGTGTGTGTGTGTGTGTGTGTGTGTGTGTGTGTGTGTGTGTGTGTGTGTGTTTCTCGCTGACATTTGTTTCCTATCACAGATGTCTTGAGAGGTCGTGGGCCTTTGGAGCTTTAGAGGCAAGGGGAATGGGAATGAAGGGCATAGCATAAAGAGTGGTTTTCCAACATAAAGTCAGTGTATTCAGTCTTCTCAACAAGGTCAACCTAATTCTTGCAGACAGAAGATGAACAAATAAAACGATCGGAAAATGACCGATCTATCTATGAGCTCACAGAATGTCGCAATGTGACATGTTGTGAGCTTGTATGTCTTTAAAAATAATAGAATCTTCTTCTCTTCTCTTCTCTTCTCGTGTGTGGGGGTATTTTTTATTATTATTATTTTTCACCTATAAATGAAAGTGAAAGTGCTTATCTGTCACTGTCTCCTCAACTCATACACTGTTTTCCGCTGCCCTGCTGACTATGGGTTTTGTAGTCTTTTAATGGCTGCCATGATGGGCTGTAAAGTCCTCGTTTGCAGCCACCGGGTGGGAATGTGTCTCGCGGTCTGTGACAATACCTCTTGATGACATCATTATGGCAAGCCATCTCATCATTACAAGCACTCCAGCCTCCATCTCGAGGCGACCATTTTTTTGTCCCGCACTCATCAGAGCAGACCGCAAACATGGCTGTTAGCGCTGGCAGGGCAGTGATGATTGCGCCATGTGAATCAGTTGCTCGACAGCAGCGGCTAACGACCTTGTTACCATATCGCCGCACCAGCGATGACCAATGACCGGGGCCCGTAAAGGGACATGAGGGTGAAAGTGGCGTTGCGCTTGGGTCAATGGCCGTGTAAAAGCCATATTCGTGGCACACACTAGCGACAGCTTTGCTTTGAGAAGCGTAGCCGTGACGGCGGTGTGCGTGCGTGTGTGCTTGCGTGTGTGCTTGCGTGTGTGTGGGGTGTATTCTGGATTGTATCTGTGGGACCAATACCGGTAACGATTGATTTAAGTTGTGGATCACAATGAATTGACTTTTTTTCACTTTCTTTTACATACTTTGTTTAACTTAAAGTTGTACCATGTAACTTTTTTTATAAAACAAATCTTAAAATTGTCCTAACTGTTAAATCGCTAAAGTTTTAGAACACCCACTCCGTTATTTTCAGCTTCTGAAGCCTTCTCTTTATATGTTTTCTATGATCCTGGCCGTGGACCGGATTTCGCGCCAAAATGACGTAATCTGCATCATCTGTATACGTTGTGTATACGTTGCCCAATCACATCGCCGATCATGCACACATGGTACACTACCGGCCAATCACAGCGCATCTTGAAGTGGGGTCGCCATATTTGTAGTCGCCCGTGTGTCTCTTTACTCAAAAGGTAATCTCGCCTACCAGGCAGGGTGAAGTAGTCCGTTTCTCCGGAATGCCTGAACGCACAGGAACCAGGGACCCCTCTAAAGATAGCTCTCGGCGTTGTGGAGGCAGACGCGGGGGTGTGAAGGTACGAAAAACGGGCGAAAGACGCGAACGCGACCGCGGTTTGCTATAGGGCTACTGACCACTAGTTGAGCATCTTACACAGTATAGCTTTGATTTAGGCCTAAGTCCGATTTGAATAAAGCCTTAAAGACCTAAGTCCAATTTGAAAATTACCTACTGTTTTTCTGGAAAACTATTATTCAGCCTCTGTGGCAGTTAGGAACAAAATTCCAAAACAATTTTATAGCTTACATAGAATATAGCTTTCATAGAAAAAGCTGACAATATTGTTTCATAAATTACTGTACTACATACTGTACATACTGTAATACACAAAAATGTGTTCCCAGGGGTAATACACATTAATGTGTACCTGTCCAGAATGTATTATATGGTTGCCCTCGCAGTGGCATTTTGCTATTAGTGAATACATTTTCTCCATTGGCTGGAATGGGAAAATGCAAAAATTAAACTTTTCTCAAATATGGAGATGACTGACATCATAGATGTCTGACGTCATAGACCACAAGTGACTGACACAGTGTGTCTATATATGGGCATTCCAAGATATTGGCTTAATATTGATGACATCAGGGATCTCCATATATGAGCATAAAAGGGACAAGGACTGACACAGAGATCTCCATATATGGGCATTCACTTGTTAGTGAATTAATTTTCCCCATTGACTTGAATGGGGAAAATTCAAATGGTAAGACGGAATTAATTTGCAAGTGTGACTCGCGTCACGGCAACCACACTTATTAATATTTCTTGTATTATTATTAAAAAAACACACACACACACACACACACACACACACACACACACACACACACACACACACACACACACACACACACACACACACACACACACACACACACACACACACACACACACACTTCTTATTATGCTGGGGACAATTGAAAAGCCTCATGTGTCAAATCTAAGTACATGATGGTGGACACAATCAGCCTATGTGTTTGCGGTGATGGTTGTTTGGGACCATGTAATCACATTTCCAATGCAGGATGCTTTCCAATGCATTCATGTTTTGCCAACGCTCCAAGTGGTCTGACTGGACATGAGCCACAAGGGTTTTTTTTTCTCCCCAACTCTTTTATGCCTATTAATTCGATCCCCTCACACCTTTCTGTGTTGTCACTGCTGTCGTATATCGTACTGCCTCATCTGCCAGCGAGGAGCCCCCAACAGGAGGACGTAGGCCCACGTCCTCCTGTTGGGGGCTCCTCGAATAAGTACTTTAATTATTTACTTTAAATATTGGAAGTACAGTTATAGGCTACAATACATTTTGTATGAGAGGTAAAAAAAAGATGCTATGTTTTGTTAAAGAAGACCCAATTATCCATTTGAAATTTGAATTTGGGGGAGGGGTTAAGGAAAGGCATTTTGACTTGCCTAACTTGAAACTCACCCTGTCGTATAGGGCCTCCGCCCCACTCCTCCCGCGAGACACTCCTCGATGACACGCGGCGTGTTGTGAGCTTGTAGATCTGCTATTTTCAGAGTGCAAACCCCCGGACACAACCAAACATAAAATGACTTTCTTTTAGTTCTATACTGGATCTCTTCTCCACTAGTCCCTCCCTAACATTTTAGTCCAGTTTTATTTGTTGATGAAATTGTCAATATCGTCGTTGTCGGGTGGAAACCTTGTATCTCCAAGTTTCAAATGTGTACGTTCTTTCGCAAAGTAAAGCCCTGCTTCATCATACAACTTCCATTGCACAAAAGTAAAACAGACGATCTACCAGCACTGTGTGCTGGTAGATCGTCTGTTTTCACTAGTTTAAATCATTTTTAAAATGATAAATGTAAAACGAACGGTTTTGGACATTCAAGGTTTTCACCCGACAACGACGATATTAGTTAGTTTTAGTCATCATCATAGCTTAGTTTTCTTTTTTTAATTAATGTTTGTCATAAAAAGTAGGAGTTGAAAAAATTCCAAAAAGGCAGCACATCCAAAACTTCAAATCAATGGAGGACAATGTACTCACATTTCCACTTTTTGTTATTGGCACACACCAACAAAGAACGCTTACGTTTCGGCTGTGCGCCTTCATCAGAGCACTTTTCATCGTGGTTTTATAGCCAACAAAATCAACACTGCAGCGAATCCTCTCGTACACACAGGATTAGCCAGCGAAGGCTGTCACTTCCTGCCTGGGGGGGATTCCATCTCCACACAGACAGGCCTGTCATCTTCTGTCAGATGTTTATTCTTTCTTCTCTCTCTCTCTCTCTCTCTCTCTCTCTCTCTCTCTCTCTCTCTCTGTGTCTATCTGTCAGAGGCACTGCGAACCACTTGGGTGTGCTGAGTGTAATTGCTTTGTGATTGAAATAAATAAATACCACCAGATAACTCCACATGTAATGTTTCAGTGATAAACCAACTGTACTTCATTGTAATTCAAATGAATCGACAGGCTCTGAATATTCTACAGCAGGGGTCTTCAACAGGGGGTCTGGGACCCCTAGGGGGTCCTCAGAGTTACTACAGGGGGTCCTCCAAATCTTTGTGTGATAGAAACCTTTTTCTAGCGTCCATATTCTGAGAACTTTAGACAAAAATAGCAGATCGACAAGCTCACAACGAGGCGTTGTGAAGATCGGCTATGTTCAGATCGGCTATGTTCAGCAAAAAGCTTTGGTGTAGAGGGTAAAAAGAGCAGACTAAGTACAGAATGAAAGGTCAAGTTTATTAAGTATTGACGGTTCAAGTGGTTAAATATCTGAAAACAAACACAAATTGACATGAATCCAAAACACACACTGGGTGAAAAGAGAGATTATCTGACATATACTGGTAGAGTATATGACAGTTTATTTACAGGTATACTGGGCATATACCGACATTATTGGGTATATACTTTTTGAAGGATATTCTGGCATATTCCTCTGTATTCAGTGATAATAGGTGATATACTGCCCCCAGCTAGACAAAGGCACACCAGGGGGTCTGGTTCATTCCTTTGACCTACAAATTGACTATTTGTTTAAAGAAAGGGGAGGAGGGCAAACAGCCCCCCTCCCAAAAAGACACATTTAGTTTGCCTTGTATATCCCAAGTATAAAGGGCTTAATTTGCCTTAACTCACATTTTCAAGTAATTACAATGTTGTAAAAAGTAGAAACTTGCAATCTCATGTACTATAATGACATTCAATGATGACTAATTAGAAACAGTTGTATGATACAATACGTCTTTATTTTTGAACATCATAAGAGATACAGTATAGTATTGTATAGTACAGGAATGGCATGCAAATTGACTGGAACCTCATTTAGTCGAAGTCAGGCGTCTTCAACGTTCTTCGCGTCTATAAATGCCTTCGAAGCGTCCCTGTTGCGTTATTTAACCACTTGAGCCGTCAATACTTAATACATTTTACCTCTGTACTTAGTCCGTTCTTTTTCCCCTCTACAACAAACCTCTTTGCTGAAAATAGCCGATCAACAAGCTCACAACGCATCGCGCTGCGAGGCGTTGTGAGCTTGTAGATCTGCTAGGTTTGGCTAAAGTTATCAGAATATGGACACTAGGGTTCAAATGGTTAATGTAAAGAAGGAGAAAACGTTCTATCCCACAAAGATTTGGAGGACCCCCTGTAGGCACTTCCTTTTCTGTCTTAACCAATCACTTTCCTTGTAAGTGTGAAAATGTGACCAATCAGGTGTCTTGCTACCACCTTTGAATTTTAACTGCCTGGCAGTCTGGCAGTCTGGTGCTGCTTGGTGAAGAAGATAGACAGAGAGGAGAAGTTGTAGGCCCTACTTAAATGAATGGATCATTTTAAAACTGTTTGGTAAGTTGCAACAAATATAATTCTATAATTCTATGCAATAGCTTAATCTCTTCTTTGTTTTCTGCCAAATTAGAGGGACAACAAATGTTGATTAGATTATATTACATTAGGTTGTATTGCTTGTTGTTCTCACATCATATTGTCTGTATTTATCAGTGGCAAATTCTTTCAAACTGTGGACTGGAGGCCTTTTTAACCACATTTATTTAACCAGTTAGACATTGCATTGCATGCATTGTTTGACCAGGGTAAATTTTTTATTGTCCCCCTGCACCAAATCTCTTCAACAAAATAGCCAATCTACCATCTCACAAGACATAACAATTGTTGTAAGCCTCTGCTATTTTTGGCCAAATGTCAGCCCATAGTTTCACCAAATGTGTACCTTTATGACATACTGTATATGTTTTATGCTGTTTGCAGGATGCCGTAAGATGAACGCCAAGAAGCCAAGACAAGCCAAAAAGAATGAGTGTAAGTTACAAGGAACTGTTTTGTGTTCCTGTACTAACTCTAATTTAACAAATTGTTTAATTGCAGTTATTTTACAGTTGTGAGACACTGGCATGAGAGACAGAACTCACTTTTAAGTTATTTTAGACAGTTAAGAGCCACTGACCCCTTTGTCACTGTAATGCTAAAGAGGTGGGGGTTGGGTGTCTTCTGGTCCAAATATGCATAGCCAACTAACATTCTTCTTCTCATTAACAGTGTGTCTGTTCTCCACATGAACCATGTTGTTGGCCGACGTTGGTTTCACCAATGTATGCTGAAGTTTTAACAGGTAGGCCTAAGCCTAAACTCCTACAACATGTCAGTTAAACAAGTTATAAATAAATCCTAATTGTATTTTCCTTGTATTTTAGGTCGGGTGATGTGGAACGTTTCACCTCCACCGGGAAGAGATGGCCAGACGAGGTGGGGCAATCACTGCTGGCCTGCATTCTTGATGCCACCATTTTACTTTTTTTTCTTTTTTTTAACAATTTGTTGTTGTCTTTTTCTTCTACAAATGTTTCATGTCAAGGACCCCCACAATTGTAATTGACACCATGTATGCACCATCTAAAGATTTTGTAACAATGTTATGCTTTCCAACAAACTGTTTTGTTTTAGTTGTGTTTCTCTCAATAAAAACAATTTACCTGACTGAGATGTTTGCCTATTTGTTCATACATTAATTTTGAGCTTGTAGATCTGCTATTTTGCTATTCTTTTTTTAAATTGGAATACTGAATAATGATTAACTAGAATATAAATATACAATAATATACAATATATATAAAATATAATGGACCCCCCACAATGTGGATGGGGGGGTCCACGAATACCCCCCCCCTCATAAAGCCCCCCCATAACGCCCCCCCCCCCCCCAATGTGGAGGGGTGCCGCCCCCCGAACCCCCCCCCCCCACACACACACACACACACACACACACACACACCACCCACAGATCACAGCCAATCACAGCTGGCTTAGTGCACATGCTCAGTGAAAATGCAGGTATAGGGAGGGGGAAAAATTCCCTCCCACCAGTGAGAAATCCTGGGACTTCTGAGGTGTGATTTCTGACAGCAGCCACAGCAGGGGTTCACGAATACTTAAGTAGTGGTACAAAACGGCTATATACCGAACTGAATACTCCTGATTATCTGGCTGAATATCTCATGTTTATGCCGGTTTATTTACTGAATATACTGTCATAGAATGTAGTATACCGGTCCGATAATCTATCTTTTCACCCAGTGACACTGATGATTGTTGCTGTCAAATATGGAATCTAAGAAAAGGTTGTGGGGGTCCCTGCTTCATCTCTCTCTCAGCTAAGGGGTCCTAGGCCTGAAAACGGTGAAGACCCCTACAGGCATGCAGCGAGCCCCCCCCCCCCCCCCCCCCCCCCGTCCACAGTCCCTTCTGTCTCTGTACAGTATAGTGAGGACACAACAAACATCCGTGGTTAAATAGCGCCGTCTTCTGCGGAGCCGATCATTGTCGTCTCATCCAAACACCTGAGTGCTGTCATCTCTGCTCCTGCTGGCCCCCTGTGATGGCTGATGACTTGTCAAGCCATCACGCACTGCCGAATGACTACCACCACTGAAGGTTTAGTGTGCGTGTGCGTGCGTGTGTGCGTGTGTGTGTGAGAGAGAGAATGAATAAATGCATTTTCTTTGTTTTGCCCTTGAACAAAGACACCAAAACAGAATATACAAAATCACATTCACTTCACTTGTCATCAAGTATTCAGTAAGTTTGTGTGTGGGTGTGTGTGTGCGCGTGTCTGCAAGCATGTGCCTGTACACCTTATCATCAATACATGTGTGTAAGTGTAAGTTGAGTCGTGTGTGAGTGTGTTCTGTGTGCATTTCCATTGTGTGTGCTTTTACGGCTGTGTGCATTTTGTGTGTATTTAGTGAGTGTGTGCGCGCCCGTGCGTATGTGCATGCGTGTGCGTAAGGATAACTGGTAGTATTATAGAGCAGGGGTTTTCAAACTTTTTTGACTCAGGGCAACCCTGTAAATAACTTTTTCATCCACGGCACCCCTGAATTACACTGTTCATTTTTAGAATCTTACAGCTATTTGAGAAATATCCGTTTCCATCAAAACTGGCTGAAAATAACTTGATGTTTAAGGTTCACCAAAAATAGACGATCTACAAGCTCACAACGCATCACAACGTGAGGTGTTGTGAGCTTGTAGATCTGCTATTTTTGGTGAAGAGAGTTGCCGTAGATGGAAAAATAACTCAAGTACAGTGCAAATCAGGTCTGTTTTACTAAGCATAGTGAAGTGATATTGATGCAGTGATATTGATGAATTCCAAATATTATCAAATTATCTTGCGGCACCCCTGGACTGGCATCACGGCACCCCAGGGTGCCCCGTCACCCACTTTGAAAACCCCTGTTATAGAGCACAAGGGGATGTTAAACTCTATAAAGCACCCAAAGCTGCTTGGATAAATATACACTTTCTCTCTCCGTTCCTTCAAATAAATCAAATACACATACGTTTGTGTGTTTTAGGACCCCCACACCCTCAATGGTCCCTCACAAGCTCTAGGCTCCATGGTCCCCCTCACACACTGCACTGATAAAATACAATAGCACTCCAAATCATGGCATCAGCCATGGAAAAAGTAGGCAACTCGCATTGTTTTACGTAAGTAAAGGTATACTGCAATGTAGAAATACTCTGTTACAAGCAAAAGTCCGGAATCCAAGATTTTCTTGAGTAAAAGTACAAAAGTATTGACAGCTAAATGTATCTAAAAGTGCCAAAAGTAAAAGCTGAATTATGCTGTTATGCAGAATGTCCAGTTTGGCTGTTTCACAATTTATCATTGTCTAAAATGTTTACAAATCTTTTGAGAATAGGAGATCTACAAGTTCACACCGCGCCGCGACCAGTGTTGGGAAAGTTCACTTTAAAAACGAACTAGTTCAAGTTCAAGTTCAGAACTTCTAAAATGAACTAGTTCATTTCATAGTTCATAATTCTATATTTTGAACTAAGTTCATGGTTCCCCAAAATGAACTAACTTAGTTCTTTTTTTAACCATATTTTTTTTTATACTTTTGGCTATTCAAAAAAAAATAAGAAAAAAAAAAAATATATAGGTCTATATATATATATATATATATAAATGTTTAGACATTGCTGCATGCTATTATTTGTCAAAATTATTGACACAGCCCATATAGAACCACACACAGCAATAATTTCATCCAACTTAACATTGAGGTGCCCACAATATTTATGTGCCCACTGCCTAGTTCCCAGTCTTCCTGCACCCTTATTGTGAAGGGCTGAATGTAATAACCATGTTATTGTCTCATTGTGTGAAATATCATAATATTCAAAACAAATATTTGACTCCAATTGATTCCCCACACAGTATTGACTTGATATAGCAATAAAAATATATATATATTACACAGCAGTTGTGGGAAAACTAAGACATTGTTCAAAAAACACAATTCCGATTTTGGTCATTTTGGAAATAGGGCAAAAAAATATATTTTTCTTCAATCTACTGTCTTGACACTCGAACCAAAATTGTTCTATAGACCATAATCTACAAAATGGAAGAGAAAGAAACTTTAACACACATTTGAAATGAAAACAAAAAATTACATGTACAAGGAACCCCACTAGAAGGCAGACGTTTCTAAACCTCGTGCACAGCATGTTTCCGCGTTGGTTAAAATAGCTGATCTACAAGCTCACATTGTCTCGTGGATGCGACGTGTTGTGAGCTTGCAGATCAGCTATTTTCGCCGTGCAACACACATAGGACAAAGTATAGTCAGTCAGGCTTGCGAGACGAGGAGGAGATTCACAGTGCAGCAGCAGAGTGCAGACAGCACCGCATATCAACGTTCACGAGGAGCTGCGTGCAGTGCCTACTATTGGAGCATGTGAATGAAAAGAGAGACGAGAGGACAGACGACCGCGGAGGCGCGGACCGCCGCATGAACGGCCGACGAACGCCGACGAACGCCGTTCACCGGCGTCAGAATGACCGCGTTCGACAATATCGTTCATCAAGCGAAAACAATTACGTTCAGTTCACGTTCGCCCAAAATATGAACGTGTTCATGAACGATCGTTCTTTGAACGCGTTCGGGTACAACACTGGCCGCGACGCAAATCGATCCCAGCTCTGTGCGAATCACCACACATGTGCCATTGTTTCCTGTTGAGATTGGCAAATTTCATGGGGCAAGCTGTCCAGATCACACATGTCACAGGTGTCTTCTTATTTTTTCACTCTCAAAAAGCTCCTGCAATGTAGTGCATTTGAAACTACATTGCAGTGCACATCATGGGGTGATCACTGCTTGCCTCCTGTGAATTGTTTTATTTCTAATTGTGTTTATTTTCTGTTTATTTCGTTGCTAGAGTGAGGTCAGCAGACAAAGTGACGTGAGTGAGATGAAAAAAACCTGTGTGAAATCTGCTAATCTCAACAGGAAACATCAGTATTTTCTCCTCTCTGCTCGTGGTTTCCTGTTAACACCCAAGGAGCCAAACTCGTTCAGTAACGAGATCCGGCTACTGGTGGTCGCTCTGCCAAAAATGAGTCGTCTCGTTGAGGAACGAGACAAAGGGTTAATGGTGCAGCATGCAGCTGCGCACATGTTGTGTTGTCTGTGAAAGACCCTGGTCCATACGTCATAACGTGGCTCGCAGAGAAGCAAAATGGCGCTCTAGGCTGCATTTCTATTCTATGCTGAAACATAAAAAGGGCTTTATTTCTGAATAAGGTGCAAAGAACGCCAGGGAAGCAGAGATCTGCCTGTTTTCACGGCGACACTTTACCGCGATGGTCGGCCCCGGTTTGGATTTTAGTTTCGCGAGCGTTTGTAAACAAATGGATTATCCTCCTCAATCGTCAGTGGACACTCACGTGCACACGCACGAAGCTTCCGTGGCTCTTCCGACGGCAGCAGCAACAGCTAGAAATGTTAGAAACCTTTCTAGCTTTCTTTCTAAACCACTTAAACCCTTTGTGCTGAGCCCTCAGGGCTCTACTTAGTGACTTCTCTGTTTTCTGTTATTGTGGGAAAAGCTTTCACTGAAAATAGCCGATCGACAAGCTCCCGACGTGTCGCAGTGTGTCTTCCCCACTATAAGGATGCTGGGGTTTAAATGGTTAAGTTGCTGTGAGCGGCCAGGCGGGAAGGGCAGTCAAAAATTTTAAATAAAAACGTGAAGCTGTTTTCCAGTGTTTGCTACTTACCTGTACATAAATCATATCATGTTCATTATTGTGGGTTCGCCTGAAAGGCGAGACCAGTATGTTATCTTCGTTATTTATAGAGTGAGTTCCGTCGCGTGAGTTCCGTCGCAGACAGTACAAAGGCAGGGCCCTTAGCCAATGAGGTGTGGAAAATCTGGGAGTGGTGTTAGCTGGAGTATTGTTTGAGCTTCACATGACAGTTGGCACGCTGCAGAATATAGTACGAGCGAGCCCACACTGTTTTGTAGGAACAGTATCTCTAGTATATAATTATATAATTATAAAAAAGATAAGAATGTATTAATCAGGGAGGTCGATTAGGTCATTACAGTAACATTGCATAGAGCAGCAAAGGAAAATATGATCCATTTCAACAAAACCACACACCCGCAGAAAATAAATCCAATAATATCTCTCAATGCTCCACCATTATTAATACATGTATTCCGTTTTCTGACTAGACTGAACCTAGTCAAAAACCTGCAGTCAAATATTTCCTTCTTTCTACCGGCACCAATATCTATCTCTCTTTCTCTCTCCTTTCTAATTTATTTATCTTTTCCTCCCTCAGTAGTTGCTACGTGCCTTTGAGCTACTCAGATCAGGGTTGATTCCTAGGGGCTCGTTCACAGAAAGCACACTTCGGAACTGCATTTTTAACCTCAGGAAAGCGTTCCTAGTTTTGTCATAATAGGTGCAGCATTCAGTGACAATAATACTGTAGGTCAGGGGTCTTCAACAGGGGGTCCTTGGAGTTACAACAGGGGGGCCTCCAAATGTTTGTGTGATTAAAAAGTTTTTCTCTTTTTTATATTAACCCTAGCATCCATATTCTGAGAACTTTAGCCAAAAATAGCAGATCTACAGTACAAGCTCACAACGCCTCGCAGCGCGAGGCCTTGTGAGCTTGTAGATTGGCTATTTTCGGCATAGAGGTTTGGTGTAGATGGGGAAAAAGTGCAGACTAAGTACAGAGTGAAAGTCAAGTTTATTAAGTATTGACTGTTCAAGTGGTTAAATATCTGAATACACGATTTGACATGAATCCAAAATACACTGATGATTCTGCTGTCAAACAATGAAACTTTATGGAATCTCTGAAAAGGTTGTGGGGGGTCCCTGCTTCATATCTCTCTCAACTATGGGGTCCTTGGCTTGAAAACGTTGAAGACCCCTGCTGTAGGTGAAAACTTTGGCAAAAACGGCAGGTCTACAAGCTCACTTTCCTGTCGTAATGCAAAAGTATATTCATTGCTGTCGGACAAAACCTCTTATCTCCATAATTCTTTTTAACTTTTTGTGTTTTTTTATCATAATGCCACTTGATCATGCTACAGCGTCACACAAAAGCATCAATAGTATAGCAACACGACTCCGACTCGAGCTTGTAGATCTGCTACTTTTGCATCATGTAGTGTAATTACGAGAGCAGGGAAAGGTCCTGAAAGATACATAACGTATCTCTCTGGTGAAAATGTCTAGTCCCCGATTATAATACGACCCCATATTTTGAGGATGTGTTTTATAGAATAAAATGTCGTCCTATATTCGGGCCAATACGGTACTTTGTCCCACCCACTGGCTGTGGCTCCGCCCTTGTATAGTCCAATCACCTTCCCCCGTGCTACCGAGACAGTTCTCCCACCGCCAAACCCCCCATCCCCTTTCCCTGACCGTACTCACCCGCTCCAGAAAGAACCCTACGGTGAAAAAAGTGCCCTTGTCCGTTCGCTGAGCTCATTATTTCCAATTTCATCCCGGTGAAAAAGTTAATCTAATGAGCATTATCGGCTGGGCTAATGGGGGAATCATAATTACTCAGATGCAGCAGATTATCCACGCATAATTAGCCATGTCTGTCGTCTCTAATTAGCGTGACGGAAATTAGGGGACTTTTGGGGTTATTGCGGGAGAGGGAGAGGCACAAAGGGGCAGAGGAGAGAGAGAGAGAGAGAGAGAGAGGGAGAAAGATGCAATAAGTACTCAGAATTTGAAGACGTGGCTTTGTAAGAGGTTAGCCGTCTATAAGAGGGCCTGTGTGTGTGGAGGGGGATTGAACCATGGCCTCCCAGTCTCAGGGTACACACTCTTAAGCACTTAAACCTCATAAGCTCCGGACTGTAGTATCGCATTACTTTTGGCGAAAAAACTAAAAACTAAAATCAAAACACTGAACCAATCAAATAAATAAATAATGTAAAAAAAGTGTTTTGGGGGCGGGACATTTACCTCTACGGACGTTGGCGCGAAACCTCGCTCAAATAGAGGCTCTGTGAGCGAAAACAGGAGGGTTGGACGACGTCGTGTCGTGCCACGACGTCGCTCGCGGTAGGTCAAGACGTCTTCATTGAAACACATGTATTTTAATGAGACTTCATCGCTCGCGTCATATTTTTTCTTGAGTAAATGTAGCAATGCCACCGGTATTAAAAATGTACTTGAGTAAAAGTGCAAAAGTAATGGCATCCAAATAGACCAAAATTATTATTACTCATGATTAGGCAGAATGTACCATTTTGCAAGTTTCCAAGTGCATAAAACCCTTTGAAAATAGCAGATCTACAAGCTCACTACACGTTGTGAGCTTGCAGATTACACATGGAGCTTGTAGATTACAAATGGAATCAAAATCGACCTCAGGTCCTTTTGGTTCAATTTGCTGCTACATCGCCTTTGGTGATCATTTGCATGGCTTATTTCCCATGTATTTGAACAGGCCGTAAAGCACAGTGAGTAAATAGCTGCCGTCAACAGCGGGTATAAGAGGAACGGAGACATGCCATGCATGCATGCAATGTGAGATTCAGGCATGTAAACAAACACGCCTTCACAACGTCCTGTGTGAGGGCACGCATACGCAAACAAAACCCTTAAAGCTACAACTAATTATGCAAACACAAATATTTATATATGACATCCCTGCTTCATCTTTCTCTCAGCTAAGGGTTCCTTGGCCTGAAAAATGTTGAAAACCCCTGCACTGTCTAGAGCCAGACCGATGATCCATTGCAGATCTCTAGTTTGGATATTTTAGGATTTAGACCGGGGGTCTTCAACAGGGGGTCCGGGACCCCTAGGGGGTCCCCACAGTTACTACAGGGGGTCCTCCAAATCTTTGTGAGATAGGAACTTTTTTTCTCCTTTTTATATTAACCACTTGAACCCTAACGTTCATGTTCTGAGAACTTTAGCCAACAAATAGCAGATCTACAAGCTCACAACGCCTGTCGAAAAGTTTGGGAGCCACTGCTGTACACTACACACACAGTAGCCTAGATATACAGAACAGACATTGGAGGAGCATGGATTTAATCTGCTGAGAGTTCATGTGCTGAAGCCTCTGAGCCTCTGTTTGCTCTGGTGTATTGATCAGGCTCAGCTCATATTTACAAATGGATATCGTCGTTGTCGGGTGGAAACCTTGTATGTCCAAAACCTTCCCTTTTTGAGTTATAACAAAAAAGAAACACATGTAAAATAGTGAAAATAGCAGTGGCTCTGGAGATACGAAAGGTCCCCCGTTCGAACCCGGGCTCGTCCAGAGTTGGTGTCGAAGTGTCCTTGAGCAAGACACCGAACCATTGATCCCCATGAGCACACCTTAACATTCCGTCAATGCGCTCTAACATTTTTAGTATCTGGAATTATCAACGGCAAGATTATGGAGTGAGCGAAAGGGTGAACTTCACATGGTTAAGGCTTTGGTTATGTTTTCTTTTTTTTTTCATGACATTGTTTGGCCTGGAAGAGGTAGGCGGATGGGTTTGTAATACAAATTAACAAAAGCAATTATTGATAACAAGAAAAAAGACAGAATAATGAGCTGACTAAATAACAGCTGGACCTACAGTAGGCTAGCAGGTTCTTTGCTATTTCGCTTGTCAAGTAATGACACACACACATGCATGCACGCGCACACGCGCGCGCGCGCGCGCGCGCACACACACACACACACACACACACAATCGCACGCACACAGCCAACTCACCACATGTCTTCCACTCGCTCACGGAGGCTCAGGGTTACTTCCCTCCAGCACTCTTGTCAGTGTGCTTCCTGTCCTGTCTGCCTGTCTGGCTGTGTTGTCATCCTGCCCGTCTTGACTGGCGTGCCGAGCCTGCCAGCATGACGCCTCGTGACACGACACTGACAAGTTCAACACTGCTACGGAGCACACAGACTCTGAGTGTGGAGTTTGCTTATATCCCATTAAGACCATGAGGCTGCCTTCCTTCTAAATCAGTTCCTACTGCTAGAAACCTTGGTGTGGTCCTGGACAGCCAGCTATCATTCAAGGAACACATTGCATCAGTCACCCGGTCCTGTAGGTTCACACTCTATAACATCCGCAAAATCAGACCCTTCCTCACCCAGGAGGCAGCCCAGCTCCTCATTCAGACATCTGTCATATCAAAACTTGACTATTGTAACTCTCTCCTCACTGGTCTCCCGGCATGTGCACTTAAACCTCTCCAACTGATCCAAAATGCCGCGGCACGACTGGTCTTCAACCAGCCTAAGTTCTCACATGTCTCTCCCCTTCTCCGCAGCCTCCACTGGCTCCCGGTTGCGGCCCGCACTGAATACAAAACACTGATGCTGACCTTCAAAGCAGCCAAAGGTATGGCTCCTCCATACCTCCAAAACCTGATCAACCCCTACACTCCCACCCGTTCACTTAGATCAGCCAACACAGGGATGCTGACAGAACCCTCGCTAAAAACTCCAGGGCAAAAATCCACTCGTCCGAGACAGTTTGCCCTCCTGGCTCCCAAGTTGTGGAATAAACTCCCTGTCGCACTTAGAACAACGGACTCACTCGCTAGCTTTCGCCGTGGACTGATGACTCACCTTTTCAGACTCCACCTAAACCCTTAGCACTACAGAAAATCAATGACCATATTGAAGCTAGTTAGCATTCGTTTTTTAGGTTTTTTAGAACTTTGATTATATTGTGTTTTTTTTTCTAGATAGATATCCATTTGCATTTGTTATATTGCTGTTGATGTACTGACATATTATCTTGTTTATTATTGTGATGTTTTATCTGCTTATTGTAAGTCGCTTTGGATTAAAAGCGTCTGCTAAATGCCTAAACTGTAAACTGTAAACTGTAATAGTTCTCACACTTTCAATAATTCTTTCCCCCCCACAAAGAAAGAAAAATGCAGATGGACAAGCTGCACGGCAACAGGCACGAAATGACACTTGTATATCTGCTATAGCCGACACAAAAATTAAAAATGAAAATAGGCCTACCTCGGATCGTGAAAAACGCCCTAGCACTCACCTCTTCAGACTCACTATGTGTTTGTGGGTGTCTGCGTATGTACTACCCTAAAGAGAACAAATAGAGGAGCAATACAAGTTAACAAGAGAGATGCTTAAGTGGTTCTCATAGTGGGGTCCGGGGATCGGATCCCCAGGGGTCCTTGGATGAGGGCCTATAGGAGGTCAAAATGCGTTGATTCGTCATCGAAATCAGTTCAACCACTTTAACTCAAGCTCACAACGTGATTTGATGCGTCTGCTGTTAATATAAATCATACTTTGTGTGAAGTAAGTACTGGCCTATTTATGAGTTGATTTCCTTAAAGGCCCGCTGACACGCCCCGAAATTATAATAGTATGATACAGTAGGTCACGTGGTCTCTCTGAAAACAGTCTGAAATAGTCTGAAACTCATGTCACAGTGTAATCTGCCTCTCTTGCCCCCCAACAACAGCTGACCAGTACAGTAAGTAGTCTAAGTACGGTCAATTAATTTGATTGGCTTATAATTGCGCATTCTCACAATGATATCATAAATATATTAACTAATATTTTAAGATGAATTTTTAAAGTGACAGTGCCCCTTTAGATGACAGTCCTACTTTAAGCATTCCGCAAAGCTTGGCCAATGGGACCCTGGTCGTACAACAAACTAAGTGCTTTGTGCCAAGATGTACGCCAGATGTTGGCCAAGCTGCGGTGCTCTTTGTCCGGGACGCTTCGCCCGGACAAAGCCAGATGTCAGCGGTGTAAAGTAACAAAGTACATTTACTTAAGTACTGTACTTAAAGATGTGGTGCCGTTTTGTACTTTTTCTGGTTTTCATGTGTCTAGGAGGTTGACGGTAGTTCATTAGACCCCCTGGTGTGGTTGTTATGAGCAATTATACATTCTCTTTTTATTCTGTTTTTTAGCTGGAGGATGCCACCTGCTGGGTCAGACCAGAGCGTTCTATATGAGAGTGGCGTCACGCTTTGAACTCGCCGCAGACCGGAAGTGGCTTCGCATGGAGCCGTTCTCATTCCTAGCGAGCCTCTGCCCCGTCCGCCCCCATTCTAGCCGAGGCATTTAAAATCGCTGGAAGTAGACCAAATCACGTCCTTTTCACCATTGTAACGCATTCACGGGCCTCTCTAAGGTAGATAACATTATTAAAAGAGTGAAAAAGACGTTAATTTAGTCTACTTACCAGCGAGTGAAAACTGAATGGGGGCGGACGGGGCAGAGGCTCGCTAAGAATGAGAACAGGCTCCAGTAAGCTAGGCTAAGTTAGCTTCCCACCATAGAGTACACGCTTACTATGGGAGTCGACGTAAGTGACGTAACTCTCTCTTCTACAACTCTGGGTCAGACGTGCCGTTCCAAAAACACCCATACTTATTACATCATAGAATCAACCCCTCCCCTAATTACCATTCACCCAACACACGTGGGTGTGGCTAACTTCAGCTGGGTCACCACCCACCATGACAACCACGCATACCAATGAACTGGTGGGTGTGGCCACATAAAAACATAATTTTAACTCTTCCTGCACACTTTTTGGGAAAAATTCTTCCTCCTAGTATAATCATAATAGTAGATAATCATGTTTTATAGGGGTGAAAATCATGGCACCCCATCTTTAAGTACCATTTGGAGGTACTTTACTTGAGAATTTCCAATTTTACTTCTAATCCACTACATCTTGGATCCAAATATTGTACTCCAATACATTTATTTGAAAACTTTAGTTACTAGTTACTTTGCAGGTATAAATTATAATATTAATTTATACTATTTTATACCTTGACTATTTGAAAATAGTCGACCATTTGAAAATAGCCGATCTACAAGCTCACAACGCGTCGCATCGTGTCGCATCGCGACACTTTGTGCGTTGTGAGCTCACAACGCGTCGGATTGCGACACTTTGTGAGCTTGTAGATATGCTATTTCCACTTTATTTTAAATGATTCAACATTTTTCAACATGTAAACGATTATGATGATTATCACAAAATAATTGTGATTATGTAATAATTGAGTACCTGAGACGAATAACAGTCCAAGTCCATATTTTAAAATTTTGAATATAGATTTATTTTTATTTACCAGACTGTAAACCACAAACTAGAAATTCTTAATGCACTCCCCCCTCATTTTGTTCAATTAGATTTTTTTACTTAACTCTTATATATTAGTAATTATAAGACATAATACTTATGGAAAGTGGAAAAACAGTATATCTCCAACAGTTTGTGGAACAACAGTATAAGTCCGTACAAGCAATATTCAGCAGACAGGGAGCAGGGAGCAGATAACATTAAAACAGACAATTGAACAAAATGAGGGGGGAGTGCATTAACAATTTAACAGATTAAAAATGACTAGTTTGTGGTTTACAGTCTGGTAAATAAAAAAAATACATATATATATATATATATATTAAGGCTGGGACTTTAACTGATTAATTGCGATTAATTAATTACAGAAAATTAACGCGATTAAAAAAATTAACGCATTTTAATCGCACTTAGTTTTTGCACCACAGAACCTTCAGTTTCGGGCATACCGATCATAGTGATGCACCAACCAAGAAGAGACAACAAACGCAAAGGGAGAAGTAGCCGATCAGAGCGCTTTGCTTGGCCCAGTGGATGCGAAATTTAGATTTAAAAAACTCACTCGTTGATTCACTCGTACAGCAAAATGTGTTTTACTTGAAAAACAATGCTTCTCAGGTCAAATATCGATGTGCGATTAAAATGCGATTAATTGCGATTAATTAATCACAGAGCTTGTAATTAATTAGATTAAAATATTTAATCGCATCCCAGCCCTAATATATATATATATATATATATATTCCAAAGAAAATCAAATATGGACTTAGACTGTTATTCGCCTCAGGTACTCAATTGTGACAGCCCTATTTACAAAGCACTAGTGTAAGCAAAGGGACATGCGACGGAATGATATATGAGAGAGACGGGCTTGAAGGACAGCCACACTTGGAAGCAGTGGCTAATTTCCCATGGACACAGACCGAGTGTGACAGCAGGCGGACAAGGGACGACGGAGACGGAGATAGAGGTCGTGACCCTGGACTACGGAAGTGCATGGGGTCCGAAGCTCAAAGGGGCACAGCCAGGGACATGCTGGGCCCCAGATTCAGCCTGGGAAAAAGAGTTGTAGAGGCCCCATAGCGCTGCTGCTACTCAAAGATTTGCCATTTCAGATCATGACAAGTGACAAGCCACTGGGCCAATTACATGAGTTATATATGTCCAAAACCATTTTAAAAATGATTTTCACTACTTTTGTGCGACAGCCTTGAATGATGAAGCAGGACTTTGCTTTGCGAAAAAATGTACACATTTGAAACTTGGAGACAGTGACGATTTACTTTGTTGGCCGCCCAGCCCCCAAAATGGAACGAAGGCTGACATTTTATTTTTATTTTTTTCCTAATGGCCGGCCTGGACCGGCCGGGAATGAACCGGCCGTTCGGGAGTTGTCCCGCTTTTCCCAATGGCCAGCACGTTCCTGGGAACAGCTGATGTGTCGAGGGAATCCATCTGTTCGTCCGTCCGTCCGTCCGTCCGTCTGTCCTTGCGACATCCATCAAGTGACGAGCTCCTCAGATAAACATCATCCCCTATCCGTCTCCATCGGCTGGTTTGGGGGGGGGGGGGGGGTTTGACGTTCTTTGCCCTGTGGACGCGGCGAATAATTGCGTCCATGAGGCTGCATAAATTATCCGCCGCGCTTCCGCCGGGGCAAATCCATAGGCTGGAGTGTCTGAGGCGTGAGGGATCAGTACCTCTTCAATTTCCCCCGCCGAGTTCTGCGAGCGAGCTAGCAGACTGGAGGGGGAGTGGATAGGAATTGATGGGGAACACGGTGCCCTGGGGGAGGTGGGGACACACACACACACACACACATGAAGTATAATTTCCATTTCACTGCTGTCAATAAGCATTTGATTATAGGAGAGAACCCGGAAGGGGTGGAGGTGGCTATTGGAGGGCGGAATTCGCCATTCTAATAAGTGGAGGCTTTCGTGAAGATATTTAGTGGCAAGGTGACGGTAAATTGCGCCAATGTATGCACAGATTGCCGGATGCTATTCTTGGGGGGATGACGTGGGTAGGTGGGGAGAGATGAGAGGGGGTTGTGGGGGGGTGTTAGAAGGGAGAATATCGTCGTTGTCGGGTGAAAACTTTGTATGTCCAAATCCGTTTGTTTAGCATTTATCATTTTAAAAATGATTTAAACTAGTGAAAACAGCCAATCTACAAGGTGTGAGGCGTTGTACCGCGAGGCATTGTGTGCTTGTAGATCTGCCGTTTTCACTACTTTTGTGCGACAGCCTTGTATGATGAAGCAGGGCTTTACTTTACGAAAGAACATACACATTTGAAACTTGGAGATACGAGGTTTCCGCCCGACAACGACGATATCCGTAATCACCCGAGGGAGCGTTGAGCGAATACATTTATTCACGTCTGAACACAACGGAGGAAAAAAAGAGAGCTGCACTTCAGGAAAAAGGAAATGTAAGATGAAAGTCGATAATGTGTCCAAGTTCATTCCGCTCCACAAGCCGAACAGAACTAAAATGAGACAATTAAACGCCGTCTCTTGTACTCGAGAAGCAACAGGCGTACAAAAACACTCGTGACACACTTGCAGAGTTAAATGCAAACGTTGGTTGGTGGTTGGAAGCTTGCATGGGGATCTTGTGTTTTGTTTCTATTTTTTTCTTCTCCCATCCTGTTTTTCAGTCAATCGGTCCTTAGTTAAAAAGAGCTTTAAAAGATTATCCCCCGGCCTGCATGCCATTATCATTAATCAGTGCGTTATTGACCGCACTGTCCTTTCCTCTTTCAAGTTCAGGCCTCCCTTAATCCACATATTCAGCACAGAAAACACACACACACACGTGTGCACGCGCGCACGCATGCACGCACGCACACGCACACACACAGTCCACTGGGCGCTCGAACCCTGCCCACGCTCTCGGGCGCCCAATCGATTGATTCCGCACGCGAGGCCTGGCTCTCCCAAACCTACCAATCAAAATGCACAAACATATTGACCAGAAACACAAACTCGCCCCCCCCCCCCCCCCCCCCCCCGTGCTTTATCCCCCACGGACATTTTGCAAATAGGTTTGCAGAAATGGAAGAGGATTTGGACTTCCATCTTGTCATTTGTGACGTACGTACGTAGGTATGAATATTATGGTGAATATTATAATGTTGTAAATAATATTTATAACTCGTTTCTTAATATAATAGTCAACTCTTGTGCATATTTCAAGCAGATTGCATGTGAAGTACTCCTAGTTTTTCTCATTGTCTTCTTGTGGCTCAGGGGTAGAGTAGCCGGTAGAGCCGGATGTTCGATCCCGGACTCTCCCCAGAGTTGGTGTTGAAGTGTCCTTGAGCAAGACTGTGAACACCTAATTGCTCCCGATGAGCCTTGCATGGTTTCCTTCTCCATCGATGTATGAATGTGTGTGTGAATGGGCGAATGTAATGCACAATATATGTAAAGCGATTTGGATAAAGCATATAAATGCACCATTTACCATTTTTGCGGTAGGACACTCATGGCTGCATGTAACCCCCAAATATCATACCAAAGTTTTTCATCGTAAAGTAAACCTTAACCTTGACTACTGAGGCATTTGACACCGTGGATCAATATTCGAGAAATGTAATTAATAATCATTAATTTACATGCACCCAGTAATATTTATTCTCACACAAACATGGATTTGCGATGAGCAGGCAAAGAGGTATGGCGGGAGCCATACCTCTATGGGCAGGAGGGCAAGCTTCTGTGTGCATCACAGAAACGGAAGTTGGTATGGGCCAATTTAGTCAGGAACACTCATGTCAAAGTAGATTTAACCATTTATTGCATAATGGAATACAGTTAATCTTGGTCATAAAGGGCTCTGCGTTCGGAGGTGTTTCCTGAATTCTGTGCATGCTTTTTGAGCATGCTAAGCAAAATCAGGGAATGCTAAGCAAGACCCCCATAGGGATAATAGCAATACATTGACATATAACTTAATCAACCTAACAAGCTAACGCCTGTCATTTTGGATGTAATGTTGCGGTCCCTATGGTCTGGAGATGTGCTCTCTCAGAGTACCTAGAGTGCCAAACCATAATAAATATATTGCTAAATTTATATTCAATACAAATATATTCTATCCATTCATACGTTGTCCTGACAGAACTTCCTGTTTATTTTGCATAGTCAGTGTAGCACCAGTTTGAATCAATGGTGTGAGATTTAGTGGATTGGACACGGCTGCAGATGAGCTGGTTATTGGAGGCAAATCAATGGCACATTTCTCGTTTACGATTGATCAACAGCCCAGGCACTTAACATGGTGACGGTGCACTAATCCAGACTTGCGTTTGGCACAAAACACATTGGATACACTGCCGCTTCTTCTCTGTATGAAGCGAGCAGGATATAGTGTGGGTTTGGGAATCAGAGCATGGAAATAGAATATTCCTCACAGTATTGTACCTTTGTGAAGTAGCAGTTTTAAAGCTCACTATTTCCGTTTGCATAGCACACTCATGCTCCCTGAAGCAGGGGCCCCAAAACAGTTCCACATAGGACCTCCAAATAGGCGTAGCCTCTTGCTCCTTCGTTCGTGTATTGTTGTCAAAAGTCCAACGTGGTCCCACCATGAAGGTGGCATAATTCAATTGAAATTAGCTTTATTGGCATGAGAAAACATACGTTTACATTGCCAAAGCAAGTGTCAAAATATGATAACAGTTGAGAAAAAGGAACGTATATACAGTTGGAGGGGGTACAGTATTGTGTAAACAGCTGTGTCAAGTTGCGTTGTTACATGTTACAGTACTACATACACAGGGTAGATGGCTCTTTGAAACAAATAGCAGCAATCTTTTGCAGTCACTTTGGGACGATATACTGTAGCTGCATTTTTTTTTTCTCAAAACGATTTAAATAGTGGACAAAAAAGCCTGAGATTTAAAATGTGTATGAAGTTAGCAGCTCCATTGTGTGCAGTAGGTCAAGAGGTCTACTCGGTACAGATATTATGGGCACTCAATGGTAATACAGAGGGGAGAGGTGTTAAATAATTATTTGGTTGGCAGCAGTGTTGTTTTTGACAGCAAATTTTGATTTAGTTTTAGTCATAGTCTTTTGAATAAAATGTCTTTTAGTTTTAGTCATGATTTAGTCACCTGAAAAGTATTAGTTTTAGTCTAATTTTAGTCGACTAAATATCATACGATTTTAGTCGACTAAATCTATAGTTGATTTAGTCAACTGAAATGTATTTTGGCAGGCCTTGATGGCATCGTAATGACTGATACACTTGTGAGCTTGTAGATCTGCTATTTTCAGCATGTAAAACCTGAGAGCAACCAAATATAAAATGACTCCCTCCCTAACGGGTTAGGGTTAGGGTTAGTCTAGTTTTTATTTTGTTGACGAAATTGTCAATATATTTAGTCTTAGTTTTAGTCATCACAGCTTAGTTTTTATTTCGTTTTTATTTCGTTTTCGTAGGTGAAAAAAACGCAGTTGACAAACATTTTTAGTCATAGTTTTAGTAGACAAAATCAACACTGGTTGGCAGTCTGCTCAAGCTCCCTGTGCTCGCATGCTGCGCTCCCTGCTCGGTGCCACGATTTCAAGCAGCCAACCGCAGTGAAGGCGGATCAGCAGGGTCCATTGGCGGCTGGTAGATATTGTCCTTCAACACCGTCTCCCGGCGTCCCAGATGTAGTGGCGTAGTGGTCTTCCAGACCAGGAGGCCGCCATGCATCCATGTGTTTTTATCAGGTCGTCCAGACCTAATCTACCGCTCTGTCCGCAGTGCTGTCTCATTTCCCGTCACTCTCTCCACATTGGCTGGCGCTGTAGCCAATGAGGAGGGCTAGGCATCAATGTTCTGTCTGTTGTCACCGTTTCTTTTCCCCAGGCTAGATCGATAGACCCACCTGATCTACAGATCGCACGCCACAGATAAAATCCAGAGCTGGATAAAGAAAGTCATTTTGTCTTTCGGATTTCAGTCGTGGGTGGGTGGGGTCACAGCCTGAAAAGGTTGAGAAGCACTGACGTAGCAGATATACAAGCTCACAAGTTGCAATGCGCCACAGTGAGAAGCCGCTGTGAGCTTGTAGTTTGGCATTTCTTTTTGAGCGAGCACCCAATGCACTAGGATGGGACGATATGACAATTTCATATCACGATTATTGTGACAAAAGAAATCTCGATTTACGATATCGTGATAATTAAAATCCATTATCCTTGGGCGGAACAGTTTAAAAAAAATAGCCCATCTACAAGCTCACAACGCGTCGCGACACGTTGAGAGCTTGTAGATTGGCTATTTTTTGGGCAAAGACATTTGATAGAGAGTGAAAAGAAAAGACTGTATCAAGTATGTATATTATAAGTACCTTTTACCAATTATAGAGGGTAGACGGAGGACGATATCACGATAAATGAAATCTCCACAAAATCTTAGCGCAAGTGTTTTTTATCACGATAAAC
>NC_137830.1:31292882-31429556 GCF_963921795.1 Nannobrachium achirus | reverse complement strand
AATCTTATCGCAAGTGTTTTTTATCACGATAAACGATAACGATAATATCATGTATCGTCCCATCATACAGTGAGAAGCCACTATGAGCTTGTAGTTTGGCTTTCTTTTCGAGCGAGCAACGCAATGCACCACCTACAGTACAGTATACATCAGGCATATTAGTTTAGCTTGTAGCCTTGTACAGTACCTGCCCTGCTGCTTCTCTCCATAAGGCAGACAGACATTCAGTGAGCAGCGTGTGGGCAGGGAAGCAGGAAGCACAGATCGCATGGGGTCCATACCAGGCTGGAAACGCAGACAGACAGACAGACAGACAGACAGACAGACAGGAAGGGAAGCATGAAGGCGAGAAACGCAGCAAGGTAGGTTACTGTAGGTGGTGGGCAAGTGGGCGAACTGGCAGAGAGAGAGAGAGAGAGAGAGAGAGAGCAGTGGTGTCAGTTCAGAAAAAGCTAAGGTATGGCAACATGACTGGTGTCTTGCACGCGCGCCTTTGCGCACGTGCAAGACACCGGTCAGGTTGCCATACCTTAGCAACAGACATGATATATTTATTTTAAGAAGTACATTACATTCCCCCCCCCCCCCCCCCCCCCCCCCCCCCCCCCCCCCCCCCCCCCCCCCCCCCCCCCCCCACCCCCGTTTCAATGGTTTCTTGGGCTGGATATGGCAGCCTGGAACGGTGTTCAAGTGCAGCTAAACTTGGCATGTTAGTAAACGTACCACAACAATAATGCATTGCACTGTGCAGCTGACCTACGGAACCTGGGGATATACCATTTTGTCAAGATGGGGAGAATAAAAGTGTGGAGAATATAATTATAATACCTTGTTAAAGTGACCATTTCGTAACATTTTGCATTTGTAGGTATTTTACTGTAATTTAACAACATAATAACCAGCACAGATAAACAAAGAGACAATAATGGATTTATATTTTAAAGGAACTTTATTTCCCCCCCATGGCAGGGGTATGGCTGCTGCATACCCCTGCCATACCAATTGACGCCAGAGAGAGAGAGAGAGAGAGAGAGAGAGAGAGAGAGAGAGAGAGAGAGAGAGAGAGAGAGAGAGAGAGAGAGAGAGAGAGAGAGAGAGAGAGAGAGAGAGAGAGAGAGAGAGAGAGAGAGAGAGAGAGAGACAAGTTCATAACTAGTACTATACTGTACCATGGCTCCTAGACAGTGTATGAAATACTGCAGGTGAAGTGAGATATCATTTTATATTGTGTCACGGTACATTTGAGAATCAGCCCCTTTACAATCTGACCAGTACAGTTTGCAAAGTTGACTGTCAGTGCCATGGCAGACAGCCGGCGTTGGCCTCGTGCCGTCGTAGTTGGCAAGCCGCATTGGAACGTAATCGTTTGTTGGCCATTCCGAAATGACCGTTCTTCTCGGCTCGGCCACGGTCCCTTCTGTCACTCCCGTCTGTGCCCTGATGCTATATATATCTGATCGTCGTTGTCGGGTGGAAACCTTGTATGTCCAAAACCGTTTGTTTTGTATTTATCATTTTAAAAATGATTTAAACTAGTGAAAACAGCCGATCTACAAGTAGTGAAAACTACTTTTTTAGTTTTCACTACTTTAGTGCGACGGCCTTGTATGGTGAAGCAGGGCTTTACTTTGTGAAAACATTTACACATTTTAAACTTGGAGATACAAGGTTTTCTGCCCGACAGTGCGAGATGCTCTGTAGCACCAGAGATTAGTGCTCACACGGCCTGTGTTTCTGTTGCTTGCTTGGTTGTTTGTTTGTACGATTATTGCCAGAGCGATAGTTTGTCCCTCAGAGTTTCTGCTCCTGTTCCTGAGTTTTGTGTTTTTCCCCAGGAAAGATGTATTATTGATCGTTTACAAGTAAAGTCTGCTTTTTAATTCAGTCCCAGATCTGCTCTTTGGGTCCGACCTTGGTTTTGAGGGCTCCTGTCATGAACACCACTGCCAAGGTTCTTGGGCGCAAAAAAAATTATGTTTATTGAACAAAGACTATTTTTTAGAGGATTTAAACCACTTTAATGTTGAATCTCCTGTTGAATCTCCTACGCACGTCTCCACCTGCACTCAGCCAGGTTCTCGTGATGACCTATAAGCATGGTGTGCCCCGACGTTCTCTTTTTTTCCCCTCTTTCTCCTCTTCTCTCTCCATTCCTCTTTATTTCCATTATTATCTTGCCAACCTTTCTCCATTCATGTTTCCATGTTCTTTTTTTTTTTACTTCAGGGGTCTTCAAACAGGGGGTCCGGGGGGTCTTCAGAGTTAATACAGGGGGTCCTCAAAATCTTCCAATCTTTTTTATATTAACAACTTGAACCCTAGTGTCCATATTCTGAGAACTGTAGCCAAAAATAGCAGATCTACAAGTGAGCTTGTATAGGTCGGCTATTTTCGGCAAAGAGGTTTGGTGTAGACACTGTAGAGGGCACACTGTGTAAAGAGCACACTAAGTACAGAGTGAAAGGTCAAGTTAAGTATTGACGGTTCAAGTGGTTAAATATCTGAAAACAAATTGACATGAATCCAAAATACACTGACGATTGTGCCGTCAAACGATGAAAATATATGGAATCTATGAAAAGGTTGTGGGGGTCCCTGCTTCATCTCTTTCTCAACTAAGGGAAAACATTGAAGACCCCTGCTTTACTTCCTCATCTTTCACTCCCACTGCTCGTTCTCTCTCTCTCTCTCTCCCTCCCTCCCTCTCTCTCTCTCTCTCTCTCTCTCTCTCTCTCTCTCACTCCCTCCCTCCCTCCCTCTCTCTCTCTCTCTCTCTCTCTCTCTCTCTCTCTCTCTCTCGTTCCCGTTCATCCCCCCTCCCCCTCTCCCCGCCTTCTACAGTGCTTTGCCACGGCTGTTACCTTTTCCCTCCGTAGGGCTGCGTGTCTGCTGTAATGAATGGTACTTAATTGCCAACTGGGACCTCCAGCCTTAAATATAATCCTCAGGACACTTAACCGGGTCACTATGATGATAAACACACTTTAATGAATGAGCTCAACGCTCGGAGCAGAACGCGGGGCCATTTTTATTTATCCCCCCCACCCCCTCACCCCCCTTTCCCCTCCGGCCTCCAAACTGTATAGCTCAGGTAGGGGGGAACACAAGCTTGATATAGGCTCAATTATCGGTATTTTCATTCGAAATTGAATCACGACGTTGCGGTGTATGCATCGAGGGCAGAATGCAGAGGCTTAATGTAATACAGCTATACCGGTGCAATCCGTAAAGTGAAATTTAATGAATTCCTCCTGAATTTGTTCCTTCCTGCTTCACTCCCTCCTACCCACAACCTTCACCCAGTGTTTGTAAAGTAACTAAGTACATTTACTCAAGTACTGTACTTAAAGGAGTGGCGACACCGGCCGAAATTTAACATTATGATACAGTAGGTCACGTGGTGTTTCTTCAAACAGTCTGAAAAGGAGGCGGGGCCGTATCAGTTAGTAGGGAATGTATACTTCGTCCGTCGTGCGGTGCCGCGCAATGTATACTTCGTCCGTCGTGCGGATAGCACAACGTGATGGCTTGTTGTTAGCGTGTAGCCCGGCTAATGCTGCACTGCACGGCTATTTGCGAGAGCTATTGTGTGTGTACACACACACTGCGAGCGAAAGCACACACACACACACACAGTCTACACACACACAGAGTGTATGATATGAGCCACGCACGGACCTCAGTCCGGCCGCTGTGCTCCGGTGAGCACAGCACACAGACCGGAGCAGGACATGGCTTGCTCCGGTCGGTCTGGTGCTCCAGTCAGGTTAGGGCAAGAGACAGCAGGGTATGGCGACAAAACCGTCTCATAGACGGGGAGAAGCGTGTTGACCCTTGTACACCTTTTTTTGACACCTTTTTTGAAGAAGACTTTTTTTTCGGTCTAACCATTGATTTTATAGCGAATGCTATATATTTTTTTACCCCTAGAACTGATAGTTTTAAAGTTGGTTTAGAAAGTCGGAAACACACCTCGGACAGCTTTTTTTGGGGCAGTTTCAAAAGATAATGATATGGATAATCGACTCCGCCCCTCCCCCCATATTAGCCCAATCAATTAATTTATTTCAGTTACTGTACAGAAAGTACTACTTTCAGTACAGTAACTACAATAAATTAATTTGATTGGGTCATTTAACATGGGGGTACATGACATCATTAAAAAAATTGGCTAATTTGATAGCTTTAATTAGCTGTTTTGGCCGTGTCACGCCCCCTTTAAGTACAGTTTTTGAGGTGCTTTTACTTTAATGGAGTATTCCAATCGTCAGTACTAGATTAAGATTTGTATTATCGCGAGAACAATTTTCTTTTCAGGAATAGAAAGTTTGCAGTTTCTGTTATCTTGTATTCCCCATCGATGATGTCCCCATCGATGATGTCACTGGTAGACGGGTTTCTGAACTGCCCACAACCCTGATACACATACCGAGTAGAAAACAACCGTGTTATTTCATCATGAACATTAGTGAGGACCAATTATACGAAGATAGTTTGAAAAGTGGTGAAGTCGTCCTCTAAGTCAGTGGTTCTCATCCTTTTCAGGCTGCGACCCCCAAAATAATCATATTTTGACTGGGGACCCCCTACCCTGACTATAGCACTAAGAGTTGAGGCATTACAACACGGTTAAAATGTGAAAATAGCAGATCTACATGCTCCCAATGCCTCACAACGTGAGGCGTTGTGAGCATGTAGATCTGCTATTTTCACAATCTCTGCCTCTAATATTTGGCAATATGGCCAATGTTTAACTTGTCATTTTAGAGGTATTAAAAAGTCCTTAAATTGTCATTTTAGAAATGTGAAGATACCCTCTATACACTTAAACTTTACGTTGGTTTGTTTACTGTTGAGTGAGAAAACAATGTTGCACATTAAGTTAATCATCTGGGGACGCCCCAACATAATTTGGGGACCCCCCTGGGGGTCCCAACCCGCAGGTTGAGAACCACTGCTCTAAGTAAAACAAGTGAGTACTTTTTTTCCAGCATTGCACCCACCTACAACCTGCACCCTCCTTGCACCCTGCGAATGCTAAGTGAGATCAAAGCTGGCATATTCTGTAGCCCCTCATGAATAAAAGAGTACCACCCATCTGTGTCAGGGGTGAAAATGAGAGCGCGACGGTTGAAGTCGCGTGTATAGGGGTGCAACACTTAATCAAATAAACAATTTAATTGATCAATCAAAAATAATCAATATAATTGATCAAAGAAAATAATCAATTTAAATGAAACAATACTTTTTGGGGAATTATTTAAAAATGTCTTGTTTTAAAAAAAATTACATTCACAATACAGAAAGAAGCAGATATACAAGCTTGCAGTGTGTCTCGATACGATTGTGTTTTGAGCTTGTAATCTGCTATTTTTGCCTAAGTCACTATACAACAAAGTATGAAATAGGGCTAGGGCTGAGTAGTTAATCGGACTAATCAATTTAGTTTATTATAAATAATCAATTTGAATTCTTTCTGAGTTGATCCATTGATTAAAAAAAGGCACTTCTCGATTATTTGATGAATGGAAAAAAGTTATCAATAGAATAATCGTTAGGAAAATAATCAGTATCGTTGCAGGCCCTGGTCCCGATGAGACAGTGGAGTGAAAAGGCGGAAGCCGGTGTGTCTTATAAAAACCACCGCCCCCACACATCGCGTCGCCGACGACATATATGAATAGATTCACAATTTATCTGTGGAGGGATGGGGAGATTCTGGCACCTTTCATAAGTCATTGTTTGCATAGGCAACACACGTCACATGTCAATGTTCAGACACCATTTTGACGCAATACCACCCGAATTTGACAACTTCAGTAGGCAAGTTCAGCTGCCATGTCGTGGGTTTGACAGCTCGCTTCGAAAACAGATTTCACAAGCGAGAAATATCCTAATTTCCTCAAACAAGACACAAGCCTGTTGAGTGTGACAGTGACAGTTCGACAGAGGGCAAGAAACTGCCTTCACCGATTTGTTTTTGTCTTTAAGGTACGGGAGGATAAAGGATATGTCTCTGTAAATCTCAAAGCTCTTTTGCTTGGCGAAGCATCGACTAAGAGAGCAGAGGAATCATTCATACATGTAAAAAAACTAAACTCCACCACCATCGCTCCTCCTGGGGATAACGATGATTTCATCTGCGCAGTTGAAACCCATTTGGTGTTGTTTCAATATCGCGGCGCGTGGGCCCTCCTCAGATAAACACCATTACCGCGGCCTCGTTGTCTTTATGCGCTCGCTCGCCCCAGAGGAGGGGAGAGAGGGAAAAGAAGAAAACAAAAGGAGAAAGAAAAGAAAAAAAGACGGGGAAGGGAGGGGAGGCGAGGAAGCTGTGATGTGATAGGCTATAGCCTAGTGCAGATGTGTTTATGCTATAGTGTTATTAATCACGCGAAGATCATTTTGCTCCTCCGAGCCGGCACCGGGAGCTAATTTCATTTGTTCCCAATGATTTAACGGGCATGAAAAAATAATTGCGCGAAACACAAAAACAAGTGGGAATGAGGTGTCGGGGGGGGGGGGGGGTTTCAATACCAGCTACCGATCAGTAGGTACAAGTACAGTGCACGTACGATGGCTGTGTGTAAGCGTAAGCGGCGGCCCACACGAAGGCATGCGAGACGTCGGTGAGAGAACGTCTCGTGGGCTCCGTACGCTAAACGGAGACTCGCATGCACAGGCCGCGGCATAGTTAATGACACACTCACACACACACACACACACACACACACACACACACACACACACACACACACACACACACACACACAGCGGGGGAAATATATCCCGAACACCCACGATCCTCTCGTACCTTCTAATTAATCTCGCTCACGTTGGCGGCGTCATGACAACGGCGCTGGCCGCTGGGTGCCCCCCCCGCCCCCCCCCCCCCCCCCCCCCATCCCATTCCTCCCACGCCGCCGCTCTGCAGAGAGAGAGTCAATTATGAACACCTTGCAACCTCTGACCTTCCTGCTTATGAGCTGTTATTCCCAAGCAGAGAGCCGTAGTGGTGGTGCAGGAAACTCTAGCACCTTGGCAGGGGCGTCATCACAAGGGGGTGGGGAGAAAGTGGGACTGAGTCACTAGGGCCCAAGGTGGAGGAGCCTTCATTATTTTATGCTTTAGCTATTGAAAAATAGCAGGTATACAAGCTCACACAGGTGCCGCGATGTGAGCTTGTAGATCTGCTATTTTTGAAAAGTCATGAAAATGTGCGCAAATCTTTATATCTATATGTATATTTTTAAGTGAACATTTGTAACTCAATTTTGCTTCTGGGGGTGGGGGGGGGGGGGGGGGGGTCCCTTGAACTAAATATTTTGAGATGGGAAACAGGTTTTTCAAAAAACCTTAGAAGGATTTGACAAAAATGTTCACGATTTTTCAAAAATAGCAGACCTACAAGCTTGCAGGAGTGCCGCGCTGTGAGCTTGTATGTCGCCTATTTTTCAATGGTTAAAGCACAACATAATGCGTAACAATGCGCTCCCAGTCAATGAATCCTTGTACAGGGCCCAGCATTTGGTGTGACACCCCTGCACCTTGGTGTTGGGGGTTTTTGAGGGGGGTTTGAGTAGGGGGGGGGGGGGGGGGGGTCGCTCTCCGTTTGACTCACACACAAACATTGTTTACATGAATTACACGCCTATAGGAGATGATTAACTACCCTGGCCAGGCCCGGTCCTCGAGTCGGCAGAGGCCCTCCGGTGCAATTTGTGTTCTTTTAGATTGTGTGTCCGCACACACACGCGCGTGATTGTGTGTCCGCACACACACGCGCGTGATTGTGTGTCCGCACACACACGCGCGTGATTGTCTGTGTGTATCTGTGTGAAGGGTTAATAGAATTAGTGTGCGTAAATGAACTCGTTGTTTTGTTCAAGGCGGTGTTTTACTATCCAGGAGGATACAATTTCACGACTTTAAATCCCCATGCACACACGCATGCATGCACGAACCACACAGTAGGCATAGTGTGGATTGAGTATGTGAGTGACGAATGGCTTACCTTGCCAGTGAAGGCCTGTAAGGCTCCCATCAGCAGGCTGATAGATCCGGAGATACAGACCGGGGCAAAACTAGATTGGATTGTCTTCACGGTGAAAACACAATGTCGTCGTCGGCTGTGATCGCGCCTTAGATAAAAGCTAACAGAAAAGATGGAGCTCACGCACAGCGCTTGCAGCCACAACAAAATGTATTTTTACGAGCGTCTAGTTCCATGCATGTTGGATGAGGTTATTTATCTATGTTTCATGCGAGTGCATGGACGCTCCTGATGGATTAGACGTAAACATGAACACTTATGTCAACATGCATTCATATAAATATCACTTGAGCTGCGACACGTACTGCATAAAACTAAAAAGAGATTTTAGAAGAGCTTCTCCAATCAATACAAAAACGTAATAACTTTTATAGTAATCGTTTTAGATGACTTTTTCATTATTTAAATGTAGTATTTTTCTTAACTCTGCTGAAGATGAAACTCGTTATCATGTGCTCCTTATTTGCAGGTGGTGTCTATCTCTCCCTTTATAAGACGATACGATGTGTTTCTCGATCCATGACGTACGATACGATTGACGGGACGATGCGTTTTAATACAGAACAATTCAGTGTGATTCGATGCGATCTAATAACAGTTTTTAACATTTGTTTATGTCAATTTAAATGATATAAAATGGTATCTGAATGGTCATTACATGTAAAATCCATTTCAGTACATATACTGCCAGTAGCCAATGACATAACAGTCATTTTTCACATCAGCCTTTTATAGCGCCACCTTTGGGCCGACTTATGTAAAACACATTTGTGGATATTACTTCTTCAGATTTTCTCCAAAAATAACACAAATCAGTACACAGTATCTCTATAGTCATGTGATCAAGTCTGATCCGTCTGATATTTCATATTCCATCCTGATTGGCTAATATTAGCTTCCAAAGTTTGCAGGATTGCTCAGTTTTTGAACAAAATGCCTCAAATCATCAACGCAGCTTGCGATTACCGTGAAATTTGCCACACATATTCCCACTATGTCAAGGAACAAATGCTACCCTTTTCACATTGGCCTGTTATAGCGCCACCAGCAGGTAAACTTTAGCAAAACACATTTTTGGAACACACAATGCCTCAAATCATGCATGCAGTGTCCAATTGCCATGAAAGGTCTAAGGTGAAGAACATATGCCACCCTTTTTACATTGGCCTATTATACAGTAGCACCACCAGGACGCCTGGCCTGGTGGAGACCTGTGCTCGGAAGAGCACTGCTTCTAGTTTTTGTCTTAAAGTTAGGCTGCAATGCACTATACTGTATATTTACCCCTGCCATGGCAGAATGGCCAAAGGTGAGGGATTCCAGACAGCCTCGGGCACCAAAGGTTTGAAAACCACTGGCCTACACCCTCCCCGGTACAACAGCGGGATCGACGGAAACGCAATAAAAGTTGTTGGAAAATAAATGAAATGAGAGAGAAAAGAATGGGCTCCAAAATGAATCCACATTCATTCCAGATGGAGCGAGAGGAGTGTTATATCCTCGTCCAGGTGATGCGGTCTCACAGCCAAGGACGTGCTGGCCATTGGGAAAAGCGGGACAACTCCCGAACGGCCGGTTCATTCCCGGCCGGTCCAGGCCGGCCATTAGGAAAAAATTAAAAATAAAATGTCGGCCTTCGTTCCATTTTGGGGGCTGGGCGGCCAACAAAGTAAATCGCCACTGTCGGGCAGAAACCTTGTATCTCCAAGTTTCAAATGTATCAATTTTTTCGCAAAGCAAAGCCCTGCTTCATCATACAAGGCCATCGCACAAAAGTAGTGAAAACAGCAGATCTACAAGCACACAACGCCTCGCACCGCGAGGCGTTGTGTGCTTGTAGATCGTCTGTTTTCACTAGTTTAAATCATTTTTAAAATGATAAATTCAAAACAAACGGTTTTGGACATACAAGGTTTCCACCTGACAACGACGACGAAAAAACTCATGCAATTGGCCCACTGGCTTGTCACTTGTCATGATCTGAAATGGCAAAGTAGCAGCCGCGCTATAGAGCGAAATCTCTCTCTATAGCGCGCAATGAGGGCCTCTCCAACTCTTTTTCCCGGGCTGAATCAGGGGTCCAGCACGTCCCCGGGTCTCACAGTATTGGTACCGCTGACAAACACAATTACAGGACTCTTATTAGTTGTATTCTTTTGTCTTTTTTTTAGGTGCAATACAAAACTACAGCTCCTGCTTCTTACCTAGACAACATGATGAAATCTTTGGTGTAATTGCCAGTAGCCACTGGCCAGTACACAGCTCTTTGTAGCACATTTGACGCCCAAGCAATTTTTAGTACTCACTCCCCAAATGTACACAGACTAAAGGCCTAACATACTAAGAGTGTTGTCTTAAACAGAAAACAAGTGGACATTACTTTGTACTAAGGGTGGCAGTAGAGTTAGACCTTGGGAATGGGATCAAAGAAACAAAGAAAAACTAGAAAAGAAAATTTCGAAGAAATTTTAAGTGTGCCTGCAGTTCGCTAAGTGTGTGCAACCTTGTATGTGTTAACATTAGCATCTTTGTTAGCATTAGCATTTGTTAGCATTAGCATGTGTTAGCATTAGCAATATGGTTTCTTGTTTTTAAGAAATAGGCTCCTCCCACAAGTTCCGCAAGGCGATTACGTTGTCCCGTCGCTCCCGAGATCGTTTGTGTTTCGTTTTGAGAGGGTCGTTCCCCCTGAAAAACACGTTTTGGCATGAAACGGTTACGTTTTGCGCGTTTGTGGTGCCCCCTATGGGTCGAAGTGGAAATGCTTTTGGGTATATGTTCAGTATAGCGCCCCCCACTTAAAATTTGGTGTTGACTGGATGTTTCGTTTGTGATTTATGGCTACTTCTTACAAAACGGGCTCCTCCCGCTAACTTTGGAACCCTGTTACGGAAGAACGGTATGGACTATCAAAATATCGTTTAAATATGTTTATCGCATGAGTCCATAGATCGTGTGTATCGATTTTTGTGACATTTGGAGAAAATATGTAGGAAAAGGAGCAAAAAGTGTGTTTTGAAGAAAATTCAAAATGGCGGAAAATCTATCCTGACGCAAATGGGCGTGGCCTATATGAGGAGATGCGTCATGACCCAAGGAATCCAGGGAAAAGGGAATTTTAATTTTCCGACCCACGGTTCAAGAGTTACAGGCCGAAAGGTAAAGTGGACTGTTATAGCGCCACCATGAGGCCAACTGACGAAATAATTTTTTATTTAATCCTTGATATCATTATAAATCTCCTCTCCAAGTTTTGAAACTGTAGCCCCTATGGTTTGCGAGAAAAAACATATTGAATGTGAGTTTTTGCGATTCCCATTATAAGTCAATGGGTAAAATTAATTCACTAATAAATTAATATCAATTAAACGATACAACTTTTCTCTTAGAAAAGTAATAGCACACCATTCCCGGCCGAGCCGCACGTTTTGATGTATATATTGCAGCGGTGGCGTAAATTGTGCGGCAGTTATTAGCGCACCACATTTGTGGGATCATTAATTAATCAAGTATGGCGGATTACAATAAGTGTTTTGCCATTGCATGGCAGGCACACTTAATGACCAATGCAGACTCCTCTCTAAAACACTTCTAGGCTCATTTTCCTACTTAAATTGATCCAAAATGACTGTCCATGGGGTCTATTAGGCAGAAATGCCCCTGTTGTCCAGTTTCCCCAGCAGAACCCAGCAGCTTTCATAGCATAGAGTGGAGCCTATGGGGCTTTTAAGCCGTGACATCATTTTGTAGGCAGAGGAGAACTCTGCCCCCAGAGCATTTTCTTTCCCTCGCTATTTCAACAGATCCGAGACAAAAATAACGACTAAAGTATAATTCTAACACTTTCCTTTCAACAACAAAGAGAAGAAAAATGTGTAAATAGTAAAAATTGTAAAAAGATTCACGGAAACTGGGGGCAGAAATTCTCCTCTGCCTACAAAATGATGTCATACTTAACAGCCCCATAAGCCTATCGCTTTTACACTATTTGTTGTGGTCAAAAGTGTTTTTATTTTTCATTACAAACACATCCATGTCATCGTTGTCCCACACAAGCCATCACACTCTGCTAAACAGGTGTTATGCTTTTATGTGTTTTGCCAAGTCCCGGAAAAGATGCCCTGTGATTGGCCAGTACGGTGACTTTGATTGGCACTTGTGCCGAATGTTCACCCCAAAACATGATTTATGAGATGTTGGTGGCTTGTGTTGGACAACCAAGACATGGATGTGTTTGTAATGACAACTAGTAACACATTCATGAAAAAGAAAATCACTTTTGACCGCAACAAATAGTATAAAAGCAATAGGCTTATAGGCTCCACTCTATGATATGAGAGCTGTTGGTTTCTGCTGGGGAAACTGGACAACAGGGGCATTTCTGCCTAATAGACCCCATATACAGTCTTTTGGGATCAATATAAGTGTGAAAATGAGCCTAGAAGTGATTTAGGGAGGAGTTGTCCTTTAAGGCACAAAGTACCAGACTCGGTCACAAATGGTCAGGGTACATCCTCTGAGTTTAGATTCCCCATTAGATTTGTTATCCTGTAAGTGGATATTTTAGCCTAAGGGTGGTGCCAGAGGAAAGCCCATGGACTCTGCAACATCAGTTCAATTCATCCTCTCTAGAGCATTAATGGACTCGAAAACACACAACCTACAAGTTCACATGTCACAATCACATAGCGCCGTGTCTTTTTGCTATAGTCATTTAGTTCAGAAAATGTATGAACCTTAATTGAGCTCAACTGTGTTCCAATTTGATACAGTAAGTTCAGTAACCCTGAATAAAAGTGAAGAGCAGACATCAGGTTCAAATATGTGAATACATGATTCCGTGAAGTCCTACAGCAGGGGTCTTCAACGTTTTCAGGCCAAAGACCCCCTAGTTGGGAGAGAAATGAAGCAGGGACCCCCACAACCTTTTCATAGATTCCATATTTAACCACTTGAACCGGCAATACTTAATAAACTTGACCTTTCACTTGTAATTGGTCTGCTCCTCTACACAAAAGCTCTTTGCCGAAAATAGCCGATCTACAAGCTCACAATGCCTCGCAGTAAGAGGCATTGTGAGCTTGTAGATCTGCTATTTTCTGCAAAGGTTCTCAGAATATGGACACTAGGGTTCAAGTAGTTAATAAAAAATACTTTCTATCACTCAAAGATTTGGAGGACCCCCTGTAGTAACTCTGAGAACCCCCTAGGGGCCCCGGACCCCCTGTTGCAAAGACCCCTGTCCTACAGTATGTGTATATTTACATTTGATATTTAGCATAGGTTATAATTCAGTGTGACTGTCAATGAGTGATACCTGATGAAGGTCGTTTAGACTGAAATATTGTAGCCTAATAAACTACTGCTGTAAGTGAAGACGGTGTGCAGGACTTCCATGTCTTCTATTGTTGCACTGCCTGCTCCTATACACACATGTTCTACTAGGTGTGCAAAACGGATTTTCCCTACACTGTCAATGAGTGAACATGGACATTACAGGCAACAGAACAGACCACTGAAGGTAGCGATATGGTACTAGTGATAGTCTTGTGTTGCCAGAGATGATCAGAGATCTCTGCCTATTGATAGCCTCGTCTCAGACCCTGAATCGCTAGCCAAGCCTCTTTAAAAATGTGTTTTAGGGCAGGCGATTCAGGGGTCTGGTGGTGCTCTCATTGAAGAGGTTTTACTCGATGACGTCGGGGCTTGTGAGCAGCGTGGGTGGGGTTTTCACAGAAATCATGTGCGATTCCAAGTAAACCAGCACGGCCGCCGGAACGTACCGCACATTCCCAAACATAAACATTGTGTCGCCCGCCGCGTAACATGCGATCGTATCGATCTCGCTGTGAAACATCAGTAGCAGACATATTTTGTTGTATTTGATTACTAGTTCGTAGCACTCCTAATCTGCCTGTTTCTTTGGTTAGCAAGTAGCAAGTGACAGGCTAGCCACTAGCCAGCCACATACAACACCAAAAACAACTATGTCATCTGCTGCTACTGTTGTGATTGGTCAGGCGGTGAACCAATCACGGAAGACTGCTTCTTTGGCAACGCCCATCCCAGAAACTGCTGTGGATGGAAGCACGTTCTGTCTGAATAATGGAGTGAAACGAAATGTCATTTCAGGCTGAGTGTCAGGCTACCCTATTTATGCAGTCAAAAAGAATTCAATCTAAATTCAGTATGGGCTTGAACGGTGTAGAGAATGTATTTTGTTCAGTAGTATGCTTTTTTTTGTATTGTTGCATCAGCTACATTTAAAATGAGGGCCTGCCCCTCAATTGTACTCTAGAGTTTAAATAAAGATGATGAAAGATGACCTGACAACTCCAGTCAACTGAAAAAAAGAAGAAACTATTCAAAGATGAAAGGAAACCCGATGGGTGAACTCTAAGCACACTCCCGAGTCCCGACCAGCAAGGACAAAGTTAAAACGCCACTTTGAGTACCTAAAACGTCCCCAGACGTCTTAGTGTTTACCCCCTGTGGAGTGCCAAGTCCCCGTTTAATACGCTCAGAGATGTTTTACCATGGTTACCAGGTAAACAGGTGCCGCTGCTGCCGCTGGTGAGCGAAAAAACTGCATATCCCATGATGCAAATCGACTGCATTGCTCCATCCACATCCACATAGATTTAACACTATAAAAGGCTCTAATTCGTTCTTCAGCTATACCGCCAACGCGTGATTCCTAAACCCACCAGGATTGAGTTAAGACCCGCCTCCTCTCGATAATCTTAAGTATGAAAGTGCCCATCAAAGGAATCACGCACCGCCAACATGTGGGTCATGGAGTCATGGAAATCAGTGCCGATTTTGACAGCAAATTTAGATTTAGTTTCAGACAGTATTTTGAATAAAATGAGCTCCCGAAGAGCAGGTTGGTGCCTTGCATGCTATCCTCCGCCATCTGTGTGTGAATGGGTTAATGTGAAGTACTTTGTAAAGCGCTTTGGAGAAAGGTGCTATATAAATGCAGTCCATTACAACTTTACTTGGACCACTCTTTTCCGTCTACACCAAATATATTCGCCAGAAATAGCTGATTTACATGCTCACAAGACTGTAGATCAGGGGTCTTCAACGTTTTCAGGCCAAGGACCCCTTAGCTCTGAAAGAGATGAAGCAGGGACCCCCACTACATATTGTATAAAATTGTCTTGCAGATTAAAATGTACATGGATTATTTCTTATACAGTTTAGACTTGACAGCATTATCATCTGTGTAGGTTGGATTAATGTGTATTTTCATATATTTAACCACTTGAACTGCCAATGCCTACTAGTCTGCTCTTCTTTTCCCTCTAGTCTACACCAAACCTCTGTGCCAAAAAATAGCCGATCTACAAGCTCACAACGCAAGGCGTTGTGAGCTTGTAGATCTGCTATTTTTTGGCTAATGTTCCACTAAGAATATGGATGCTAGGGTTCAAGTGATCAAACATGATCACACAAAGATTTGGCGGACTCCCTGTAATAACTCTGAGGACCCCCAGGGGTCCCGGACCCCCGGTTGAAGACCTCTGCTGTAGATCTATGTGAAACAAATGTAGCGACTGTTGTGTCGCTACAGATCTGAGACATTTTGGTTAGTTTCACAAACCATTTTGCCTTCCATCTGCCTGTGGTTGGATTGGAATGAAGCTGTATGCCTATTCATTATGTATTCAGATGATAACTGTTTTGATGCAGACAAATAAGATCCAATTAGAATAAACCTAGATGGAGCACTGTCTTCTCATAAAATTCCCCCCATTCCACAGATTTCTTTTTTAAACGCTAATGGAACCTTGTGAGCAAAACGGCAGTCCATTTTACTCTGAAACAAATCAATAAAATCGAGCGCCGTTCCGAAATGACATTGCATTGTAGGCGGAGAGCTGTATTGCTCCAATTTACCCCAAAGGTAAGCAGAATGTCGAAATGAAGAACAATTTGGTTCCGACATACTTCTAGTTTCTCTATTAATTTCACAAACAGATTGTATGTTTTGTACGCTCTGATGGTCTCATAAATGTAGTGCCACTCATGGTTACGGAATTCTACCTTGATAAATGGTTGAACACTAATGTATTAACCAAACTAAAATGCCTGAATATGTGGCATAATATATTGTTTTTGTCACAATACTTTTCAGGCAAAAATAACCTGTGTTCCAATGGATCCAATGTAATTTAGTTATTATTTAGTCGCAAGCTGCTGTTAATACATTTAACTGATTAAACATTTATATTAATAAAATGCATAGACACACTTTCAACTCCCTATTTTGGGCATGTCAATATAGGCAAACATTTTAAATAAAATTCAAGGATTACATAGCCTGGTTCCAGCCCATAGACCCCGCCCACTCTCAGGGTGGACTGTTTCTCTGGTCTGGTGTTGAGTAAATGAATCGGCAGTTTCCCGATCCGAAATTGTGGCTTCTGCCGCTTCTCCAATGAGCGCAGGGGGTGGGTCTAACGAATATCCAATACGCGCAGCAGTTGAAACGATTACATTTCAGGAAGTTCACACACCAGGCAGGCAGGTACACACAAGCGTGCTGATTTCACCAAGCTGTTGATTACATGTTTCTGGTCGCAGTGTTAACCCTGTGGAAGCAGTCACTGGCACAGACAGACACACACACAAGCCGCGACCGTGCGTCGCGATCATGGTGCGTCGCGATCACTCGCGTGCACGCTCGCACAAAAGTCCCTCCCCCAGAAATCGTTCAGACGGGGCACAATGTCAGACTCCAGCATCAGCTGAGTCTGAAATCAGGCTAGGTGCTACATGTATTTGGGGAAAGTTTGAATAGAACACAGAATATTAGAATGCAGTACATCATCTTTTCTCTCTCTAATTACGATCTAAAATTTGACCCCTTGTTGTAAAAAAAATCAATTTGTCCTTTAAATTGAACGGTAATAAAAATGTACCTATCATTTCATAATGGACGATTAACTTTTTCTGTGTCAACCCGTCTGCTATTTCTCTCACCCTCCTCTGCCAGCAGAATCCCAACTCTTCTTTCTAATTATTCATCCGTTCTTGTGTTGCCCGTGCAAGAGATGCTGTAAACACAACCCCCTCCCCGTAATCCAGCATTGCGTATGTATGCTATAGGTTTCACTCTGGGATTCCTTTCACAGACAGCGGCACTAACAGCTTTGCCTCCTGGGGCTTAGCGCACTCTAATCTCAATGGCCTTTTTTTCCCTTCCTTCCTTCCTTCCACGCATTCATGCATTTCACATTTTCTTTCTCCGTAGCTTTCATTGTCAACACTCAACAACGCTTGCCCTCGTCAAACAAACCAGGGTTTGTGTGGGGGAGGTTCAGGCTGACATGTTAATGCTATTTTCTTGCTATTTTCCTTCGTATTGTTGTTGTTGTTATGACCAGGTTAGCGAGGCTTGCCACCAAGACGTGTCAAGCGGTTGCTGCCGATACTCTTAGTCAGTTATTGGAAGCCTCCGGCTCCCCCGTCAATTGTTCTGCTTGCAATCCGTCAAGAATTGTATTCAAACTTGAAATCTCGACTGTAAACTCACCCGCTTTTTCTCGCTTGCTTGATCTTGATCATTTCTTGTTTTTTTTTCTTTTGCTATTTGTTTTTATTGCTCTGACCTTTGGACACTGCACTATTAGGTTGTGTTAGTAGTTTTTGAGTATTTCTGCTTGTGTTTGACATAGCATTGACTGTTATGGTCACTTTGATTTGGGCACTGTATTATATTGATAGTTGTGCTTTGTGTATTATGTCACAGTTTTTTTTGAGTTTCAATGAAATTGAGAACAGGAGCGCTCGTCGTGCGGCGTGGGGCGGAACAAGCGGTCGCTTTGATCTACAACAACGACAACGTCAACGTAGCGTTGGCAGGAATGATAGCGCCTCACCCCACGGAGGTTAGGGTTAGGCATAGTTTTACAGAGGTTAAGGTTAGGGTTAGGGTTAGAGTTAGGCATAGTAAGCTAATGGCTAAACACAGCCGAGCTAGGCTAGTAGATAAACAACGAAAGAGGTGTCGCAAACAAGTGACGTCAGCGACTACACAAGTGAATGGCTGTTGTCGCCATCTCATGGTGAATACGCAGATATAACAGAGGGAGCATAAAGTATAGCATAACCTACTGATATAACATACTGGTCTCAAGCCAACGTGTTGTTGTTATTTATATCAGGTCGACTTGTTGGTGATGATGTCACCTAGAACGCTGCTCCTCATTGGCCAAGGGCCCTGCCTTTGTACTGTCAGTCATTCTTTTGCGGAGAATAACTTGACTGAGAATAAACTTGACCTATAAAGATTTGGTATAACATACTGGTCTCGCCTTTCAGCGAGCCCACAATTATTATTATGATAACGTGTCTCTCAGCAAAATGCAAGCACCGCAGAAACATTTATGGTAAAGCAGGGGTCTTCAACGTTTTCAGGAAAAGGACCTCCTGAGAGAGAGATGAAGCAGGGACCCCACAACCTTTTCATAGATTCATATAGCGTCATTGTTTGACAGCACAATCATCATTATATTTTGGATTCATGTTAATGTGGGTTTTCAGTGTAAGCACTTGAACTGTCAATAAACTTGACTTTTCACTGTACTTGGTCTGCTCTTTTCCCCCTCCAAAGCTATTTGCCAAAAATAGAGCTTGTAGATCTGCTATTTTTGGCTAAAGTTCTCAGAATATGGACGCTAGGGAAGTGGTTAATATAAAAAAGGAGAAAAGAAAGTCACTCAAAGATTTGGAGGACCCCCTGTAGTAACTCTGGGGACCCCCTGTTGAAGACCCCTGTGGTAAAGAGCAAAAGAAAAGCTTTCTGTGGGCACAGCACCACACGTGCATGCTGAATTGAAGTGCTGCTCGGACAGGTTCAGAGGCAGACAGTCTCTCTCTCTCAGACTCTCTCAGTCTCTCTCTCTCCCTCTGTCTCCGTCTCTGCCACACAGAAACCCATGCAACGCACACACAGACAAAAATGAAATACAGCTCTCTGGCAGGGTTATAGAAAGGTTTAGTGTCCTGTTGAGACTCACTGTCAGATTGACCGTCTCTAGTCTGAAGATGTCTTAGACGGTCCCGCACGGGCCCCGCAAAACAATCACAACACACCTAGCATAGTGACAGGAGAGCACAGCAGAACGGTGATGCTAAAATGTTTACGTCTCCTCCGGTACAGACAGGTACTTCTGCGGAATAAGTAAAATAAAACTTGATAGCTTTCCATGCCTAAATCACAACAACACTCGAGTCAAATCAAAAGTGGAGGATGGAGAAGAGATTGTAGAATGAAGTACCTACATACTTTGGTTGTTTGGGCGGTTTGTTTTGAAGGAGTTTAGTGAGAGCATTCTTATTTATATATTTATTTTCTTTTCTTTCTTTTCTTGAGGGTTTTCCATAAAAGAACCACTGAATGTCATCAATGAAAGTCGACAAGCTCGTGAGCTTGTAGATCTGCTTAAAAAAAAAAATAATAATAATTGATTCAGCCGCTGACAACCGCGAGCAACCGTGAAAACAGGTACAGCCTCCAATTTCCCCAGTGAAATATTCAGCCACGGAGGGCTGCGCATGAACCCTGCAGTAGTATACTGTATACTGAAAACAAGTAACCTTAGCCAAGTCACGGCTGTTGGAAATCACTCTTATAGTGGTGTAAAGTAACTGTTTGTCTGATTCCTTTATGGCATATCTTTTCAAATGGGGTTCCGCAGGCTAGTAGGCTAAGTGTCAATTTGGGGATCCTTGATATGAAAAGGTTTGAGAACCACTCCTTTCAAGTAAACTACCTTTTGTACTTCTCACTGCCACCACAGTGTTTTTGTCCCCCTGCAGCGGCCAGTGGTGTTGCACTGACTGACTACCTCAAAGTCGCGGGGTTGATGCCCGCCCTTGCCAGTGTCCAGGTGCTGTTAAGAGCCTCCCTGCTGTGAACCACACATCGACCTCATTTTACTGTTCTTACCGCAAGGGAGGCCCGTGCGTGTGTGGCCGTGTGTGTGTGTGCGCGCGTGTGTGTGGCTGGACAATGATAACAGACAATGCAGGCTGCAGTTTGTGGAGCAGTGTTGATTTTGACAGCAAATTTAGTTTTTGTTTTAGTCACAGTCTTTTGAATAAAATTCCATTCAGTATCAGTCATATTTTAGTCCTCTAAAATGTTTTAAATGGTGGAGGATACCATGCAAGGCGCCAACCTGCTCATCGGGAGCAATTAGGAGTTCAGTGTCTTGCTCAAGGACACTCCGACACTAACTCTGGGGGAGCCCGGGATCGAACTGGGAACCTTCTGGTTACTAGTTTTAGTCTACATTTAGTCGACAAAATATCATAATTTTCGTTGACAAAATCTACAGATTTTACACTTGGTTGCAAGCTAAGGTTTAGTGGGAATACCGTTTCGTTCTATTAGACCTTCATCAGGTTAGGGTTCTTCAAGTGGGTGACCCTAAGCCAGAAAGGGACTGTATATCGTCATTGTTGGGTGGAAACCTCGTATCTCCAAATTTCTGTGTATGTTCTTTCGCAAAGTAAAGCCCTGCTTCATCATACAAGGCTGTCGCACAAAAGTAGTGAAAACAGCAGATCTAAATTTACAAGCACACAACGCCTCGCGGTGCGAGGCGTTGTGTACTTGTAGATCGGCTGTTTTCACTAGTTTAAATCATTTTTTAAATGATAATTGCAAAACGAACGGTTTTGGACATATAAGGTTTTCACCCAACGACGACGATATTTGAGTATAGGCTATCTTTCTTTCTACTTTTTTTTTCTGTACTTTATAAAGCATTTGTATATTTTGGATACTTGTGACTTTCACTCCACTGCATTTCAAAGACAAATATTGTACTTTTGACTCCGCTACATTCCTCAGAGAAAAAAAGTACATTATGAATCAACCACTTGGGGCCGATTTGAAACTCATTTGAACCATTTGACCGTAAAAGAAAAACAAATAAATAAAGAAACTCCCACGTGTTTTCATCAAGTGTAGGAAAACAGGTTTGATGGGAATACCGTTTCGGTCTATTAGACCTTCATCAGGTTAGGGTTCTTCAAGCGGGTGACCCTAAGCCAGAAAGGGACTGCATGTACAGTATATTGTATATTCACAGAAGGATAAACATACACGCATGTGGAATATCAAATGGGATAATATATGGTCCTATAGGGGTCGGGTCAACGCTGCTTCAGGGGTCCTCACTCTGCCATGCTGCTCCTAGAGTGTGTGTGTGTGTGTGTGTGTGTGTGTGTGTGTGTGTGTGTGTGTGTGTGTGTGTGTGTGTGTGTGTGTGTGTGTGTGTGTGTGTGTGTGTGTGTGTGTGTGTGTGTGTGTGTGTGTGTGTGTGTGTGTGTGTGTGTGTGTGTGTGTGTATTTGTACACAGAGCTCGTACCCCATTGACTGCACATCCACTGAATTAGACTGAGTAAGATCAGTGGCTATAGATCACAACTTGGATGGTTTCGATGTCTGTGCGTGTGTGCTTGCAGTGTGCATTCACTGGCACGCATGCACCGGAGAGCATTCTACCAGCCACAGGCGTCTATTATACTATGATACAATACCCTTTTTTCAAATCTCTCTCTCTCTCCCTTTCTCCCCGCAGTTTAGCTGTTAATAATTCATACTCATTAGATATGGGACAGTAGTGGGTATATAAAGAGGCAATCTTTATTCATTCAAATAGAGGTCATCCGCACCAGGTGTCTGTCTTCTGTAGACTCTTCTCGTGCACACACACACGCACACGCACACACACACGCACACGCACACGCACATGCACACACATGCGCGCACACCGTTCTGCCTCCTGCTCTCTCTCACTTTTTTGTATCTTCCCCCCTTCCTCCCCATCTCTCTCACTAGACGGCTGAATTTAAATGGGGATAAATCATAAATCTGATTAGGTGAATATTCTCTGTGATCTGCTGGGAGTCAATATGGGGTGGGTGGGTGGGTGGGTGTGATGAAATGAAAATTTAGAGTGAAGCCTTTTTTTTCTCTCATCTCCCCTCTACTCTTTCAACAGCCCCCCACCCCCTCGCCATCAGAGTGCCGAGTTTAGCTGAATAATTTACTAGCAGAGCAGCAATGTGAGGGGCTTCATTAGGTAGTTTTTTTGGGGGGCGCGCTTATAATGCCACCGGAGGCGTCCTTTAATTGCGGTGACTTTTTGATGAGCTTTGCGTAGATCCGAGATGAGTTGAGCGGTCGGTGGTCGTGTATCACAACGGCCTCAGCATTTGATCAGTCAACGGAATGATGATTAAAGGGCCTATTTCATGAAGTATCACTTTTTCTTAGTGTTGGGTATTTTGGGCGGTACTATGACATCCAGTCTACAAAAGAATTTTAAAAAATAAGAAGAAAGAACACTATGAATACTATGTGGTTTATTTGTGGTCTGGGTATTTCTAGATTAATGTGAACTCAAACAGGCTGTCTGGTTTGATTCTCAATGCGAACATTTGCAGCTTCATGAAAAAGAGCTGCTTGTAATATTTTTGTAATTTGTGTATCTGTGTATCTTTGTATAACGTCGTTGTCCGGTGGAAACCTTGCATGTCCTAAACTCTTCGTTTTGCATTCATCATTTTAAAAGTGATTTAAACGAGTGAGAATAGCCAATCTATAAGCACACAACGCCTCGCACCGCGAGGCGTTGTGTGCTTGTAGATCTGCTGTTTTCTCTACTATTGTGTCCGACGGCCTTGTATGGTGAAGCAGGGCTTTACTTTGCGAAAAAACCTACAAATTTGAAATTTGGAGATACAAGGTTTCTGCCCGACAGCGACGATATGCAAATATACATTTCTAATCAAATTACTGTGGGTAATTAAGTTTATCCAGGTGCAAATGGTGGAAAAGGTACTCTGTTTTAAAAGTATCTCTACTGTGTAGAAATACTCTGTTACAAGTGAAAGTCCAGTGAATTGACTTGAATAAAAGTACAAAGGTAATGGCATCAAAATGTACAGTAGCCTACCTAAGGCTAGTAGAAACTACAACAGGCACGCGCACACATAGACATCAAAGGGGGCTTGAGCCTCTGCCCTTTTATACGTCTGTAAAAAAGTGCCCTCTCCGGACCATGAATGCAGTTTTTTACTATGGTAAAAGAAATGCAAATGTCCCCTTTCCATACCATAACTGAAGGATGCATTCAAGAGAATTGTCTTGTTTAAACTCTCCAGAACTTGAATGCAACATCTTATGTTGAAAGAATTGCCCTCTCTGTGTAGAAATCCATGCTGTTATGCCACATCTCCAGTATTGACTTGATTTTGCTTAGTTCAATGTGGTATCAAGTACCGAAAATAGCCGTCTGCTATTTTCGATATCTCCACCAAAAGCCCTTTTAGAAATGTCAGCCCCTGCCTTTCTAACATTCTCTGCATGTCCCTGAACTACAGGTTTTCTATTTATGAAAAGTTACCATGCTATAATGGAAGCCATTGTTCTCGCAATGATAAAAATCTAAATATAATATTATATAAATAAAATCTTGTTTAAAAAAAAAAAAAGCCTAATGATGAGGTCACTGGTAGACCGGTTTCTGAAGTGCTCTCCTGAGAGACATGAATAAAGTTTAGAGATTACAGTTTAAGCATTTAGCAGACGCTTTTAATCCAAAGCGACTTACAATAAGCAGGTAATACACATCACTATAATAAGCAAGATAATATGTCAGTACATTAACAACAATATAACAAATGCATAGGAATATCCATCTAGAAAACAATAACATAGGTAGACCATGCACCTAATCAGTAAAAAAATTCTAAAACCTCATGTATGGTCATTGATGGTCATTGAGGGAAGGGGGAGTGTTACAGTAGTGCTATGGAAGCTAGGGAGTGAGTCTGTAGTTCTAAGTGCGACAGTGAGTTTATTCCACAGTTTGGGGGCCAGGAGGGCAAATTGTCTAGGACGAGTGGATTTTCGAGTGAACGGGTGGGGTGGGCTTGTAGGGGTTGATCAGGTTTTGGAGGTATGGAGGAGACATACCTTTGGCTGAAAAGAATTGTGCTATTTCATGTTGCACGCCTGAACAGGACTATGTTTGCCGGAGTTGTTCCTCATCATTGCCAGTAATAATATACTGTTTTCCTATTGTCTTATAAGTCTATATGTGAAAATACATTCTCGCCCGAGGTTATCCAAACTCAGGCATAGCCGCACGCACGCACGCACGCACGCACGCACGCACGCACGCACGCACGCACGCACGCACGCACGCACACACACACACACACACACACACACACACATTACGTCGCCCTCAGTTGGATGTCAAGGTCTGACTTTTAATCTGTACAGCCTTGTGATTCTCAATGCCTCTTTATGCTTATTGAAGTGAGAAGCAAAGCTAAGTTCACCATAGCGTGAATTCACATTGTGTTCTGACAGCCAGACCCCGTGAACCCATAAAGAGACATAAGTTCACATTATAGGGGCTGCGTATTCGCTGTGCGCGTATAGCCTCTAGGCTATGACATACCGTGTGTGTGTGTGTGTGTGTGTGTGTGTGGGGTGGGGGGGGCATGGGTTCATCACAGACGTGTAACTCCTGGGTCATTAGTGGGCGTAGGCTACGACTTCCTACCAGTGGTGAGAATTTGAACGCAAAGGGTTTATTATTATTCATTTTTATTTTTTTTAATTATAATTTTTTTATTATTATTGCACCCAGTGGTCGAAAGTAACTAAGTACATTTACTCAATTACTCTCTCCTCTCCCCTCTCATCAGTTTACAGAGTTTACAGTTTAGGCATTTAGCAGACGCTTTTATTCCAAAGCGACTTACAATAAGCAGATGATACTATCACTATAATAAGCAAGATAATATGTCAGTACATCAACAACAATATAACAAATGCATAGGAATATCAATCTATCTTCATCTTTGAAAATAGCCAATCTACATTGTGACGTTTTTTGAGCGGTGGTCACACCGTCTCCTATACGTGGCCGTGTGTGTATGCGTCCGTCCGTCCGGCCGTCCGGCCGTCCGTGTATGTAGCCTCAAGCCTGCAGTACCTTTTCTGACCACACATGTTAAGGGAGGGGCGCTGTTGTTCTCACACACACACACACACACACACACACACACACACACACACACACACACACACACACACACACACACACACACACACACACACACACACACACACACACACACACACACGGGTGGGTGACGTGACGTAACGTTTTCGCTGTCCTCGGTGTCAAACATGTATAAATAAAAAATATATTTGTCAAAAACCTTCTGAATATTGTGCAGGACATTAAGCTTTATGTGAACTTACTCAAGATTAAAACATTTCATTCCTCATTTCTTCAGAATCTTCAACCAAACATGGCAAAACTCATATGGTGTGACTGTCCTGACCTTGTTTCTCAAAGTGGGAACTTGAATAAAACTAAGAAAAAGAATTGCTAAAAATCATTTGAAAATGAATTTAGGCTAAAAAAAATGTCTATTTTGAGCCTATATCTTTTCAAAGTCAAAGCATAATGTTTTCAGTCATTTCTGATCAAAAACATTTTGTCCCCCAACCCAAAATCATTTGGTGTGACACTAGTTTGGAAAAATTAAACAGGCAATTATTTGGACACCTATTGGCTAGAGAGGTCCTTCTTCTGTAAGGCTATTCAGCACTCCCAGCACAACTGCAAGACAGGTGTCTGAGGTGAGTTATGATTTTAACATTTTCATGAAATGCCATCTTGTTGAAACGTTGACAAACTCACCATTCTGGATGTCTTTTGGTGTGACACCTTTTCTTTAAAAAAAGCTTAAGTTATTTGAAGTTTTGGTCATATTTCCATGTAGATCTAGGCTGCTTTGTTATAGCTAGCATGCTGTTAGCATGCTAATGTGTACATAGTAGCCTCAAGGTAAACCTAAATGGAGAAAACAGTAATATGGTGTGACACTTAATCATATGGTGTGACATGTCTGCTTGTCACACCATATGACTTGACTGTCACACCATATGATTTATACTGTATTTAACTACAGATATAACAACAAATAACAAAGTTCCATGTTTCTTTTGTACATTTAAACATTTGTTTTAAACATTTTTACATAAAATGTAATTTAGCTTCATTCAGTGATACTTCAAATTCATCAGACAGAGCAGAAACCCCTTCACAGAAACCTTAACATATTGTTTCAATCTAAACAATATTTTCTCTTTGTCTTAAACTATACATTCCATTTTCTTTTGTCAGCTGGAAAATGACAAGTGCTGAGAGAACGAGAAAGTACAGGGAGAAACTAAACAATGACCCAGCAAGGAGAGAGGAGCCAAAGGGGCGAGACTGCATTTTCTACGAAGAGCAGGAGGTTGTCTGTGGCATAGCAGAACCGCAACAAGGCAGCCGGTTTGCTACCCTCACCAAATACGACTGGCTGATGTACAATACAGTCTAAATGTATAATCTAATCTGATCTAATACTTTTGTACTTTGACTCACTGGACTGGACAGTGGACAGTGTTAAGGTAGGACCCGAGACAAAACTAGCGAAAATAGCTGATCTACAAGCTCTCCACACGTTGTGCTTCGAGAGCTTGTAGATCAGCTATTTTCAGAGTTGCGCAACCCAGCACTCTTTAGCTAGTGGAGATGTGGTGTAATGTCATGATTCCTAATTACATTTGTTCAACACAAAATGCTGTGTTCAAGTTCAGGAGACTTCGGAAAAAAGCAATTTACCTGAATGCTGAGTTCTGTTTCCACTAATTGGTGTTAATAAAATGTTGCCTTCAATGCCTTGGCTCCAAGTGTGGCTATGCGCCTTATTGTCCCTTTAGGATCCTTCTGCCGTGGGCCGGCAGAAGACTTAGGTGTGCGTAGCATTCCTGTGCACATCCTCATCATCCATCTACTACTACAATTCTTTCTTATCCCATGTTAAAGCCCTACAATAATATCCTGTTCAGAAATATTAAGGCCATGTTATCCTGGGTAATTGTTTAATCAATCAGTAAAGTTCAGTACTCACTAATAGGTAGGTTAAAACACAGTTTGCTTTGACACATGAAGATATGATCATACGGTGTGACACTAAATCATTTGGTGTGACATTCCAAATAGTGAGAAATCATACCTTTATTAATGATTAAACCAAAAAAATGTTTATGGATTACATAGAGAATATTATCAGGAAGAGTCACAAATATTTGTGTAATTTTAGAGAAAGTTTTGACAGAATACATTTAAAATATGTTGTAAGATCATGAACATGGGCCTCACACAGAGTGTCGATTATGAAAAAAATATACAGATATAATTAATTTTCAAAAAACTATAGTGGATCACTGGTTAGTTATGATAAAGGACTTTGATAAAGTGAGTAACTTAAGAAAGATGTACTCCATTTTCATTTTATGAACAATTATTTTCATGTCACACCATATGACGATTTTAGGCACAAGTACAACAAACTGCTGAATAAAGTCTGATTCCAATAAAATATCTAAAAACAAAATGTATTTCCATAAGGTTGAGAGTGAGTAGAACAAAAGTAAATAACTTTTATGCCTGCAATTTAAAGTTTTTTTAAAAACACATTTTTTGGGGCGTCACGTCACTGACCCACACACAGGGGGGAAGGGTGGGTCAGCATGTGTGGTCAAGTATTATTATTATTATTAACAAACTGAATGTTTTTGGGTCAAATAAATTAGAGTGTGTGAAGAAACTACAGCATTGTAAAGCACACTAACCCCGCTGCACCCACCCAGTAGTGCTGTTGCACAGCCTCCACGACTACCGCTCAGTTCACACGGGTGTGATTTTTTTTTAGCTTGTAGCTCTGCTATTTTAAATGTTCAATGTATAAATAGGTCCGAAGTGGTTTACGTACTGTATATGTTTTCCACAAAATAACTAGTAACAAAAGCACAATATTTAGTAGAAGTAAAATTATCGACACATTTAAATAATCCAGTAAAACAAATACATAAAACGTTTACTTAGCTACAGGATAATTGAGTACATGTATTTGCTTTCCACCACTGCTTCATACACTTTTGGAGTGTCTCCTTTTACAACCATATATTTTCTTTGGATAGAAACGTGAATTAAACATGGTTTTTAACTGTACTCTTATCTGTTCGGCATAGATTATGTTAATATACGAGAGCTGGAGGCCCTCATATTTCTTTCTTTCTTTTTTGCCCTCACATTTTGTTTGTTTTGACCCTGGTGTTGGGAAGGACACCTACTGTAGTAGTTGTATGTGTCCAAGTAATACTGCAAGAGGCTTATTTATGAGGCTTCATGAGCTCTCCCCTGGCCAGGTGGGGATTGCCTCTTGGCTGAGCAGTATTAACCTGAGGCAGATTCTACAAACTGTCTTCTAAATCCCTAGCAGTTTTCTGTGAATCTATGTCAGTGGTGCTCAATTTTATTTATTTTTTATGTAAAGGACCCCCAAAATTACAGTATATGCATTTGTCCGTGGTCTTAATGGGTTGCGCTCTTAATGGGTTGAAATTATATTTTTGAGCGGTGCTCCTGGAACGGGGCTATAGCTCCAACATCTGTCTTTGTCCGGTCAAAAAAACGAAGGGAAAAACTTGTTCAAAGATGTACGGGGCTGAAGCGTGACCTACATTTGGCCTACATATGGCCTACATCTTGGCACAAACCGCACACAGTTTGTTGTGTGCCCAGGGTCCCATTGGCCAAGCTTAGCAGGACACTTCGGATTCTTTCACAAATGATTTTTCTCTTTCAATTGGCATTGCCTTTAGACTGCAAGTATCATTTAAATATGAAGCCGCCAACATTGTTTTCTTTGTCGTAGAAACAAACAAAAAAGATTCCAAACAGTTGCTCACACATCTTTGGACGATGAATACGTTGTCCACTGTCTCGGTGCCTCTCACTGTCTCTTCATAGGTTACATCTCTGTCCGTCTGTCTGTCTGTCTGTCTGTCTGTCTGTCTGTCTGTCTGTCTGTCTGTCTGTCTGTCTGTCTGTCTGTCTGTCTGTCTGTCTGTCTGTCTGTCTGTCTGTCTGTCTGTCTGTCTGTCTGTCTGTCTGTCCGCCCGTCCCTGGTATGTGTCTATAAAGTCATTGGAGTGGATGGTTTTGGGGCTCAGCTGTGTCCATGGTGGTCCAATTACCCCCAGAACGCAGCAGACATCCATAAACCCCTCTGACCATAAGGGCCAGCATCGTTTTGTTTACGTCATTCATGGCTGGAACCTCGTTTGCCGATCGTTATGGTCCCATTGTGAAGAGAAAAAGATAATTGTACCCATTGTCAGCTCATCCATTTACAACTGAGTGTGTGTGTGTGTGTGTGTGTGTGTGTGTGTGTGTGTGTGTGTGTGTGTGTGTGTGTGTGTGTGTGTGTGTGTGTGTGTGTGTGTGTGTGTGTGTGTGTGTGTGTGTGTGTGTGTGTGTGTGTGTGTGTGTGTGTGTGTGTGTGTGTGTGCGAGCGAGCGCGTGCGAGTGCGAGTGTGTGTGAATGTTTTATGTCTACCATGATGAGAGCCAGATGTCCACACACAAATTGGACAATAAACGAAAAACAAGAACCCAAATGATGACATTTTGCGATAGTAATTTCCCCTCGGGGTACAAATACCCTTGAAGTAAAATCCAGAGTTAATTTAGCCGGTGGCCGTGGCTCAGGTGGTAGAGCAGCTGCATGTGAATGGGAAGGGTCCCGGTTCCGATCCCTGACTCCCCATATGTCTGATGAGTCCCTGAGCAAGGCACTGAACCCCTACTGGTGAATGCTAACCTGGTGAATGTTAACCTGGTGAATGCTACTATGCCTAAACCTAAACCTAATCCTAACCTCAGTAAAACTATGCCTAAACCTAACCCTAAAACCTAACCCTAACCAATAATTTAGGACTAATGAGATGTCAGACTTAAAAATCTAAGAAACAAAATCTGATAAATAGCGAAGGCTTATGATTATTTAAGGAAACTGTAACAAACTCCTTCTGCTACATTCACCCCCCTCTTTTGACCTTCCTCCATTGGGAAAACGGGTATGGACAAACCCCCATAAGCACCTGGACTTGAACCTCAGGCCTCCTCCGTTTGGATTCCCGTGCTTGGCTTCATGGTCTTCAGGCATGGCTACTTCTGCTACGACTGACTTCGAACTCAATTGTATAATTTTGATGATGATGATAATAATATATACATAAAAAAACTAGTAAGACGCCTCAGGGCGACATGCAACCTCGCCCTAAAGGCCAACTTTGCCATCTGGCCAGTGATGTATATAGGACCAGTTACCCATATGGAGACCCCTGGTACCCATATATGGAGATCCTGTCCACGTCTTGTCCACGCAGATACATGGACAAGATGTGCCGGTTTTCATAGTTTACTGCGACCTATGGTCGCAATAATAACAATAATAATATTTTATTTAAATAATTACATATTATTCATCTATCATGATGTATTTTCTCGCTCCTACGGTGTATAATGCTGTTAATTGGAAGGTAAAGGGGAGACACTTTTTTGTGAAGGGCCCTTCACGGCGCCCATCGGAAGGAGAGAGTTTAGTGTTGCTCAGAGCCGTATGCGAGTATTGTGTTCATATACTGTAGGTGGTGAGACGTGCTGCCTCCTAAGGATAAAATTATGCTATTACATGTCACACGGGTCTTCTTATTCTTTCACTCTCAAAAAGCTGTTTATTTTCTGTTTATTTCGTTGCTGAGTGAGGTCAGCAGACAAAGTGAAGTGAGTGAGATGAAAAAACCTGGGTGAAATCTGTCAGTCTCAACAGGCAACATCGGTATACGTTACACAACTGAATCTGCTGATACTGTAGCTATAGGTGGTGGAGATTCAGCCGTCATGGGTCTTAACCTTGTAGTCCATTTCAATATCTCCAAACATGAAGGTTCGTTCAAATTTTCGGGGATCTTTTTCCTTTATACTATAGTGAATGAGACCCAAACTTTCAGCAGCTGTCAAAAGGTCCCCTAGGGATTTTGCAAATGGAATCATGGATTTCCTGATTTGATATACTCTGAAATTTCCAAAAATATACTGTTTTCATAATCCCCCGAAAATTTTAATGAAATTACACAAGCGACTGGACTATCGGTCATGGATGAAGTGTGCTTCATGTTCACACACGCTGTTAGTCGTACTGGAGCCGAGCAACAAAGAGGTACCTATTCAATAAAGCCGCGGGAGCCGCCATGCCTTGTTGGAAATCAGTTGGTTGGTTGGTTGGTACAACACATGTAGTAACACAAGGTCAGCCATCACTGCATGCCATGCAGCTTGTTTTGTTCGAGACGTCGATGCCTTTGCATGTTATCTGCTTTGCACCGTGCCAAAAAACAAACATCCTTTATTATACGAACACCGGGTACTAGAAATAACATTGCACATGACATCAGAAGCACACACACAGCTCAACAGTAGTCGAGTGTGTATATTTGCATGCGACGCATCCGCGTGTTTACCCTGTACAACTCCGATACAGCAACTCTAATCAAAGCCGGTTCTTAAAATGCCTCGCTGGATGCCTGGTGTGTTGTTTTTGTTGAAGGTGACAGGAACGCCATCCTTTATTCATCGGCAGGGACGTCACAAGGGGGGCGAAAGTGGGACTGAGTTACTAGGGCCCAAGGTGGAGGGGCCTTAATTATGTTTTACTTTAGCTATTGTAAAATAGCAGATATACAAGCTCACTGCGCGGCACCGAGTCCCGCACTGCGAGCTTGTAGATCTGCTATTTTAGATTTTTTTTAAAAAATGTGTTCAAATCTTTGAATATATATTATGCTGTATTATGTATGTTTTAAGCGAACATTTGTAACTCAAATTTTGCTTCTGGGGGGTCCCTGGAACTAAATATTTTGAGATGGGGGTCCGTGGCCAAATACATATAATTTTTGGGGTCCTTAACATGAAAAAGTTTGAGAACCACTGACATAGAAACATAGGTTTTTCAAAAAAACTTCAAAGACATTTTCACGATTTTTCAAAAATAGCAGATCTACAAGCTCACAGCGCGGCACTCGGTGCCGCGCTGTGAGCTTGTATATCTGCTATTTAACTTCAACTTCAATAGTTAAAGCACAAAATAATGCAGTGAATCCTTGTACCCAGGGCCCAGAATTTGGTTCGACACCCCTGTTCATCTGCGTGGCGACGCGGAAATCAACTCAGGAGCTCCGTGATTGTTGTTATGTCGAGAGAGATCCGTTTGGGTTTAATTACTCTCCTTGTGCACACAGCGTGCTCGTTGACCCTGCAGGCACGGTAGAGCAGCGACGCTGGGTTATTAATAACCAAACGAACCGTGCAGCACTCGGCTAATTATATTGACTCGGTGTATCTACCTGAAACATGCATATTGTTCATCATCGCCAAACAATGACGGTAAAAATGTAAGTACATACGGGGGAGGGGTGGGTAATCAGTCCCCCATAGATTGCCCAAAATGTAAAAGCGGCACACTGCTGTAACTTTCCTCTTCTACCGCGGATTTGAACCGAGTTTTCCAGCGCAAGTTCTGCTGACATGGGGGGGGGGGGGGGGGGTCATGGTCGCAAGCGATTGATCGATCTCCCTCTCGAAAACCTGTCGCTCACCCTCTTGTACTCTCCCCTCGCTGTCCTTCCTGCACGTTTCCTCTTTGTCTTTGGTCCTAATCTGCAGTGAGGGGCCCTCCTTTTTCCTCCCATACCTACAGTCCACCCAATGTAACGTCACTGTCCGGCAGAAACCTTGTATCTCCAAGTTTCAAATGTGTATATCCTCGCTGTCGGGTGAAAAACCTTGTACGTCCAAAACCGTTCGTTTTGTATTTATCATTTTAAAAACGATCTAAACTAGTGAAAACAGCTGATCTACAAGCACACAACGCCTCGCGGATCGGCTGTTTTCACTATCTTTCTGTGACGGCCTTGTATGATGAAGCAGGGCTTTACTTTGTGAAAAAAACGTACAAATTTGAAACTTGGAGATACAAGGTTTCTGCCCGACAGTGACGATATATATTTTTTATTAAAGCCTTACTTCATCATATGAAAGTGACAGTGTCACACAAAAGTAGTGAAAATAGCTGACCTACAAGCATCGCGAGGCGTTGTGTGCTTGTAGGTCAGCTATTTTCGCTGTTTTAAATCGTTCTGGACTTCCAAGGTTTGCACCCAACAACGACGATAAGCTTATTAGCTTTCCGTCTGGATAGGATCTCTCGCCGGGCCCTGAGCCATTGTACTTCCCCTTCCTCTTCTGTCCTTCAGTGCTCCTCTTTATTGAATGGATCCGGACAGGAGAGGAGGCTTATAGCCGGTGAAACAGAGGGAATCCTGAGCTGATGGTTTTCATAAGAGGCAAGAGGGATCAGAACTGGCAGGCGGCGATGCTGTTCCTGCTTAGCCGTCACACTGGTAATCACGTCCCCTGAAAAACCTCCATCCTCCAACGGTGTTTTCAATTGTGTCCTCACAGTGCTAAGTCTGTCTATTCCATCTTAAGCTAACTAAACAGGCAATTAATTCTTAACCACTCAAAGGTGGTGTTATACGTTTTGTTTAATACGTGTTAAATAGCACCATATTGTGATAGTAAGCATTGCTATAGAGCAGTGGTTCTCAAAACTTTAGCTCAAGACCTAAAAGGGAAATTAGACGTTTGCCCGGGACCCAAATTAGTGAAAATAGCAGATCTACAAGGTCACAACGTGTCTTTGCTTGTGGATTTGCTATTTTCACTACTTCTTAAACGTTTATTTTATTTTCATTCATGGTTATTGTAAATTGTTAGATTTTGTAATTTCATTTATGCAATACTCTATAAATAATATTTATCTGTGGAACTAAATAATAGGTAATGCCTACAATCCCAAATGCTTGTTAGGGTGGGGGGGTCCCCAGTTCAATTATGATTATTTTTGGGCGGTTGGCTGCCTGGGAAGATGCTATAGGAACCCTTGCTCTGCTGTGTATCAATGATTACAACATCAGAATACAAGGTGGGATGGCTAAATGTGCCCTGCCCATGGCTTGCTTCACCCGTCGACTAAATGTATGGTGGCTGGGGATCATGGTCGGGTTTTAACCTACCCTGTCAGGCTAAATTAATGAGGTAATTAAGGGATCAGGTGGAATTAGTGGTAGAAACCTTTAGGTCCCCTCAGGCAGGCGGATGTAGGCGGACGGTCAGCGTGGCAGGTTACAAGCTGGAGGACAGTCATGGCAAGGCAACACCAGTGGTGGAAGAAGTTAGTAAAGTACTAATACCGCAGCATAATAAAAGACTCTGTTACAAGTAAAGGTTCTCATAAATGAATAATTGAGCTAAAGTACAAACGAATTGGCATCAAATTGTACTTATAGTACCACAAGTAAAAGTACTCGTTATGCAGAAAGTCCCATTTCAGGTTTCAAAATGTATGCAAATCTCTTGAAAATTGTAGATCTATGACTCGCTGGCACCAGATGACGTTCGGTGACATTTGTCAGAAGAAGTGACTATATGCCATTTGGGGAGGGAGAGTGTGTCGCCATATTAGTTCCGTATTAGTAAATTAGCTGATTATTTACCTGTAATTTTTTTCAAATTCAAAACATAATTGAGTGGTGGCTTTGAAGCATTTTCTTTAAGAGTTTTAAGCCTTTAATACATTGGCAGCAATGATCAATTCATGCTCGTAGGGCCGAGGTAATTATCTTTCCCCCGCTCCCACCCAGACGCCTCCCGTGTCAATGATAGATACGTGTTGAGAGGGAGCCCCACTCACACGGTGGACACTGTAAAATGAGCCATTATTACTGAAGACCATAAACCATGCGTGTCCCTCTCGCGCATTCACGCTTTCATGCATTCATGTGTGTAGCCATAAAACTGTGCTCGCACGCACACAAGCGCACGCACACACCAACGCACGCGCACACACACACACACACCTGCAGGGTCAGAACAGCAATATTTCTCTCACGATACTGTACGTCGGCCTCATCGGCGCCTCCAGTCATCTGGATACTCCATACATCTGGCCAGCTCGTTTGTGCTTTCCGCACACCAGCATCCTTCATCAGCACGTCCACATAGGTAGAAGTGGAACGTCTTTTTGATCGATGCCTGTGTGTGTCTTCATACTGTAGGTTCAGGATTTGTGGTGCGTCCAGTTATTACTCTTGTCCGTGTGCAGTAAAGAAAGGGAAAGAGAGAACACAGGACAAGGCAAAGAAGACTATAGGAGGAGAAGAACTCCGGCACACTGTCAGTCAGGCACAACAGGAGGGAATAGAAACTAAACACACACAAAACACAAAGCAAGATTACTTTTCTATAAAGTGAAAAGGTGGGTCTTACGCATGTTTTTAAAAGTCCCTTGTGTGGGGGCAGAGTTGATCCTCAAAGGGAGGAAGTTCTGGATGGGTGCTACACCCACCCAGAAGTCAAACTAATGTTAGACATGATATGCAAGACAGACATATAGGGTTTAACCTAAATTATATACTTTGTCGTATGACAAAAAGTCAAAATACACTTTTTCACTTATATATAATGGCAATATAGGGACAGCATTAATGATATGTAGCCTGCGAGGTTAGTTCAGGCAGGTTCACTCGAGAGGTTATAGATGTATCTCCCCGCTCTTAATTGTCTGCTAATGTGGTGAGCAGGGAGTAATATTAGCAGAGCCTGAAGTGTGGTTGGGGAGGATATTCATATAGTATCTACCTTGCTTCTTTCTACATTGCCAAGATACTGTACATCCAAAATATCGGTAATCATTGTTATCTGTTGCTTCTGGAATGTTAGAATCATGTAATATTCTCTCTTCATTTCACAAGTGCATGGCTAAGCAGATCTCTAAATCACGCTTTTAACACATAAGCGAAAGTGAAAGTGTTGATTATGCCCAATAATGTTATTTCATTTGGAATGTGGAACGGCTCTATTCATCTTGTTGCCCTTTGAATGTGAAGGCGAGGGCCTTCATTTATGAATTACATTGTTAATATACTGTATATAATAACACCTTTAGTCATATTAACGGTATGTGAATATGTAAATCTTTACCCCAAAGATACAGCATGAGGAAAACTGGGGAGAATATTTGTTTCCATTAGGCTGAAAATAACTTTTATAGTTGAACTTGTAACAGAGTATCAGCACTGCAGTATTGATCCTTTTACTTAAAGGAGTAGTTCACCCCCAAAATTATTTTCTTTTTCCTATTGATTTCTCATGCCATGGAGACTTGAGTTCAATAATATCGTTTTGTATTTTTCACATTCCTAAGACAAACAATGGATTATAGTAAATTTACCCCCATTGATTCTGGATGGGGACCCGGATGCATTAGTCGCCATCCGGGTCCCCATCCGGAATCAATGAGGGTAAATTTACCATAATAATTCCATAATGTCTTAGGAATGCAACAAATACAAAAAAAATATTCAGTCTCCATGGTGTGAGTAATCAATAGAAAAAATGTCATTTTGGGGGTGAACTACTCCTTTAAGTAAAACATTGGAGTACTTTTTCCAACACTGGAATATGGATGCTGTGGATAGCCCTTTGGAAGACACATTTCCTTTTAGTCATCATTGCTTTGTTTTTATTTAGTTTTTATCAGTGAAAAAGTTAGTCGACGAACATTTTTCGCCATAGTTTTAGTCGACGAAATCAACACGGGTTACTTTGTCCCCGCGTTTGTCCTCGTGATGCCAGCCAGTGAGGTTGGTTGACTCCTGCAGGCTCCACTTCCTCTCTTCTCTGGCTAATGACAAGAGACCCGCCGAGTGTCTCTCTCTCTCTCTCTCTCTCTCTCTCTGTCTCTCTCTCTTCTCTCTCTCTCTCTGTGTCTCTCGTCCTCTGCTGCGTGGGTTACCCACGTCATGACACCTGCCAGAGAACAGTAGAGACAGGAACAGAGTTGACATCTCATTCTCACCCACACATAACGACCCCTACGCCCCCCACCCCACCCCCTGTTCTCCGCTCCTCCAGTGGCGTCAGTTCAGAAAAAGCCTGGTGACCTCTGCCAACTTGAAGACCAGGTGCAATGTACAGGGGCGTCAATTGGGTATGGCAGGGGTATGCAGCTGCCATACCCTGGGTCCAGGGGGGGGGGGGGGGGGGGGGGGAATAAAAGTTACTTTTAAATATAAATCCATGAATGTCTCTATGTCTATCTGTGCTGGTTATTATGTTGTTAAATTACAGTAAAATAATACAAATGCAAAATGTAACAAAATGGTCACTTTAACAAGTTATTACAATTATATTCTCCACACTTGTATTCTCCCTATCTTGACAAGATGGTATATGTATATGTGGCACGTTTACTAACATGCTAAGTTTAGCTGCACTTGAAAAACCATATTCCAGGCTGCCATATCCAGCCCAAGAAACCGTAGAAACCTGTGTAAAAAACTGACATTGTGAAAATAGCCGATCTACATGCTCACACCGCCTCGCAGAGCGAGGCGTTGTGAGTATGTAGATCTGCTATTTTCACAATAGAACCGTGTTATCCAAAATGTAATGCCTATTTTCCATGAGGACTCCCTTCTTTGCCATACCCTAGGTTTTGCTGAACCGACGCCACTGGCAATGTACCAGACAAGTGGACGAGGTTCAACCCAACAACCTTGTCATCCCGGGTCGTGTTGTCCGGCAACGTCTGGGGATGCTGGGGGGGCCCGGGGACACAGGGGGGCACGGGTCATTGTCTTATCTGACATTTACATGTGACACTGTGTGTGTGTGTGTGTGTGTGTGTGTGTGTGTGTGTGTGTGTGTGTGTGTGTGTGTGTGTGTGTGTGTGTGTGTGTGTGTGTGTGTGTGTGTGTGTGTGTGTGTGTGTGTGTGTGTGTGTGTGTGTGTGTGTGTGTGTGTGTGTGTGTGTGTGTGTGCATGAGAGAGAGAGAGAGAGAGAGAGAGAGAGAGTTTGAGTGTGTGTTTTATTTCAGGCTCAGTGAACTGAAGGAAAATGACATTTAATTACAGGAGAGCAGTCACGCGGTTCGGCTAATTACGATCCCGGGAGTTCAGTCATCATATCTAATTAACTTTCACTTTCATGAAAGCTTAATGCAGCGCCACAGCCAGGCGCCGCGCGCACCACTCCTCAGGAATATTGACAAGTTCTTCGGAAATTAATTTCAAAGTAAGTCCGACGCCTCATATCCCCCCCACCCCCCTTCTCATTTTCTCTCTCTTTTTCAACTCCCTCATTTGCGAAATGAAAGGCTTAGCCCGATTTATATTTAGCAGAAAACAGCAGATCTACATGCTCGTGACCCGCCGCGCTGCGACGCGTTGTGATCTTGCGCATCGGCAATGTTCGGTGCACGACCCTCGCTCGCAAGTGTAAACTCTAAGGCTTCACGTTCTAATGTTTCATTCCCATAACATCCCTTTGTGTGTCTTTCGACAGGCTTTGCCCTTCGACTATATTGTTGAGATAGTTTATGCTATGATCGCATGATATTTATGCTGTGATTAAAGGACGGGAGCATATCCATAATTGATCCATCCCCCGCCGTATTATGCTTAAAATGGAAAAAGGATGCAATCAATCACTATGCGTTGGCGGAGCCGGTCCGCACATCTGCATTGATTGCTTATAGGTATGCAATATAGGCACATTCATTTCCATCACGACGCCCTCAGAGGGCAATCAATTCGTTATTATGCTTTGCCCTTGAACCGCGCGCTAGTTATTGTGTTTACTGAAGCGTGAGGCCTGAAAGAGCACGCCCCGGCTCCTCCGTGTGGGACTACGGCTTTTACGATGATGCAGTGGTGGAAAAAAAATTACTTGCATATGTTTACCTACGTAAAAGTATCAATACTGCAATGTAGAACAGTGGTTCTCAACCTTTTCAGGCTGCGACCCCCAAAATAATCATATTTGAACTGGGGATCCCCCACCCTGCACAAGCAATTTTAGGAGTTGGCATTACATTTAGTTTGACTCGATCTTTTCCTTTGTGAAAATAGCAGATCTACATGCTCACAACGCCTCGTTGTGAGCATGTAGATCGGCTATTTTCACAATTTTCGCCTCTAATATTTAACAATTTGACCAATGTTTGACCAGAGGTACTATAAAGGTGACGCCTCTGCTGCAGTCCCCAACCTCGCTGCTAGAGGGACTTGTCACGTCAAACGTGGACGAACCTCATCCTGTCAAACATGAGGGCCTGTGAAATTCATGGCTGGGCAGACACAGGAGTCACTCTTGTGTTTCAGACGCAGGTTATCTTGTGTGTGTGCGTGCGTGCGTGTGTGCGTGCGTGCGTACGTGCGTGCGTGCGTGCGTGCGTGTTTTTACGCTCGGTTTAAAACAGTATGTTTTCTGGAAAACGTATGTTGCTACAGTACATAGCTAAAACGCAAGTGTGGTTCTGCGCAGGTGTTTTAGTCCCCTGTCCCTCCTACTCTTCATGCTGATGTAGGATGGGAATGTAGAATGTAGGGGTGATGTCTCGCAACCTGAGACCTGGGGTTGTACCTGAGTAGCAGCCAGAGTGCTAATTGGCTGTTTGAAATCCCCCAGTGAGGCCCAGGCACTTTAAAGGTCAGCTACACTCATAAAATAGAGTGCTCACTTGTTTTGTTTTTATTAACAAGCTTGACACTCGTGGCCCAGAAAAAAAAAACAGGGCGCTGTTGGCAGTGGCCCTATAGTTAGAGAAATAAATACGTCACAAATATTAGTTTTGCAGGTCACTTTGCCCTTAACAAAACACGTATTGTGTGTTGTAATTGTGTATAAATGGCCCATAATTACCGGGCCCAGTGGTATACAGACAGTGGAAATCACTTAATTGGGCCGCATTCGTCGCCATCCCACTTTTTTCTCATTATGCGCTTTTATCGCCTCGCCAGGGCCTGAACACAAGACCAGCGTACCTGAAAACAAGACCAGTGTACCTGAAAAGCAGTGGTGTAAAGTAACTACAGTTAGTACATTATTGCGGCCGTAGGTCGCAGTTTAGTATCAAAACCTCCACCGGCCGTCCGTCGGTCGGTCGGTCGGTCACACGTCACACGTCACACCTTTGCCCTGCTCATATCTCCGCATCAGTATGACATCACACCACATGTGTACACAAACCTTTGTGTACGTTGCTGTGGCAACAGTCTGTTGTTGCTGGTCTGTTAGTGTACGTTAGCAACCACCTTAGCAACCATGGTTTTACCCTAGCAACCAACTGTTTACCCTAGCAACCAACTGTTTACCATAGCAACCATGTTTTTTTTACCCTAGCAACCAACTGTTTACCATAGCAACCATTTTTTTACCCTAGCAACCAACTGTTTACCATAGCAACCATGTTTTTTTTACCTTAGCAACCAACTGTTTACCATAGCAACCATGTTTTTTACCCTACATCCCTCCATATATGGAGATAACCGACGAATCTCACTAAGTCTGACCTCACAAGCCCCATATTTGGACACGAACAACATATAACTCCATATATAGAGACATAGCTGCTGACATCAGTATGACATCACACTGCTGACATCAGTATGACATCACACCGTACACAAATGACCCTTATATAAGACCGGCATTATCTACCGACAGATTTCACGATGTAAAGTCCAGTTCAACATTTCAAACACCAAAAATGGTAAAATACCAAACAATACAGGTTCTCAGGGTTCTTGAAGATCAAGAGTCTTGGTCAACTACTGCACTGATCATCTATCTATAAATGCGACAAATCTCTGCGTGTATGTATCTCTGCGTGTATGTAACCCGCGTATCTCGAGAACCGTTCGTCCCACCGGCTTCAGATTCGGCACGCGCGTTCCCCGACGCGGAGTGCAGTGCCGAGCCTCGACCCGACCCGACGCACGGTTTTCCGAAACCGGCGCAAAACGTTCGGAATCTCCTTATGCAGAGCTGATTGTTGACATCAGGCTGTTCCGGAGGAAATCGGCGCAAGCGCTGACTCATTGTGACATCATTGTGACATCACTTCATAAAAGGCTCTGACATCACGTACTCCACATGAGTCAACAAAAAATCTCTGTGAATGTGTATGTATGTATGTAATCCGCTTATCTCGAGAACCCTTCTTCCCACCGGCACGCGCGTTCTCCAGATATGGGCATAAAATGAATGCCCGTATGCGGAGCTGATGTCTGACATCAGAGTTTTCCGCAACCGGTACTGTGTGTGCAGAGATCTCCATATATGGGCATAAGGGGACAAAGGCAAACAGATGGTCAAAACGGGTCCTATGACAACAGGTATATTGGGGTTTGCATTAAAGGGTGGGGACAAAGGCAAACAGATAGATGGTCAAAACGTGTCCTATGACAACAGGTATATTGGGGTTTGCATTAATGGGGTCCGCTCCAAAAAAGATAAAGAAAATAAAAGAGACAAGACAAACATAAGACAAGCAACAAAGCGTGGGACTGGGAGGATGACTTGAATGATGCAGATTTAAGCAGGCTGCGTATTCTGCTTAAAGAAGAAACAAACAAAAAGCGACAGAGATCTCATATATGGGCATAAAATGGACGCATATAAACAGATATCTCCATATGCTTAAAGAAGAAACAAACAAAAAGCGACAGAGATCTCATATATGGGCATAAAATGGACGCAGATAAAAAGATATCTCCATATATGGCATATATGGGCATAAAATGGACGCAGAATCACAAAGATCTCCATATACGGGCATAAAGGGACACAGACAGACAGATACAGAGATCTCCATATATGGGCATAAAATGGATGCAAATAGACAGATATCTCCATATATGGCCATATATGGGCATAAAATGGACCCAGGATTATATCTGCAGTGATCTCCATATATGGACATAAAATGGACACCGACAGACAGACAGATACAGATATCTCCATATATGGGCAGGGTTGTTAAGTAACGGATTACATGTAACGGGATTACATAATCAGATTACAAAAAACTGGTAATTTGTAAAGTCTCAGGTTACATTTTAAAATGTGTAATCTGGATTACAGTAACGGATCTGAATGATGGGGGTTACATGCTGGATTACATTCTCCCCTTGCCCTCATCAATTTTACAAATAAGTTATAACGCCAAACAATAAAATAATCAAGTCGAATCAACGTAAAGTACTGCCACTTTGTTTAAGTAAAATTCTGTTGTCCTTTTCCTAATTTCATAGGCTCAATATTCTTGTCTAGTTATCAATGGTAAAACTTGTTTTATTTAATTAAAGAGAGTTTTGCTAAAAAGTAATCCAAAAGTAACTGAAAGTAACTAGCAGTTACTTTTTAAATTGTGATAATCAGATTACGTTACTGACTACATTTTCTTTGCAAGTAACTTGTAACTGTAGGGGATTCCTTTTTAAAAGTAACCCTAACAACCCTGTATATGGGCATAAATGGACACAGGCAAACAGATGGTCAAGACGGGTCCTATGACAACAGGTATAATGGGGTTTGCATTAAAGGGCGGGGCATCCATTCCCTATTTACATCGTTCCCGAGTTGGCCAGGTCGCCGACTAGACGCTGGGCCGCCCAACTTCTAGTTTATACAATTCAGCTGTGTTTGCTCGTGTCATCATGATGAGGTCATAAATCAGCCATGCCAAATATAGATTTTACGGGTTTACATGCTTACTCAGTTATTCGTTATGTGAAAGTCCTATGACGTCTATGATATCTGACATCATCATACATACATTCCCTTTTATGCCCATAAATGGAGATCCCCTCTGTAGAACCAGCCACTGACATCACTGTAATGTCAGGGGAACCAAATCCCTTTTATGCCCATATATGGAGATCCCTGTGATGCCAGGGGAACCAACTCCCTTTTATGCCCATATATGGAGATATGGAGATCCCCGTGTTGCCAGGGTAACCAAATCCATTTTATGCCCATATATGGAGATCCCTGTGATGCCAGAGGAACCAAATCCCTTTTACGCCCATATATGGAGATCCCTTATGTCATCAATATTAAGCCCATATCTGTGAATATCTATGGGTACCAGATGTCTCCATATATGGTTAAATGGTCCGATATACATCACTGGCCAGAAGACCAAGAAATGGTGCAACCTCGCCCTTTGCTTTTCTCCCTTAGGCATCTTACTGGTAGGTAGTTTAATGAGGAATGCAGTATGGTGGTAGGTAGGTATGGCCTTTGATGTAAGATTTTCACTTTCTAGGATAACTATATTTGCTATTCCCAGATGATGCCCTTTTAGGGTACCCCTCATGCCCATATATGGAGATCCCCAGGCTTTACTAATTAACATAAGTTTTATGCCCATATATGGAGATCATTGTCCCAATGTCATCAGATATATGGGCATAAATGGACACAGGCAAACTAGATGGGCTGTATGGATATCCAGATGTGTGATGTAAGTGTTTTATTCCAAATGTGGCACCCCACAGACATATTTCCAGAAACAAAATCCCTTTCATGCCCATATATGGAGATTTCTGATGTCATCAATCCCAGGCCCTGTAAAAAACATGGTTGCTATGGTAAACAGTTGGTTGCTAGGGTAAACAGTTGGTTGCTAGGGTAAGAAAACATGGTTGCTATGGTAAACAATTGGTTGCTAGGGTAAACAGTTGGTTGCTAGGGTAAAAAAAAACATGGTTGCTGTGGTAAACAGTTGTTTGCTAGGGTAAACAGTTGGTTGCTAAGGTAAAAAACATGGTTGCTATGGTAAACAGTTGGTTAGTAGGGTAAACCTTCAATGATTTTGACATCTTGTTACTAATCTGTCGGTAGATAATGCCGGTCTTATATAAGGGTCATTTGTGTACGGTGTGATGTCATACTGATGTCAGCAGTGTGACAGGAGATAAGCGACCAACGGTCGCTTATCTCCCGATTAGGGAGTCTTACTGGTACTTAAGTACTGTGCACAAGTAAAATGTTTAGTTATTTGTAATTTCCTTGAGTATTTCCAATTTCCAATGCTTTTACTTCTACTCCACTATACACCTCAGATCCAATATTGTTGAGACCGTGAGGTCGCAGTTAGTATGAAAGCCTCCACCTCCTGTCCGGCGTCCATCACTCACGCTATCCGTCACGCTAGTCACGGTCACGCTAATCACGGTCACGCTAATACACCTCCAGCTGCTCACTCACTGCTCACTAACGTAAAGCAGCTGCATGTGTGAAGTTAGAGGAACGTTTTTTAATGCTTTCTGGTGTCGGATCGGTGATGTTGTTTCAGCATCTCCTAATGGTTGCTTCTCGTCATTAGGGATTTCAAAACTTTAGTTACTAACCTGGCTACTTTGTAGATTTTGATTATTATTATGCATTAACAACTTCAGCCTTATACACATTTCGGCCATTCGTATAGGCGACACATTGTGAACTTGTAGATCCGGTATTTTCAAAAGATATGAGATAAGAGTTGAATGGGACATTCTGCATAAGGGCACAGTCGCACCGCACTTGTATTCTACCTTTGAGGGTGGATTCTGTCAATGCACCCGATTTCTGCAAAAAAGAAAAAGAAAAAAACACTCCATTCCCATTGAAATGCATTAGCAGAATCCGCCCTCATAGGTAGAATAAAAGTGTGACTGTTCCCATATCAGTACTTTTACTTTTGGTAGGCTAAAACTGCCAAACTCGTTTGCACTTTTACTCAAGTACATTTTGAAATACGGATTTTTCTTGTAACAAAGTATTTCTACATTGCAGTACTGTAAGAAATGTGAGCACTTTTTTCCCACCACAACGAGCGCACTGTATCTCAGTAATGATGACACAACATTCCAAGCGCATGCGGTCTTTGTGATTTAGCATCACACTTACCTATCATATCCCCCCCCCCCCCTCGTGGCAACGGAGACGTGAAAAATGTTTGCGGGGCCGCCGTAATGCTGCAAACATCAGCGAACCGCACAAGGAGGATTAATGCCTCTTCTCGCTTTTATTATGCTGTCCTTACCGTCCTTCGCCGGCCGGCCATTCATCCTTGTAAGATGTAAGATCTGTTCTCAGTCCGCGTGCGCGAGTGTGTGTGTGTGTGTGTGTGTGTGTGTGTGTGTGTGTGTGTGTGTGTGTGTGTGTGTGTGTGTGTGTGTGTGTGTGTGTGTGTGTGTGTGTGTGTGTGTGTGTGTGTGTGTGTGTGTGTGTGTGTGTGTGTGTGTGTACTTGTAGTGGCTAAAATGTCCACACAAGCAGGGGTGTCGCACGAAATTCTGGGCCCTGCGTACAAGGATTCACTGCGGGCCCCCCATGAATGTTCTTCATATTTTGTGCTTTAACTATTGAAAAAATAGCAGATATACAAGCTCACAGCGCGGCACCGCTTGTATATCTGCTATTTTGAAAAATCTTGAACATTTGTGCAAGTCTTTGAATATTTCAAATCCATCTAAGGTTTTTTGAAAAACCTATGTTTCATGTGAAGGACCCCCAATATGGCCACGCCCATCTCAAAATATTTAGTTCCAGGGACCCCCCAGAAGCAAACATTTTTGTTACAAATGTCTGCTTAAAAAATACATGTATTCAAAGATTTGCACACATTTTCACGACTTTTCAAAAATAGCTACAAGCTCGCAGCGTGGCACTCGGGCCGCGCTGTGAGCTTGTATATCTGCGATTTAAAATATAAAATACACATTGTGAGGACAGTTTCCCTGGTCTTCACAAAATAATTTGTTGTTTTATGCTGGAAAAAGAAAGTTGGGGAGTTGCTTATTAGTTATTTGAAGAAGCGTTTAGTTAGTGTTAAGTTTGCTTTATAGATTTTAGAGGTTAGGTTTAGGGTCGGGGTTGTTCGGGGAGTTTCCTGATTAAGAGCACTGTGAGCTTATAGATCGGTCTGACACCTTCTCGCAACTAATGTAACTCAGGCTTCATGGTTATAGGGTTAAAAATGACAAAGGATAATGTAAAAATTGCACTTTCTACATCAGTGGTTCTTTTTATGATCTTACATTTTGACGTCCTCAGGAATACTGTAATACCAACGCGTGTGTGTGTGTGTGTGTGTGTGTGTGTGTGTGTGTGTGTGTGTGTGTGTGTGTGTGTGTGTGTGTGTGTGTGTGTGTGTGTGTGTGTGTGTGTGTGTGTGTGTGTGTGTGTGTGTGTGTGTGTGTGTGTGTGTGTGTGCGCGTGTGCGTGCGCGTGCGTGCGTGCGTTTTGCAGTCATCTCTTGCATGTTCCTGTACACAAGTGCACGCAGGCATACTGTACGCGCATAGTTGTGGAGGTCGGCTTTCTTGTTTTTGTGCGTTATCTCTCTGCACATGCCTGTATTCTGTACATGTGTGGTTTGCCTGCACAGTATAGTGTATTACTATATCTGTGTGTGTATATACTATATTATGTTCTACTCTATTTTCATATCTGGGAGTTGGATCATGTTCCTGTCTCAATATTCCTGTTTGTGTGTGTGCGTGTACACTCAATCACACGCTTGAGTGTGTGCTTGCGTGTGTGTGTGTGTGTGTGTGTGTGTGTGTGTGTGTGTGTGTGTGTGTGTGTGTGTGTGTGTGTGTGTGTGTGTGTGTGTGTGTGTGTGTGTGTGTGTGTGTGTGTGTGTGTGTGTGTGTGTGTGTGTGTGTGTGCAGGGGCGTCACACTGGGGGGGAAAGTGGGACTGAGATACTAGGGGCCAAGGTGGAGGGGCCTTAATTATTTTATACTTTAGCTATTGAAAAATAGCAAATATACAAGCTCACAGCGCGGCACAGAAAAGAAAAAAACCTTAGAAGGATTTACTGGATATTTATAGAATCGTGTCAAAAATATTCAAAGACCTGCACACATTTTCAAGATTTTTCAAAAATAGCAGATCTACAACCTCGCAGCACGGCACTCGGTGCCGCGCTGTGAGCTTGTATATCTGCTATTTTTCAATGGTTAAAGCACAAAATAATGCATAAAAATGTGTTCCCATTCCCACAGTGAATCCTTTTACCCAGGGCCCAGAATTTGGTATGACACCCCTGTGTGTGTGTGTGTGTGTGTGTGTGTGTGTGTGTGTGTGTGTGTGTGTGTGCATGAACCTAAAGTTCATTCCGGAGGACGTTAAATCTCTCTCTCTCTCTCTCTCTCTCTCTCTCTCTCTCTCAGGGGTGTCGCACCAAATTCTGGGCCCTGGGTACAAGGATTCACTGCGGGCCCCCCATGAATGTTCTTCATATTTTGTGCTTTAACTATTGAAACATAGCAGATATACAAGCTCACAAGCGGCAAGCTCGTAGATCTGCTATTTTTGAAAAAAACTTGAACATTTGGGCAAGTTTTTTTGTGAAGGACCCCCAAAATGATATGTATTTGGCCACGCCCCACACACACACACACACACACACACACACACACACACACACACACACACACACACACACACACACACATTTTCACGACTTTTCAAAAATAGCAGATATGTGAGCTTGTATATCTGCTGTTTTAAATAGCTAAAGTATAAAACAATTAAGGCCCTTCCTCCACCTTGGGCCCTAGTAACTCAGTCCCACTCCCCCCCCCCCCCCCCCCCCTCCCCTTGTGACGCCCCTGCTCTCACTCTCTCTCTCTTGTCCTATCAATCTATCGATGTGGCACCTGCGCTGGCGGCCGTGCGCCCCGGGGGGACCGACGTGGTAGACGACCCTGCCACCCAGACCCCTCGTCCCACCGCGCTGGAATGCTAATGGGGATGCAGATGGCTTTGTCAGTTTAGGCCACCTCAGCAGGCATTGATCCACTCAGAGCGGCCTGCGCCCGGGTCCTTCTATACACGCCACCCCGTTGACTGATGGGAGTGTCACCTCTGAATGAGGGGAGATCGGGACACGTCAGCCCCCCCCCCTCCCACACACACACACACACACACACACACACACACACACACACACCACCTCCACCAGTGGCGTCAGTTCAGCAAAAGCTAGGGCATGGCAAAGATGGGAGTCCTCTGCGGGAGTGTGCAGGTTTTGTCCGTTTTTTCCCCAGGTTTCTACGGTTTCTTGGGCTGGATATGGCAGCCTTGGCATGTTAGTAAACCTGCCACAATTAACAATAATGCATGGCACCTGTGCAGCTGACCTGCGGAACCTGGGAATATACAATTTTGTCAAGATGGGGAGAATAAAATGTGGAGAATATAATTAATACCTTGTTAAAGTGACCAGTTTGTAAAATGTTGCATTTTCTAGTTATTTTACTGTAATTTAACAACATAATAACCAGCACAGATAAAGACAAAGACAGACAAAGAGACATTCATGGATTTATATTTAAAAGCAATGTTTATTTTCCCCCCTGGACCCAGGGTATAGGGCAGCTGCATACCCCTGCCATACCCAATTGACGCCCCTGACCACCACCCACCAAACATCCACCGATCTGGAGCTTTCTCACTATTCTTCACACTGGCCTTAACAAGTTAAGAAGACCTGAGGCTGATTCTACGAATGATTTCTTTAAACCAGTGGTTTTACAAAAAAAAGTCATGCCAAGGAGTAAGGACCCCTAAAATGACGCCAAGGACATACCCTCTTGAGAATGTGTCGTGCCCGTTTCGTGTTAAAAAATTCAAATTATTAAAAAATGTTCAAACACAGTTTCATAGCTGAGAATACACAGGAGTCACTTCTTGTGTTTCACAGGCAGATTATCTCTTCTTCTTCTTTCGTGTGTCATCATCAGATGTCCAGATCAGTAGCGTACAGCCACACCCTCGTCTCAGGTCCCACATGGAAGAGGCTGGCCTCCGAGGGTGGTTTATACAGAGGACAGGCGTTGATTATGTGGTCAGCGGTCTGCTCTGGCTCCCCACACTCTCATGCTCCTACGTCCGCCAAGCCCCACTTTGAAGTGTCCGACCCCAGTTCTCAGGCGGTTCAGCAGAGTCCATTGCAGGCGTGGCAGTTCCTCTCCTTTGATGCCGCCTCCCGGGTCCTGGATGTAACTGTGGATGCGAGTGGCCTGGCCACTTCCATGCTTCTATCCACAAGTTTCCGCGGGAGTTTACTGGAGACTATCAGGACCAAACTTCCGGGTTTAACAGCAGACATACAAGCTCACGTCGCGTCGCAGATGCAACCCGTTGTGAGCTTGTAAATCGGCGGCGGAACCTCGGTGCAGACGTTTGCGCAATGCACTATGGGGCGTAGGAAACTCGTGGATAGACAGGTCCTCAGGGGTGGACCTGAGCATATCTTGTGTCGCCCTGCTGTACGGCCCGGGTGTCGGGACTTGAGTCTATTTAGAGGCAGCACTGTTGTGGTGGTGCTGTGCAGGATATTCCAGATTATCTCTTGTGGGTTATATAAAAACACTACGGTTTAAAACGGTAATGTTGTCTGGTGTGACAGATAACAGTGAGGCCACGGCAGACTTAACTCGTGTTTTGAGCCAACTCCCTCCTCACACTGTCAGGGAATCCCAGAAGGACTGCTTCGTATAACCGGGGCAGGTCTTTGTGGACAGTAATATTAATATATTGTGGTGATCAATTTTTTTTTTAACAATGGCCTAACCATTAAAACCGGGCTTTTGCGTTTTAATGATTCAACTTTCCCTGTTGTTACACTTGACTTAATAATTATGTTAATGATATCATACAGAGATAGGGAGGGAGGGGTACATTTTGATGTATGATGATTACGTTTAGGGCTAAGGATAAATCCCCCTGGGAGGTGATATTTGCGTGAACTTTGACATTAACAGAATGAGTACTTGATGTTAATGGAAATGAAAATGAGAGTTAAGCCCAGGTTCTTTACATATTGGTTACTAGTGGCTTTTAGAAAGGGCTTCACAACTCAGTGAAGAATAATTGTTTCACAACATTTCTCCCGTCGTCTTCTCTGAGATATGCAAGGACACACTATAAACTGTTATAAAGTTGGCATGGAAGTGAATGAGAAAGTCTGTCATTACTCAACCTGCCACTGTAAGCAGTTCTGCTCAAAGTTCATAGCTTGTTTTGTTTGTGCTGAAAAAAAAAGGCGGAAAGCCCTTAACCACTTTTTTGGTGGCTGTGATTTAGCAAACAAACTAAATATAACAGATCTACAAGCTGAGCCTGTAGTTTCTCTATTTCCAAAATAAGGCTTCAACACTGGATTATTTTTTCTCCCGCACCGGCACTAATAGTCCGAGCATTTCAGGCAAACATCGTGCACTTTATGAAAGAAGCATGAAATTTGGCACACAGTTAGAACATGCCATATGGAACATTTTTGGCTATAGGGGCATCGCAGATTTGTCTTGGGAAACTTGTGGGAGCCAATCAAAGTTGCTCTCATAGACTTTACTATAGAGTCAAATAATACAAAAAATAAATATGCTTTAAGTAGCATGTGAGGGGTCAAACTAGGTGTTATTCGGGATTCTGAATCCAATGCAAGCATTTGTTTTGCATTCCTTTCCGAGAATTCCTTTCCGAGAAACGGCCGCCACCAAAACTTTGAAAAGTGATGACTCATCACTAAACCATAGTTTTATGGGGTCCGTTTTTAGCCCAAGGAATGTTTTTCCTGCAAAACACCTCTTTGCCCTGCTCCCTACCTCTTTGCCCACCACTGGCCCCTAGCGTTGTGCTTAGGGTCCTTGGGAAACGCCCAGTCGCAGAAGAGCGACACAAACAAACAACACATAAACAGAGACTCAACGTGATAAGAAGTCAAAACTATAAGGCAGTCCTGCTACCAAAAATAACGAACACCTGCAGGAGTTACATTTAGTTTAACTCGGTTCCACAGGTAAATATTGTGTAAATAGCCAAACAAAGCTCACACCGCTTCACAATGCGAGCCATTGAGCTTGTATATCAGCAATTTTCATGTGTGACCAGTATAGTATAGTTTGTTTATCACTTTTATTGATGCAGTAATGGTATTCTTTCTTTCTTTCTTTCTTTCTTTCTTTCTTTCTTTCTTTCTTTCTTTTGGCAGTTACACTTTTTTACATTATAATTTTGTCCTTTTTGTTCCAGTTCCAAACCAACTTTTAGGGTTCAGAACCAAATCATTTTCAGTGCAAAGTGGTTAAAAATTAGGCTGGAAAAAAGTACCGCACCGGTTCAACCCCGGTGGAAAAGGGGCCATAGAGTGTAAGTGGTTAAACATCGCTTTGATATCAACTATTTTAATCTGACAGACCCACTGTATCAATGATGACAGACAGCGAACAAATGTTGATGTGTGAGCTGTCACTCACTGTCACATTGTGTGTTTGTGTGTGTGTGCGCGACTCGAGCGTCGATATCTGCCTACGTGTGTGTGAGCAAGTATGCATACTCTGTCTATTTGCCTGTAAATGGTAATCGGTGGTGGTGTCTGCGTTTGTTTATCCTGTAGGGATATGGTGTGTGCGTGTGTGTGTGTGCGCACGGCACCAGGTGCTCTGGTATTTTATGTCATGCTCAGCTGCCTCTCGGGAGCCTGTGTGTCAATCATGGCGATCAGAGGCAGAGATGACATGAAACAGTCATGTTGGATGACTGAGCCTGTTCCCTGGCCAGCCTCACTGTGATCCAGATAAGAGGGAGAGGGAGAGAGACAGGGACGTGCAGAGAGGCAGGGGCTGAAATTTCTAAAATGGCCTTTTGGTGAAAATATTGAAAATAGCAGATCTCCAAGCTCACAACGCGTCACGCTGCGACGCGTTGTGAGCTTGGAGGTCGGCTATTTTCAGTGCTTGATACCACACTGAACTAAGCATTATCAAGTCAATACTGCATGGAGATGTGGCGTAACGGCATGAATTTCTACACAGAGAGGGCAATTCTTTCAACATAAGATGCTATAAGTTCAGGAGTGTTTGGACAAGGCAATTCTCTTGAATGCTGCCTTTAGGTGTGGCATGGAAAGGGGGGGCATTTGGATTTATTTCAGATTAGTAAAAACATGCATTCATGGTCTGGAGAGGGCACTTTTTACAGACGGATAAAAGGGCAGGGGCTCAAGCCCCCTTTGATGTGTATGTGTGCCTGGAGAGAGAGAGGGAGAGGGAGAGGGAGAGGGAGAGAGCAAACGCAATACCGTACACTTGTTGGTGCCAAATGTCCCATGGCATTGACAGTAGAATATGTTTTTTTTTTCATGATTAGAAAAGATAAAGATAACCACTTAACCAACCAAGCTTTTCTGTTATTGTTAGGAGAGCTTTCACAGAAAATAGCCCGTCGACAAGTTCATGGTTGTGAGCTTGTCGATCTTCTATTTTCAGGGGCATGATAGCCCCTGGGGGTTAAATATTCCTATAAAAATATTCCTATAAAGAAATAAAATAATAAAGGAGCTGGGAACTTCTCCTTTGGTCCAGCCATTCCTGGCACACGTGAGAATGGTCCAGTGAAGGCACAGTCTGCCAATTGTTATTTATTAAAATAAATGTTACCCTCTAACACAGGGGTCTTCAACAGGGGGTCCGGGACCCCTAGGGGGTCCTCAGAGTTACTACAGGGGGTCCTCCAAATCTTTGTGTGATAGAAGCTTTTTTTCTCCTTTTCTATATTAACCACTTGAACGCTAGTGTCGATATTCCGAGAACAAGTATTGACGGTTCAAGTGGTTAAATATCTGAAATTGACATGAATCCAAAATATACTGATAGTGCTGTCAAACAATGAAACTACTGTATATGGAATCTATGAACAGGTTGTGGGGGTCCCTGCTTCATCTCTCTCTCAACTAAGGGGACCTTGGCCTGAAAACGTTGAAGACCCCTGCTCTAACACTAACGTTGGGTGAAATTCACCCGAACACCTGCCTTTAGAGAAAAAAAACTAACAAAACAGGGATGGAGGCAAGGAAACAAAACTGTGTGTGCACCCACACCACCAGTAGACCGAGGAAGATCGGCTAGCTGCTCCGTTTATTTTCAAATCGGCTTTATGTTTCAGTCCTATAACTTTTGAACCGTACGGGTCATACAATCTTTCAATTCCTGAATTTGTTCGATCGTGACGCAACTTGCCATAGAAAAAAAGAATGTTGATGTCAAACGTGTGTGTGTGTTAGAGGAGGAGGTTATGAGGTTATGTATGGCAATTTTCACTGAGGAAAAATTGCAGATACATTCGCATTATGTTGTTGGCTTATACAGTAGGCCTATACCGGTGGTGGGCTGGGCATGGCTATATATCCATCATTGTTCCTTCTGAATGCTAATGCACTGGGGTGCATAACCTGCATTTCCTGCATGCTGCCTTGCTGAGACGGGCACCGTTTAGCACTGTCAGCCCCCCCCCACACACACACGCACCACCTCCACTTACTGAATAATAAAAGGTCAGGCAATCAGGCATCTGGAAGGACAGCTAATTTGTCATCGCCCCTGACGGACGTGTCCGATCTTGTCCGCGGGGCTTGATACCACGACCAGAGGAGGTAAAGGTTAAGAGATTCAAGAGGAACTCGCACCCTGCTTATCCTTCCTTCTCTCCTCCCTCCTTCACCTCATGTCCAATCCTATCTGCCGTCCGCTCTCCCTTTAACACCGCCACCCATCCACCCACCAACCCGCTCCGCTGTCCATCGCTCCCAACAAGTAACACGCAACGGAGCAGGACATTCAATCCTGTCGCCGGCAGTGGTGGAAAAAGTACTCACATTCTTTACTTAAAGGACCATTTCACCTCTGGGACAACCAGGATCTTATTTTATTGTTGTTTGGGACACAATCAACAAAATCCTTATATTTATATTTTTGTGTTTTTAGATATTTTAGTATTTCAGCAAGCAACAACTGGTCATATGATGCATTTTGCACATGCTTGTGTGCGTACGTGCGTATGCGTGTGTGTGTCCTGCTGTAGTGGTTGATGGCACTGGTTAATGGAGAGTTGGAATGACAGAGCCATGTCAGACATGCTTTAATCTACATCTCAGACAGACAGTTGTAACCTTTTAGTCCAAACAACTTGTACTTCATCTGCCTCTCTCTCTCTCTCTCTCTCTCTCTCTCTCTCTCTCTCTCTCTCTCTCTCTCTCTCTCTGTCTACTCTCGCTCAATCCGTCGCTACGGTGTAGGAATTGAACCGACCTTCTCATGCAGAGGTCAATTGAGTCAATGAGTGATCATAACATTACTAATAATAACAGTCTTTATTGTCCCCTCAGGGATGTTCATTTTCACAGTCTGTTCCAGAAAAATACATAACCATATTATAGCACAAAACAACATAAAACATAATAACGTAATACCAAGACTTTTTATACCACGATTTTGTAACCCATTTTTCACCAATTGCGTAAACTGTAATCCTGGGCGCTGCTCTCCCTCTGCCAGCTCTTGCTTCCTTCAATGCATGAGTGGACACGCCGCTTCTTATCACCTGACGGGGGAGTTTCCCTGGTAGGAGGCAGCATGTGGAAGGAACACATTATTCCAACCAGTTCCTTTCCCCTCCATCAGGTGCCCTGGGCTGAGGCAGTATAGAGACCAGGATTACTGCATGTTTTTTTGTGAGGGTACCTACCATAGGGGACACAGGGAAAACATGCAAAAACTCCACACTGAAAGGCCCTTTTGCCAACCTCAGCTAAGGTATGGGCACTGATGATGCGGAGGAGAGAGCACGTCCCCAGAGCCCACAGCGTCCCCGGTTTGCTGGCGGGAATCGAACCCAGGACCCTCTAGCTGTGAGGAGACAGCGCTACCGACTGCACCATATCAGCACGGCTTGGTGACTGACAGTCTGACACCATTCCCTGGGCAGGTCACTTGGTCTGGTCAACACAGATTGAGCCCCTCTAGTTTTTTTCTCTTCCTGTGCACTGTAACTGAACTTGGATTCTCCCCATATTCTCTCTCTCTCTCTCTCTCTCTCTCTCTCTCTCTCTCTCTCTCTCTCTGTTCCTGTCCAGATTGCTTGCCTGCCAATTACAACCTGTCAGTTTGAACACAAAGTCAATTTATTCGGGGGAAGTTCCCCAAAATAAAGATCTTTCCAAATGGGGATTTTCAGTAATAATTGATTTGCAAAGTTCGACAATCAGGCGCTCACAAAGAGACCTGTTCCCTTTATACATTTTGATCACGCGATTGAGTGCAGCTGTGTTTGGCTCATCAGGCAGTGCACAGGTGTCATTACTTCAATCTGACTGAGCATGACATTAGGGAAGTACTGTTCGTCAAGGACTTGGCCCAGGCAGTGGCGCTGTCCGCAGTGCTGGGCTCTGATGGCATAGTGTTGGCTCGCCCTGTTTTGTGGGGTATTTAGGCGATACTCTATAGCATGTACTCGTATTATTATACATGTGAGGGTCACATATCCCCCACAAGTATAGTAGACTTTAAGTAACAGACTGAGTATCTGGAAAATGAAATGGTTGGTTTGAAAATATTCAATATACTATGTTAAACTCTATGAGGAGTTAGGCTTACAATTAGTTTGAAGTCATCTCCATTCATGGGCATGTTCCATTTGTTATGCCATTCTGGTAGAGTGGTTCCCCTGACATCACAGTGACATCAGAGAATGATGTCCGAGCGGCAAACCCATAGACCGTAAAAAGCGGACAAGCTGTGACATTTCTCATAGTGAACTGTGACCTTCGGTCGCAATATAATAATAGTAATAATAATAATAATAATAATAATGATGATGATGTTGTCCCCGAAGGGATATTTGTCTTCTATTTTTTGAAAAAGACAACACAAAATCACACATAACTATATAGTACAAATCAGCATATCATCAAGACAAAATCATGCGGTCCTCATGTAAACATGGGGAAGTTTGTTTAGTGCTGCAATGAGGGGACAAAACTCCTGCTAAAAAGAAACTTTTCCCACTTCAAGGTTCTGTATCTTTGCTCAGATAGCAAGAGGTCAAAGTAGCGATACAGGGGATGATCAGTATTAGTTGTGCTATAAAGTGCTATGTGTGTGATGGTCTTATTGTTCACTTCAGAAGGTGTGGGTGTGGGAAGTATGATGATCTTGGAAGAAATATGAGTATTATTTAAAAACTGTGCAGCTCTAAAACACGTGCCACTCACAGTCTCACACATGATAAAACTCATGAACATTTGGCCTCAAAACAAGCACCAAACAATGGCTTCATACTGTGTGGTTGTTGGCAAAATAGTGGCATGTGCCACAGCAGGAAGACTCATTAGAGGTTTTAATGGAAGTACCAAAGCCTTCCCCTTGGTCTCCCCTGCTCTGTTCACCTTCTGTTGCTCTCCTTTATGCTGTCTTATTACCGTCTGTCTCACCTGCACCATCTCTACATCAACTTTCCTGATGTGGTGGAAGAAGTAAAAGTGCCAATACCACAACAAGATAAAAATACTCAAAGGCGGCATGCATTCAAAATTTGGCTTGAGTAAAAGTACAAAAATATTGGTAATATACACATTATTTTGATTAAAAATACAGTTTTTTTTAACTGCGTGCGGGCCACTGGGCCGTGGGCGTGAAAAGGTGGAGACATTGCAGTCAGGTCACAGGAGTCATTGACGAGGCCATCCTGGGTCACTCCTGTAATGGGAGTCATTTATAAAAAATAAAAAAAGGGAAGAAACCTCTCAGACACGATGGATCTTTGAGCTCTTCTCTCCCTCTAGACAGAGAATGGCAGGTCCTTCACATGTCTCTCATATCAATCTGCCCACTGATGCCACTCGCCCATTCTGCCATGAGAGACGGACAGTGGCCCAGACAGGCAAAGAGAGAGAGCTGTTACAGTTTAGGCATTTAGCAGACGCTTTTAATCCAAAGCGACTTACAATAAGCAGGTAATACACATCATAAGCAAGATAATATGTTGGTACATTAACAATATAACAATACAACAATCTAGAAAAAAATAGCATAGGTAGACCACGCACCTAATTAGTAAAGAACTTCTAAAACCTAAAAAAAAAATGCTTCATGTATGGTCATTGATGGTCATTGAGGGAAGGGGGAGTGTTACATAGTGCTATGGGTTTAGGTGGAGTCTGAAGAGGTGAGTCTTCAGTCCACGGTGGAAGCTAGGGAGTGAGTCTATAGTTCTAAGTGCGACAGGGAGTTTATTCCACAGTTTGGGGGAGGAAGGGCGAGCTCCCAGAGCGTCCTTGACCGCAGACGCAACATAGGTTCAGATGGAGGCCTTGTCTTGAAATAGTTTGAGAACCACAAATTTGCATAGACAAGGGGCAGCTCTCTGCATGCGTGCACGCTGCTGGGATGGTGTTAATTTATTGCATACAAAACAATGTCTAACGCTTGGCAATAAAATTTGCATCTGAATCAATATTGTAACTTTGCATCGATCAAACATGGCACAGTTTCATGACCAGGGCAATAAAGTACAACACACAACCTCACGCAGCATGGCAGATCTATACAGCTGTAGATTAGGATTTTTTCCCCCCTGCCAGCTAGAATGGAGGATTGTCTCCATAATTCATAACTCATCAAAATTTACATTTATCTGCATTTTGGTTTCAGTGGGCTCCCATATCACGACTGCAAATGCATTCTAGATGGATGATGATTTGGGACCCTGAGTCACAGACATTCCTCCATTCTAAATAGCCTGCATTTTATCGGTTATTGTGTTTATTACCCGTAGTATTGGTTATGAACTTTATGTAAGTTATAGTTATAATAATTATAATAATCTAATCTAAAAACGGTCACCCCTATTTCAATTGTGTAACCCAACCATCAAAGAATGATATTGACATTTATTCTTACATTGGAATATGTTCCAGGGGCCTGAATTGGCTCACGGGCCAACAGTTGAATATCCAAGCCCGCCCCCAACAGCTACTGAACAGTGCACACGGATTCCTCCATTTTGCTCTCACAGTTCGTCAAAATAAATCATCTCGTTGCCATAGGAATGCCGCAGTCTCACACTGTCAACGCACATGGCTTGCATCTTTGATATTTGTGCAGGGCAGAAATGGGGGATTGGCGGTAGGGGGCGATGGTGGTGGGGGTAACGTCCACGTGCTCATGCTCATACTGCATCATCAGTCTATCAAACAGTATAGTATCAAAAAATAAATGATCTGTACCATTGAGACTATTGTGGTGGAATTCAAATCAATCAATAATCATGAGAAAATGAGGAGAGGAGACAATGTATTAGGTGGTGGTGGTCAAGTTTATGTAACATGATATCATGGACAGAAGTACAGTTTATCACTCTGGGCAGTGCAGTGGTAAAGTATTTCTGCCAAGAATAATGGTCAGACACTAAAGTTAACTGTGTGGCTTCAAGGCCTCTGGAAAGAGCTGTACAAGATAGCAATAGCTAACAATAGCTACTCAGTCCTAGTGCGACATCTAGACTACTACAAGCTATCCAGTACCAGTAAGACTCCCTAATCGGGAGATAAGCGACCTCCACAAATAGGGCAAAAAATTGTTTTTCCAAAATCTTCCTGATCCATGTTGATGAGATGAGTGTAGACATGCTGTGTAGTGATGTTCGTGATTTTAGGGCAAAATCTGTAGGAGCAGTGTCCAAAAATGTGTTTTTAAAAAATCGGCCTGAAGGTGGCGCTATATGGGACAGATTCATGTTGATGGGATGAGTGTAGACATACTGTGTAGCGATTTGCGTGATTTTAGGGCAAAAACTGTAGGAGCAGTGTCCAAAAATGTGTTTTAAAAATCGGCCTGAAGGTGGCGCTAGAAGAGGGGCATGTGAGAAATGAGGGGTGGGGTCTCCGCGTGGCCTTGGCGGACGAATAGGTACCGGCCCCGGCTCTCCCGGACGCTCCTAGCTCGAGTTACGGCATTTTATGTGAGCTGCAGTGGAGGGGGTCCTCCACTGGGGGCGCCACCACTTTTGCATCCGTTCTGGAGCACCAGGAGTGGGTGGTCCCCAGGAATTCCCCGTGAGCAGCCCCGTTGGGGTGGTCATTTGGTCATTTTTGCACATTTGGTCATTTTTTACACCTGGGGGTCCCCGAGGGTCCCTGGAGCTCCGGGGGTCCTTGGAGGTTGTAGTTTGGCAGGTAAGGAGTGTGTGTGCAAAATTTGGCATGGATGGGGGCAACGGTTGTGGAGATATGAGCAGGTATCAATGATGTATCATAAGAGCTAGATATTAATATAATCAATGAACACATGATCTACTCTATAACATCACACATAATCAATCATGATAATCTCTAATCTACTACACTATACAAATGAACCTGGCATCTGTCTACACATAATGTAACATGCCATCTGAATGACATTTATAACCTTTGCATAAGCCTGCAAGGTGGTCAAGGCTGTAGGGAAAGTGCCTGAGGTGGAGTCTGAAGAGGTGAGTCTTCAGATTACAGCGTAAGATTGGGAGTGGTATCTACAGTATACATTACTGTACTGCATGCATACGCACACATAGTACATGTGCATGCGCACACACCCACAACCAGTTGTCTTGCCACGGCGCTTTAACCGAAGCTGGTGACAGTGTAAAGATGTATGCAGGCTCCCTGAACATCCAAGACGCGTGTCGCCATGACGTCTCGGATAAAAAAAAACTAAAAAAAAACAGGAACATGTACTGTGTTGTCGTATAGCCTATATTATGTGAAGTGAGACTGTGTGCCTTGCCGAGCTTCTCTGAAGAGCAGAGCACTGTAGCTGCCGGGCACAGCGGGACGCGAGACCCGCTAAGCAGCACGCCGCACTTCATCGCATATCCCCGCTACTCCCCGGGGGACTTCCGTATGTATTTCCTCAGTTGTCAGCTTGCTAGCCGTGAACACCATGGATCAGAGATGTAAATTTAGTGCTGGCGAAATAAGAAAGCGAGAAAAGAGGGCTATATCCATCTTGAGGGCGGGGGGATGCGTTATGTGCCAAATGTATGCTCTTATACGTTTGCTGGTGGTGTGCGCCGAAGGTAGCTGATCTGCAAAGTTCGCAACTTTAGAACTCACAGTCCTGAACCGAAGCAAGCAATGGTGTAAATGTGCTGACTCACTGAACACCCAATACGTGCAGGATGAGGTCTTGGATCAAAACAGATCTGCAAGTTTACAGTATAGATGCTGTTTTCAGTTTGTGACGGCATCATGTTATTAAACACATACAGTATGATATAAACTGCAGCGCATACCGGTACGGATGGATGGTAAGCACTCAACAGATGTGTTCTGGCATTTGAAGCGCTTTACCGCTATTGAAGAAGCTGCAACACTCAAAGTTGGCACTATTTTCAGAGTATGGGTATTTGAAATGGGCCCCATGACCGACATATAATGTAGTTGTAGTAAGTTAAGTAATACGTAGTGTATGCATTCCTCTGGATTCCTTTCCACTGTCTATTACTCCAACTACCAGTATGCCTTGCGCACCTCCGAAGCCACTCCTAAGCCCCATTTTCATTGAGCAAAACTTCTGGAAGTTTCTTCAAAAATGACGGCAATTTTGAAATTCACGCCATGTGAAAACGGCCCCTTATTTTGTCTTCCAGGAGTTTTGGGGTCCTAAATTTGACGGCAAAATACCTAGTAATTTTTGTGGAAATTACCGTGAGAATACAAATTTCCCTTCTGTGAAAACGCGCATACCGTTATTTTTGACGGTTTTTTGACAAGCAGGTGCGTAAGGAGCCAATGATAACAGTTAAAGCATTGTATTTGGGATTGAAAACGATCTGAATGTGAATGGGATATACAGTAGAAATAAAATACAGCTTCACCTTGCATTAGGGATATAATTATTTAGGCTATAAAGTAAGAGTAGAGTCGCATTGTGACCATGGCTGGCTGCCTGCAAAAGTGCAATGATTTCTCAACGGTAGCTCCTTTTGGAACCTCTTCCAGCGAGCGAGTGCGAGTCCACAGCTAATCTAAAGCCCACAGCCACAGGTGCAACACGTTGCATTAGATCCTTTTTGAACAGAACTTATGTGTTGTTGTTGCTGAGCATGAAGAATATTTTGTTTAGTTAAATCCATTTGTAGCATTCAGAGTGAGAGAGAGAGAGAGAGAGAGAGAGGCACCGATGCCACCGCAGTAAACGCACCGAACTGGGGAGACAGGAGAGTGTTTTTCTTTTTTTTTTTCTTTTTTTTTTTTAGGTCTTTCAGTCCAAGTGTTGCCATGTCTGCTATTTATAAGCGACTCTGGGCTTCATTTCCGTAAAGTTGCTTGTATATGATAGTTGCTGGTTTCGTTTTATTTGTTGTGAGCTTGTAGATCGGTAATTTTCAATTAGCTGATGTGGCGATGCGTGTAGTTTTAAAGTGTTCGTGTGGCTTAGATAATATCACTTTTTGGGGATTATTTTCGTACACCTGGTTGCTTAGTTCTCTCGCAAAGTCTGGCAACACACTGAACACAGACTTTCATACCGCGACAACGGTTTAGTGAAAACGAGGTATTTTATGGCTATGCCAGCATTTTTGCTTATGTGAAAACACCCAAAAAACAAAACTCCCGGCAAGTTGAAAATCATTATTGCGACCGTAGGTCGCATTTACTACCAAAACCTCCACCGGCTGTCTGTGAGTGAGTGAGTCAGTGAGTCAGTGAGTCCGTCACACTTTTGCCCTGCTCATATCTCCACAACCGTTGCCCCCATCCATGCCAAATTTTGCACACACACTCCTTGACTGCCAAACTACAACCTCCAAGGACCCCCGGAGCCCCAGGGACCCCCAGGTCCCTGGGGGACCCCCAGATGTAAAAAATGACCAAATGTGCTCACACGTCACACGTCACACTTTTTCCCTGCTTATATCTCCGCACCCGTTGACCCCGATCCATGCCAGATTTTACACACACACTCCTTGCCTGCCAAACTACAACCTCCGGAGCCCCAGGGACCCCCAGGTCCCTGGGGGACCCCCAGATGTAAAAAATGACCAAATGTGCAAAAATGACCAAATGACCACCCCAACGGGGCTGCTCACAGGGAATTCCCGGGGACCACCGACTCCTGGTGCTCCAGAACGGATGCAAAAGTGGTGGCGCCCCCAGTGGAGGACCCCCTGCCACTGCAGCGCACATAAAATGCCGTAACTCGGGCTAGGAGCGTCCGGGAGAGCCGGGGCCGGTACCTATTCGTCCGCCAAGGCAACGCGGAGACCCCACCCCTCATTTCTCACATGGCCCTATTCTAGCGCCACCTTCTGGCCGATTTTTAAAACACATTTTTGGACACTGCTCCTACAGTTTTTGCCCTAAAATCACGAATATCACTACACAGCATGTCTACACTCATGTCATCAACATGGATCAGGAAGATTTTGGAAAAACACATTTTTGCCCTATTTGTGGAGATAAGCCACCTACGGTCGCTTATCTCCCGATTAGGGAGTCTTACTGGTGCTAATTATTTTGCAGGAAAAATTCCGGAACTGTAGTGAAAACATGCCTCTAGTCGGGAGTGAGAACATACAAGTACCACTCACTGAAGTGACAACAGATAAAGTAGGCTATTGGCTACAGGGCCCCATTTCACAATGCATGGTCCTCCAACCCCGGTTTGACCAAGATTAGTTGGCTTATTCTGTTCCACGTATACTGTATATAGACAAGGCAGAATTTCTGAAAATGTGCTTGTATAAAGTCCCGAAGGCATTTTGCGAATATTTATTATATACAACTGTTCTAGGGGTATTAAGGGATGCTGAATCCAAATTTGCTGTATATAATGCTCAAAAATGTTCCTAAAAGGCTCAAAATTGAGAAATCCAACATGGCCGCCACTGCAAGGCTGAAATCTATTTAAGTGCAAATCTTTTTGACTAAACAAGGTAGAAACTTGAACTAAATGTGTTTTTCTAGGTCAGCCTACATGGGGAATTTGAAATTCTATCCTGATTTTAGATCAGACGTGAATAAATGGCTTGAAACTCATACATGTATAGCAGAAAAGGTTCGTTATTGATGCATAATTCGTCAAACAGAAACAAAAGCAGGATGAACCATGGTTTTATTCATCAAAACTCTTTTGATTTAGATTTTGCTATCATCCATCCATCCATCCATCCATCCATCTTCAACCGCTTATCCGGAATCGGGTCGCGGGGGTAACAGTTCCAACTGAGACTTCCAGATTTCCTTATCCTGAGCAACTTCCTCCACTGGGAGTATACCGAGGCGTTACCAGGCCAGTTTGGAGATATACCTCCATCTGGGCGCTCGGGGGGCATCTATCAACAATGCAAATTATATATAGTCATCAATATTTCGAGCAGATGTCATAGGTATCGTGCAGCTGCAAGCATCCAATTCCACTTTTCCTGAATAGAATAGAATGGATTATAATATAATAGTATTTTACCATATCAATAAAAGTAAAGTGTGGAAGACACACTCATTGCCTTCCATGCCCTTAATGGATGTGACAATGTGTCTCAGTTCAGCGGCCACGGAAAGAACACACTGATCTTGCTGGCCTTGGGAAGGGCCCTTTCACAGAAGATATCGTGACATCATCAGAAACATTCATTTGTAAGATCTATGGTGTGCCTGATGTTGATTCATGCAACTAAGCACGAGTAAAGTTATTCTGCAAAGGTCGTCCCCAAGAGACTCTGCCACCAACCACAGATGCTGTGAGGTTCCATATGATGCGTGCACACCATCAAGCAGCTATATGGAATCAAGCTCACCTGCCACACCCCAATCTTCCTCCAGTGGAGGAAATGGGATGGATGATCAAGGAAGGCCAGTTAGTGCCACGGCTACTCTCTCTGCCACCTATGCCCAAAGCCTGCAGGGAGTTCACTTCATGTGGGTGTACAAAGGAGTGCCTCAGCCAACACTACAGCTGCAGGTATGTATGTATAATAGATTGTACTAATGGGATTTGGTAATTTTAGAGAATACTAGCCTACTAGACTGCATACTCTAGACTCTTAGATGTTGACAGATTGATGAACCCTACCCTGATGTACTTGTGCTGGCTATAAACGTTGTATCCCCATCTCTTCTATTCTATCCATAAAGAGTCATATGGCATGTATGGAAGCATGCAACTGCAAAAAACTCAACACTTGCCGGAACACTGAGGAAGACTGAATAAGCTGCCACAGTAAGGATTACACTAAGAAGTATTCCCATGTACATTTTCTTTTATTGATATGGTAAAATACTATTATATTATATTATAATCCATTCTATTTTATTCAGGAAAAGTGGAATTGGATGCATGCAGCTGCAAGATAACTATGACATCTGCTCGAAATATTGATGACTGCAAATAGGCTAAATTAATTAATTTAGCCTATAGTCCTGTTAAGGACTATACGTATATAATTTGCATATATGACTTGTTGATAGAAGAATCTAAATCAAAAGAGTTTTGATGAATAAAACCATGGTTCATCCAGCTTTTGTTTCTGTTTGACGAATTATGCATCAATAACGAACCTTTTCTATACATGTATGAGTTTCAAGCCAATTATTCATATCTGAGCTAAAATCAGGATAGAATTTCAAATTCCCCATGTAGGCTAACCTAGAAAAACACATTTAGTTCAAGTTTCTACCTTGTTTAGTCAAAAAGATTTGCACTTAAATAGATTTCAGCCTTGCAGTGGCGGCCATGTTGGATTTCTCAATTTTGAGCCATTTAGGAACATATTTTAGCATTATATACAGCAAATTTGGATTCAGCATCCCTTAATACCCCTAGAACAGTTGTATATAATAAATATTCGCAAAATGCCTTCGGGGTTCTGATTTTCTGAAAATTGATCCTGTCTAATATGCCAAGCCAGGTCTATTATAAATGAAATTTCGGTCAGAAAGCCCTTCACCCTTTAGCCCATGTGACTGAATTAATTGAAAACGAAGCATTTACAAGTTGATCAGCCATTTCTAACCAACAGCAATTATAACTTCTATATGAACAGCAGTCGTCATAGCTACTGTAAGCACAATAGACTCACTCGTGCACGTTGCCAATAATATAAAACCAGTCGCCAGCAAACAGACTGACCCGGCCAGCTCAGAGTCAAATAGAATTATGCAAAGTTGATTCTTGTTTCTTTTCAAAATCTTAAGGTATGACTCAGGCTTAGTAAACAGGATTCTCTGAGACAGTAAGTTAGATTAACAACGGTATATTTTGACCTAAAACTACAACAAAAAAGACCTCTTGTGTATTCATTAAAATAAGGAAAAAATAATTCATAGCCGAGCATTCACCTCTCTCAGAAGGTTCTTTGTGATTTCAACAGCCACAGTCTCTCTCTCTCTCTCTCTGGTAATTGGGGATAATGAGCAGTAATCCATTCATATCCCAAGTACACTTGTATGGAGACATATTTGCGTAGGTGCTCCCTAGATAGGTGTTGTGGAGGCCTGTTGCCTCTCCGTCATGATACCCTAAGGGCGCTTTTTTGTATTGCCAAACATCTACAGTACAGTGCAACATGCCAAAAAGTGGATTAAGGTTTGTTTGCTTGCTTACTGCTGGGCAAAAAAGTAAGCTTGGAACATACGAAAAATGGTGATGGCTGCTTCTGCCAAATCAGGGGGAGAAATTGAATGTGCACAAGCTGCCAGACATGATGCTTGCGCTCACACACAAAAAAATATATACTTTTACTGCTTGAGCGAAATATCATCCGAAGGAAATGCATTTATGGGCCTGTATACTAATCGTTGTACAACGAAATTCAGTGCTTAAAGGACAACTCCACCCTAAATCACTTCTGGGCTAATTCCCCCTACTTATATTGATCCCAAAAGACTGTCAATGGGGTCTATTAGGCAGAAATGCCCCTGTTGTCCAGTTTCCCCAGCAGAACCCAGCAGCTCTCATGGCATAGAGTGGGGCCTATAAGCCTATCGCTTTTACACTATTTGTTGTGGTCAAAAGTGTTTTTATTTTTCATGAATGTGGTACAAGTTGTCATTACAAACACATGCTTGTCATTGTTGTCCCACACAAGCCATCACACTCTGCTAAACAGATGTTAGGCTTTTATGTGTTGTGCCAAGTCCCGGAAAAGAGCTCTGTGATTGGCCAGTACAGTCACTTTGATTGGCACTTGTGAAGAATGCTCACCCTAAAACATAATTTATGAGATTGTGACATAACTAGTAACACATTCATGAAAAATAAAAACACTTTTGACCACAACAAATAGTGTAAAAGCGATAGGCTTATAGGCTCCACTCTATGCTATGAGGGTTGCTGGGTTCTGCTGGGGAAACTGGACAATTGGTTATTTCTGCCTAATAGACCCCATGGACAGTAATTTGGGATCAATATAAGCAGGAAAATTAGCCTAGAAGTGATTTAGGGCGGAGTTGTCCTTTAATAAATGTCCCCTCATGTGTTTTTTCTCCAAGTCAAACCCTTCACACTCGCTCGCACCCGTGCAGTAAATTCCTCAGTGTTAATTTGCCATTTATTATTCATTCGTATTATTTCCCCCATCAAGCCCCGCTCGCAAAATGTGACGCCGCGCGAGCCCCCCCCCCCCCCCCCCCCCCGGCATGTCTATTCACTCAACACGGCCATCAGAAATGACCTTAATTGTGACAACAAGGACGCAAGCAATGGATTACTTGTCAGTTTGGCCGCGCATAACGGAATCATGGCGCGGGAAGATGAATTACCCGGCGAAGTGGCCCAGACAAGTGGTGTGCGTGTGGCGTGTGTGTGTGCGCGCGCGTGTTCATTTGAAAGAGCGATTTGTGTATTTAAGGGCTGACGACAGCACGTACTGTACGTGACAGAGTGCCAGCAGACCCTTAACCCATTTAGAACGGGTACACATTATTGTGTATTATTATTTCACGCTTTAACTATTGAAAAATAGCAGATATACAAGCTCACAGCGCTGCGAGCTTATAGATCTGCTATTTTTTTTTTATCATGAAAATTTAAATTTTGACCAGATTCTGACTGGTGTCTTTTGAATCCTTCTTAAGGTTTTTGGAAAAACCTATGTTTCTATGTCAGCAATCTGGCTTAGCCGTCGTCAAAGAAAAGGTCCTTTTCACTTAAATGGAGCTCAGTCTGTTCTTGAGAGACTACTATGTCAGTGGTTCTCAAACCTTTTCTTGTGAAGGACCGCCAAAATGATATTTGGCCATGTACCCGCATCTCAAAACATTTAGTTCCAGGGACCACCCAGTAGCAAAATTTGAGTTACAAACGTTCGCTTTGAAAATTCATATATTCAAAGATTTGCTCACATTTTCACAACTTTTTTCAAAAATAGCAGATCTACAAGCTCGCAGCGCGGCACTCGGTGCCACGCTGTGAGCTTGTATATCTGCTATTTCTCACTGGTTAAAGCATTCAATAATTCTAGGCCTAAATGGGTAATGCAGATGTATTGCAGGAGGAAGCGAGCATGTCTGAGTGACAGCCGTGCAGCGACAGACGGCTCTAAACCATGCTGTTCTCAAACTTTTTCCACGTCAAGGACCCCCAAATAGATATGCATTTGGCCTCGGACCCCCACCTGAAAAGGCGTTGTGCCAGGGACCAGCGGAAGGGAAGACTCATGTCAAAATATAACGTCTCTGTCAGACATAAACCAGCTAATCAATTTAAACGTTAGCATATTTTTGTAAAGAGACCAGTTTTTTTGTAAAGAGACCAGTGGTTTTGAACACCCTTCACGTCTGTGTGTGGGTTTTACAACTATTGAACCAATGCAAAGTATTAAAATAGCAACTCCATTGAATCCTCAAACGGTCAGTCAAGCCACCTAACTCCAAGACATTACAAAAGGGATGGGAAAATTACATTTTGCCACCAGATGCCTCTCAAGTGTGTCCTATAGGGAGGTCTTCTATATGCACGTCCCACTGACGTGACCAAAGACCAGATGGAGTCACACTGGCCTGGGAACGCCTGGGGACCCTCAAGGGGGAAGATGATAATGTTGCACAGGAGAGGGAACACTCTCCAACTCTTTTTCCCGGGCTGAATCAGGGGCCCAGCACGTCCCTGCTTGTGGTCTCCTGATAGATGTCTTTTCAGGTTTCTCGAAATGACAAAGTTTGAGAGCTACTGTCAATTGGACTTTCTATTTGTCCCTGAACAGCATCTTCAGTGCTGTTATTGTTGTCAGCAACCCTGCCACCACCACTGAGTTCACCTGGGACAACGTCAATATGTTGAAGCTTTGTGCTCTGCATTGATAATGCACTGTTGCGGTCCCCGCATGCACAAAGAGAAGGCACCCCATTGATCAATATTATGTCAACCAACAATGACAAGCTTGTCCCTGAAAAGAAATAATAACATTTGCGATGTGTGCTTGCGTGTGTGTGTGTGTGTGTGTGTGTGTGTGTGTGTGTGTGTGTGTGTGTGTGTGTGTGTGTGTGTGTGTGTGTGTGTGTGTGTGTGTGTGTGTGTGTGTGTGTGTGTGTGTGTGTGTGTGTGTGTGTGTGTGTGTGTGTGTGTGTGTGGACTGTACTGTAGGCTGTAGCCTACTCTTGCATGCATGTTTTGTTCTTGAATGCAATGGGTGCATGCGTGAGTATACTGTGTGTGTGTGTGTGTGTGTGTGTGTGTGTGTGTGTGTGTGTGTGGTACAGTATATGGCACCAATAGTGATCAAGAAAGTACAATGTTTTCTCTCTCTCTCTCTCTCTCTCTCTCTCTCTCTCTCTCTCTCTCTCTCTCTCTCTCTCTCTCTCTCTCTCTCTTTACACCAAATCTATTTGCTGATACTATAGCGATCGACACATTGCAAGCCTGCAGAGCTGCTAATATTGGCAGCTCTGTTTACACATTTCTTTATTCCCTTCTTTATTGAACATGCATTCTTTTCCTTTGATTGTTTTGTTCCACTGTCACTTTTGCAATGAACGTATGTTTTCTCATGCCAATAAAGCCCCTTTGAATTGAATTGAGAAAGCGAGAGAGATTGACAGAGAGAGCACAAGGTTGTGTCAGCATTGCAACATCATTAAAGCCAGAAATGAAGAGTGTGTCTTATACATTGAGGTATTCCGCCACCGTACGCCACATCCATTTAGAGCGGGCTAAATTGGTTCAATTTGCCATGTTTACATCAGCCTTAATTCCTTGGCATTCCATTGGGCCATGAAACACACAAACCACCTGGGATATGTCAGGGAGATGGTTCTATTTGAGCTCATATTTCTCCCGCTTTCTTTCTTTTTTCCCCTCTTTCAATGTGTTTTAGCCAGAAGGCATATAGAGGAGATGCCTCCCCCCGCTATGTCATTTCAAGTTGTTGCAAGCAAGCTTTGTATTAAGGTATAGGCGAGTGCAGGGGTGCGGCGGGTGGCATCTGGGAGCAAACACAGGCGAGTAGATTGGGGCGTGGGAATGCAGCAGCGGCGATGAATTTAAACGTTAGCAATTGGTTTCGAGCTAAATAGTGTATGCATAATGTTTTCACAAAACGTTGTCAACTTCCAGTCACACTGGAGCCACTACTGGCTATCGATTATAAAATGATTAATTACAGTACGAGTAAGTGTCTGGGATTTTGTGTGGAATGTCTTTATTTTAGCCCATTAAGGCATCTACAATGCCTTCTTAAGGGGATTCCAGACGGTACGCGGTCACCGCCTGCTAGTAATTCATTTTCAATGAGAGGCGGGCGGCTATTTCGTCCGCACAGCGAAGTTTAGAGGCGGCGAGGCGAGCGGGCGCAGTCCCGTGAAAATCCCCGCGAGCGTGCTCGTTTGTGCATGCGTACGCGGGCGGTGAGAGATGGATTGTGTTCATCTTTGTGAAATACCGCGCAGCGTTTACTCAAAGAGCGAGTGTGTTTGTGTATCACCGCGACGCGGTCCTCGCAGATCCAAGCGGGAGCCCCGGCGGCAACCGCTGTCCGTCTGTAGAGCGCCTTAATTAGCGGTTCTCAAGCGCTTTCATGCCAAGGTCCCCCAAAATGATATGTTTGTGTCTGGGACCCCCTTTCAAGATAATAATAGCCTAATGAAAAAAATAATTAATCTGCAACACCATTTTATACAATATGTAGTGAGGGTCCCTGCTTCATCTTTCTCTAAGCTATTGGGGTCCTTGGCCTGAAACAAACGTTGAAGACCCCTGATGTAGTGGTAGTGGTTAAAATCCCATTTCGTCACTATTCACCACGGGTCTGCTTAGGTCTGACCTGAGTCACCCGACTATAAAGGGTGCATGTCTACACTGTACTGCAAGATGGAGGAATGAGAACTTTTTTTTTTCTCTTTCTCTCTATTTCTTTATTCACAGCAGTTCTTGTAACGTTTCCAAGTTTGATCATACAACATGTTAGTAATAGTTAGTTACCATTTAGGACTGACCCGATTCTAAATTATGTAATCTAAAAACGTTGCTAAATATTTGTTGTTGCTTATGTACATAGCAACAAGGAGAGGGGGAAAAGACATTTTTATTGTTATTCTATTTTTAGTTTAGTTTTAGTTTTCTTTAGTTAACTCTAATTAATGACCACTGGTTCAATGCAATTTTCCTCCTCAGGATCCAACCTGCACACAAATGCATTAAAGAGTGTGGGGGCGAACAGGACACAGTGTCAAACACATCAACCCCCCTTCAGCAGCTTCGGAGGACATTTTCGCGGAGCAAAGCGGATCAGGGACGCCTCAGAGGCAATTACGATGCGCCGATATCCACAGAGGAAGAGCGAGCGTCATAAAGCGGAAGCCTCGCCCGGTCAGATTCTGTATTCTAGTCTTCCTTCGCGTTGTCTCAGGAGTGACAAACCTGATTTATAGTGGATGACTGTTGTTCACCGAGGTCTGGGATGTCTGCTTTGGGAGGGGGGCGGTTGCAAAAGAGCCGGACAACAAGGTTTCGCGGATGATTTGTGGCCAAGCGGGTCAAGGACTGGCAAACTGAATATGTATGCATGTTCTAGATCAATGACAACATGGCACGAGGAGGTAAAACGCTGACATTGTACAAACCAAGAAATGCCAAAGTGAGTTACATATTGTAAAGGAAGCATATACTGATGTTTCCTGTTGAGATTGGCACATTTCATCCAGGTTTTTTCATCTCACTCACTTCACTTTGTCAACTGACCTCACCCAGCAACAAAATAAACAGAAAATAAACAAAAATAAAACAATTCACAGGAGGCAAGCAGTGATCACCCCATGATGTGCACTGCAATGTAGTTTCAAATGCACTACATTGCAGGCGCTTTTTGAGAGTGAAAAAAATAAGAAGACCTGTGTGACATGTGTGATCTGGGCAGCTTGCCCCAGGAAATGTGCCAATCTCAACAGGAAACAACGGTATAAAGGTGAATATTGGTCTAAGCACAGAACTTTGTGGGACTCTGTCTTTTCCCCCTATGGGAGAGTTAGAGTTAGTGTGCACTAACTGAAATCAATCCGACTCAAATCATCTTGGTGCCAATCAGATGCTCTTGTCCAGTTATTCTGGATCAAAGCCGTCTTGAACATTTTGAACGTATTCATGACCCACCGATCTGACCACTTACTGTAAGTGGGCCAAGAGCATTTTCGGGTTGCTGACCCCCGGGATATACTGTATATTTTTTATATTAACCACACATAATGGGATGCCATTATTTTTGTAATTATTTGGCTACAGAGTCACTGTGCTTTATTTTGAAGAGCCTCGGAAGCCTCAGTCGTGTCCATGTTGTGGAAATTCACTAAATCCGGATGTAGACGGGGGTTTACACTTTCACACGGAAATGAAAAATTCTAACCGTGGCCGACTGTCGCAGCCCAGTGTCGCCGAAAAAAAAAAAAAAAAAAAAAGTTTCTCGGCGTTCTAAGCATTTTTGGAAGTAGATTCCAAGATAATGCTGTTTCTTTGCAGCAGCAATGAATAGGAGCCTATGGAGATTACATGCTTCCTGATGATGGCGGCCGAGTTGCATCATGGGATATGAAGCTCTTTCGCTCACCAGCCGCCGCCGCAGCACCACCTAACACGTCCCTGGCCGTGATAACTTTGGCCATGGCATCGCACCACCGTAATTCATATCATGCTCCTGGCCTATCATTAAAATATCTGTGTTTTGTGCTTCCTCACAGACCACCAGTGGGCCCCGGCCCGCAGGTTGATAGCTGGTGCTCTAGTCTCTGCAACAGGCTATGATGATCAACGGTATCAAAGGTGGCTTGCGGGTCGGAATAAGAACAACCCCAGCCACACCGCCCCTTTCAATGGAGCTGCCAGCAAACAATTCTAATTAGTTAGTGATGCCAGTCGTGAGACGGATGGCAGTGATTTTGTTTTTATTTTTTTGGGAGGGGAGCGGTGGCAGACATGGGGAGAGAGGGTGGCAGTAGGGAAAAGTAAAGCATCATTATCACAGAAAACATTAACGGGCATCCAGCCCATCAAAACAAATATATATATATATATATATATATATATATATATATATATATATATATATCGTCTCATAAACTCCACGTGCGGATTAATAAGCGTGTCAACTCTTGACGACTGAGGGCAAAAAAATGCCGGCAGCAGATTTTTTATCTTTCACACTGCTTTGGCTGATTAGGGCTTAATAGTCCTCTGCTTGTTTGGCTAATAGGTACACAGTCAAATCCTCTGTGTTAATTTAACTCAGGAGAGTATACAAACGTAACCTAATGGACCCTTGCAGGTCCGTTTGTTCCACTTTTTCTGTTGCTCGTTACACGGAGGATTTTATTGTGTGGCCGTAGATATAGGGGGCGACAGCAGTCTGAGTCCTTCTGTCCTTTCCCGTCGCTCATGTGTTGCCCATAATACCAGCATTTTGATGGGCAATTAAAACCATTGTAAACAATCATTAAGGCCTGTTGGCTTGCTTGATGTGTGCGAGGGAGAGGGAGAGAGAGAGAGAGAGAGAGAGAGAGAGAGAGAGATACTCCCAGAGTTATGGGAGTCCTTGAAAATAAAACGCCTGAGAACCACTGTCCTAGTGGACTCCTAATGGCGTCATAGTAAATCTGTGTCATACCTATTCTGAAGGAAACCTGGAGACTGACATTCAGTAATTGGGTCTCATGATCAAATTAAGAACGGTGTGTAAAAAACTAAATTGCCAAGTCTTGCCACGCTATTAAAAAGTCCTTAAATTGCCACTTAAGAAATGTGCATGTGCCCTCTATACACTTAAACATTATGTTGGTTTCTTTACTGTTGAGTGAGAAAACAATGTTGCACATTAAGTTAATCATCTGGGGACCCACAGGTTGAGAACCACTGGTTTATACCACAAGAACTTCTGAAAGTATTAGTTTTCTTTCTTTCTTTCTTTCTTTCTTTCTTTTTCACACCTTGTTGTCGGGCAGAAAGCGTGTAACTCGTTATTTCAACTTTTTGTTTTTCCTAAATGAATGCCTATAGCTACTTCATCATACAAGAGTGTTGCACAAAAGTAGTGAAAATAGCCAATCTACAAGCTCACAAGCGTTAACGTTGTGATCCTGTAGATCGACTATTTTCACTATTTGTTTAAAAAAAATCAACCCTGGTTCGAAGTGGAGCGGTGAATTTAAGCAGTTCCAGGTCTATGTTTTAGATTCAATCAATCCACTTGTGTTTCACGTAACTGTGACTGCTCCTCCACTCCACTTCTGCTGCGGTGAACAGTAGTCTATGTTAGAGATGGGACGTTCGCGAACGAATTGAGTCCTTTGAGCGGCTCTTTGAAATGAACGATGGGATCCGGTTCGCACTATAGGGAGCCGTTCCGAACGGCTCTTTGAAAGGAACGGATCCCAGAGAACCGGCTCACTTCAAAGAGACATAAATCCCATCAGCCTCCATGCATCCGGGCGGAGGGGAACTCAATTCGATAGGTACCGAAATGTTGTGTAACTGCTGTGCGCACGTGTGTGTGTGTGTGTGTGTGTGTGGTAAAATCGCGCATGCGCAGATCCTCTTCAAACTTGACTGGACAGACTTGTACTAGTGAGGACAGACTAGTGAGGACAGACACACATTACTGCCTATAGCGGAGCTGCTGTGTTTCACACACCGCTCCAAATATATAATAAAAATGTACGGGTTTGGACATATAAGGTCTCCACAACAACAATGATGAGATGAAAGGCTTGTGGGAATGGAGGTGCATATAACTGGCTATGGCTGGGAAGTCTCTCAAGAGCGGGCAATAATGAGCACCATGAAAGGGCCACAGGGCCCTTATACTGTCACCACAGTGGGGCCACACGTATAGGAGCCCACGACACAGCATGTTCCACAGCCTTTTCATAATGGCAGGAAATCTGTAGAGATAAATCTCTCTCTCTCTCTCTCTCTCTCTCTCTCTCTCTCTCTCTCTCTCTCGCAGTGGTGAAAGGAGTCTTCAGATGTCTTACCCATGAAAGTAGCAATACCGCAATGTAGGCAATGGAAGAAATGTATTCAATAATAGATTAATATAGAATAAACCATTCAACATATCGCTTAGCACAGGGGTTTTCAAACTTTTTTGATTCAGGGCACCTCTGTAAATAACTTTTTCATCCACGGCACCCCTGCACTACACTGTACATTTTTAGAATCTTACATCCTATTGGAGAAATAACGTTACTTGACGTTTAACCACTTGAACCCCAGCATGCCTATTCTGTGTGCCGCCAAAACTGTGGGAGGATAGTGGCGTGCCAAACTTTGGGTTGCTCTTTTTTCCAAGTCAATGGGGAAAATGTATTCACTAATACATGAACTGAACTGAACTAAAATGAACTGAAAAGGCCAGTCAAAACCATCTCTCATCTCAAGAGTTTTTCGCTGAGTTTTTTTACTTATTTATTTTTTTTGGTGTGTGCAACACAACAGACTAGAGCATCTTTGCCCGGAGGCCCCGCTTATTCCTTTGTACATTTCATAGCCCAGCGAGCTCCAGCCTGCGCAGCAAACAAACTTCTCTTTAACGATGATGTCTTGCTCCCATGGATGGCCTCTGATTCAATTATAGTGCACTATATTTGGCAGTGTTGCACTTATTGATCTCCCCCGCCCTCCCCTCCCCGCTAAACAAGCAATAAAAAGGGGAAGAGTGGTCAGCAATATCGCCGTGCAATATCTTTATAGAGTGAAGGATGTGATGCTTTGGGTGGTTCAAAGCATCACAGAGTAGTCTATATACAATGCAATATACTTACAATGTCATACTAACATGTTTTGAAACACAAAAACGGCTTTCGTTAGGCCTACTTTTTAGATTTTTCTTTTCAATAAACATACATTAACCTCTTAATTCCCCCTTTACACATCGAGATGCGTTGTGAGCTTGTAGACTTGCTAATTTTTATAAAACGTACAATATACGCCTCTAAAGTTGAGGTAAAGTAAAAGTACCTCAAAATTGTACTTGAGTGTAGTTGCGACTGTCAGGTCGCAGTTACTATCAAAACCTCCACCGTCTGTCTGTCTGTCTGTCTGTCTGTCTGTCTGTCTGTCTGTCTGTCTGTCTGTCTGTCTGTCTGTCTGCCCGTCAGTCTGTCCGTCACACATCACGTCACACTTTTGCCCTACTCATATCTCTGCCACCGTTGCCCCTATCCATGCCAAACTTTGCACACACACTCCTTGGCTGCCAAACCACATCCCCTCATTTCTCACATGGCCCTCATCAGGCCGATTCTTGCAAAACACATTTTTGGACACTGCTCCTACAGATTTTGCCCTGGGAAGGGAGGGTGATATTTGTACTCCTACCTACTGCTACGGTCTGGGGTGGCACCTGTCAGCAGGGAGTGTTGGGCGGGAGGAGTAGGACAGAGGCCCTAAGTCCTCCTGGTGGGGGCTCCTCACTGGGAGGTGAGTCAGTAGGATACGACAACAGTGACCACAAAGAAATGTGTGTGGAGACGAATTCATTGGCTAAATTGGGGAGAAAAAGGGGGTAAACAATAATTGTCTTCTCAAAATGTAGAGAGAAAAAAAGAGAAAGAAAGAAATGCTGCTTTTGTGGAAACTTTCAAATGTCGAAGTAGGGCATTAATAAGACATATAAATAAAAACTGAGATAAAAGGTTTCTGCCTGGCAGCAATAATATCGTCACTGTCAGGCAGAAACCTCGTATCTCCAAGTTTCAAATTTGAATGTTTTTTCGTAAAGCAAAGCCCTGCTTCATCATACAAGACTGTCGCACAGGACTAGTGAAAATAGCAGATCTACAAGCACACAACGCCTCACGGTGTGAGGCGTTGTGTGCTTGTAGATCGGCTGTTTTCACTAGTTTGAACATTTTTTAAATGATAAATACAAAACAAACGGTTTTGGACATACAAGGTTTTCACCCGACAATGACGTTGTGCAATGAAATGCATCTGAAAAAATCTGGGAGACAAGTCTGTATTTGCAAGACGGAGTTCATTGTAAATATAGCTTTAGTTGGAGGCAGACAAATGGACACATTATTACAGGGGGAGATAATGTTCGAGCTCCATACGGGGCTGAAATTCATAATGGCAAGCGCACGCGACGGGTGCTTTCTTTTCCCGTCGAGCTAATAAAACCCCCCATGGAGCTCTCCATCACTCCGAGGCACACTTTCTACGTTTTATTATTTTCCCCCCTCTATTTTATTTTCCTCTGTCATACAGGGCAGAAGCAGGCCTCTGATTTAGAGTCGTATGAAGAACAAAGACATTTGCTGGGGGAGGGAGGTAATATTAGCATCGGAGTGTTATTGGAAAGACAGTTACAGCCGATAGCTGTAGATAGAACTTGTACTTTAGTACGGCAGAGAAATGTTGGGTGTATTCATCTACTACTGAATGGGGGAAATTATCTTTAAGGGATTACTTCACCGCTTTTCAACCTATCTTCATGTAATAGGTCCTCACTAATGTTCATAATAAAATTGCAAAAAAGAAAAAAAAGAGAGAGCTGTGGGAAGTTCAGAAATCCATAGTCTTGTGACATCATCAATGGGGAATCCAATCTAATAGAAAATGCAGGCTTTCCATTCCTGAAAAGTTGCAATGTTAAAGTGGAAGCTATTGTTCTCGCGATAATAAAAAACAAAAATATTATTTGAAAAAAATCTGTCAAACGATGTCACAAGACTATGGATTTCTGAACTTCCCACGGCTCTCCTGAGAGACTTGGACCGAGTACAAGTAAAATAGTTTTTTGTGTGTGTAAGCACGGTTACACTTTCCCATCATGAAGCGCACATTAGATTAAATTAATTTGTTTACTTCATAGTACTGTGACAGCCCAGTTAGCATAGCATACAGCACAGCACAATATGACTTTTGGGGATTATAATGATTTATGATTCTGTGCCTATCGGGACATAACTCCGGCAGCGCTGCATGCAGTCGTCTCAAAGCGGATTTCGCAGTGCTCGGACCGGCAACTCGCTTGCCAGGGCGCCTCCGACGTTTTAACCGCTTTCTTGTTGGACCGCCAAAAGCGCTGAGAACTCCCGTCCCGAAAAGTCAACATGTGCCCCCCCCCCCCCACCCCAGCCCCCTTCAAGGCACTAAGTCAGGGGTTCCCAAACCTTTTTGTCTCAGGGCACCCCATAAATATTTTTTTAATCCGAGGCACCCCTACATTATAATTTTCACTCCCAGCACCTTATATTTATAGCATAAATAGCATATATATAATGATGGAATCTATGAAAAGTTTGTGGGGGTCCCTGCTTCATTTCTCTCTCAACTAAGGGGTCCTTGGCCTGAAAACGTTGTAGACCCCTGGACTATGATGAACCACCTGCGTACAGTATACCGGGGTCGGCGGCTACTAACAATCAACTATGAAGGAGGAGGCTTGGCAAACTGTCGAATATACTATCACGACCTGGCCCATGCACAGACCACCTTCGGAGGCCGCCCTCTACCAAGTGGGGACCAGAGACAAAGGGCGTGGCTACACAACACTGAGTTGGACACGCAAGAAGAACCATCCAGGGGAAGTTGTTTATTCAGTGTCCTGTCACCGTCCTCTATGTCAAGGTACAATCAATTGTTCCCATAAATATCTCCATTCCCAGTGACTCTGCCCTCATTTTAATGAGGAAACAGGAAATTATTTTCTGAGTGTTACAACGTTGTGAACTTCATTTACATTTACTGAAGTACCAGTAAGACTCCCTAAATCGGGAGATAAGCGACCGTCAACATTGCCCAATGTTCCTGACCTCTAAATCCTTCCTCTGAATCAGCGGTTCTCAAACTTTTTCATTCCACGGCCAAATACCTGTAATTTTGGGGGTCCTTGAAGGACCCCCAAAATTACAGGTATTTGGCCGTGGACCCCCATCACAAAATATGTTGTTCCAGGGACCCCCCAGAAGCAAATATGCAAATGTTCGCTTTTAAATAGATATATTCAAAGACTTGCAAAAAACATTTTGATCTTTCAAAAATAGCAGATCTACAAGCTCGCAAGCTGTGAGCTTGTATATCTGCTATTTTTCAACAGTTACTAAGTGGGTTAAACTGAGCTGGAACACTGCAGGTTCTTTCCTATTTTCCTGAAAAGCAACAGTTGTTGAGATATGTGGTTTCCACCCGACAGAGCCCATATCAAAGCACTGTTGCTTTTGGGATGCGCCGCACCACTGCGCTTTGCCCGCTCCTCATTAGCATTCCAATTGCTACACGCGCCATTGATATGACCGTCGGCGTCGATGTCGGCGCGATATCAAAGCCGAGCTAATGCGCTTCTCTCTCTCTGAAAACCTCAATGGAAAGGAAATAAAAAATAACTGTCGTTTGAGCAGGACGCCGAGAGCATAATATCTACAGCGGGCATTCGTTTTAAGTAGAGACAGGCGTTGGACTGTCATAGGAATGGACGGCGATGCACAGAATGTACAAAGAGCTTTCTCACACATCTGGACGGCCTGCGGTGTGGCGGTGGTGTGTGTGTGTGTGTGTGTGTGTGTGTGTGTGTGTGTGTGTGTATGTGTGTGTGTGTGTGTGGGTGGGAGGGGGGGGGGGGGGGCTACTGAGGTTGCAAACGGGTTAAAACGGGAGATTTTGAGTGTGAAACGTGGGGTAATATTTCACGGTCAATGCTGATGTGGTATTCAAAGGGGGAGGGGGGGGGGGATATAGACAGACCGACAGACAGACAGACAGAGCTGGGGTCGTCAGCAGTTGAGAAGCAGCTATCGCCAAATGCTCTGAGGGTGATGGAGATGAACCCAGCACCATCTGGGCCACTGCAGGCTATAGGCTTGAAAGAAGTCCCCCCCCCCCCCCCCCCCCCCCCCCCCCCCCCCCCGTCTCTCTCTCTCTCTCTCTCTCTCTCTATCTCTCTCTCCCTTCCCCAGGCACGTGCACACATAGACACCAAAGGGGGCTTGAGCCCCTGCCCTTTTATCTGTCTGTAAAAAGTGCCCTCTCCAGACCATGAGTGCAGTTGTTTACTATGCCCTCTTTCCATGCCATACCTGAAGGCAGCATCCTACAGTATGTTGAAAGAATTGCCCTCTCTGTGTAGGAATCCAAGCCATACATCTCTCCAGTATTGACTTGATTATGATTAGTTCAGTGTGGTATCAAGTACTGAAAATAGCTGACCTCCAAGCTCACGGTCTGCTATTTTTGATATTTTCAACAAAAGGCCCCTTTAGAAATGTCAGCCCCTGCCTCTCTAAAATTCTCTGCACGTCCCTGCCCTTCCCTCTAATTACCCTGTGACTTCACAGCCCCCTTGTATCTAGTATATCTAATCTGGGATCCAACAGGTCTATTAGTTATAGGCCTCCACTCTCAGGGTAATTGATTTAAAAGAGGACATGATTGCTTACATTGTCACACTTGGCTTTGACTAAACAGATTGCAAGTTGCAAGTGAGAGAAGTACTGTACAAGGAGGAGTGAGGGACTGAAGTTACGTTTGTTAATGTTAATGGGGACATGATCTTTCAGAATGGTCTCTTTATAGCGGTGGCTCTCGGGTTTTCATGACCCGCTTGACAATCTCTGAAGCGCTCCCAGCACGCCCATCTGACCACATAACAAGGCATGCCATGTGTGTCTGGCATGTACCCATTTAGGCCTAGAATTATTGACTGCTTTAAAGGACAACTTTAGTTTTGTACAACAATGGTTCATATTTTAGTTATTAAAGAATATAAAAGATGAGTGTTAAAATGATTTCATTTACTTCTTTCTATTGTTTTAGGGTTTCTTATTTCAGTGGTTGGGGGCATGCGTACAAGTGGCTAAATGTGTCATTTTACACAGAATAAGCCCATTCCCAAGATACAATGCAACCTTTCATGGTTGGATGTGACTTATGGGGGCTAGAATTGTTACTGTAAATAGCAATAAAGAAACTGCTGGCTTATTGTGTCTAAAAAGACAAATTTAGACACTTGTATGCATGCCCCCATGCGTACGCATGCCCCACATTTTCGCACGGTAAACGTGATAAAACAATAGAACAAAGCAAATGAAAACATTTTAACCCTCACTTTTTCTTTTCTCTAATTACAATCTAAAATATGAAACCTTGTTGTAAAAAAACAAAGTTGTCCTTTAACTATTGAAAAATAGCTCCAGCAAGAGCCGTCGCAGACTGCGTCCGCGTCTGAAGACGGGTCTTATGACCCGTCTCATGACGCGTCAGTGCTTAAATAGCGGTCAAGACGCAGCTTTGCGTCCAGGACGGAGCTCCCGCGGCTCAAGACGCGATTCTCGGTTTCAATCACTTCAATCACGTCTTTGCGTCTTCTAGACGCGAAACCGCGGCTCAAGACGCGATTCTCGGTTTCAATCACGTCTTTTAACCTCAAAGACGCGGCTTGGACACTACAATCGCGTCTTTGATCCCAAAGACGAGGCTTGGAATCGCGTCTGGCTGGAACTCGGTGTGGCCGTAAAGGAGACATGTAACCCGCAAAGTCTGCTGTGTGCTGTCCTTGTATCTATTAGATACATTTTACTATTATTTATTGTCAATGGAACATGCTATATTCTACCATATTGTCGGCATTATAGTGTGTCATAACGTTTTTAGTGCGAAAATATATCTTTTCGTTTCTTTTTTTTTTTAGCATTTAAAAAAAAAAGGCAGGTTATATCTGCCTGGATTCATGGCACAGAGCAGAACGATTAGCTCAGTCGCTAGAGCGTCCGCCCCGTTGACCGGAGGTTGCCGGTTCGATCCCCGCCTCAGTCACTCTTTATTTCTAAGCACTGTGAAACACGTTTTCTTGCGGCTCCAGACGCGAATCTCGTTTCAATCACGTCTTTGAGCCAAAAGACAGGGCTTGGACCGCGTCTTTGAGCCCAAAGACGGGGCTTGGACACTACAATCGCGTCTTTGATCCCAAAGACGTGGCTTGGAGGCTACCGCGTCTGGCTGGAACTCGGAGCGGAGTCAAGTTCATTGAAAATAACGGGGCCGTATGTTTTGACGCGGCGCCTCCGTGCGGCCGATGTGTCTAGTGTGTGTTCCCCTTCAGACGTCTGCTGTCTGCTCTCCGTGAAAAAAAAAAAAAGGGTGTCTATTGTATGTATTTTTTGATGGAGAATTCAAATATTACCTTCTTTTTTGCATAGGACAACTCTAACCTGCATCAATTGGTATGTTATAATTGTCAATTGTACCCTATCCATCTAAAAAAACAAATTGGATCTCTATTGTATGTATTTTTTGATGGAAAATTCAAATATTACCTTCTTTTTTAGATAGGACAACTCTAACCTGCATCAATTGGTATTTTATAATTGCCAATAGTACCCTATCAATCTAAAAAAAACAAATTGGATCTCTATTGTATGTATTTTTTGATGGAAAATTAAAATATTACCTTCTTTTTTTATATAGGACAACTCTAACCTGCATCAATTGGTGCATCAACCTTCTATCTATCTATCTATCTATCTATCTATCTATCTATCTATCTATCTATTTATACTTCACCTTTAGTCAAGAAGAGAGTTCAGCCTCAGGAACTTGCACACCTGGAACTGTGTCATGACTGTGTCATGGAGCTAAGCAGAACTATGTTAAATACTCACAATGAGTCTGATGGACCAATCAGAGTGGTGGTGGGGGGAGGGATCAACAATAGACAGAAACTGGATAATGCTTTGTTAACTGTCCCACCTAAGTCCCTGCTAGTCTGAACAAATCACCTTCCCTCTCATAACACTACTACTACTACTACTACTACTACTACTACTACTACTACTACTACTACATTTATATAAAGCTGCTCTTGCATTTGAATTCAAGTCTGACACAAGTTAAGGTTAACTTAGGTAGTAGTTCATTTTGCTGGCTTTTGTGTGTGAGTGTGTAGGCCCACAAATTATTATAATTGTCTGTCATTAAGTGACTCAAAGGGAGACGTCTAATGGGTGTTTATTATTTTAATATTAACTGTGGGAAGATTATATATATTTTATTTTGCACTTACAGTGTTGTGATATTATTCCTGAAGGAAGAGGGGTATTTTCACAGCCCAGGCTTTGAACCTAAATGCTGTTTACATGCTCTATAAATATGTATTTCTATATAAAACTCAGTTGTGTGGAGTTATTGTGTGCCTTTTCTTGTAGCTAAAGAGTCCATTTGTTCACTAGACATTAAGTCAAGGTTACTATTTTGAGTTGAAGCCAAGTGTTTTATTACTTTGTGGTTTAACATTATTTAAAAGGCAAATTCATTGTTATGGTTACTTTAGAAGACTGCTTTTGCATTCATGAGTTAAAAAGAGAGCCAAGCTAATTCAAAGAGTTAAGTTAAAGGAACACAAAACGTGACTTAACTCACAGCTGCCATTGGACAGACAGTTATAACATACTCTTATCTTTCACAGAACAGACAATTATCATTTATTTTATCTATTTGAGACATGTAGCTGCTCTAGGGGAAATAGAGCATTAATTTGGGATCAGCCTATTCAATTGATAATGACCAATGGGTGCCAGTTTCTAAGTAGTTAAGCATATTACCATAACAATATATGTGGCCTAGACATGGATATTGCCCACTCAACTCGTAATCTACAGAAATGTCCACCACATCACACAGTATAAAACCTAGTAGAGAAATCTGCCTTCTCCTGTATTGTATTAGTGACATTCATTAATAAATAGTAAAATAACAGGACAGAGCAGAACAGGCCTCTGCTGTGTCTTTATTATGGGTGCATTCCAATGCAAATGGATACTCTGGAACAATCTGAAACAATGTATCTTTCCTGTGGTTATAATGAACACAAACAGATCAGAACGTAATTTAACATTAACCAGTTACATTTATCATACAACAATGTAAGGGATGGATTCCTTTCTATTGTGTGAGTTACTTAAATGCTGATCAATATGTGAATCTGGCTCTTATCAGGTGGGTGTTTTCTCTCCCTGTCCTGTGCTGTCCTCAGTTAAACCAAGACAGTGCTGTTGTCACCAATGTGGAAAAAGCTTCAGCTCAATTTATTATCTCAAAGTAGACCAGAAAATACACACAGGAGAGAAACCATACGGCTGTGTCCAATGTGGGGAAAAGTTCAGTTTAATGGCTGCTCCGAAAGTGCACCAGAGATTTCACACCGAAGAAAAGCCTTACTGCTGTGAACACTGTGGCAAACGTTTCACTGTAAAATCTAGCCTCGTACAACACAAGAAGATTCACACTGGAGAGAGACCTTACTGCTGTCACCAATGTGGGAAAAGGTTCACTCTGAAGACGGCTCTGAAAAGACACCTGAAAATCCACACTGGTGAGAAGCCATATACTGCTGTGTCCAGTGTGCGAAAATGTTCAGTGATATGCATCATCTTCGGTGTGAAATCTCTGGTGCACTTTCGGACTATCTTTTCACCACATTGGACACAGCCGTATGGTTTCTCTCCTGTGTGAATTCGTTCATGTATTTTGAGATAAGACAATCGAATAAAGCTTTTCCCACACTGGTCACAGCAATAGGGCTTCTCTCTAGTGTGAATTCTCTGGTGTTCTTTTAAAATCCCCTTTTGAACAAATCTTTTCCCACACTGGTCACAACAATAAGGTTTCTCTCCAGTATGTGAACGCTTGTGATCTTTTAGCAAAATACTTCCCACATTGTTCACAGCTGAATGGCTTCTCTCCTGTGTGTATTTTCTGGTCTACTTTGAGATAATAAATTGAGCTGAAGCTTTTTCCACATTGGTGACAACAGCACTGTCTTGGTTTAACTGAGGACAGCACAGGACAGGGAGAGAAAACACCCACCTGATAAGAGCCAGATTCACATATTGATCAGCATTTAAGTAACTCACACAATAGAAAGGAATCCATCCCTTACATTGTTGTATGATAAATGTAACTGGTTAATGTTAAATTACGTTCTGATCTGTTTGTGTTCATTATAACAGCCACAGGAAAGATACATTGTTTCAGATTGTTCCAGAGTATCCATTTGCATTGGAATGCACCCATAATAAAGACACAGCAGAGGCCTGTTCTGCTCTGTCCTGTTATTTTACTATTTATTAATGAATGTCACTAATACAATACAGGAGAAGGCAGATTTCTCTACTAGGTTTTATACTGTGTGATGTGGTGGACATTTCTGTAGATTACGAGTTGAGTGGGCAATATCCATGTCTAGGCCACATATATTGTTATGGTAATATGCTTAACTACTTAGAAACTGGCACCCATTGGTCATTATCAATTGAATAGGCTGATCCCAAATTAATGCTCTATTTCCCCTAGAGCAGCTACATGTCTCAAATAGATAAAATAAATGATAATTGTCTGTTCTGTGAAAGATAAGAGTATGTTATAACTGTCTGTCCAATGGCAGCTGTGAGTTAAGTCACGTTTTGTGTTCCTTTAACTTAAAGCCATACTGTGTAAGATGCCCAACTAGTGGTCATTAGCCCTATAGCAAACCGCGGTCGCGTCCGCGTCTTTCGGACGTTTTTCGTACCTTCAGACCCCCGCGTCTGCCTCCACCTCGCTGAGATCTATCTTTTAAGGGGTCCCTTGTTCCTGTGCGTTCAGTAATTCCAGAGATACGGACTCCTTCACCCTGCCTGGTAGGCGAAATTACCTAGAGAAGGGATGGTACAAACGGGCGACAACAAATATGGCTGCCATAGCGACCCCACTTCAAGATGCGCTGTGATTGGCCGGCAGTTGTATAACCCTCGCTGTGATTGGCCGGTAGTGTGATGACGCAATTTTCGCGCGAGATCCGGTCCACGGCAAGGATCTCAGTTTACATACAGAGAAGGCTTTACAGGCTGAAATTCACGGCGCGGATCTTCTAAAACTTTTGTGATTTAATAGTTAGGAGAATTTTAAGATTTGTTTTATAAAAAAAGTTACATAGTACAACTTTAACTCTTTGAATTAGCTTGGCTCTCTTTTTAACTCATGAATGCAAAAGCAGTCTTCTAAAGTAACCATAACAATGAATTTGCCTTTTAAATAATGTTAAACCACAAAGTAATAAAACACTTGGCTTCAACTCAAAATAGTAACCTTGACTTAATGTCTAGTGAACAAATGGACTCTTTAGCTACAAGAAAAGGCACACAATAACTCGACACAACTGAGTTTTATATAGAAATACATATTTATAGAGCATGTAAACAGCATTTAGGTTCAAAGCCTGGGCTGTGAAAATACCCCTCTTCCTTCAGGAATAATATCACAACACTGTAAGTGCAAAATAAAATATATATAATCTTCCCACAGTTAATATTAAAATAATAAACACCCATTAGACGTCTCCCTTTGAGTCACTTAATGACAGACAATTATAATAATTTGTGGGCCTACACACTCACACACAAAAGCCAGCAAAATGAACTACTACCTAAGTTAACCTTAACTTGTGTCAGACTTGAATTCAAATGCAAGAGCAGCTTTATATAAATGTAGTAGTAGTAGTAGTAGTAGTAGTAGTAGTAGTAGTAGTAGTGTTATGAGAGGGAAGGTGATTTGTTCAGACTAGCAGGGACTTAGGTGGGACAGTTAACAAAGCATTATCCAGTTTCTGTCTATTGTTGATCCCTCCCCCCACCACCACTCTGATTGGTCCATCAGACTCATTGTGAGTATTTAACATAGTTCTGCTTAGCTCCATGACACAGTCATGACACAGTTCCAGGTGTGCAAGTTCCTGAGGCTGAACTCTCTTCTTGACTAAAGGTGAAGTATAAATAGATAGATAGATAGATAGATAGATAGATAGATAGATAGATAGATAGAAGGTTGATGCACCAATTGATGCAGGTTAGAGTTGTCCTATCTAAAAAAAGAAGGTAATATTTTAATTTTCCATCAAAAAATACATACAATAGAGATCCAATTTGTTTTTTTTTAGATTGATAGGGTACTATTGGCAATTATAAAATACCAATTGATGCAGGTTAGAGTTGTCCTATCTAAAAAAGAAGGTAATATTTGAATTTTCCATCAAAAAATACATACAATAGAGATCCAATTTGTTTTTTTAGATGGATAGGGTACAATTGACAATTATAAAATACCAATTGATGCAGGTTAGAGTTGTCCTATGCAAAAAAGAAGGTCATATTTGAATTCTCCATCAAAAAATACCTACAATAGACATCCAATTTGTTTTTTTTAGATGGATAGGGTACAATTGGCAATTATAAAATACCAATTGATGCAGGTTAGAGTTGTCCTATGCAAAAAAGAAGGTCATATTTGAATTCTCCATCAAAAAATACCTACAATAGACATCCAATTAGTTTTTTAGATGGATAGGGTACAATTGGCAATTATAAAATACCAATTGATGCAGGTTAGAGTTGTCCTATGCAAAAAAGAAGGTAATATTTGAATTCTCCATCAAAAAATACATACAATAGACACCCTTTTTTTTTTTTTTTTCACGGAGAGCAGACAGCAGACGTCTGAAGGGGAACACACACTAGACACATCGGCCGCACGGAGGCGCCGCGTCAAAACATACGGCCCCGTTATTTTCAATGAACTTGACTCCGCTCCGGGGGCTCAAAGACGCGGTCCAAGCCCTGTCTTTTGGCTCAAAGACGTGATTGAAACGAGATTCGCGTCTGGAGCCGCAAGAAAACGTGTTTCACAGTGCTTAGAAATAAAGAGTGACTGAGGCGGGGATCGAACCGGCAACCTCCGGTCAACGGGGCGGACGCTCTAGCGACTGAGCTAAACGTTCTGCTCTGTGCCATGAATCCAGGCAGATATAACCTGCCTTTTTTTTTAAATGCTAAAAAAAAAAAGAAACGAAAAGATATATTTTCGCACTAAAAACGTTATGACACACTATAATGCCGACAATATGGTAGAATATAGCATGTTCCATTGACAATAAATAATAGTAAAATGTATCTAATAGATACAAGGACAGCACACAGCAGACTTTGCGGGTTACATGTCTCCTTTACGGCCACACCGAGTTCCAGCCAGACGCGATTCCAAGCCTCGTCTTTGGGATCAAAGACGCGATTGTAGTGTCCAAGCCGCGTCTTTGAGGTTAAAAGACGTGATTGAAACCGAGAATCGCGTCTTGAGCCGCGGTTTCGCGTCTAGAAGACGCAAAGACGTGATTGAAGTGATTGAAACCGAGAATCGCGTCTTGAGCCGCGGGAGCTCCGTCCTGGACGCAAAGCTGCGTCTTGACCGCTATTTAAGCACGGACGCGGCATCAGACGGGTCATAAGACGCGTCTTCAGACGTGGACGCAGAGAGTCAGCGGCTGTCTCTCGATATACAAGCTCACAGCGCGGCACCGAGTGCCGCGCTGCGAGCTTGTAGATCTGCCATTTTTGAAAAATCATGAAAAAAATTCAAATCTTTGAATATATGTATTTTTAAAGCAAACGTTTGTAACTCAAATTTTGCTTCTGGGGGGTCCCTGGAACTAAATATTTTGAGATCACTAGATAATAACTAGTAAGACGACAAGCGACCTCTCCCTAAAGGGCGAGGTTGCGCCACAGTGATGTGGACATCAGGGATTGTGGACATCAGGGATCTCCATATATGGGCATAAAAGGGATCTGGTTCCCTTGGCATCACAGGGATCTCCATATATGCATGGGCATAAAAGGGATTTGGTTCCCCTGACATCACAAGTGATGTCAGAGCCTGATGTCAGAGCATGAGAGTCAGCTTGATGCCAGAGGCCTGCACGCACAATGCATGCGTGCCGGAAAGTTCCATTAACCCTATGATGGCAGGCTATGTGTTAATCCCCCCCCCCCCCCAAAAAAAAAAAAGTGAAATAAAAATAAATCTGTATAAAATAACTGAATTTCAGATGAAGTGTGAACTCTTCATCAGGCAACTACCATCCCCCGAGACCTTAGATGACATCCCTGCCTGCCAGTACAGAGAAGGTGTCTGTAGTTAGGATGAATATTTTTCGTCGGATGCTGAGGCGCGGAAACAGCGAAACAGATGTCTGTTTAACCATTTTAGGACTAGAATTATTGAATGCTTTAACTATTGAAAAATAGCAGATATACAAGCTCTGCGAGCTTGTAGATCTGTTATTTTTGAAAAATCGTGAAAATGTGTGCACATTTTTCAAGATATTTTTTTTCAAAGCAAACTTTTGTAACTCAAATCTCTGCTTCTGCGGGGGTCCCTGGAACAACATATTTTGAGATGCGGGTCTGCGGACAAATAAATGTAATTTTGGGGGTCCTTGACATGAAAAGGTTTGAGAACCACTGATTTTGAGGAAGGATTTAGAAGTCGGGTCAAAGATCGGGTCAAAGATATTCAAAAACGTATTAACATATTTTCAAGATTTTTCAAAAATTGCAGATCTACAAAGCTTGTATATCTGCTATTTTTCAAAAGTTAAAGCATAAAATAATGGTTAAAGTGGGTCAAATCTAACGCGACTCGGGCGCGTTCCAGGTATTTGAGGTTTAAATGTCATGTGTGTCGCTGACATTTCCTTCCCCAGACTCGGGGGCTCCGCTCGGGTTCCAGCTCGCCGTCATTAAGGCGATTCCGGTTGACTCACAGCCGTCGTGTTGTGAATAAATATGCTCTAATTGATAGCCGACTGCGCTCGCTTTAACGAGCTGCACTGGAACCCGCGGCGGAGTTGCTGCCCATGGGCGAGCCTTCGGCCTGTGTGTGTGTGTGTGTGTGTGTGTGTGTGTGTGTGTGTGTGTGTGTGTGTGTGTGTGTGTGTGTGTGTGTGTGTGTGTGTGTGTGTGTGTGTGTGTGTGTGTGTGTGTGTGTGTGTGTGTGTGTGTGTGTGTGTGTGTGTTTGTTTGTGTGGGAGTGCGTGTCCGTACATGCGTGCATAGTCAAACTATGACCCACAACCCTCCCACATACGCATGCACACACGCACACGCACACACGCACACACACACACTCTTAAACGTTGCAATACCACAATAATAAAATATCCGATTCCAATTAAAAGTACTATATTAAAAATAGTCCTTAAGTAAAAGTACAAAAGCATTGGCATCATAAAATAGTTGCAGTAGTGAAGTGTGAAAGTTATAAATAGTGTCAAGATTTGTCAAACTTGATCTATAAGCTTACAACGAGCTTGTCGAAGTGTCGAATAGACGAGTATACTGTAAAACAGGGCGTAAGTGATTAAAATACAGAATGTCTAGTATTCATTTCTGTGTGTGCGTGCGTGCGTGCGTGCGTGCGTGCGTGCGTGTGTGCGCGCGTGCGTGCGTGCGTGCGTGTGTGTGTCACCAATGATCCCCCTACTGGTCTTGTTAATCACGCACGGCTGAATATGCCTTTTCCCAGAACCCCCCCCCCCCCCCCCCCCTCCCCCGGGGAAAGGGAAGGAGACATGGCTCACCTCCATCATGTCCGCTAACGTCAGCCCCTAGCCTGGCCGCCGGAGCCTCCAGCAGCCCCTCGCCTGGTGCCCCGCACACAGCCCCGCCATGACACACACATTGATCATTTAGGAAGGCCTGATGGTGTGTTTGTGTGCATGTGCGTGTGCGTGCGTGTGTGTGCGTGTGCATGTCCCCACAAGTATATTGGAATGTGGGGAAATGGACAGTGTAAAATTAAAGGATCATTCTCCTGGTCTTCACAAGATAAATGTTACGTGTTATGATGTGTAAAAATGATTGTGAAAAGATTCAGGTTACGGTTAACCATTTAGAGCAGGGGTCTTCAATGTTTTCAGGCCAAGGACCCCTTAGTTGAGAGAGAGAGATGAAGCAGGGACCGCCACAACCTGTTCATAGATTCCATATTGTTTCATTGTTTGACAGCACGATCATCAGGGTATTTTGGATTCATGTCAATTTGTGTTTTCAGATATTTAACCACTTGGACCGTCAATACTTAATAAAGTTGACCTTTCACTCTGTTCTTAGTCTGTTCTTTTTCCCCTCTACACTAAACCCCTTTGCCTAAAATAGCCGATCTACAAGCTCACAACGCCTCGCAGCGTGAGGCGTTGTAAGCTTGTAGATCTGCTATTTTTTGGCTAAAGTTCTCAGAAAAAAAAAAGTTTCTATCACACAGAGATTTGGAGGACCCCCTGTAGTAACTCTGAGGACCCCCTAGGGGTTCCGTACCCCCTAGCTGTTGAAGACCCCTGATTTAGAGGTTATAGGTTTAAGGGTTGAGTTATGCCTGAGTTGGCACTTTTCAGTATACGTGCCACTGTCGCACACGTTGGAAAATAGCAGTGTTGTGAGCTTTTATGGTTTAAAAATTCTAAACGATCCATGTCCTCAAAAGTATTGTCATTCAAACCTGCGTCTGTGAGTGTGTGTCGTGGGGAAAGGCAGAAATAGAGAGAGGAGGATAATGTGTGTGTGTGCGTGTGCTTGCGTGTGCGTGCGTTTGTGTGCAATTCCACATGCACACGTGTCCGCGTGTGTTCGCTGACATCGAGTTGATCGAGACGATAATAGTGACTATAATTAGACTCGCATCTGGGCCCTTAATGAGCAGATCAAGGCTTGCCATTGGTCAAGGCTCAACTAGCCCACGGCCATTCTCTGATTGGTTAAAACTTCAGAGCTTCAGGGAACTGGTTGGACTGGTTAGCACTGGGAGACATCGCCAGTCATTATACATGTTTTTCATGGCATGTTTTCAAATGTACCGAGACATGAACACAGTGCATTTTATGTATCTCTGCATCCGATACGTTCTTACTGAAGTGTGCGACTAAAACAAAATATAGTAGGGCAGGGGTCTTCAACATTTTAAGGCCGAGGACCCCTTAGTTGAGAGAGAGATAAAGCAGGGACCCCCACAACCTGTTCATAGATTCCATATAGTTTAATCGTTTGACAGCACGATCATCAGTGTATTTTGGACTAATGTCAGTTTGTGTTTTCAGATATTTAACCACTTGAACCGTCAATACCGGTACTTCTCCCCTCTAGACCAAACCTCTTTGCCAAAAATAGCCGATCTACAAGCTCACATAGATCTGCTATTTTTGGCTAAAGTTCTCAGAATCTACTTAAGAATCTGGCTAAAAAGGAGATTTTCTTTTTTTCTTTCTATCACACAGAGATTTGGAGGACCCCCTGTAGTAACTCTGAAGACCCCCTAGGGGTCCCGCTTCAGTGAATCAAACTAAATGCAAGAAAGAAATAAGAAACTGAATATAACAGTAAAAGTGCAAAGTTGACCATAGCCTGAAGCCAGGCAAAAAAATAAAAAAAATAAAATAAAGAGTTTGTAGTTTGCATGTTCTCCCCGTGTCCCGTGTTCTCCCCAGGTTGTTCTCCCCTGGCGGAGGGAGAGTATAGCGCCCAGGCATTTGGCACTGGGTGAAAAAATGGGTTACAAAAATGGTGGGTAAAATAAAATGAAATAAAATGAAATAAAATGAAATAAAATGAAATGAAATGAAATAAAATATTTATATAATAATTATAATATGGAGATAAAAGTATTCTGCCCGACAGCGACGATATGGTTTCCACCCAACATTGACAATAAGCAGCTGCAATCTATTAATGATTTGACAAAGTGCATAAAAAGGAACGGCTGAGTGGCTCCGCTTTGGTGATAAGTGCATCCAATGATTGAGTTTAGAGGGAACGTCAGGCACGGAATTACTGCTGTCGAAACGCGGTGGAAAATGAACAGGCATTGCTCTCAAGGAGAAAGTTTGCGGAACAGCAGAGGGGAAAGAAAATAAAAATAAACACACATTAAAGACGACATCAAAGAGTGCGTGGATGAACACAGAGCAACCGACATTATGCAAAAATCTTAATTTAATTTAGATTATTATTCAAGGATGAAAAGGGGTTGAGAAACGAGGCTTTGCTAAATCGGGGGGGTTGTCGTGTTTGCTTTCCCTCGTGGACGTGGAGATACAGGGTTTCTGCCCGACAACAACGATATGCTTCAGAAGCCTTGTTGCCATGTCTGCTTATTAAAAGCCACTTTGGGGCTTATTTTTCGGTAAAGTTGCTTCAAGTATTAGTACTGAAGGTTATGATTTTTTTCTTTGAAAAATATTCCAAAACTTTCACTTTTTTATATTTTTCTTTGAAAATAGCTGATCTACATCTCACACCAAGGCGCGTTGCGGGCTTGTTGATCGTCTATTTTCAAATAGCCAATGTCTATAGGGTTGGAGTGCTCATGTTGTTTTCATAGACCTCATCGCTTTGTTTCTCTTGCAAAATCTGCCAACACTGTTCAGAACAGCAATATTAGTTCACTCACAGGAACAGCTGCAAATTGCACCTTTGTTGTGACCTGCTAACAAACCGCTGATTCGGGCCACCTGCATAGAGCCCAAACTGAGCGGAAGTTAAAAAGGACGACCGCGGTTTATGCCCCTACGACTTTGGCCATTTTTAATATTTATCAAGTTTCCATGAACCCCTGGCCCGGCAATTAGGTCTTTGCCAATGTGGGCCACGCGCTAATTGCTCCCGTTGCACCTGTTGTTTTTTATGGCTAAACGGTGATGAAACGTGCTGCAAGACACACTACCTGGCCTTCAGCAGGTCTAAACAGGGGCGTCACAAGGGGTAGGAAAGTGGGACTGAGTTACTGGGGCCCAAGGTGGAGGGGCCCTAATAACTTTATCTATTGAAAAATAGCAGATATACAAGCTCACAGCGCGGCACCGAGTGCCGCGCTGCGAGCTTGTAGAGCTGCTATTTTTGAAAAGTCGTGAAAATGTGCGCAAATCTTTGAATATATGTATTTTTTAAGCGAACATTTGTAACTCAAATTTTGCTTCTGGGGTGTCCCTGGAACTAAATATTTTTAGATGGGGGTCCGTGGCTAAATACATATAATTTTGGGGGTCCTTCACATGAAAAAGTTTGAGCATCACTGACATGATCTACAAGCTCGACATGATCTACAAGCTCGCAGCGCGGCACTCGGTGCCGCGCTGTGAGCTTGTATATCTGCTATTTTTCAATAGTTAACATTCATGGGGGCCCCGCAGTGAATCCTTGTACCCAGGGCCCAGAATTTGGTGTGACGCCCCTGGGTCTAATGCAGTATTTTTAGGTGTTTCAGGAGGTCTGAATTGCTATTATTTGCTGTAGACAGTGTTTCCTGTCCTGCACACAGTTTACATTTGACCTCAATATTTGTCGCAGCTCTTATCCCCACAAAGTTAAAATAGTGACTATATTTCCATGCTGCAAAGCTGCTGCTGTTGCTCTCGCCTGCACTTGCCATTATGTGTGTGGTGGTCGGCGTGTTGCCGACCGTGCTTGTGTGTGTGCGTTTGGAAGTGTCTGTGTGTATTTTCCCCATAAGGTATGACCCGCCCAAATCTGTCACTGATTGGCTTGCCCTGACATTTTACCCTAGGTTAACCAATCATCACTCCTCTGCAACGTGCTTTGGGCTCAAGTTAGTGTGACTGTGAGAGCACATCGCCTTGTCTCATGTTTAGAGTGAGAGCACATCTGTACATTAGATGGCAGATGACAACCAGTGGATCACTTAACGTAACGCACCCATTTAAATTACGGTTACTACAGTAACACTCCCTAAGCTAGGGCCGAGTAGCGACCATAGGGGTACCAGCTAATTTGACTATTTAGACTTACCTAAAGTTTAAAAAAAATGGCAAAAAAGAAACATATATGTATGCATATCAGACATGGTGGTGGCGAACATTAATTGACGATGAAAATTGCGTGCAGTATTAAAATGCACATTCGCACAAAATACAGAAATGCAACAGTATAAATACAACTAAAACATGGAAACTTACAAGCAAAGGCTCTTCAAAGCACACGTGAGGAGGAAAAGGGCAGAGGAGATCTGTACACTTTGAAACACTCAACCAAACTGATCCAGAGTTTCAGTTTTGCTGGATGGAAAGCATTACAGTGTGACAGGCAAGAGTAACAGCGTGACAGGCAAGAGTAACAGCAAGACACAACTGCTGCAGGTTTTCACAGTAACTTGCTCCCTACGGTCGCAATAACGCAATTACTGAAAGGGAAAAGGCAATGCGTTATTAGTTATCGCAAAAACACTGATCCCAACACTAATATTCATGACACTGGCCTCTATTGAAAAAGAATGTCCTTGCAGCTGCCAGTGTGAACACACCACAAATGTCATTTCCAACGGTGCATTGAACGGATTCCGCATTACATCCTCAACTTCCACGTCTTCTATCTTCAGATTATACGTTCCTGAACTTGTGCGTACGTGACAAGTCAAATCTTTGGTGTTCATTTAACTCCCAAGAGCTAACCAAAATGGACTCTATTGGGTCCATTTAGGTTCCATTTGTATACTCTCGAACCTAGATAACCCTGGGGTTTCTAAGAGAGACACGTTTCCAAAGACAGACATGTCTTTGGTCTGGCAGACCTCAGTGCTGCGTGTGCGTGCGTGCGTGCGTGCGTGCGTGCGTGCATGCGTGTGCGTGCGTGTGTCTACAAAGTCACATACTGTATGTCCTCTTCCTATGTGTGAGTCTACATCACAGTTTCCCAAACAGTTTTACAAAAATAAATCCAACCTATTTCATGAATGAAATAAAATAAATCAAATCAATTCCACAAATAAATAAATAAATAAAGCGTTTAAGAAGTAATGAAAATAGTAGATCTACAAGCTCACGACGCTGTCTGTCTGTGTGAGTCTACATCATCACTTTATGTCCTCTTTGTGTTTGCGTGAGCCAACATTGTCACATATGTCTTGTCTTCCGCTGGGGCGTTTGGAGAGCAGGCGTTTTCGATGTGGAGCGCACGCCACAGCAATTGGCGGACTTTGCCAATTAACCTTGATGTCACTGTAATTACCGAGTTACTTTAGCAAAAAACGGAATTAATTTCCCAAAAGGACCCCAAACCAAAATTACCTCCCCGTCTTCCTGCGGAGAACCAATATGGTGTCTGATAATTAGGGGAGAAAGAGTGAGCCCCATGCCATATTCCTGTCTCGCATTGTGTCTCCACGCCGTAATCTGTCCCCCGGGCCGGGGGGATCTGTCCCTTTCCCCCAAAACTTCCTCTGAGGTCAACCAGTGGTGCATGGAAGAAGTACTCTGACGTACCAATACCGCAATGTAGAAATACTCTGTTACAAGTGACAATGTGCTGTGTTAAAAATCTACCGGTACATTGGTCAAAGTACAAGGGAGCGTGTCGCTGTTACTACTTGTCATCTTTTCGACATCCGACTCTAAAGGTGTCTACACACCAAACAGCCTACAGGAGACTACTTCTGACTGTACACAGACTGCAAAGAACTGCAAAGAACTGCAAAAAACTAAGCACTTTTATTTTTTCAGACGACGCCGACTGTAGTTACTGTATGGCAGTGGTGCCAGGTCTGCTCGTTATAAGCAACGTTGATCCTGTTTTCCTATAATGTTGCTAGTTGTGGGTTGCTTTTGTTTGGGCTTGTTTCTGAAGTGTAGTTGCTTATTTGGCCTTGCTTTCAACATTATTTTATAAAATAACTAATGTAATAGAGCTCAGAGGTGAAACTGGTCGCTGCTTTTGGGCTTATTTTCATAGACCTGGTCGCTTATTTCACTCACAGAATCTGGCAACCATACCGGAGCCACTGTGTGTTCTCCGTGCAGAGGAGAAGGGGGAAAAAAAGAACAACAACAACACGGGGAGCTGCTGCACTATTTACTAGCTTTGCTTTGGATCAGATTGGAATAGGAACTGAGAGTTGTGATTGAGAATATGGTATTTAGTAAAAATATGCGACGGGAAAATGTCTCTGGCTTATTTTGGCTTGGTTTTGCAACAGTAGCAAACTATTCTACAACTCCCTCAATCTTACCGACGGCCAGGGGCGACTGTACAAAACTGAGCAAGTCCAGTTTTCCAGTTTTCGGTCGATAACGTTCCCGACCCGCTGCCGAAAACCTGACGATGAGCTCCCGTTCGGCAAACGACGCTATCCGCCGCCTTCCGCCGCCGAATCGTCGCCGAATCTGTGCGGTTAAAAGTGGCCTTAACCCTCACCCTAACCCTAACCTCCGTGGAGTGAGTCGCTAACCCTCCGCTCGAAATGATGGTCGTTCGAAAGAGTGCGATTTCCCCAAAGTACAAAATAATCAAATTATAATTAAAGTAGCATAAGACTTTTGCTATTTTCATTTAAAGTGCAGAATGGCCATTTCAGAATCATCATTTTATTGGACAAAAAATATCGATCATTAACCACTTAAGTAATTTTATCCTTCAGCTATTCGAAAAAAGGCAATGTAGATGGTGCATTTATATAGCGCCATGGATAAAGGCACTATATAATTGCACCATTTATAAAGGAGTAGTGAATGTAATGCAAAATTATTGTGAAGCGCCAAAAGGATAAAGGTGGAGGAAACCTTGCAAGGCACCGACCTGCTCAACAGGAGCAATTAGGGGTTCAGTGTCTTGCTCGACGACACTTCGAAACTAACTCTGGGGGATCGAACTGGGAACTTTCCGGTTCCCAAGCGACTGCTCTACCTCCTTTACCTCCAGGAATTGCCAATGGCAGGACCATTGAAGTTCTGCATACATTACAACAGGGGTCTTCAACAGGGGGTCCGGGACCCTTAGGGGTCCTCAGAGATACCACAGGGGGTCCTCCAAATACGTTTTGCTTCTTTTTTTATATTAACCACTTGAACCCTAGTGTCCTTATTCTTAGAACTTTAGCCAAAAATAGCCGATCGACAAGCTCACAACGCCTCGCGCTGCGAGGCGTTGTGAGCTTGTAGATCAGCTATATTTGGCAAAGAGCTTTGGTGTAGAGGGGAAAAAGAGCAGACTGAGTACAGAGTGAAAGGTCAAGTTTATTAAGTATTGACGGTTAAATATGGTTAAAAATGGTTGAATATCTGAAAACACAAATTGACACGTGCTGTCAAACAATTAAACCATATGGAATCTATGAAAAGGTAGTGGGGGTCCCTGCATCATCTCTCTCTCAACTAAGGCGTCCTCGGCCTGAAAACGTTGAAGACCCCAGCATTACAATATTCGCCTCTGAGATGTAGAAGTATCAAAAACTGGAAATACTCAGGTAAACTACCGTAAAACTAAAATACCCTGACAAGTACAGTACTTGAGAAAATAATGTTAAATCCTTTTCCATCATGGTTCAGACTGTCACTTTGCTCACTTGGATGTGCTCTGCAGTGAACAGCAAGTGGTCTGCCTTGCCTTTGTCTGCCTCACTGTCTTCATATCAGCTGTCTGCCTTCTTGTCACAACATGCGGGAGGAAGGGAGCTGCGAGGCAAGCTGTGCTTTATTTCAAACGCAAATGCATTCAAAAGGCATAAAAATGTTAAAGGACTAGTTCACCCAAATAATGACTTCAATCAAATACACAACCAGAACCAATAATTTTGATGACCAGCGAAGTCTTAGGTTTTGATTCTCCTACTGACCAGCCACCCGGTCATCAAATTATTGGCTCAGGATGAAATGCAATGCAAAGCAAAGCAAAGCAAAGCAATGCAAAGCAATGCAAAGCAATGCAATGCAGTGCAATGCAGTGCAATGCAATGCAATGCAATGCAAAGCAATGCAATGCAATGCAATGCAATGCAAAGCAAAGCAATGCACAAAAAATAAAAAGGAAGCTTTTGTTGTTGCTTTTTCAGCTTTATTGTCACAGCACATGTTTACAGGTGTAAAGAAGTTGGTGAAATTCATTTTTTTGTGCTTAGAAAGAGAAAAGGAAAAGGTGGGTGTTAGGGAGAGCAAACAGAAATACTAAAAACTATTCAAACACTAGTCAAAAAAGAAATGTTGAGGTGAGGCAAGAAATCTACATTATGTACACATAGCATAATCCAGTTACAGTACATGCTTTGGGGAAAAATATTAGAATATGTAAATATACAGCATGTACCTCATCATCAGTACCTAATCAGCATGAATGCAGTTGACCTCGTTTCCCTATACTCTCCTTTGAAAGAGGACACATTCTACGCAGACCATGCACAAAATGTACTGTACATTATCCCAACGATGAGTACATTCTGTACACTCGATGACGTAAAACAACACGTTGGAGATCAGCGCTTTTTTGCATTGAAACACACATAAAACTTAGGGTATTTATTTTCGCCACACTATCTCCTCCCATCAGAACAATAGGATTGTTCAGAGTTGCCATAGTAGAACCATGTTTTGTTCCAGAAAGAACCTCTCGACCAAGGAAAAATTACTCCACAGGCACAATCCATCGCCATCACTGACGGACGGATGCCTATGACGATACTTTGGAGGTTCAAAAATAGCAAGCTTTGTCACTTTGTGCCACACTATGGGCTTGTAGATCAGCATTTTTTTTTTTTTAAACTCAATTCTTCTCTTCAGGAGGTCCCTGGCACAAAATACATATACGGCCAAATACATATCAATATGCGGGTCCTTGACATGAAATGGTTTGAGAAACACTACCATGCTCACCAAGGGCGAAGAGTCACGCGACGAAGAGGAGAACCAAAGTTGCATCGCTTCACTTCACCCTCGTTGTAATCCCCCCGTCCCTTGCTGGGCTTGGCCAATTAGTATGCAAATTAATAAAATATCAAATTATTATTATTAGTCTTCCTTTTTTCCCCCCCCTTCCCTTCCAAGTTGCCGAGGATTGCTCAGGTGGGACCACGAGAAGTGGGGAAAGTTTTCTTTGGGCCAGTCCTTGAGTCAATAGCAGGGGGACAGAGACTGGAGTAAAGCAGCATGAAGGGGACGTTAATTGAAAGTGCCGCTCGTCTGGTCCCTCGGTCCCCGCGTCCCTCCTCTCTGGAGGAGCCAGGGTTCTGTTAATTAGAACAGAACCAGCAGCAGCATGGACTGCACAGAGGCTGGAACTGGAAAACTCACTCATTCATTCATTCATTCATCCATCCATCCATCCTGCCTATATAGACTACAACAGGGGTCTTCAACATTTTCAGGCCAAGGACCCCTTAGTTGAGAGAGAGATGAAGCAGGGACCCCCACAACCCTTTCATAGATTCCATATACAGTAGTTTCATTGTTTGACAGCACAATCATCAGCGTAGGCTATTTTGGATTCATGTCAATTGTGTTTTCAGATATTTAACCTCTTGAACCGTCAATACTTTATAAACTTGACGTTTCACTCTGTACTTAGTCTGCTCTTTTTCCCGTCTACACCAAGGCTCTTTGTCGAAAATAGCCGATCTACAAGCTCACAATGCCTCGCAGTAGATCTGCTATTTTTGGTTCTCAGAATATGGACACTATGGGATTCAAGTGGTTATTATAAAAAAGGAGAAAAGAAAAGTTTCTATCACTCAAAGATTTGGGGGACCCCATGTAGTAACTCTGAGGACCCCCTAGGGTCCCGGACCCCCTGTTGAAGACCCCTGGACTACAACATGCTTCCAGTCTCCTACAGAGGTGGCCACCTACGTTGGACTGAATCTGGCTTTGTCTGTATGTACTTATGGTACAGTAGGCCTATGTCCCACACGGTACACGTCGGTACAGTGTGTTCCACACTTGGCTCATTGGCCAAGCTTCGCGGGGAGCTTAATGAAATGAACTCATAAAAAGCACCACTCACTTCTCACTGGGTGTGATTATTTTCTTATGTATCAACAAATGGACATGAAAGAAAATCTATAGATGTTATATAATTGACAATCAGTTAGTCTGATTATCCACTTGACCCTTTATTTATACTTCATTGTACTTTTATAGTGGCATAAAAAATATGTGAAAATAGCAGACCTAAAAGCTGACAATGCGCTGCTATGTGAAACATTGTGAACTTGTTGATCTGCTATTTTCAATATAGGCCTACAGAGAAAGTTCACCATAATCTTAATCGAGGCAAAAGTTTCAATGAATGCAAAGACCTTAATAAGTCTTTTAGTCTTTGTCAACAAAATGAACACTGCCCAAATGAAGCCCTGATTCCGTCCATAAAGCAGTGGAGAGAGTGTGTACCGCGTACAGCTCTGTGTGAGGTGGTGGTCAGGGCGGGGTCAGAGCAGACAACAGCCGTGAGGTCATCAGAGGGGGCGGGGTCAGAGGCAGAGACAGATGTGAGGTCGCGCTCTGTGACATCACCTCCTGTGACGACCATCTGATCTTCACACCGTCCCCACCTGTGTGACACTGAGGCCCTGGGCGTGTGCAGGGGCGTCGCACCAAATCCTGGGCCCTGGGTGCAAGGATTCACTTCAATTATTTTTGTGCTTTAACTATTGAAAAATAGCAGATCTACAAGCTCAAGTCTTTGTATATCCTTCTAAGGTTTTTTGAACAAAACTATGTTTCTATGTCAGTGGTGCCCCCATGAATGTTCTTCATAGGGGAGGGGGTTTAACCCATTTAGACTTTTTGTGCTTTAACTATTGAAAAATACCAGATATACAAACTCACAGCAAGCTTGTAGATCTGCTATTTTTGAATATTTCAAATCCTTCGTTTTTTGAAAAACCTATGTTTCTATGTCAGTGGAGCTTTTCATGTGAAGGACCCCCAAAATGATATGTATTTGGCCCCGGACCCCCATCTCAAAATATTTAGTTCCAGGGACCCGCAGAAGCAAAATTTGAGTTACAAATGTTCGCTTAAAAAATACATATATTCAAAGATTTGCACACATTTTCATGACTTTTCAAAAATATCAGATCTACAAGCTTGCAGCGCGGCTGTGAGCTTGTATATCTGCTATTTTTCAATGGCTAAAGTATAAAAGAATTAAGGCCCCTCCACCTTGGGCCCTGGTAACTCAGTCCCACTCCCTCCCCCCTTGTGACGCCCCTGTGCGTGTGCATGCGTGATTGTGTGTGTGTGTTTGTATCACTATACTTGCGAGGTCCATACATGTCCCTACGAGTACAGTAGAATCCTATAAAGTCTTTCTAGTCCTCACAAGAGAAATGGTTGCTTTATTGTTCCAAATATTTCTAGAGTAGAGCAGATTCTGGTTAGGGTTAGTGGTAGGATGCGGTATTTAGCCTAGAGGTTAGGGTGGGGTTGGAGCTGTGGTTGATTAAGATACTAGTTGCACACTGGTGTCGTGCACCGAAACTAGCTGATCTACAAGCTCTAGGTAGATGGATGGATGGATGGATGGATGGATGGATGGATGGATGGGCAGTGGATAGATTGTGATACTTTTGTACTTTTGTATGCATACTGTACTAGCCTGGCGTTGCTCATACTAATTTCCTCACTGCGTATCGGATGTTAATCTGGACTTGCGAGCAGAATTTTCATTTCCAAGGGGTGGGTTAAAAAAATGGCTCTGGACATGATTGGTTAGACCAGACCAATGGCTGGACCCTGATTGGTTCCCCCGAAATTTTGGGGGAGAGGAAATGGATTCACAATTGAGCGGGGCCAGACACATATTCGCCAAGGGCAAGTTTTATTTGCCCAGGCAGATTGGTCTGGTTCCAGGCTAATACTGTACATCTTCTGTGCATGTGTGTTGCATTTGCACATACACTCGCACGCACGCACGCACGCACGCACGCACGCACGCACGCACGCACGCATGAACAACTTATACAGTACAGTATGTACAGTATGTACTTGTGTTGTTGACCTTCATGAAAGGTAGACAACGCGTGTCACATTATCATTTGTGGTTCACTGTGTTGCAGGGACATGCTGGGCCCCTGATTCAGCCCGGGGAAAAGAGTTGGAGAGGCCCTCATTGCGCACTATAGAGAGAGATCTCTCTCTATAGCGCTGCTGCTACTCAAAGATTTGCCATTTCAGATCATGACAAGTGACAAGCAGTGGGCCAATACATGACTTATATTTTGTTGTATCATTTTAAAAATGATTTAAACTAGTGAAAACAGCCGATCTACAAGCACACAACGCTTGTAGATCTGCTGTTTTCACTACTTTTGAGCCACAGCCTTGTATGATGAAGCAGGGCTTTGCTTTGCGAAAAAATGTACACATTTGAAACTTGGAGATACGAGGTTTCTGCCCGACAGTGACAATTTACTTTGTTGGCTGCCCAGCCCCCAAAATGGAACGAAGGCCGACATTTTATTTGTAATTTTTTCCTAATGGCCGGGAATGAACCGGCCGTTTGGGAGTTGTCCCGCTTTTCCCAATGGCCAGCACGTCTCTGCTGTGTTGGATCCTTGCACTTACAAAGACAGCATGTCTTCCCCCCCCTCAGATGCCCGCTCCCCCCCTCTATAGGCCAGATCATATACTCCATAGCAAGTGTTGCACACCAGACGCTTACCACTTCAGACATATGGCCATCTGGCACGGAGCCTCGCGGCGCACCATGCAAGGTCCGCCACTGAAAAGGTGGTCATGCAAGTACAGTATGTCGACTGGAGTCAAAACAATAAATACACAACAATCCCAAAATGTCTACAATAAATACAAATAAATAAAAAACATGCATACATACCTACACAAACATACAGTACACATTTACATACATAAATATAATTTCAGTTGTGTCACATCATGACATGCTGTGATCTTGTTGTTCTGCAGCTATCTTAGCTTTTTTTTCCCTTTTTTAAATGGAAAAAATGTAAAGTTGGGAACATTTTGAATCATTCAGATTTTGAATTGGCATAAGTCTTCTCTTCCAGGGTCCCTGGCGCAAAAGCTTTTCAGACGGGGGTCCGCGGTCAAATACGAATGCAAAGCGCCGCACTGTGCACTTTCTATTTGTGCTATTTTCACTAGTTTGGGTCCCGGGCAAACAAACTCTCGAACTGTTTGGGAACCACTGGTCTATGACATATCAATTACATACTGTATCTATGACATACAGTATGACTCCACTCTCAGCCGGCGTAAAATACCAGGTAACCACTTGCCTCTATAGCTGCACTTGAACAACCGTTCCAGACAGCCATATCGAGCCCAAGAAACCGTAGAAACACGGTAAAAAACTGACAAAACCCACATTTTGCGCATGAGGACTTCCATCTTTGCCATACCCTAGCTTTTGCTGAACTGACGCCACTGCCCTCCCTCTCCATGTGCTACCATTGAATAACACATTTTTCAGTTGCCTTGTACTGATATCTATGGGGCTTTTAAGCCGTGACATAATTTTTTAGTCAGACCACCAAGCAGATTTATTGTCAATATCTGTCCCTCGCTATTTCAACAGATCCGAGACAAAAATAACGACTAAAGTATAATTCTACCACTTTCCTTTCAACAACAAAGAGAAGAAAAATTAGTAAATAGTAAAAATAGTAAAAAGATTCGCTTTTTTGGGGGGCAAAAGTTCTCCTCTGCCTACAAAATGATGTCAGACTTAACAGCCCCATTATGTTCAATTGTAGGCCTCAATAAAAAAGGAACATCTCAGGTCAAGAGGATATTTTTCTTTTCTCTTTTTCTTTTGCAAACTCTGCATGAACAACCAGAAGGCAGCGGAACAAGGCAAAATGAGCCTGCAGCTTTGATCAGAAAGCTGAACATGGGTCAATTTGACCTTCTTTTTTTTGCCCTAAAGTAGCAGCCTATATCTTTACACAAAGGCATTCACTTTTTAGCTGCTTTTTACCCCTGTACACACGCACACACGCACGCACGCACGCACGCACGCACGCACGCGCACACACACACACACACACACACACACACACACACACACACACACACACACACACACACACACACACACACACACACACACACACACACACACTGCTCTGCATTCCATTTCATTCTTGTTCCTGTTTAATCATTAGCTTTTCCCTGCTGCCTTCATTTTAATTAAATTCCAGCTCGCTCGTAATTGCTTTTTTTTCTTCTCCTTTTTCTAAAACAGGTCTTTCTTGACACCTTTGGGAGAGTGTCTTTGGGCGACAAGGTGTTGTCAATAAAAACAAACGTTTGTAAGTCTTATCCCTGCCGAAATCACTGATTAAACGCAGATAAAGCTTTTGATTTGCTCTGCCTTGACGTGGGGGAGAATTATTCTCCTAGATGATTAATCAGGACATAATCTACACATCTCCCCCTGTAAATGAACACGTACGTACACACACACACACACACACACACACACACACACACACACACACACACACACACACACGCGCACACACACACGCACACAATTAATCACCCCCAAACAAAGGGATTTGACTTCAATTGTTTATTGTTGAAAGAATTGATCAAATATAAAACAGATTAATTACATTGCTCCTGTGACGTGTGTGTGTGTGTGTGTGTGTGTGTGTGTGTGTGTGTGTGTGTGTGTGTGTGTGTGTGTGTGTGTGTGTGTGTGTGTGTGTGTGTGTGTGTGTGTGTGTGTGTGTGTGTGTGTGTGTGTGTGTGTGTGTGTGTGTGTGTAGGGAGGGGGTGGGGGATTGAATGCTGTACACATCGTCACTGTCACTCCATAGAAAACATCTTACCATATATTTCCAAATAATAGCCCCGGGGAAAATAGCCACCACACACAAGTGCAAACGCGCGCACACACACACACACACACACACACACACACACACACACACACACACACACACACACACACACACACACACACACACACACAGTCACACACACAGTCACACACACACACACACACACACACACACACACACACTGCTGAATACGTGATCTCCAGCCCTGGCTTCAGGCCTAGTGGAGATCATTATTAGATTGTTTGTGTTTGGATGAGTTTACTTTTTCTCTCCCCTCCATCAAAGGTCACAACACACACACACACACACACACACACACACACACACACACACACACACACACACACACACACACACACACACACACACACACACACACACACACACACACACACACACTCTGCATTCCACATGCTTGTCAAAGGTCACACCTTCCCGTCGCTCCATCACTAAATGAGCAGCTATTTATCATGAATGTAGATGAGTTGGCCTAGCTCTCCCAAAGCGCTGCTTAATATGCTAATGCAAGTGTGTGTGTGTGTGTGTGTGTGTGTGTGTGTGTGTGTGTGTGTGTGTGTGTGTGTGTGTGTGTGTGTGTGTGTGTGTGTGTGTGTGTGTGTGTGTGTGTGTGTGTGTGTGTGTGTGTGTGCGTGCGTGTGCGTGCAAACAGGTGTGTGATGAGCATACAGGCTCATTGCTATTTTTGTTGCGACTGCGTGTGTGTGTGTGTGTGTGTGCGTGTGCGTGTGCGTGTGCGCGTGCGTGCGTGCGTGCGTGCGCGTGTTTGTGTGTGTGTGTGTGTGTTCAAGCAGCGAAAGTTGGCAGGAGTATCTTGGTAAGCATCGGATTGCTTGTGATGAATAGTCAATTAGCGATAAACTGGGTCCTGGGATGGCGAGAGAGAGAGAGAGAGAGAGAGAGAGAGAGAGAGAGAGAGAGAGAGAGAGAGAGAGAGAGAGAGAGAGAGAGAGAGAGAGAGAGAGAGAGAGAGAGAGAGAGAGAGAGAGAGAGAGAGAGAGAGAGAGAGAGAGAGAGAGAGAGAGAGAGAGAGAGAGGGAGTTCAGAGAAAAGGGTAGCCCTACACACGTTATCTTGTGGCTAATTATGGAGACACAACCATGTTCATTTATAATGCAGCTGCGTGATGAACGGACCGGGCCAATAGGGAGACAGCCTTTGCAGCTGGGTGTCTAGATGGACAAATACATTGGAGGAGCATAGACTGTAAAAAAAACGACATGGACGAAGGGAACCGTCACGTTCCTACAGACCAGTTTTGAGTCCACCTTTTTTGGCTAATTCACACAAGGGAACCGGAAACAACTGTTGTTGGCTGCAACCAAGTCTTCACTTAAAAGAACCAGTAGAACCCCTAGAAACATACCCTACTTTATCATTAATTTGAAAATGAATGGGATCATAATTTTTTAAACGCATATCATGATGATTAAAAGCCGACTTTAAACTATAGCGATCGAAAAATAAAGTGTTTAAGAAAATCTTTATTAAGTTAATAAAATCAAGTGTTAAGTCCGGCTAAATAGGCCTTCTAATGCAGTCAGCAGGAGGTGAAATAGTGAAATCTACTGGGCCGTTGTGAACTGCAGCCTCCTAAGATTAATTTCATGTATTTGTTCAAGTGGAGCTTCCATGCTGACTGTGGTGGACACATTGTAATATGAAGTTAACGTTCCAATTCAATAGGCTAGTAATGTAGAACCCATTGAATTGAATATGTTCTGGTGACATTTCAAGGGACACATGACCTTCGCGGTACGAAGTGAGCTTGTAGATCAGCTATTTTTGAGCGGTGCTAACCGCTCCTATAGACCGCTTAAAAAAAAACATGATGTCACAAATGATGATGACATGAGTCCGCTAGACCAATGAAACACTTCGATTCTGTTGATCTGTCCATGATGTCATAGTCACATAGGCACCCGATTGGTTAACTCTGATTTAGAACGCGTTTAGGCCGCCTAAATTACGTCATAAAAAATGATTGAGCGGTGCTAACCTTGAATTTCAAAATTGCATGAGTCATGTATTTATTATCTATAATACATGAAAACAAACCACACCTTTAGACAGAGCGCTTTAATCACAGGGCCCTGTCTAAAAGTGTGGTTTATTTTCATGTATTATAGAGATATCCAGCTCGCAAGACAATTTTGAAATTCAAAGAATATAAATAAACAGCTTATAATTATCATGTAGATCGAAGTACGAGCTTTACCATGCCTAACCAACCCTATATCCTGGACACTTCATGGGAGCGAAAATACAGTACAGCCATCATTTTGCAAGAAGACATCAAATATCGTCCCAACAGAAATAACACTCTGCCACATGCCATCCTCTATATGGATTCGTCGTTTGATTGCTCTTAGGGCTACTAGCATGACTCTTACCATTTACCATCTAAGAAAGAGAGAGAAAGAGAGAGTGATATCTTCTAAGACAGTTCGGGCACTTACAGAAGGTCTTCTTGAAAGATTCAGTCAAGTCAGTGGTCTTGAACATAGCTGACAGCTGTTGTACCTGGCTGACAGCTGTTGTACTTGGTTGTACAGCTGTTGCTGCAAGGTCTGTGGTTCCAGAACATACAAGGCCTGCTCTTCTGGAGCCTCCTGACCCAGGTCCTGTTGCTCTGGATCCTCCACACCCATGCTCTTCTATGGTTCGACCCTCCACCATCTTGAAGAAGGATCTTTTTTCTAGAACATCCTGACTCAAGGTCTGTGGTTCTGGAATCTCCTTGACAAGGGTCTATGGTTCTTTTGTATTCTTGCCCAGTTCTTCGGGCTCTTCGGGCCCAGCTCTTCGGGCCTGCAATTCTGGAGCCTCCTGACCCAGGTTCTGTTGCTCTGGGTCCTCCTCACTCTTTTGGGAGTATTCTGGTTACCTCCAACATTGAATGACTTAATAACTCTTAACCTTTAATTGTATCTATTATTTATGTTGTGAATGATGTAAGACCTATGTCATATCTTCTAATATAATATTTTGAAAGCTTTATTAAATGTGTTTCTCAATATATACACCATTAGTATTAACCAATTAAACTTCATCTGAGAGATGACGTTATTGTGATATCACAATAAATATATAATAGGTTAATCATAGAAAAGGATACATTGGTAAATGTTATGGGAATTTGTATTAATGCAGAAGAGGCTATATTATCAAATACACAACGTTCCAAACTGATATTATTTAATATCTTCAATTTAAAAGGGAAAAACATTTATGATTGCCAGACCCATGAAATGGGTAGGCCTACATAAGCAAATGTCGGTCTGTCTGTCCGGGTTTTCTATATAAAGGGTATATATAATGATGACATGATGATGACATGCCTACAAAAGGCATGATGTCATAAATGATGCCCAGAGGGTTGGCAGAACCAGGGTCTGGCACAACCAGGTTGACCTGGTCTAGTTATTTAAAGAAAAGGCTTGAAAATCAAAGTCCACAGTATATCATACACCCTAAATATTTTTGCACCGCTCACTTCGCACGGGTGCGATTTTTAAAAAGCCAACCTATAAATGGATATAGTGGTTAAAATGATTGTGATTCTGTATTAAGTACTTTAGCTGGGGACCCCCTGGAATACCCCCAAGGACCCACTTTGAGCACCAATGGTTTATGGCTAATTTCTTTTGTGTGTGGTTGATATAGGCAACACACTATCTGGCCCTGTTACAGATGTTGTCCAAAAATCATGCAGATCGGTACACAGTATCTCTATAGCCATTAAACGAAACAGGTATTTCTTACATTGATGCTCCTACATATTATCATGCAAGCACCAGTTAAAGTTACTTTCAATCCCTCATATACTGCATGTGCACAGTGCACACCCCATAACCCACACACTGCACATCATTTCAGAGCTCATATCTTTGAACGGGTAAGGGCTAGTTGTTCGAGATCCGAGATCTTTTGCCAGCTAAAGTTAACCTGTTTTTTTGTTAACCTTTTAACTGAAGATATCTGGGTTGAAAATAGTTACAGTAACTGAAGTGATCTATTTTCAAGCATGACCAATCAGACAAGCTTGTAACCCTACTTGTGCACTCTGCTGGCACATGAAGGCCATATTTGATTATGAATGCACAAGGCGCAAGCAACTCGACAGGGTGATGTTCAGTAGAATTTGTAAAGATTCCTGAATGGAAGGATTTTTTATTTTTTTTTTGATATTTGATATTCACTGTACTTAAAGGTGATACACCATGCATTTAAAAAGTATTTATGTCATAAAAAAAATCGTTTTGAAAAAAAAAAAAAAGAAAAAAAAAGTCGTTTGTTTATTTTTTTTGATTTTTTTGTGTGTGATGATGACGTCACAATCGGCAGATGACGTCACAATCGGCAGCAAATCTGGATAGCCTGTTTTGAGAACCTGTGGGATACTTTTAACCTTCGCCTTCTCAAAACCAGAGAAAGACACAAAACCAGAGAAAGACACAACGGTCAGAAATGGGACTTTGTGAGGATAGAAGGTGCTAGTGGGACCCCAAAAAAAGGTTTTAAAATAGGAAAAGTGAAATTTCATGGTGTATCACCTTTAAATAAAACTGTTTTAATGTGATGCATTGGCATGTGACTTTGTGATGGAGATGCAGTTGGCCCCAAAGTATTTTGATATTTTCAAATCTGACCACCCCCTTTAAAAAAGAAGGGAAAAAAATGTTGACACTCCTTTTCTAAACATATCTGCTCTGACTCAGCTGTGTTTCCACACTGCCTGTCTGAATAAAATTGTGCGTTGTAAGTTACAGTAACTAATGTACATTTACTCAAGTACTGCACTACAATTTTGAGGCGATGGCGACTCATTGAGAGCTTGTAGATCTGCCAAGTCAAAATAATTGCGACCGTCAGGGAGCAGTTTACTATGAAAACCTCCACCGGCCGTCCGTCGGTCGGTTCGGTCGGTCGGTCGGTCGGTCGGTCACACGTCACACGTCACACCTTTGCCCTGCTCATATCTCCGCATCAGTATGACATCACACCACATGTGTACACAAACCTTTGTGTACGTTGCTGTGGCAACAGTCTGTTGTTGCTGGTTTGTTAGTGTACGTTAGCAACCACCTTAGCAACCATGGTTTTACCCTAGCAACCAACTGTTTACCCTAGCAACCAACTGTTTACCATAGCAACCATGTTTTTTTACCCTAGCAACCAACTGTTTACCATAGCAACCAGATACGCAGAGCAGGGATCTCCATATATGGGCATAAACAGGTGACATCACACTGATGTCAGATACTCAGAGCAGGGATTTCTCCATAATATATGGGCATAAAAGGGATTCTGTTAGGGATCTCCATATATGGGCATAAAAGGGATTCTGTTAGGGATCTCCATATATGGGCATACAAGGGATTCTGTTAGGGATCTCCATGTATGGGCATAAAAGGGATTCTGTTAGGGATCTCCATATATGGGCATAAAAGGGATTATGTTAGGGATCTCCATATATGGGCATAAAAGGGATTCTGTTAGGGATCTCCATATATGGGCATAAAAGGGATTCTGTTAGGGATCTCCATATATGGGCATAAAAGGGATTCTGTTAGGGATCTCCATATATGGGCATAAAAGGGATTCTGTTAGGGATCTCCATATATGGGCATGAAAGGGATTCTGTTAGGGATCTCCATATATGGGCATAAAAGGGATTCTGTTAGCTGTTAGTGATCTCCATATATGGGCATAAAAGGGATGCTGTTAGGGATCTCCATATATGGGCATAAAAGGGATTCTGTTAGGGATCTCCATATATGGGCATGAAAGGGATTCTGTTAGGGATCTCCATATATGGGCATAAAAGGGATTGTATCCCAGATGATGCCCTGTTAGGAGATCCACACTAACAGAATCCATATATGGTCCTACCGACAGCTGCTATAAGCCAACCCTGGCGATAAGGTCTGAGTCGAAGAAATGCTTCTTTCCTGGCAAGAATTGCCCCTTTATACTGTAGGGCTCGTTTGTGTATTGTATGACATCACCCCACATCATCGGCTGAGGACTGTGTGATGTCATCATATCTCCATATATGGAGACATAAGTTGCTCATGCCCAAATATGGGCTGGTGAGGTCAGACTTAGTGTGATGCGTAGGTTATCTCCATATATGGAGATTCAACTTCAATGAGTAACCATGGCAAACTGTCAACTGCCCGTATGTCTTGATAATTGGTAAAACAATTTTTTTTGGCCTATTTGTGGAGATAAGCGACCAACGGTCGCTTATCTCCCGATTAGGGAGTCTTACTGGTTGTATCCACGAGTTTCCTACGCCCCATAGTGCATTGCGCAAACGTCTGCACCGAGGTTCCGCCACCGATTTACAAGCTCACAACGGGTTGCATCTGCGACGCGACGTGAGCTTGTATGTCTGCTGTTAAACCCGGAAGTTTGGTCCTGATAGTCTCCAGTAAACTCCCGCGGAAACTTGTGGATATGTTTGAAAACGTGTGAAGCGGGATATTTCTCATAATGAGTACTTTCTACTTTTTTACTACATTCCGTAAATTAATAGTTATAGATTGTGATACCAATACTTTTGTACTTTTACTCACGTACATTTTGAATAACGGGCCATTACTTGTAACAGGATATTTCTACAGTGCAGTATTGATACTTTTACTTTATCTTTATCCAACTGAAAGACATTGCCGCGGGTAAATAAATGATAGAAATAAAGTCATCTTGTGCGTGAGCTATTCCTTTTGTTACTTCATGCCAGGGTTATTTTACATCAGAGCTCTCAGAGTTAAATTAACAGTGCAGATTGTACTGTGTGTATAATATATAAATATATATATTTTCATGAGAATGAAGCTCACTGACATTTCTGGGGTGTTTTCACAGAGAAGCAAATCCTTAGAGGTCCAACGTAGAGTGAAGCTACATGTTAGTTACGTGCTGTTCTAGGCTCTGAAAGCGTCTTTCTCTCTGTTGTTCGCTCTCTTTTCTTTCACATTCCCTCTTCCATTAGTTTTTCTGTACTCTCTCTCTCTCTCCCTCGCTCGCGTGTGTGCGCACACGCACACACACACACACACACACACACACACACACACACACACACACACACACACACACACACACACACACACACACACACACACACACACACACACACACACAATCTCACCCACAATCTCACCCACAACCACACACACAAGATACAACAAAGAAGCTTTGTAAATCTCTATGTACACTTTCAACTGTGTTCCCATTGTTTCAAGTCACATCACATAAGCTGTGATCATATATGAACATTGCATCATCACAAGCATCTTCCCACTTTGAATAAGTTTGAACTCTCCCTCTCTCCATACCGTACGGCAGGAGTCTTCAACAGGGGGTCCGGGACCCCTAGGGGGTCCCCAGAGTTACTACAGGGGGTCCTCCAAATCTTTGAGTGATAGAAACTTTTTTCTTCTTTTTTATATTATCCACCTGAACCCTAGCATCCATATTCAGAGAACTTTAGCCAACAATAGCCGATCTACAAGCTCACGCGAGGCGTTGTGAGCTTGTAGATCGTCTATTTTTGTCAGAGAGCTTTGGTGTAGAGGGGAAAAAGAGCAGACTAAGTACAGAGTGAAAGGTCAAGTTTTACAAGCATTGAAGGTTCAAGTGGTTACATATCTGATAACACAAATTGACTTGAATCCAAAATACACTGACGACTGTGCTGTCAAAAGATGAAAATACATGGAATCTACGTACAGGTTGTGGGGGGTCCCTGCTTCATCTCTCTCTCAACCAAGGGGTCCTTGGCCTGAAAACGTTGAAGACCCCTGCCGTACAGTGACATTGCACAGTGTACAATGTATTTTGCTGTCGCTTTGTGTGCGTGCGTGTGTACAGGAGGTAATCTGCGCTCAGCAGGACCCCTCTGATTGGCTTATCGCGGGAGGGTTTCCATCCAGCTGCGAGGTTAAATGTCAGGTTGCTGAATGGTGTCAGACGGTGTGTTGTGACTTACTTACTTGCTGTTTGTTGACTATAGGGTTAATGATGAGTCTCTATAGGAGGGACTGCCCCATAGGTCGAACTCCTGTTGGGTCGAACAGCGTCGGCAGGTTAGATAATCACCCGCGAGCGTCGGCAGGTTAGATAATCACCCGCGTCACGGTTACTGAGGTTAGGTTTAGGGTTAGGGTTAGGTTTAGGCATAGTTTTACTGAGGTTAGGGTTAGGGTTAAGGTTAGGTTTTGGTGGTCGATCCAAAGGGTGTTCGACCTAATGACATGTTACCCTCTATAGGTCCTGTTTAAATTGGCATTGGTTCTTTTATATACAGTATTTCAGCTCAGAATAACCACACCAACTTAGATTTACTGTACAATATATTGCAATGATATTACCATTTATGCAGAATGATATTGCATTTAGTTTGGCTGTGAAGCTCTGCTGTGATCATACAGATTATCTGCTCGTACATGAGACTTAATCTGATAACACGAACCCCCCCATATACAGCTTACATGCACATAGCATTGAACCTTCAGTTGCATGATTCAAGATATCACATATCATAATCCATAGAACAAAGAACAACCCACGACCAGTAGTAACAGCTACAGTAAACACCAAAATTCTTCAGATGCATTGTGAGTAAGAGGGCGTATGGGAATTAGCTTGTAGCCAATGAGAATGAACATGGGGTGACAGACTGCTCTGTGGGAGAGTGAATGAATTAACTTGTTAACGAATGAAGAGATGGGTCCGGGGAGATAAACACCACATTCTGCCTCTCCATATATAAAACCAGTAAGACTCCCTAATCGGGAGATAAGCGACCGTCAGGTCGCATACACAAACTTTAGAAGGCAATGACATGACTTTAGAGATACTGTGTACCGCTTTGCATGATTTTAGGGCAAAATCTGTTGGAGCAGTGTCCAAAAATTTGTTTTGCAAGAATCGGCCTCATGGTGGCGCTAGAAGAGGGCCATGTGAGAAATCAGGGGTGGAGGTTGTGGTTTGGCAGCCAAGGAGTGTGTGTGTGCAAAGTTTGTAACTGACGGTCGCAATAACTCCCGCAGGCTCAGTTTCTCAAAGTGGGGTCCAGTGACCCCCAGGGGTCCTTGAGCGAGTTCCAAGGGGTCCCCAGCTAAATGATATTTACACCAAATGGACCCTCATGGTTATGTAACTCATAGATTTTACAATATAAATTGGGGTCTCAGAGATACCATTAAATGGGGGTCCGTAAACTAATGCATGTCAAAGTGGGAGTCCTTGAAATTAAAATGTTTGAGAATCACTGCTCAGTAAATCAATTTACTGAGCCGTAAAAATCTCCTCTATGGCATCCAATCCTGTCTGATCAGAAAAGGTCGACATAAATGGTCCACTGAACTCAATGGACTTTTGTTTTACAGAAAAGTCAACTGAAAACAGGTTTACTCCAGGACTATGGGAAATACACGTTTACAGAAAACTTTCAGCTTTTCGTAGGTTAGACAATTAGCGCAACAATTAGCTTGCAACTTGTAGCTTGTTGACCTATTTTTGCTATTGCTTAAGATTTTTCACAAAGTCACAAAGTTCACGCAGCCACACGCACGCACGCACGCACGCACGCACGCACGCACGCACGCACGCATGCACACCGACACAAACGCGCCCAGGGGTGTCACACCAAATTCTGGGCCCTTGGTAAAGGGTTCACTGCGGGGCCCCCATGAATGTTCTTCATAGGGGGAACCCATTTAGACTGAGAACACATTATTACGCATTATTTTGTGCTTTAACTATTGAAAAATAGTTTTTTTAATATTTCAAATCGTTTTTTTTTTTTTTTTTTTTTTTTTTTTTTAAACCTATGTTGTTTCTAGATGTCAGTGGTGCTCAAACCTTTTCATATGAAGGACCCCCAAAATGATATGTATTTTGCCACGGACCTCTATCTCAAAATATTTGAGCTTGTATATCTGCTATTTTTCAATAGCTAAAGTATAACATAATGAAGTCCCTCCACCTTGGGCCCTAGTAACTCAGTCCCACTCCCCCCCCCCCCCCCCCCCCCCGTGACACCCATGAACACGGCTCAGACAAAAGGGAATAAACATTCATGATCAGCATCACACTGGGGCAGACAGACAGTAGACCATCACCCGCTGTAGACGCAATAAGGCACTGCCAACGGGAGTTGACACCAGGGTTTCAATGTTTGCTTATTGTAAGCGACTTTGGACTTGTTTTTCTGCAAAGTCGCTTGTAAATATTGGTTGCGGGTTGCGATTTTTGGGGCTTGTATTTAAATTGTAGCCTAGTTAATTATTTACAGTAGGTTTACAGTCTATTTGAAAAGATCTGCTATTTTCAAAAATGTTGAATTTCTTGGAAGAAAAATCTGGGACTGTTGCATGATGGGGGTCCCTGGCACAAAACATTTTGGAGGTCCGTGGCCAAATACATATTCATTTGGGGTCCTTGACATGAAAATGTCTAAGAACCACATGCTCTAAAACAGTGACCAAAGTTTGACCATATAGTCGCTTCTTTTGGGGCTTATTTTTATAGACATGGTTAGTTGTTTCTCTCACAAGATGTGGCAACACTAGTTGCCAGAGAAAAATATTGAACTCCGCTACAATTATTTGAGAATTTTAGTTACTAGTTGCTCAATTTGATTATTATTGCAAAACAATTTTTTTTAACCACTTACACCCTGGATACATTTCGGCAATTTGAAAATAGCCAGTAAGCCCACAATGCGACGCAAAGTGACACATTGTGAGCCCATTGTGAGCTTGTGGAGCTGCTATTTAAAAAAAAATATTTTAATACATTTTATATTTTATATTTTTTAATTTCTGAATCTGGTACTTTTTAAGCATATTCACACCAATACATTTAAAGGTCCTACACCATGCATTTAAAAATAATTTATATAACACTGTTTGTGTCCCAAAAACGTTTTTGAAAAGGTTTGAGGCTAAATTACCACTCCTGAATACAGAGCCCCTGTCATTTCTGCCTGGCTTTCAGAGCATTTTCAGCTGCAGTACCACCTTGTCCTGAGTGGGAGGACTGCGCTATTGAGCCAGTTTTGGCCCCACACTCCTCCCCACCTCCTGCTCAGCAGGCCTGCCCACCCCTCCCCAACCCTCTCCCAGCTCCTCCTGCCTCCTTCTCAGGCCTGCCCACCCCTCCCCAACCCTCTCCCAGCTCCTCCTGCCTCCTTCTCAGGCCTTGTGACATCACAAATCTGACCTTTCACAATCAGGACCGTTCTGAGACATGCCAACATAGATCTGCCCATAAACTGAGAAAGACACAATGGTCAGAAATAGGACTTTGTGAGGATAGAAGTTGCTGGTGGGACACCAAGAAAATACATAAAAATTGGAAAAATGTAAATTCATGGTGTAACCCTTTAACAAGTAAAATGTACTTGGGAATTTAACGTTTCTTGTAATAGAGTATTTCTACGTTGCAGTATTGATACGTTCACTTAGGTAAAACATGTGAGCACCTTTTCCACCACTGTCTGACACCCTAACCGTACTCTCAGGAGCGTCAATTGGGTATGGCAGGGGTATGCAGCTGCCATACCCTGGGTCCAGGGGGGAAAATAAAAGTTACTTTGACAGTGATGCCCATATCATTATTTGGAAGTGTACGGCAACAAATCCAGGCTCTCTCAGTTCTTCTAGTCCAGTGGTTCTCAAAGTAGATCCCAGGGACTCTGTGGGTTCCTTCAAGGGGGGGGGGGTCTAAATTGACCCATACAAGTGTGTAACTCAATACAATTGGAACCAAATGAACCCTAATAGGTGTCTGCCCAGCTCTCCTCCACGGTGGCAGACACCCTCTTCTCGTACTCCCTCCGGTTTTCATTATAGAGAGTTGCCGCCTCGTGGTTGGCCGGACTGTTGGGGTTGGGCTCGTCCAATAAGGACTGGATGGAGGTGAGTATGGAGGCGACGCCGTAGGTGGGGCTCCAGCGGTTCTGAAGGATGTCCAGACATATGCTGCCGTCTGCGTAAATATTAGGGTGGAACATCTTTGTGACAAACTTGACCTTGGGAGGCTTGCTCGGGTAGTCTTCGGGAAACGCCATCGAGAGATGAAATGTTCCGTCTTCAAACGGCGTCCCCGCGGGTCCGAATATAACGGCGTTCCAAAGCATGATGTCGTTCTCGTCCGGCGACGCTCTCACGCCCGTCGGGGGGTCTTCTTGAAGGTTCTTAAAGTCCCGCATAAGTCGTCTTTTGGCCGGAGTCGACATTATTCAAGCTGAAAACGGCGTGTGAACAGAAAACTGATCAAAATCCAAACATAAATTAAATCTTCAGTTTGAAGGTGTTTTCTTCCTCTTCCTTCAACACTATCGTTTGCACTCTGTTCACCCTCTTTACATCTGTGTCTGATCTACAAACCTACCTTATATGCTGACCAGATCTGTAGTCTGATGTGACGTCACACACAACACAAACCGTTGACATGCAAACAGCATCCCTATTTGCCTTGTTCCTTTTATGCCCATTTATGGAGATTGATTTAATCAATTTTAAGCCCATATTTTGGAATGCCCATACATACTGTGTCAGTCTCATCTGGCCTAAAATCAATGATGTCAGTCATCTCCATATTTGGGAAAGGTTTATTTTTTTCATTTTCCCATTCAAGTCAATAGAGAAAATGTATTCACAAATAAATGAATACAAATTAAACTGGTATATATTATATACCAGTAAGATGCCCCAAGGGCGAGAAGCTCACGCACATGAGCGCGGGCACATGAGTGTGTGCACATGAGCGTGTGCACATGGGCGCGCACGCATCCGCCTGGGTGACAGCAGACTGCTGGGCGAGCTCTGGCGTTTGGCATGAGATCAACTTTCCCTCTGCGTCCTAAAGTAAATATTGGCACTTTGGCTACAGTGTGTGCGGCTGCTTCTTTGTCTTTTAAAGACAATTAATGGGTCAACTTTGACCAACAAAATGCACAGACCTGGTTGGTTGTTTACGTTAAGTTGGCCAAAATGTGTCCGTATTTTCCCAAATATGGAGATGACTGACATCTGACATCCATATAGGGCATTCCCAGATATGGGCTTAACTCATTTCTAGCCGATCCCGAGTATACTTGTGAAAAATACTCAAGTATTTAGAGTGCCGATCCCGAGTATACTCGCGTAAAATACTGTATATAGAGTAACGCTGGCGTTCTTACCCAATAGCCCGGCAGAAGGTCTGGGCACGATCGGCCTCGCCGATTCATCATCATCACGGATCCACGTGCACAAAATAGAAATCCCATAACATGGAGGCCGACGGGGAATCTCATCTTTAATGTCCATTTTCTCCAAACAACACTTTTAACACTCGCATGACTAACAGGTCATTTTGACCTGTTTTTGAGATTTAGAAATGGAATTAGAATGCTCAGGAAACACTCAAAACATTTTATTTCATATTTACAAAATGTCTCAAATGGTAGAAAAAAACCAAGACTTTGCTTGTATGATAAGGAAAAATCATAAAAGGGAAAATTTCTCAGAGTTTCCTTAGCAAACCCAAATCACCTCAAAATCTCAAAATCAGGTTCAGTCATGCGAGTGTTAAAGCCAAGGATGGCATTAGATTCTCGCTACAAAAACATAATAACAAAGGCATCGATCGGCCATTTTAGAAACGGCATGGGATGATGACCGCTCCCGTTGAATGACGTCATGACGTTAACCCGGAAGTGTTTACGCAATGGACTTCTGGCCTTCAAAATAAGACAATGGAGCGTATAGGAGCCTGCGAGTGGAACGCTAGACATTTAACCTGTTCATGTCTGGAGCACTAAATGGGTTAATATTGATGACATCAGGGATCTCGATCTCGATATATGGGCATAAAAGGGACAAGGACGGAATTAATTTGCAAGTGTGACTCGTAGCCAGGGACATGCTGGGCCCCTGATTCAGCCTGGGAAAAAGAGTTGGAGAGGCCCTCATTGCGCGCTATAGAGAGAGATCTCTCTCTATAGCGCTGCTGCTACTCAAAGATTTGCCATTTCAGATCATGACAAGTGACAAGCCAGTGGGCCAATTACATGAGTTATATTTTGTCGTTGTCGGGTGGAAACCTTGTATGTCCAAAACCGTTTGTTTTGTATTTATCATTAAGAAAATGATTTAAACTAGTGAAAACAGCCGATCTACAAGCACACAACGCCTCACGCCACGAGGCGTTGTGTGCTTGTAAAAAAAAATGTTCAAATTTGAAAGTTGGAGATACGAGGTTTCTGCCCGACAGTGATGATTTACTTTGTTGGCCGCCCAGCCACCAAAATGGAACGAAGGCCGACATTTTATTTTAAATTTTTTCCTAATGGCCGGCCTGGACCGGCCGGGAATGAACCGGCCGTTTGGGAGTGGTCCCGCTTTTCCCAATGGCCAGCACGTCCCTGCTCGTAGTGCGGTTGGTTGTTTAAGTTGGAAAAAATGTGGCCATATTTTCCTAAATATGGATGAGCTGGGCTGAGGTGTCACGCACTGGTGTCACGCAAAGTAGCGACCTACGGTATCTCTTAGCAAAATGTATGTCCTGCCCCATCCCACATTGGCCAAGCTTCGCAGGACGCTTAATAATAATGAATGCAAAAAAAAAGCAATAATAACTGTGCAAAGCTGAACAAGTTGAAGTTTGAACTAAATGTGTAGCTCAAAAACAAAAGACTAGTTTTAGGTGCCCAAAAATGTGTATGGGACAATTAAGTGTGCGCGCTAAAGCAAACCCACAATTAGTTAGCAATAGCACCGCTCACTTCACACAGGGTGTGGTTTTTTGAGCTCCTAGATCTTGCTTTGACAGTTTGTCCCGAGGCTCAGAGCACCTGATTGGCTCGCATCTGTCTGTATGCCCAGGGTCACATTGGCCAAGCTTTGCGGGACGCTTAATGAAATTAATTCATAAAAAACACTGCTCACATCCCCCTGCTCATATTTCTCATTTATAACTCGCTCAAAATCACTCATCTTACTCATATGGAGGCCACCATGGCATGGCCGATGAGGAAGAAAGATGAGGGAGGAAGTCTTGCAACTTTCCTTGCTCAAAATTGAACCTTGAGGAATGTCACTACGCCAGTAACCGAATGCAAGACAATTTGTCTGCGTTATTAAGCAGAATATTGTTTCCGATATGCTAACACAATTACAAAGGTGTCTCTATTAGCCAATTAGCATTTCAACGTGATTAAGGAGGAGCTAAAAGAGTTCATCATTAGCACTAATAGCACACAAAAGTAATGGCTGCTGAAGATGGGGCATTGCAGTTTAATGTGAATAATTAATAGCAATTATGACCATTTCCAGCAGTAATAGCCATTTACAATATTTGTAATGCCACATTGGTGAATACAAGTAAAAGTCTACTGATAGACAAATATATCCCTTTCTAGGGTGAAATATAGCTCTATATGCCCAAGTTGTTTTTCTGTTTCTGTTTTTGTGCTGAAAGACAACACACTGTCTGTCATTTTACTTTTGTGCTGAGCATTGCTTTTTTATTGTTCGCATTGTCTATTTGACTGATTGGAAGCCTATATTCACATTCAAACCATGAAATGAGAGGCTTTGTGGATTTCCTTAAAACACTGTGACCTATGTGTTTCAAACAAGAAAACAAGCTAGAACTGACAATCTGAACTGTCCACAGCCCTCCTCTGAGACACAGACCAAATGGATGAAAATGTTACCATATTTTAATGAACATTAGTAAAGATGCAATTCTGGGAAATTGTCTTCACACATAATGAAGAGAGGTTGAAAATGGCTGAAGCTGCCGTTAATGTAATTCACACCAGATCTCTTCATCCTTCATCATATCAAAACTCGACTATTGTATCTCTCCTCACTGGCCTCCCGGCATGTGCACTTAGGCCTCTCCAATTGGTCTTCAACCAGCCGAAATGTCTCCCCCCTTCTCCGCTCCCTCCACTGGCTCCCGGTTGCTGCCCGCACAGGGTACAAAACACTGATGCTGGCCAGCCTGGCCTTCAAAGCAGCCAAAGGTATGGCACCTCCATACCTCCAAAGCTTGATCAATCCCTAACCCACCTGTTCACTGTTCAGCTAACACAGGGATGCTGACAGAACCCTCGCTAAAAAACCCTGGACAACGATCCATTAGTCCTAGACTCTTTTCCCTCCTGGCCCCCAAACTGCATGTGGAATAAACTCCCTGTTGCACTTAGAACGACTCTCTCTCTAGAGGTGAGTCTGAAGACTCACCTCTTCAGACTCCATGCACTAGCCTACCCTCAATGACCATACATGAAGTCATGTCACGTCATACTTTTGCCCCTTCTCTTATCTCTGCCACCGTTGGCCCTATCGATGCCAAACTTTGCACACACACTCCTTGGATGGGCAAATCACAACCTCCGCCCCTGATTCTCACATGGCCATCTTCTAGTGCCACCATCAGGCCGATTTGTGCAAAACAAATTTTTGGCCACTGCTCCTATACAGATTTTGTCCTAAAATCACGCAAAGCGGTTCACAGTATCTCTAAAGTCATGTCATCAACATGGATCTGTCCCATTTCCCATATTCCCTCCTGATTGGCTAAGATTGCCTTCTAAAGATTGTGTATGCGACATGACAGTCGCTTATCTCCAGATTAGGGAGTCTTACTGGTTTTTAATAGTTTTTTACTGAATAGGTGCGTGGTCTACCTACGTTTTTTTCTTAGATTACTATTTCTATGTAATTTCCATTCAATGTATTCGGGTTGATCTCAACTGTCGGCACTAGGTCCCTGCTTTTTATCTCTCTCCTCTCTCTCTCTCCTTGGCCTGAAAAACGTTGTTTTTTTTTTGTTTTATTTTGCAGATTCCCAAAATGCAACGAAAAAATTAACCAGCTTAACACTTTGTAAGCCACGGGGAGCCCCTTAATGTTAAAACCGTAGTATATCGCACATCCCAGCAAGGAGTCTCAGCCACGCCGTACTTTCCCGGATCGTGGCTCGTGGCTGCTCTGACATGAAACAGAAGTGACTCTCATGGCCTCTCCTTCTTCAGCCTTCCTTCCTCCCACCCACTTGTTGTTTGGACGTTAGCACTAGCAGAGCTGGAGTGCTAGGTGCTAGGCTATCCAAAGTGGACATATCGACTGTTCAGTCACTCCTGGACTATATGCATTATGCGCGCGGATCGCGCACGCGAAACGCACGGGGAGATCGATGCTCGGCCAAAACCACCACTTTATCCCAACGGAGATCGAGAAAATCACGGTGAGCTAATGACCTGGGGGGGGGGGGGGGAAAGAAAAAACAACGGCGCTGTCCAAGAAGGAGGGGCGGCGGGCTCATGTTTATAAACATAATATTATGTCTCAGATCACAATACAATAATAGAAATTTCACGGCTAATCTACCAACCACCATTCTATTTCGGACGGCAAAGGGTTAAGAGCGTCTGCCAAATGCCTCAATTGTAAATTGTGAAGAAGATAGCCTTGTCAGTTAGAAACGCCCGTGTTTTCTGTCTCCATGTTCACAATGAAATGTTGGCATCGGCATATGAGTGTGCAGGCTATATACTCCTTTATTCTTCATGTAGTCATGGGGTCGGGTGAATTTCTGGTATGAACCAGACACATTTCATCAGAGCACACAGAGCACTATGTCATCTTCCACGGCAGGGACTGATAAGAGGAAGAGGAAGAAGAAGAGAGTGATCTGAGAAAATACTCAGAAAGAGTGACAGAAAATAGACTCGAGGGGAAAAAAGGTAACGGTGATTGAGAGAGAAACTGAAAGAGAGAGAAAATAGGGAGAGATGGAGCATTATAGACACAGAGAGAGCGAGTTTGTGTTTGTGGGGGGGGGGGGGGGGGCATAGATTTTAATTTTTCGGTTTTCGCTGAATTGCTTTTCGTAGTCGCTGAGAAACTGAAAAAGAAGGACCAGAGGGAAAAAAAGTTAGAAGTGAAGTGAATAGACAGGTAGGTTCCTGGTAAATGTACAGGCTGCGTAACCTAAACGGATGTTCCCTAATTAAGACAAATGAGATGCAGAGAGGCGCCTAGGAGAGGGACCAAAATGAGCGTGTGCAGTCCATCTTTTTCCCTGCCTTAAGAACGATTCATACTTTGTTGTACGACGGCACTGCAGGGCCCAAATAGCCAACCTACAAGCTCGCAACGTGACACACCCGCAACACGTTGTGAGCTTGTAGATCAGCTGTTTCCGCCACGTGACGCAGACGTATACATGACTGAGCATGAATAATAAGCATACAAGAGTCTACATTAAATGAAGCAAATCCTCTCCAGAAAATAGAATCCCGCACTCTGCTCTCTTCCACTCACTGTTCCTATGGCCATGCACTTGGGGACATGTATGTATGACAAAACGTTTTAGAGGTTCAGGGTCCTTGAACTCAACCAGTAAAAGACTCAGGGATTCATGAATTCCCAATGCAATTACATCGTTTAATTTGCACGTGGGATGCTGAAGTGAATATAGCGTGTTTCTTTTCAGTTTAGGAATGTACTTTGCATGAGTTTGTGGCATCGCATTGCACTGTATAGAGCTAGTTTACCGCCCTATCTGGTCTGATCAACTGAGAATTGTCTGTAAAATATGTGTGGTTGCGGTTTTGTTGTGTTGGATTACATTGAGTTGAAGTGTGTGTGCGCGTGTGCGTGTGCGCATGTGCGTGTGTGCGTGCCTGCGTGCGTGCGGTGTATGGGAAGCAGTGGTTTAGAGGTCCTTGAGGTAGTATTAGGTCATGATTTTTGACCAAATCAGTTGGAGCGACTCACTGTGAAATCAACATTAGAATGTTCACTTAATCCACACCAACATGGAAGTCTGGTCTCTGCACGACTGCTGGCAGCAAACACCTTTTTAGTCTATTAGCCGCATAGAAATTATTTTAGTTAAGGACATCCTTACTATATAGATGCTTAATCGATACAGTATTGGCAAATAAACTATCGCGATGTATTGCCATATCGATTATATTGCCCACCCCTATTTAAAACCCTTTTTTGATAACACAGTAAAGCATTTACAGTAGGTCCTTTCTTTAGCTGCTATATCCATTATCTCCAGTGGGCCTATACCATCTCTGTCGGGTGTCCAAAACTGTTCAAATTCAAAAACAGCAAATAGTCGCAGATCGACAAGCTCAAAACGCAGCGCTTCGAGCATGCAGATCTTCTACTTTTGATTATTTTGTGTGATGCCGTTGCATGATCAAGTAGGGCACACATTTGCCAAAAATAAAGAAATATGGATATAAGAGGTTTCCGCCCGACTGCGACGATATGTATGGTGACTGCAGTTAAATGGAGTCATTGGTGCTTTGTTCCATGCACTGTCCCCCATATGAAAAGCGCTCTCTCAACCGCTGACCCTGATTAGGAGGGACTCTGGTAAAAACAGCCACGGGCCATGTGAGGGTCACACTCCTTTGACAGGGACCTTAAATCACTGCAGTAACACGTCCCCGTCCGTCCTGTATATATGGGGAACTGCGCAGAGCACAACCATGGAACATCCACCCTTTTAGGCCTGACTTATTAGGCCTGGCTCTCTGGAAACTTAGACAAGAATTTGGAGGCTTTAAGACTCTGTGGTTCATCGTAACCTTACCTTAAGGAACTGCTCAAGCCACAAGCAGCCTTCGCTCTGGAAACACTGACCGCCTCCTAAACCCCCCCCCCCCCCCTCCCCCCCCACACCTGATTCCGCACCGTGGGTGACCGAGCCTTCTGTTCTGCTCAGCTGCCCCTCCACTGTGGAACTCACAGCTAAGAGCTCCACAGTCTGTCGAGGCTTTTAAGAGAGGACTGAAGACTTACCTTTTTAATAAAGCATTCGGTAGCTATTGAAGCAATAAGCCACAAGAGGCGAGTGGTTACCTGGTATTTTACACCGGCTGAGAGGCGTAACCCTCTAAAAAAAAGAAAAAAAGAAAAAAAAAGAAAAACATTTAGAAAATAACTGCTGTAAGATTCGTTCATGGATCCATCAGCCACTGAGTCCAGACAGAACTCACACATTTTGGTGATTTTCAAATGGCCAAAATGGACTGTATATATAGGGCTGAAGTTAGTGTGTTTTGCAATAATAATCAAAGTCCACAAAGTAACTAGTTGGCCTAACTAACTCTGAGATATAGTGGGGTAGAAGTAAAAGTATTGGAAATGTAAAATACTGAAGAAAAGTAAAATGTACATGTACAGTACGGACAAGAGTACATGTACGTACAGTAGTTACTTTACACCTCTGATTGACAGGGCTGCAGCGAGTCACACTGATTGGCCACATCGAAGGCTTGATGAGGAGGCGCTTTTGTGCTCAGAACAGCTCTGCAAGGATGCAGCTGATTGCACTCACTGGACTAGAGCGTGTTATTCCCACCCAAAATAGATGCATGCCCTGCCGTGACTTGCCGCAAATAAACTACTGATCAAACTCCCTGCAGTTTCAGAATGAGTCCAGAGGCTTGAGGAGTGCATCTTTGGTCTATCTGTGTTCTCTCTTAAAGCGGCACTACTGTTCGCTCAGTAGTGGCTCTCAAACTCTTTTCTCAGGGGGAAAAAGGACCCCTAAATGAATATGTATTTGGAAGAAAAAGAATCGTGTGCCCCCACACAAGAGTTTTGTTGTGAAAATGTTTCCAAAATATTCATATCTTTCCTCTAACACTGGTGTTTTCAACCTTTTTCAAGAGAGAGATTAAACAGGGTCGGGTCCCTGACCCTGCTAGCTTAATAATCTCTCCACTATATTGTGTTACGCTCATTGATTTGGTAGGTCCCAGTTGAAGAGTTAAAGTGGTTAAACATATTTTCCTGCTACATTAACTAATGTTGCTGCAGGTCCTCCAGCAAAAAAATATAAATTACTCTATCATGAAAATCTTTATTATAGCCTATATCTTTTTTTCTGTGAAAAATCTTTAAAAAAATAAAAATAATAAAAGGAAAATGTGGGATAATTTGGACATTTTACAAACGTATTCTCATATGGGGATTGGGGGTCCCAGGCACAAAGTATTTTTCAGATTGGGGTCCACAGCCAAATACATATCCATTTCGGGGGTCCTTGACATGAAAATGTTTGAGAACCACTGGCTGATAGGAGAAGAAAGGGGTGAATGTGACCTTGGAGTTGGAGAATCTCTCTCTCCTGTGTCTGTCTCCCTCCCTCCCTCCCTCCCTCCCTCTCTCCCTCCCTGTCCTCCTCCAATGTTAAAGGGACAGCGCGAGTATCTCTCAAATGTCCTTTCTTAGGCTAGCTTCGGCTAACTCTGACCTATGTGTCCAAGTACAAGGCAATTGGCGGTGTGCGTGCGTGTGTGTGTGTACTTGTATTACTATACTCAAAACATTTTTGTGTCTTTTAGACCTATATGTCTTCCACGCGTCCTTTGCTGTTTGCATCACGGTACATTTTTTAATAAATAAATTGTCCTCAGTTTGAATCGATTCGCGATAAATCGTTACATGCCTATTATCCACACACAAGTATATAGACAAGAGTGTGCACCTACACTTAGGCTACGCCACACGGTGTCCTAGTATCCATGGATCCAGCCGCCATGCGCGTGCGTAGCTCCTTGTCTCATCGTGTTTAAGTCCAGAATAAAAAGCGATATAAATAGTTTCAGAGCACACTGCTGTCCTCCCCTCACCACCACCCACCTCCACCTCTCTCTCTCTCTCTCTCTCTCTCTCTCTCTCTCTCTCTCTCTCTCTCTCTCTCTCTCTCCGGGCCAGCCCAGTTCCGCGGCCCCGGGGGTCTGAACCCAGTTCTGACAGAATGAATCTCTGTGTCCTCCTCTTCCTCCTCCTCCTCCTCTACCTTCCCCTCATGTCTGTATGTCTGTCTGTCGGTCCGGCACCGCCCGGGGACCCCAGGGGCCCCGGGGGGAGACAGGTCCCACCCCGCCCTCCCACCCCTCTGCCCTCCGCCAGCCTTCTGTCTCTGTCTCTATGCCTCTGTCTCTCTCCTCTCATCTTCTCATACCCATTGGCTTTCAACAGGGGGTCCTCAGAGTTACTCCAGGGGGGGGCGCCAAATCCTTGTGTGGTAGGATAATTATTTTTAAATGAACAATTGAATCCTCGCATCCCTATTCCCTAGCACGATTGGCTATTTTTGGCAAATAGGTTTGGTGTATAAGTAGCAGAACAAGTACAGACTACAGAGTCGACGATTTATGATTTTAAGTGGTTAAGTGTCAAACAAGTCTATAGAAGTATCAATGAAATCAATGAGAATCTCCATCACACATTTATACAATATGTATAAATGCTTCATCTCTCTCTCTCTCACCGTTTCTTGCAAAAAAAAAGAAAGAAAAGAAAAACATCTATCAGGAGACCACAAGGGCAGGTAAATCTTTTTTGTACATTTGTAAATGAACACCCTACTTGATCATACTTCATCAGATAACATTTCATATAGACTGATGCCAGGTCATTGTTGAGTTGGTATCCTATAGAGTGTATAGCTACGATGTACAAATGATCATACATTTGTTATTATTATTTGTTATTCTACTGTTAGACTGTTAGACTAAATTACTATTTCTATGCATTTGAAGCAGTCCTTGCTTATTGTGAATCACTCTGGATTAAGAACGTCTGCTATAAATGCCTAAATTGTAACACTACAGTGTTACACAAAAGCATCAAAATTGCACAAAGATCTGCAGGCCGTGTTTTTTTTTTGTTTTTTTTTTACAACATTTTTTGTTGATTTCTATTCATCTTTTGGGGAAATGAAAATTATTAAATACAATAAAAGATTATAAAAAATGAATGAAAAAAGTTAGCTAAAAAACACGGCCTGCTCACGTATTCGGAGGGTGTCAGGAGTCACCAGAAAAAAGGACAGTTGTTTTAATTGAATTTATCATGGTTAAAATGGAGTTTGAAGTTATAATGGGTTTGTAGGAAGGTCCTGGAAGGGGGGGGAAATGAATATCAAATATCTAAATACTGAATGAAGAAATTCAAAAAACTTTCCTGGGTGTTCCCAAAAGCCTGATTAGACGATAACATGACAAAAAAGTTTTTTTGAAAGTGAAATATCCCTTTAAGGGATCCTTTTAGCTGTAATGGCTTACTGTACCACGTGCTTGTTTACATTTCTGACTAATAATAGTAAAAGTATTCAATCGATCAAATCTATCATTCTTTTCATCTTTATATTAATTTCCCTTTCTTTCCTGGTCTCCCTCCATTTGGATGTTTTTTTATTTTTTCTTCCCTCGCTATCTTGTCTTTCTTTTTTAAATCCCTCCCTCCCGCTCGCTCTCTTTTCTCCTCCATGCATCATCCCAATCCCTCTTCTCCTCCCTTTATCTGCCCTTGTCGCCTCCCTCTTTCATCCCTCGCTTTCTTCCCCTCTCTTTTACCTCTTCTCTCTCGGTCTCATCTCTCCATCTGTCTTCTCTCGCTCAGGGGCGTCACAAGGGGGGGGAAAGTGGGACTGAGTTACTAGGGCCCAAGGTGGAGGGTCCTTAATTATTTTATACTTTAGCTATTGAAAAATGGCAGATATACAAGCTCACAGCGCTGTGAGCTTGTATGTAGCTTATTTTTGAAAAGTCGTGAAAATGTGTGCAAATCTTTGAATAGTATTTCTTATTATTTCTTATTATCTTATTTCGTATTTCTTAAGCGAACATTTGTAACTCAAATTTTGCTTCTGGGGGTCCCTGGAACTAAATATTTTGAGATGGGCGTCCGTGGCCAAATACATATCATTTTGGGGGTCCTTGACATGAAAAAGTTTGAGCACCACTGACATAGAAACATAGGTTTTTCAAAAAACCTTAGAAGGATTTGAAATATTCAAAGACTTGCACAAGTTTTCAAGATTTTTCAAAAATAGCAGATCTACAAGCTCTCATCGCTGCACTCGGTACGGCGCTGTGAGCTCGTATATTTGCTATTTTTCAATAGTTAAAGCAGAAAATGTGAGTGAATCCTTGTACCCAGGGCCCAGCATTTGGTGCGACACCCCATCTCGCTCCTTCCCCAACCCTCCTTCCCCTCCGTTCTCTTCGGTGTCGTTACCTTGATTTCGACCCCTCTGTCCACAGTGGCACATTTACTCAAGTGCTGTGTTTGCGTACAATTTTCCGGTAGTTTTACTTGATTTGGGTATTGGGTATTGTGTGGCCACTTGTTCTCCACTACATCTTAGATATGTTAATATTATTAATATCGTCGCTGACGGGCAGAAAACTTGTATCTCCAAGTTTCAAATTTGTATGTTTTTTCGTAGAGTAAAGCCCTGCTTCATCATACAGGCCGTCGCACAAAACGGCACTGCTTCATCATACAAGGCCGTCGCACAAAAGTAGTGAAAACAGCTGATCTACAAGCACACAACAGCGTTGTGTGCTTGTAGATTGGCTGTTTTCACTAGTTTAGTTCATTTTTAAAATGATAAATACAAAATGAACGGTTTTGGACATACAAGCTAGGTTTCCACCCGACAACGACGAGATAATACAACGTATTAACCACTTTTTTCTCTCTTTTATAGTACTATTACTTGGAACTGCAAGTATATTTTGATGGCAATACTGTACATTTGTAGGCTACTTTTGAATACTCTCCCCCCCTCTCTGTCCTCTCTCTCTCTCTCTCTCTCTCTCTCTCTCTCTCTCTCTCTCTCTCTCTCTCTCTCTCTCTCTCTCTCTCTCTCTCTCGCCCTCTATTCCCCTTTGTCTTCCCTCTCTTCCTCCTCTCTATCTCTCCCTCGCTCCCTCTGTCCCCATGCCTCATTGCAGGTGCACGGGCATCGTCTCTCTATGGCTTCCTCTGGCTTTTCATCCCCATTCCTTCATTCCCTCTCTTCTTCATTCGGTGTTTGGCCTGCATCCCTTGATGACATGTTTTATTGTGTTATTGTGTTATGTAGATGAATTGAATACATAGGCTACTGTAGGACCTGTAGTAGATCTTCTTCTTCTTTCGTGTATCATCGTCCTTGATGATTGGTTGACGACATTTGATTATGTGTGACGTTATAGAGTAGATCATGTGTTCATTGATTATATTAATATATTGCTCTTATGATACATCATTGATACTGGATAGATTGTAATAGTCCAGATGTCTCACTTGGACTGAGTAGCTATTGTTTTAGTAAAGCCTGTCTTGTTATGGCACAGCTCTTTCCAGAGGCCTTGAAGCCACACAGTATAACTTTAGTGTCTGACCCTTATCTACTTTACCACTGCCCAGAGTGTAAACTGTCCTTCTGTCCATGATATCATGTTACATAAAGCATTAATCCCCACCATCTAATACATTGTCTTGTCTCCTCATTTTCTCATTGATTATTGATTGATCCACCACAGACCGCAACAGAAACGTTGCGGCCCCCATGACTTTTACCATGCATGCACCCAACACTGTGGGTGTGGCTAACTTCAGCTGGGTCACCACCCACCCGACAACCAGGCATACTTTTTTCCACACTTTTCCACAATATTATCGTTACAATATTTAGTGTTTCGATTGGCCTGCTGGACCGGATATTCCAACATGGAGGATTTTAATTCACCGTCTGTAGAAACTTTTTTTTTTGTCAATGCTCCTAGCTTTTGTTCTTTCTTTTCTTCCTTCCTTCCTTCCTTCCTTCCTTCCTTCCTTCCTTCCTTCTTGACCCCCTTTCCCTCTTTCGTGACAGGGGATTCTTCGAAGACTTTTAGCCGCTCCAAAACGCTCTCGCTTAAATAATTCCCGTCTGGAGATGTCGTAAAAATGGCGTGATAAACGACGTGGCTGGCAGGGCGGCGCTGCAGACAGTGGACGGCAGCCAACATACATCAGAATCCCCCCCCCCCCCCTCTGACGGCGTTTTAGTGGGCTATTAGAACCCCGCTCCCAGGAAACTAACTATACATAGAAACCCCCCTCCCCCCCCCTCTTTAACAATATGATAATTTATAAAGAGGGCCACGACGGAGACAGAGCGAGGAAGGGAGAGAGGTGTGTGTGTGTGTGTGTGTGTGTGTGTGTGTGTGTGTGTGTGTGTGTGTGTGTGTGTGTGTGTGTGTGTGTGTGTGTGTGTGTGTGTGTGTGTGTGTGTGTGTGTGTGTGTGTGTGTGTGTGTGTGTGTGTGTGTGTGTGTGTGAGAGAGTGTGCGTGCATGTGTGCGTGTGTGGCGAGTATTCCCCTGCATACTTGGTGCTTTAATAGATGGTCGGTGTTATGGCAGCAATACTCAGACCACACCGTGGGCGTGCGTGCGTGCGTGCGTGCGAGCGTGTGCGTGTGTGTGAGGGCATACCCAGGGATGATGGATTGAAGACCAGCCACTTCCTGACAGCTTTTAATAACTAATGGAAATACTTAAGGGTACAATTGTGAAACCTGGTATCTCCATATTTAAACCTTTTAAGTTTTACGTTTTATTTCTTTAATTTAAATAAATTAATCCCCTACTGCAAAGGTAGCAAAAGATTGCAGAGGTAGCTTGAAATGTAACTTGAACTGTGGAAATGCTCCACATTTCAAGCTTGTGCATCTGCTATTTTTGCTATATTTGTATTTGGACATTATACACTATTCCATCCAACAGTAACGGTTTGCAAAGAGGGGATTTGGGTGGGAGAGACAGACAGACAGACAGACAGACAGACAGAGAAAAGTGGTGAAAGCGATAGCAACGGGGAGAGAAAGGAAGTGGGGACAGTCACGCAGCCCTGTTGAACTCCGGCAAGGCGAGGAGAGCATGCCGTGAAGCGATCACTCCCAGCATGCATCACACCGGGTGTCAACTGGTCATTGGGCTTATAATCTCTCCGCATCTGAATCTGTCAGCAGCTCCAGTTAAAACGTGTATAGCAGGAACAAAGACACGTGGACCCAGGGACGTGCAGAGAATGTTAGAGAGGCAGGGGCTGAACTTTCTAAAAGGGCCTTTTGGCCACTAAGGGGTTACAGTAGTCTGATACGCATACGACAACCAAATATATAAATCATGTTTGATGCGAGGTACGCATCAGCTATTATAAAACTATTACCCTGACTTTGTTGTCCTTTGTTAGAAATGTTGATTAGTCATCCATAAGAGAAATCTGGAAAGAAATGTGTTGTAAAATGAGTCAATGAGCTATGACCTTGAACAACAGCCTTCGACACATCGACCACGTGCGGCTTTGCCGCAGTAAACCGCCTCCATGTTACAGATGTGACCTTTTTTTAAGATTTGGACCGTTTCATATCATGAGCGACCCCTCCTTTCCCTCCCTTTTGAAGTCTACTTCATCGGGGAAACATCGGGGAGTTAACAACGCACGGCGTGCTGTCATCGTCTCCCAAAGAGGAGAGTTCTTTGTTCAACAGAGACAAACGTCTGACGTTAACCCAGCATCCCAGGGGAGAATATGTACAGTATGTGTGTTCTGATCCGAGCTCACAAGGACATTTTTTTCTGTCTTCTTAATATCTTGTGATCTTTTTTTGTCTGTTTTATTTTTTTGTATGTCTAATGTAGGTGTGTGTATATGCATTCATACTATATAGTCACTATATATCAGTTGAATATCACTGTTGTACACTATATTTTGTACTGCAGTGATATTCAACGTGCTGGGTCCCTGATTCAGCCCGGGAAAAAGAGTTGGAGAGGCCCTCATTGCGTGCTATAGAGAGAGATCTCTCTCTATAGCGCTGCTGCTACTCAAAGATTTGCCATTTCAGAACATGACAAGTGACAAGCCAGTGGGCCAATTACTGTACATGAGTTATATTTCGTCATTGTCGGGTGGAAACCTTGTATGTCCAAAACCGTTTGTTTTGTATTTATCATTTTAAAAATGATTTAAACGTTGTGTGCTAGATCTACAAGCATACAACGCCTCGCGGTGCGGTGCGAGGCGTTGTGTGCTTGTAGATCGGCTGTTTTCACTACTTTTGTGCAACGGCCTTATATGATGAAGCAGGGCTTTGCTTTGCAAAAAAAAATTATAAATTTGAAACTTGTAGATACGAGGTTTCTGCCCGACAGTGACGATTTACTTTGTTGGCCGACATTTTATTTTATTTTTTTCCCTAATGGCCGGCCTGGACCGGCCGGGAATGAACCGGCCGTTCGGGAGTTGTCCCGCTTTTCCCAATGGCCAGCACGTCCCTGTATTCAACTGCCCATGGGCAAAATCCAGTCCCAGGTGAAGCTTTCTTGTGGCCCCTGGAACACATTACATATTCCAACGTAAATGAATAGTGGTGCATAATAAAGTGCTTGAAATCCATACTTGAGTAAAGGTACAGATACGGTATCTTACCTGAAAGATCATTTTACTCCAGTAAAAGTTAAATCACCCATAAGAAAATGTTGCAGGGTCAAAGTGTTCAGGTACTGTAGCTCACATGTACATAAGAAAAGTATTTGGTGTTAAGATGTATTTACGTATCAAAAGCAAATGTACAAAAGTCAAAAGGTACCCTTTCATGGTACAGAAATAAACAAAACTGCCAGAAATGTTGTCTACTTTTCTCTACTTTCAGAATAATTTAGCTTTAGTTGTTTTTCATATTTCTAAGTTTTGAGTGGTTTTTGATTGATTGATTGATTGATTGATTGATTGATTATTTTATTAGACAAAAATGGAGAACAGTACAAGTATAGTCAATCCAATAGAAATGTAGTACAGTATAAGTACAGTTAAAACACCCTTCCTAAAAGGAACATCTCATGGGTGCTGTGTCCTTGTCCATCCATTAGCTAGTTTTGAGTGGATTTTGCCAATTTTCCGTCTTCTCCACGGTAGTGAGATCAGCCATGCTGTACGGCTTGGAAAACGGTGGCAAGGAAGGACAAGACTACCTATTAGAGTACCAGCCATAGGTCAGAAGGTTTGGGGATACAGGAAGAAAGGCGAAAGGAGGTTGAGATGGTTTGGAAATGTGCAGAGGAGGGTAAATTAGGAGAGAGATGCTGAAGATGGAGCTGCCATCAGGCAAGATATGGATGTGGTACGAGAGCACAGGTGGTTGGCATGAGTGAGGAAGATGCAGAAAACAGCAGATGGAAACAGATCCGCTGTGGCAACCACTGATGGGAATTAATGTAGCAAAAAAGATTTGTACGACAGTTCATGGCCAACTGAAAATGTTATGGTTGTGAGTCGTGACAGCCCAAGGTCAGCAGTAAAAAGGCAGTAGGTCACAGGGGTCTTCAACAGGGAGTCCGGGACCCCTAGGGGGTCCTCAGAGCTACTACAGGGGGTCCTCCAAATCTTTGCGTGATCAAAACCTTTTTTTCTCCTTTTTTATATTAACCACTTGAACCCTATAGTGTCCATATTCTGAGAACTTTAGCCATAAATAGCAGATCTACAATCTCACAACACCTCGCAGCGCTCAACCTGGCTCAACCAAAAGAGCAGACTAAGTACAGAGTGAAAGGTCAAGTTTATTAAGTATTGACGTTTCAAGTGGTTAAATATCTACAAATCGACATGAATCCAAAATAAACTGATGATTGTGCTTTCAAACGATGAAACTACATGGAATATATGATAAGGTTGTGGGGGTCCCCGATTCATCTCTCTCTCAACTAAGGGGTCCTTGGCCTGAAAACATTGAAGACCCCTGCAGTAGGAGAAACACTTCTGAAATGAGAAAGGGTGCAATGTAAAAAGAGTGTGATAAATCTGGTGGTGGTGGTGGTGTGATTTTTGGTAAGGGGGGCTGTCAGGATATTGGGGAGATCAGCATGATATGTGATGGGGGGGAAAAGACGGCAGCAACGGTAGCAACATTCCGTGCAGGCTGTCAGATTGGCCTTCAGGCGATTGTTGCAGGGGCAGGGATATGAAGTCTGTATGTGATAAAAAATGCATGGTGCGTGAGTGTGCGTGAGTGTGCGTGTGTGTGTGTGCGCGTGTGTGTGAGTGCGCGCGCCTATTTTAGTCTCAGCCTAAGCGCTGCTGCTTGGTATGGGCAGGTGCTTCTGCAAAACTGGTGCGTGTTTTGTCCACGTGCAATTGCGTGCATGGGCAGATTGGGCACGCGCGCACGCATGGATGGTGTTATTTTCTTAATCAGGGGTCTTCAACAGGGGGTCCGGGACCCCTAGGGGGTCCTCAGAGTTACTACAGGAGGTCCTCTAAATCTTTGAGTGATAGAAACTTTTTTTTCTCCTTTTTTTATATTAACCACTAGAACCCTAGCGTCCATATTCTGAGAACTTTAGCCAAAAATAGCAGATCTACAAGATTTGTAGATCTACGTTCTGGGGCGACATCAGATTTGGGGATCTCGAGCTAAAAAAAAAAAAGTTGGGATCCACTGAGTTACAGCAGCCGATATTCGCGTTACAGACTGCAAAACAAAAGAAAACAAACAACTTGCTGATGGTTTACAGAGCAAAACGATTGAAAGACCTCACGCCTTGCCCCGCTGAGCCGCTATTACTACAGCGTGGAGTCACATGTTATAGTAATGCGCTATATTCCCTAATGATGTGTTCCCTTTGAACTCTTTTGAGCCGAAGATGAATTACCTCCGCTGGAGCGCACATCATGCCACCAATCCGCCATTTCCATTTATTTCTTTATATACATGTTATGCTTCAAGGACGTTGCTCCGTCCCACGCAGGCAAAGCTGCCAGTCAAAGTGAAAGCGTCACACCAGCGCCTATACTATCAAAGTACCAAGCAGGGGTGGACAGTGAAAAGCAGGGGCGTCACAAGGGGGGGAAAGTGGGCCTGAGTTACTAGGGCCCAAGGTGGAGGGGCCTTAAATATTTTATACTATTGACAAATAGCAGATATACAAGCTCACAGCGCGGCACCGAGTGCCGCGCTGTGAGCTTGTAGATCTGCTATTTTTGAAAAGTCTTTGAATATATGTATTTTTCTTTTAAGCGAACATTTGTAACTCAAATTTAGCTTCTGGGGGGTCCCTGGAACTCAATATTTTGAGATGGGGGACCGTGGCCAAATACATATCATTTTTGGGGTCCTTCACATGAGCACCACTGACATAGTTTTTTTTTTTTTTTTTCAAAAAACCTTAGAAGGATTTGAAATATTCAAAGATTTTCAAAAATAGCAGATCTACAAGCTCGCAGTGCGGCACTCGGTGCCGCGCTGTGAGCTTGTATATCTGCTATTTTTCAATTGTTAAAGCACGGGGGCCCCACAGTGAATCCTTGTACCCAGGGCCCAGAATTTGGTGCGACACCCCTGGTGACAAGGTACATTTACTGGAGTACAGTGTATTTGAGTAGATTGTTTTGAGCAGCTGTAGGCTACGTGTGTATTTGCATCAAGCATGCATATCAAACGGATCAGACAGTATACATTTCCCAAAAGGAAATGTCATGTATTGAATTTAGTTTGACGAAAAGCAGCGAGATCCAGTAGAACTAAAAGCCAAGTCATTTTATGTTTGGTTGCCCTCAGGTGTTGTGGTCTGAAAACAACAACAAACCCTAACCCTAACCCTAACCCTACAAGCTGACGACGGTGTTGTTAGCTGAATTCCTTCTGCCAAAATACATTTTGTATGCAAAATCAACTGTAGTTGACTAAAACTAGACCAAAACTAAAATATTTCAGATGACTGAAACACAAATAAAACTAACTTTTGCTGCAATGCATTGTGAGCTTGGAGATTGCCTATTTTCGGTGCGTGGAACCACACTGAACCAAGCATAATCAAGCCAATACTGGAGTTGTGGCGTAACGGCAAGGATTTCTACACAGAGAGGGCGATTCTTTCAAGATGCTGCATTCAGAGAGAGTTTGGAAAAGGCAATTCTCTTGAATGCTGCCTTCAGTTATGGCATGGAAAGGGACATTTGCATTTCTTTCTCCATAGTAAAGACTGCATCCACTTGCACATTTTTTACAGATGGGTAAAAGGGTAGGGGCTCAAGCCCCCATTTGACGTCTATGATGTGCACGTGCCTGCTTCTACTTCTGTCTCTATACAGCACTGGCCTGCGAGGCGGCTCC
>NC_137830.1:31127988-31292682 GCF_963921795.1 Nannobrachium achirus | reverse complement strand
CATTATGTATTGATGTGGTTACAATAGGCACCAACAGGCAAAACATTGACCAAAATAACACTTCTTTTACGTTTTCTAATTGTATAGTTTCCTTGTAAATTAAGTAATGGAGATGTTTAACAATAATTTAAGTCTTGAGAAGTTGAGAGCATAACATTAAACCAAATGGACCTGTATGGGTCCATTTTACACTCTCTAGAGTTAAAGATCTATAAGGGTCCATTGGTTACCAACTATCAAACATTTGCTGGGGACCACCTGGAACCCCCTCAAGGACCACTGGTGATCCCCGTACCACTGGTTGAGAACCACATCGATTAGGGGATGCCATTATTGGGGGAGGAGAAAAAAGCAGAAAGATTCTGTAAAGTTCTATACTAACAGAAACAATAGGGTGTGTACCCAATTCGTGCTTGCCCCCTAATGATATCAGATAGCTTCACCCTGTTATTTCTTCAAATGAACAGTGCGGACTTTGAAACGAAAAGAAGACAATCACACAATGCTGTCAAAGGGCAGTTAACCACCACACGTCCAGGGGTCAAGAGGACTCCTGGCTTTGAGCAAAGCCATCACAGTGACAATTGAACAAACTCAACTCCGATAAGCAATCACCCATTGGGTGGCGGGGGCGGGGGTTGGTGGGGGTACAGCGACAAGATAGAATATCTGTGATTACTCAAAAGCAAGGACAAACGTTGCTCCTTGCCTGTCACCCGAGCTGATGACAAAGAAAGCCATAAAAGCCGAGGGTGACGGCCCTCTTTTTCTTAACGCCATAACCCATTACAGAGACTGACGCGCAGATGAGACGCGCTCCGTCGCGTGGCGCGCAGAATGACGGGGAAGCCGCTGGATTGACGGGCTGATGCCGGTATTTGCCTTGAAAGTCATTATGTTAAGTTGACAATGCTGGAATTGGCCTGTCAAACTACTGACCCCATTATGATGCGGGATTCGCCTTACATATTTAATTATTTCTCACGCAGAACTATTAGTAAATGAATTATAGACGCACAGACGACCAGTCGCAGTCAACATCAACAGTGGAGCTGTCACCAACTCACAATCATGACATCTTAACTTGACGTTTCATTAACAGCCTGGTCGCCAGAGAAAACGTTGTCACTATATGTTTTGCAGAAACGTTCAGAACTGTAGCTATATTATATATTATTTTCTATCCCACGATATTGTAACCCATTTCTCATCCAGTGCCAATTGCCTAAACTGTAATCCTGGGCACTACTCTCCCTCTGCCAACCGGAGCCCCGAACTGAGCTCATGCTTCCTTCCTGCATGGACAGGCCGCTTCTTATCTCCTGACAGGGGGAGTTTCCCCCGGTAGGACATGGAAGGTTGTGCGTGGAAGGAACACGTTATTCCAACCAGTTCCTTTCCCCTCCATCAGGCGCCCCCGCTGACCAGGGGGAGGCAGTATAGAGCCCAATATTACTGAACTTTTTTTTTTTTATTATTTTTTTGAGGGTACCTACCCAAGGGGACATAAGCGGAACATGCAAACTCCACACAGAAAGCCCTTTTCGCCAACCCCACCTAGGGTATGACGCGAAGGAGAAAACACGCCACCAGCACTCCCACAGCGTTCCCTGCGGGAATCAAACCTGGGACCTTCTAGCTGTGATTGCTACCGACTGCGCCACTGTGCCCCCGTTAAATAATGTTGATGAAAATACTAGACCCATGATGGGAAATCAAGTGTTGGACAAATGTTACATACATTATTCAATCTCTGCTCCACAGCTGTCTTCAGGGAGAGGTTGACCCATTATTTACAATGCCGCCTCCAGCGATTCGCCATGTGAGATATCTTAAATAAGTAGACAGCTGAATGCCTGCAATAAGTCATTGTTTTAACCACTTGACTCTACAGTTTATACCTTATTGATGGGGTCCACCAGGGGTCTGTTACTTTGACCCCCTCCATTTTTGAGTGAGCTCCTTTTGTCTGTGTGCGTTGCGATGCAACACATTGTAAGCCAAACTGTATATAGTAGGCCTACTCTGAAATTAGTAGAAGTAAAATAATTGAACATTGGAAATAGCCTGACACTCAGCCTGAATTGACATTTCGTTTCACTCCATTATTCAGTCTGAACTCACTTCCACCGAAGGCGATTGCAGGGATGGGCGTTGCCAAAAAAGAGGCAGTCTTCAGCGATTGGTTCACCGTCTGACAACACATGAGTAGTGTTGTTATGTGTGCATGGCTGGCTAGTGGCTAGCCTGTTGCTTGCTAGTGCTACTTGCTAACCAAAGAAACAGGCAGAATAGGAACACTACGAACTAGTTATCAAACACAAGATAACATGCCTGCTACTGATGTTTCATAGCGAGATCGATACGATCGCATTTTACCGCAATTTACCGCATTTTACCACGACACGATGCACGGTACGGTACGGAGGCGGCGCTGGTTTACTTGGAAACGCACATGAGTTCTGGGAAACCCCCACCCACGCTGATCACAAGACGCTGATTCACGACGCTGATTCGCCGATCGGATTTTCAACCGAGGCAGGCCTCTTCATTGAGAGGAATTCTAGACCCCTGAATCGCCAAATTCAGGGGTGTGGCTAGCGATTCAGGGTCTGGAACTAGGCTACATTGGAAATACCCCACTAAAGTAACCTAAAGGCTTTACTAAAGTACAGTACTTGAGTAAATGTACTTAGTTACTTTACACCAGTGGTTCTCAACCTTTTCAGGCCACAACCCGCAAAATAATCATATTTGAACTGGGGACCCCCAACCCTGCCTTGTGCAGGGTTGGGGGTCCCCAGTTCACTTGGAAAGAGTTGGCATTACATTTAGTTTGACTCGATCTGTTCCATTGTGAAAATAGCATGTAGATCTGCTGTTTTCACAATTTAAAGTCCTTAAATTGTCTGAAAACAATGTTAACAAAATAATTTGGGGACCCCTCTGGGGATTCCGACCCACAGGTTGAGAACCATTGCTTTACACCACTGCCCGTATGGCAGCATGAAAATGTCTGCAGGCGGCATTGGTCTGTGTAAGCACGCGATTAGACATTTCACTCGATTCATGCTCGCTGCATGGCCATGAGCCTGTGATCGTTTAATACAATCTATGGGGTTTGTAGTTGACCTTTGAGATTCTCCATGATAAAGAATCACATGTTTAGTGATGTCATCGATGACTATGTTGTGATTTTAAATCATTTGTTATCCTGCAAGCGCTCTTCTGGTCGGAGGTGTTGACTCGTCTTAAGCACGGGTGAACAGTAACAAAGTACCGTACATTCACTTGAGTAGTGTACTTTTTTTGTATTCTGCACTGAGTAATTTGTATTTTGGGATATTTCTGACGTTTACTCCGTTAAGACAAATGTTGCACTTTTGACACTACATTTCTAGGAAAGGAATTAAGCCCGATTTCAAACAGTGAAAGCCCACTCAGGCTTCAAAGTTCAGGGTTCGGGTGGGTCGAAGCGACGCTTTTAGATGTCCAACTTTCAAGACGCCGAAAAGCTTCAAACTCTTATTTAAGCAGACATTACATTGGAACTTGAAGCTAATCTTTTTTAGCGTTGCACCGCTCAGTGCGACCGGAGCTTAAGAGCCGCCAGCCGGGGATGAAGCTCTTCCCGTCCTCTGTTAAGAACATGATTATAGAGAGTAAGGGGCGATATGGGGGCGATGTTTAATTACCTCACACTGAATTCCAATGATCTGACTCCATATCCTTCAGGGCTTGTTTTTTTTTTTCACGCCTCTACGCGTTTTAATTTGATTTGAACGGGACAAAGCCGGAGTTTCCCCGAGCAACTGGTGTGACAGAGGTACTGCGGCGAATAGAGGGGCTTTTGGTGAACGGTGCACACCATTGGGGAGTCAAATTGGGTCACCTTATTGTGAGATTATAATCACTGTGTGGATGAAACGTGTGTGGATATGCGCCCAGGGTGGATGATGCATTATATATTATTTTTTCATCTCTTATCCCTCTAGTTGGTGATTTTTCGGGTATCCATGCACTGGCTTGACGCCTTCGATACACGTGTGTGTGTGTGTGTGTGTGTGTGTGTGTGTGTGTGTGTGTGTGTGTGTGTGTGTGTGTGTGTGTGTGTGTGTGTGTGTGTGTGTGTGTGTGTGTGTGTGTGTGTGTGTGTGTGTGTGTGTGTGTGACACAATACTGTTTCTGCCTTCCCATTTATCCCAAGCATCTGTGTCATTTTAGGTTTTTGAGGCATTGGCTATTCAAAAATAACAGATGTACAGGCTCACCGCGCGTCACTTCGTACCACGCTGCGAGGTCGCACATCTGCTATTTTTGAAAGTGTGAAAACTACTGGTTTACTGGTTCACTAATAGTAAAATCGGCCTCATGTCTTAATGGGTTTAAAAAGCTGTCACTAATAGTTACATGTACACTAACTCGCATGCCAAGTGTTTCCTCTTACTTTTCCTCTTACTATTCTGCCTCATTCTTTATTCATCGTTTGAGCGAGAGGCCTATGTATATTTGATGCTGTTGTCCCGTTATCTGACTTTGCCATTGTTTCTGCAAATCTGCAGAGCTTACAGACATGATGATTCCAGACATTATTTTACACCTGTAAAGAAAGCATGGTGGGAATATGAGGATTTCCCCGATGGTGTGTGTGAGTGTGTGCGAGAGAGAGAGAGGGGGAGAGAGAGAGAGAGAGAGAGAGAGAGAGAGAGAGAGAGAGAGAGAGAGAGAGAGAGAGAGAGAGGCAGCCATAGTGTTTTTACGGCCTGTACTAAACTCTGAGCTGGCGGGGGAGGGAGGGAGGGTTCGCTCTCCGTTTACGGCCGCGATAAATCTCACCCCGGCACCGGCCAATACCGCACGGCTGCCACGCACGCCACAATATTATTATTCGCCCGTGATGGATAACATTTACCTGCTAATTCTAATTTCATACCAAGCAAGTCATTGTTTACAATATAAATCTAATTAAGTGCGGGCGGCCCGGCACCCCGCAAAGAGGGAGAGAGGATCCGATCGATACACAATATGGCAAGCACAGCTGCTTGCTTCACGAGGATGACCCCCCCCTACCTCCACCCACCCCTCCACCCACCGTGCCAATATTTTCAACCTATAAAGCGGTCGGGGTCTTCTCGTGTGTGTCCAATAATCTGTCAAGGTTAAGTCGGCCAGAGGCAAAACATTACCACGCTGGACAGTATGTCGGACACACAGGAAAGGGATGACTAACCACGATATGTGACCGGCGTTTTAATTTACCTGCACTGCAAAAAGCCATGTCGCATTGACTAGTTGAGTCATGAAGCGTGTTTTGGCTTGCCTTCTCTTTCTCAGCTTTTGTGATCAGCATTGTTTTCAACCGGCTTTTAAAAGGATAGTTCACCCCCAAATGATTTTTTTCTATCGATTGTTCACCATTTCATTCCTAAGCCAACGATCAAGTTTACCAATTGAGAGGGTTTAAGTGGTTAATGTCTAAAATACACATTAACGTTAATATCGGGCATTGACACTAAGGCTTGCCCACCTGCCACCGGCAGGTAAATAAAACTTTATGGCAGGTGAAGTTTGCTTTCAGGTTGCCTGACAGGGCAAGTGCTCATTTGAGAGGGGACGCAACCGTCTATAAACACAACACCAGATATCTGTCTAAACACCTGAACGTATAGCTAGCTAGTCTTCTGGTCTGTGGAATGTAACAAGTGTGAAACCATAGACATATTCAATCATAGCTATACAGTAGGGGTACAGTATTTGATATTTGGATATGGAGGTATTGAGGTATGACTTTTTTTTTATCACACAGCCCCAGAAAGTAAGGAAAGAAATGTTAAATTGAGCAGTAATTCAAATCCTACCTATCATTTTATAATGGACGATTTACTTTTCGGGCAAGTGGGCATTACCTTTGCGCAAGTAGAACATGACCTGTACTTGCCCGACGGGTAAGTGCCTCTGAGAACTTAGTGTCAACCCATGTAATATGACATATTGATAGAAAATGTGCATAAAAAATACATTACGTACACCATGTTGATGATAGTGCTGTCAACCAAGTCTATGAAGCTAGCTCTGAAATCTATAACAAAGTTTAATCTGCAACATAATTGTATACAATCTGTAGGTCCCTGCTTTATCTCACCCTCAACTCCTTGGCCTGAAAAGCGTTGAGTGCTGCTTCATTGTGAATGACTACTGATTGTGGTGCCTGGTGACTCAGACCAGTTGATGCATAGGCCCTTATCGTCGTTGTCGGGTTAAAACCCTGTATGTCCAAAACCGTATAGGTTCCGGACGGAACCATGTTTATTTAATACCGGAGGACAAGGTCCCCCTATGGGATAACCAGCGCCATCTGGCGCTGCAACAGAGTAAAACTCATAAGCTCCCGTACGAGAAATATCATTTGTCGGTAGGGCTGTCAATCACAAACGAGGGCACCGCCCCCGAGTGTATATAAGCCCTGCGGGCTATCATAACTTCCTCTAAAGCCGCACCTCTGCGCCCGCAACTAGCGAACCGAGGGGCTTTATTCGGGGGACCTTGTCCTCCGGTATTAAATAAACATGGTTCCGTCCGGAACCTATACGTTTATTGTCATATCTCCAGACAAGGTCCCCCTATGGGACTCATATACTCCCCGAGAAGCCATGAACCGACAAGACTGTCGTGCACACCGACCACACCCAGAAGGAGGTCCCGTCAACCGACGTGACCCCTTTCAGGACTGATCCGACCCAGACCCACAGGGCCTGGGCGTGTTCAGACAGAAAAAAGACCCTGACAGACCGAGGCCTGCCTTATGCACTAAGGGCAGACACAGGTCCACCTTATAAAATTGCAATAAAATAAGGGAAAAACTCAGGGTCCCCCCCCACGTATCCTAGAGACAGCAGCATGCTATCTCCGGAAGGGGAGAGAGAGCCGCCCCACTACGTAGTAGGAAAGGCAGCAGCACCCAGAACCGTATGCGCCATAGCAGAAGGCGCAACGTCCAGGTGATAGTAGGTCGCAAAGGTGGACGGCGAAGACCAATTCGCCGCTGCACAAATCTCCTCAATGGAGACACCTTTGGACAAAGCCCAAGAGGTAGACACACCCCTAGTACTGTGGGCCTTAAGTGCTTCCGGCACTTCAGACCCAGACCGGGTGTAAGCCAACCTAATCGCATCCACAAGCCATCTCGACAGAGTGGGCTTGGACACCGCTTTCCGTTGACGGGCATTCATGACCACGAAAAGCTGAGAAGTAGACCTGCTGTCCACCGTCCTATCACAGTAGGCCTTCAGGGCCCTAACTGGACAAAGACAATGAAGACGCCTATCCTCCTCTGATGCAAACGGAGGAGGATGGAAAGCCGTCAAAACAACAGGTTCCCTCGGGACCACCCGGTTCTTAGGAATAAAACTCAAATGAGGTTTAAGAAGAACCTTGGAGTCATTATTGAGAAACCTCATACAATCAGGGCTCACAGAGAGCGCACGAAGGTCGCTCACACGCTTAGCCGTAGACAAGGCAAGCAAAAGAGCTGTTTTGAAACTTAAATGTTTCAAAGAGGTCCTCCCAATCGGTTCAAAGGGTGCCTTGCAAAGGCCCTCAAGAACCACTTGTAGATCCCAAACAGGAAACAAGGCTCTGGTCACAGGTCTCAAATGGTCAACACCATGCATGAACTGGACCACCTCAGGGATTTTAGAAAGGCCTTTACCTGCCACCCCCAGGTGGCAGGCATCAATAGCCGCTAAATAACCCCTCAGTGTAGAGAACGCCAGACCAAGGTCCAGGCGGTCCTGCAGGAAATCTAACACCCTCTGGGCCGAAGCTATATGAGCCACCACAGGTGGCTCCTGTAGCTCACACCAGTCCAAAAAGGCATTCCACCTTCCATCATACACAGCCCTAGTAGAGGGGGCTCTAGCACTCTGAATAGTGGCTACAACCGTCGGTGAGAAGCCTGCTGCGAGCAGGTTCTCCCTCTCACGGGCCAAACCCACAGGTCTAGGCCCCGTGGGTCTGGATGGAAGATCTCGTCCCCTGCCTGGCGCAGCAGATCCCTGTGCAAGGGAAGCCGCCAAGGGGGTCGAGAGAGCAGTGGGGTGATCAGAGACCTCCACACTCCCCTGGATGGTGTCACCAGAAGAACCTCCTGGTTGGAACATCTGATCCTCTCCAGAGTGGGAAGGATCAGTTCCAGGGGTGGAAACGCGTAGAGAAGACCTTGTGGCCATTCGTAAGCAAACGCGTCCATCCCCAGAGGAGAAGGTCCCCTCACTGAGAAGTAAAGGGGACACTTCGCGTTCTCCTGGGAGGCAAAGAGATCGACTCGAGGTCGACCGAACCTGGAGAAAATCTGCCTCACCACCGCAGGGTGGAGAGACCAATCCTCGTAACGAGGCTCCCCCCTGGACAACAGATCGGCGCCGCCGTTCTGAAGGCCCGGGACATGGGAGGCTCTGATGGACCTCAACCGAGGCAAGCACCAGAGGGTCATCTCGCGCGCCAGCTGATCCAGCGTACGCGAGGAGAGGCCGCCCTGTTTGTTGAGATAATACAGGGCCGCCGTGTTTTCCGTCCTGACCAGGACATGGCAACCCCGGAGAAATGGTTCGAAATGCTTGAGCGCCAAGTAGATCGCCATTAACTCCAGATAGTTGATGTGGTACTCCAACATGGCCTGGGTCCACAGGCCCCTGGCTGAGCGCCCCTCGTGGGTGGCGCCCCACCCTGAGCGGCTGGCGTCTGTGGTGATCACCTTGCGTGACACCACTTCGCCCATGGAAACCCCACTTGTCAACAACGCCTGGTCCCTCCATGGGACCAGAGCGTCCATGCAGACCTGGCTGACTGTCACCTTCCTGTACCCTTGCAGGGAAGGAATCCTGAGCGCCAGTGACCACCGCTGGAAAGGTCTCATATAAAACCTGCCCAGACGCAGAAGTTGCACCGCTGACGCCATCAGCCCAGTCAACTTCATGCACTCCTTGTACCTGACCACCTGGTTCAGTCGGAAGGAGCCGAGACAAGTCAGAAACCTGTCCACCCTCTCCGGGGAGAGGCGAGCGGACATGGTGGCCGAGTCCAGAGATATTCCTATAAAGGAAATCTGCTGGGAGGGTGACAACATGCTTTTGCCAAAATTGACGTTGAAACCCAAGGCCTTCAGGTGTGACAACACCAGATTGGTATGGCGCGCCGCTTCTGAGCAGGAGGCGGCGGAAATCATCCAATCGTCTATGTAGTTCGCCAGCCTGACTCCCTGATGCCTCAGTGGAGCAATGGCTGCCTCGGTCACTTTCACGAAAACCCGAGGGCTCAGGGAAAGACCGAAAGGGAGGACCGTGTACTCGTACAGGCGCCCCTCGAAGGCGAACCGCAGGAACTTCCTGTGTGGGGGATAAATGAGGATGTGCTGAAAAGCGTCCTTCAGATCCACTGAACAGTGGAAATCCCCCTGTCTCACTGATTTCATCAGTGACTCTGACGTCAGCATCCTGAATTTGAACTTTTTCAAGTGCTTGTTCAGAGCACGTAAGTCCATAATCGGACGCAGCCCCCCTCCTTTTTTCTGAACCAGAAAATAACGGCTCCAGAAGCCTAAACGGCTCTGGTCGCGTGATAACTCCACTATAGCGCCCTTGCGCAATAGTGAGCTTATCTCCTCCCTCAAGGCATCCGCCTTCAAGCCGCGGGCTCGAGTATAAATAACCTTGCTGGATAGGGAGGGTTTTTTCGCGAACTGTAGTCTGTAACCCCGTGTCACCGTCCGAAACACCCAGTGATTCGGATTGCAACGCTTCCATTGCTCTGCACACTGTGCTAACGTGTTGCTGAGCAACGGAGAAGCCTTGGGGTTGTACCGCCTGAGCGGAAGCCTCGCTTGTTAATAATACAGGCGATACATAACGTGGAGCCCGGGGGACAGGGTTCATCGCATAAGTAACATAATCCCCGGCTCGGGGAATTGTATTTACGTTTATAACCTGTGCTAAGGCCTTTATATGCTTCCTTGCGGGAAGACGAGGCCGACCCTGGGTGATATGTGTTGGCTTCTTCCCTGACGCTAAGACCAAACTCCTGTCCTGAACTAGAGTTGGCATAACAGTGCCGCTCGGTGGAGACAGAGGGGTATTGCACACTAGTGAGACCATACCATTGTGAATAGGAATTAGCTTGTCTGGGAACATTTTGCAAAGAGAAATATTCTGCTTGTAACCTGTCTGCGTGACTGGAGGAAGCAATATTTTCTGAGTGGAAAGAAATTCCAGCCTGGACTTCTCTACACTGGTTAAATTCATGCAAAATGGGGTCGTCTGTACTAAAGCAGGTGGGTTTGAAATAAACAGGCATTGTTTTATCAACACACTTTTTATTACAGGCACTGGAGGAGAGCACAGAGGAGGAATAAACATTAATTTCTTGGCATAAGAAAAATTGTTCGTATTGTCCAAACGTCTGCGCTTGCAAGGGGGGGTCCCCTGAATTTTCAGGGGGACCCCGCCAGAGTCCAGTGTCACTTTCGCGGCGGCTTCCCACGGGCTTTGTGGGAGCTGGCCGGTATCCCGTGCCTGGGAGGGTGGCGGGATTGAGAGCGGGCCTGAGCCCCCGCTGCAGTGCGAGGGGGTCCCGCGGAGGAAGAAGAGGGGGTCCTAGGGGGATTGTTCTGTTTCCCCTGTTTGGAGGAAGAGCGCCCCCTGTCAGCCTGACCAGGGGCCTTGCTCCGTCCCTGTCTCTTTTCCTTTCTGGGTACCTGGGGGTCCGTCGTGGCCCCCAGGAGCTCCAGAGTGATCTTCTTATCCGCCACCTCCTGGCGGAGAAGCTCCAGTCCACCGCCCATGAGGGAGGAAGGGTGGCCGGGGAGGTCTTGCAGGACCTTCTCGGTCTCCTCTCCGGAACTGCCAGGACACTTTACCTTATCCAGCCACCTGGCACGTTCCGCCTGGATGCAATAATCCATGCCGTGTCCAAGCCACTCGATTGCGTGGACATTCAGGTCCATCAGCATGCGCAGCGACTTGTCCATTTCCTCCACCAACACGTCAGGCACCTCCCGCATCTCGCTGAGGAGGCGCCTGGTGGAGAAAAGCAGCAGCTGGGTGGCGTTCATCGTCCTGGCTGCCAGCGCGGATGCTCTGTAAGAGTTCCTAACCCTGGAAGACTGCTTGTCGTCAAAGGGGATGGCAAACCCAGGAGGCTTCTTACCCACGGCCAGATTGAGGGGAGGGCGGCCTCCAGGACCGGTCCGCTCATGACCTGGCTTGAGGCTCCCTACCAGGGACTGGGCCATCAGCTTGTCCATGGGAGGGCACAAGGGGATTCCCGCCTTCTCTGCGTCGCGGCAATCGACCAGGAAGGGGAGCTTGGGGGGGTCCTTGTGTGTAGTCCAGGTTGAATGCAGGGCCTCTGCAAAGCCTGGGACCAGTGGGAGCTTTTCCATCCGAAGCGGGGGAGAGGAATCCACATCCTGGCCAAGGAGGGGAATCCTAGCCCGTGGTCCGAGTGGCGCGTCTCCGAGTGGCAGCTCCAGGCCACAACGGATGGTGGCACGTTCCAGCACCGAGAGCTCGTCCATGGGGATGGAGTCTGGGTCTTGTGCCGCTGCCCCTCTCGCCCCAGCCGGCATGGAAGGGGGGAGAGAGGCAGAAGGGGCTTGGGAGGACGCGGCGGAGATGGAAGCCTCGGCATGAGGAACCACCCTGGCCGCGCCTCCGCCCTGTCCGGAGGGGAAAGAGGACTCGTCCTCCTCCGAGTACTCACCCTCCGTGTCCACCTCCTCCATGTCGTAGTCCTCTAGCTCCGGTTCGTCTCCGTCGCTAGCATGCCAGGAGACGGGGCTAGGTGGCCGCATAGCCCGTAGCTGGGGGACGGAGAAGGAGAGAGGAATGTCACCGACGACTAGAGGGTGGAATTCTTTGGGGGGGACGGTCCAGGTTGCAGCTGACGGAGGAGCAACGTGGGCGGTCTTGCATGTTCTCTTCTTGGGCACGGCACCAGTCGAGCCTGTCGGAGAAACAGCAGTGGAAACAGGGGCCGCAGACCCGCTAGCAACGGGGCTACCGAAGCTAGCTGAGGGCGAGGCCGCTGGAGGCCTAACCACGTGGCGAGAAGCAGCGCTGTGGCGTGCAGCGCTGTCCGGCACACGAGGAGAGGTGTCTGGGAGGGATCCGGCGGAGACCGTGGTGTGAAGGCCGTAACCAGCGCCAGCGATCTCACAGCGGGCCTCGAGGGCTGGAACATCATACTGGAGGCAGTCAGTACAGTTCACCCCCATGGCCGGGGCCGGAGGGGACAGAGAGGCCAAGGCGTGTCCTACCCCCATGCAGACAATGCAGAACGGATGAGTATCTTCATTGGCGATGAGGCCTTTGCAGCTGGGAAGGCCGCACTTCTTCGGTACCCTAGCTAGCAGGTTGCTAACTGTGGGCCGACGAGCTGCCATCGTGAGCTAACCGAAGCTAAGCGAAGCTAAGCTAAGGCAGGGAGACACGTGGCAGAACGTACAGAGAAGAAGTAAAGACTCAAAGCGAAAGTGAAGAAAAAGACCGAACTGTTAGGAAGAATAGAAGTAGAAACGTACAGGAGAATAATCTATAAAGGCCAGTGGCCGACTTCCTAGTCAACGCTTAGGCTAAACTTTACAGAAAATTATACTTATATGGCTGAGTTCGCGACACTCTAGTTGCAGGTAAGCAGAGGTGCGGAAGAGGAAGTTATGATAGCCCGCAGGGCTTATATACACTCGGGGGCGGTGCCCTCGTTTGTGATTGACAGCCCTACCGACAAATGATATTTCTCGTACGGGAGCTTATGAGTTTTACTCTGTTGCAGCGCCAGATGGCGCTGGTTATCCCATAGGGGGACCTTGTCTGGAGGTATGACAATAAACGTTCGTTTTGCATTTATCATTTTTAAAAATGAGGCGTTGTGTGCTTGTAGATCTGCTGTTTTCACTACTTTTGTGCGACAGCCTTGTATGATGACGCAGGGCTTTACTTTACGAAAGAACGTACACATTTGAAACTTGGAGATACGAGGTTTCCGCTCGACAACGACGTTATGCTCCTGGTGAGCTTGAGAACCCATGGTTTGAATCTGATCCAGATCCCCTGGCTCTCTGCTCTCTCTCTCTACTCTTGGTTTCAAGCCTCTCTACACTGACCTACTGTATCTGAAACAAAGCTAAGAAAGAAAGACAATGGGGATGCCTTAATTTATGCTGAAAATAGCAATTTTACAAGCTCACAATGCAACCACAATGCGGCATGTTGTGAGATATACTGATTCCCTGGGAGCTGGAAGAGGAAGCAGTATGGATCAGGCTTCAGTAATCAAGGCCATGCTACGTTAGCCATGGCCTATCTTGTTCCGCTTCCACAGAGAGCAGGTGGGCAGGCAGGTAGGCAGGCGGGCAGGCGGACATCTGGGGTCTGGGCCAGCACGTCGACGGCCGACTAAATGAGAAAAAATGTCCGGCCATTGCAAGGGCTCTTTTAAAAGCTCATTTACATCCTGTCAGATCCCATTACGGCTCGGGGGCCGGTGTTGGCGGCGGCGGAGCGCGGCAGGCACAGCCGGGGGCGGGCGCGGCACAGCTGGGCGTGCCGGTCCGGGATGGTGTTTTTTACTGGTGTTTCAGTCCGAGTGTGGGGAAAGGGTGCGTTCGGAAATGCGCACCGGACTGCGCGGGCGTTTATCGTGGGCTTGCCAAGGCCTTACGGCCTGGGCATAAATATAACGATTGCATTCACCACGGCTTCGTAACTCGCGCGGCGCTCCGCCGGCCGCGCGGCCCTGGCCCGCTCTTCGCGGCCACTCGCGCCTGCGGCGCTCGGGGGCGAAGAGCAGGACCAAGGTCCGCTGGCCTTCGCGCCGCTTGCAATGTCGTGGACAATAAAACGAGCGCACCCTTTCATACACTCTGACTGAATCACCAGTAAAAAACACTCTCTCGTGCCGGTCCGTATACCGTCCACCACGATCCCCCCTACAGTGGTGTAAAAAGTACTTACATTCTTTACTTAAGTAAAAATATCAATACTGCAATGTGGATGTACTCTGTTACAAGTAGAAGTCCGGTATTCAACATTTACTTGAGTAGAAGTACAAAAGTATTGGTATAAAAAATGAACTAAAAGTACCAAAAAGTACTCATTGTGCAGAATGTCCCATTTCAAGTTATCAAATGTATAAACATCTTTATACATTCATACACAAATCTCTGAAAATAGCAGATCTACAAGCTCACAATGCGTTGCATCGCGACGCATTGTGAGCTTGTAGATCGGCTATTTTCAAATGGCCAAAATGTATATATGGCTAAAGTGGTTAATGTATGTTTTGTAATAATAATACAAATCTACAAAGTAACTAGAAACTAAAGTATTGAAATAAATTTTGTGGAGTAAAAGTATATATATAAAATATTTCGATCCGAGATTTAGTGGAGAAGTAAAAGTATTAGAAATTGGAAATACTCAAGTAAAGTACAAATAACTCAAAAGTGTACAGTACAGTACTTACTGTAAGTAAATGTACTTAGTTACTTTACACCACTGCCCCCCTACCACCCGGACCCGGCTCACCGCTCCGGCACACACCTGACTCGCCTGTGTCACCACTCTTTTCCTTTTCTCTCTCTCTCTCTCTCTCTCTCTCTCTCTCTCTCTTGACTTCGTCCTGCGTGCTCAGGGCCAAACGAAGGTGATTAACAAAGTGCCTGAAACTCCGCTTTTGCTCTCTCATACAATTACCGTACAGTATGTGCACCTAAGAGCATGAACGGAGAGGATTAGGCCCGTTAAATGCTGAGCATTGAATAAATTACTGTATGGGTGGGCTGCGGGGTTGTGGGGGGGGGGGCAGGCTAGCAAGCTAGCTTAGACCAGGATTCCTTTCGTATATAGAAAACACATAATTATGACTCAGCTTTTTTTGCAAATAACTTTTATCAGCCTGCATAAAAGCTGCAGTATCATGTGCAGACCATTACTAAGCCCATAAAACATTAAGGTTGACTATTTCGAAAGGTCAAATTAATGGGTGGTCACAGAAGAGAGCATTTAAAAAGTGTTTCTGCCCACTATATTTAATTTCTCGATGTTACGTGTATGTACAAAAGATGTCTCCTTTTGCTCTCGTCGAGAGCTCCGTGTGTGGAACAGGTGCAGACTGGCAATTCAGACGCTCTGTGACCATAGCCGTGCGAAGAAGTCCTTGTGTAAACTTAAAGTTACAATAGCTGAAGGCTGCAAAAAACTGTGTATAACTGTTTAACAGTGTATGCATTCTATCAAGAACATGGACACGATTCAAAGTAATAGGGTGACAGAAAATAACAGCGTTGGTTGCAGCGTCCATCGAGTTCAGTGGGAAAGTGGCACCATGTTATATTCGGTTCTTCAAGCTTTATATAGTCACTATAGTCTATAGCTCTTTAGCTCCTCCCTAGGGGTTCCTAGCTCGGCGGATGTGGGTTAAGAGAGAGCGTGTGCTGTGTCATCGTTTCAGAAAATATGCGTATGTGGTTGTACACACGGAGATGCAAGGACGGCGTCTTCAGATTTAATCAGCCTGGGACCCGGTTTAAAAAATGGGCGTATTCGGATTCACCTAAAATCATATTCGTTTGGACGGCACCTAAGACTGGCTGTGCCAGTCCTCTGGGCTGGATCATATTTGTGTTTTATTTCATTGTTTTATCAATAAAATCTTAGTGATTTGCCGATTATTTCAATCAATTCACCATGGCTGTAGGAGCACAAGAAAACAATGTGCTACGTTACTGCTGGTAGCGCGGAGTTGAAGGCCCACATCTCTGTAGTAGGTCTAAAAATAGAATCCTGCGCAGCAAAATCCAGCGCTTTAATTTCACACTGAAAGTGTAAAAAATTATCCTTGCAGGGTCCGATCTGACAGTGTACCAGCAGCTTCTTATATGCGACTCCCTTAAACGGAATGCTTCTTAGAAAATCTATAGTAGTAAAGGCTGCGGATTATCCTTCCACTTTTAACCCAATGAGTGCCCCGGGCCACAAGGTGCCGCTAGAGTGCCAGAAATATCTCTATAGGCCTTCGCTCTAGCTTCCGTCGACACTGCCCGTAGTGCCTTGGGATTTCACTCCAGCCACTGTTATGTATCACGAGAGGAGGAAGTTAGCTAACACTTAGCCATTAGCGTCTTTATTTTTTAGAAGCCCGATCTAAAGCTATTTCAGTCGCAAAAAAACTTTGTCTTTGGTCTGGGAACACAATTCAGAGAAAATCCTCTCTAAAGATGTGACTTTGTATTGGATTCGGCGGCGCGATGCGGCGGCGTTGCCCGATTACGGCCCGTGGATGGCCGAGTCTCGGCCCCGGCTATGGATGGAAATTTAGACCGGGGCTTCGTTGAGGCCTCCGATTAATTAATTAATTTTATTAAATATCCCGGACTAGATCGGGATAGGCACCCCGGAATACGTCGCGGCGCCGACAGTATAGATTGAGTTTTTTTGGGGGGGCTCTAAACTTTATTTTAAACCATTTTCAATGGAATAAATCGTCGGACCATCTAGCATCACTCGTTGGAAAGCGTAGGACGACCCAGGACCACCCACATCTCTACAAGCAGCTCAGGGTATGTAAAATAGCAAAACAAATATTGTATTGGATTGAAAATATCCCAAACTTGTTCGGGATAGGCACAAGAAGGGTTAAGAACGGCTCGCCAGTCAAGAAAACATCATGCTCTGACATCACTGTGATGTCAGGGGAAACACTCTTAACAGAATGGGTTTGCCTGCTCTGACATCGCGCTCTGGCTTCACTGTGATGTCACACTAACAGAATCCCTTTTATGCCCATATATGGAGTTCCCTGATGTCATCAACATTAAGCCCATATCTAACAGGACTTCATATGGGAATGCCCATATATGGAGGCCACATCGGCCACATACCACACTAACGGCTGGTTCTACAGACAGGGATCTCCATGTATGGGCATAAGGGTATGATGTCAGAGGTCATAGACATAGGACTTTCACATAACAAATAACTAAGTAAGCATGTTTGGGCTCTCACAGCATATATATGGGTACCAGGGGTCTCCACTCTCCATATATGGGTAACTGGTCCGATATACACCACTGGCCAGATGGCCAATAATTGGCGCAGGTCGCATGTCGCTCTGAGGCGTCTTACTAGTAATTATAATCACAGCGTGGCACAGAGTGCCGCGCTGCGAGCTTGTAGATCTGTTATTTTTGAAATGTCGGGGAAAATGTGTGGAAATCTTTGAATATATGTATTTTTTAAGCAAACATTTGTAACTAAAATTTTGCTTCTGGGGGTCCCTGGAACTAAATATTTTGAGATGGGGGACCGTGGCCAAATACATATCATTTTGGGGGTCCTTCACATGAAAAGGTTGGAGCTCCACTGACATAGAAACATAGGTTTTTCAAAAAACGAAGGATTTGAAATATTTGCACATTGCACATTTTCAAGATTTTTCAAAAATAGCAGATCTACAAGCTCGCAGCGCGGCACTCAGTGCCGCGCTGTGAGCTTGTATATCTGCTATTTTTCAGTAAAGCCCAAAATAATGCGTTCCCAGTCTAAATGGGTTAAACCCCCTCCCCCTATGAAGAACATTCATGGGGGGCCCGCGGTGAATCCTTGTACCCAGGGCCCAGAATTTGGTGCGACACCCCTGCCCCTGCTGAATGTATTACAGTGATTTGTGGGCTCCACCTTTGAGCGGGAGTGCGCGAGGCCCTCCCGCCGGCGACCGCCGGGGGTGTTAAGTGCGCTCGGCGGGGGGGATGCGCCCGGCGCCGTGGCGCGGGCCAAATGATGTTTGAAATGTCTTAATCAAATCCCCGCCTGTTCATTAGACTAACAATAGAGCTCTCGCGCTGCGGCATGGCCTCCTAATGCCCCCCGAGGGGGAACGAACAACTCTGATGGACTCACTTCCCGCACCTCCTGGGGGGGCGGTTAAAAAAAAAACGCCACGCCATACATTTAAATGGGCTTTTATCAGCGGTTGGTGCCTTGTCGTGCGGCGTGATTTATTTGAATGAAGCGCAGCGCTGCTCGCGGGGGGTTCCCGGGTTTCCAGCTTTGCGTTTCTGAGTGGCTCTTAACATCTGCAGGGCCGATAACGTGTCAGACAAGTACTTATAGTGCTACACGATGAACCGCTACTTCAGATAATCTCTGTGGGCACGCAGTCAAGTGCTGACGGTCGGGTGCATTTGGTTCCATTTGTACTGTCTCAGAGTTACATACTATATAGAAATGGATACATTTGGCTTCGCACTAGGGCATAAATAGGACTCAAGTGATACCGTTGCTCATTTTGGTGCAATTGATTAAATTAACAAACACGTTGTTTCCTGCTCAGGAAATTCCTTGATCTCTTATATTCAATTCCTAAAGTGTTTACTGTATACACACGTACTTGTATCTCACACATCGATACGCTCAAGTCCCGCTACTCCACAAAGTGGTTCAAACATAGCTTCTTTGAATCATGAGTGAGATGACTCACACTACACTTGTGTAACAATTCCAATCTACTGTAGGCTGGGTGAGGTCGCGCAGGGGGCATCCAATCAGAACAATCTCATGAAATGGTGATGAAGAATTAACATGAATGCAGGTTGCCAGAAGGACGTATACGTATACACCCTGAATAACAATGCTAAATAGACCGGCCATAATTATGGCTCGTAATGTTGGAGGAGCCTCTTTTGGTGCGATTTATTATATGGCACATCTTAAAGCACATACGTTGCCATATAGAACCATTACACCACCAAACTAAGCAGAAGAAGAACGTCTAAAGAACCATCTAAGAATATGAACAGTAGTGTTATGGACTAACCAAAAGGCTATTGATGCGCTTTAGATTTGGGTTTTTATGTTTTGATTTCATCACACTTTCATGTGTATACCCTGGGTTTAAGTTTAAGTAATATCTAGCTTGATTCACTAAGCTGTTTGTAAATAGCGTGTAAATAAAGTGACTAAAGGGGTATGTAGATTCTCTAAGCACAAAACAGTGTGTAAATCTCTGATTAGTGTGTATCGCAGGTGTTCCTCATTGTTGTCTGAAAGAGGCACGCCTACTCTCATGTGTAATGACAATAAGAAGTTAGTTTACAAGTTTAGCCACGTATGACCAAAGGCTAATAACACTTGGAATGCATATTACCCTGTAAGCCTTTTCTACTGAACAATTGCTCACTCACCATTGCCGAGGTACAAAGATGACCGCCAGTATCCGGTAATTCTTTGTTGTTGTTTTTAGCGGACATCCGTCCAAATTCACGATCGTATCGTGGGAATTTACATGAATGACGGTAAGAACAAAATATTGGCATGAACAAGCTTCGTGAATTTGGCCCAATGTGTTTGCTCGTATTTCTTTTACCCAAATTCAAATCAAACAGGTACACACAGGTGTGTGTGTGTGTGTGTGTGTGTGTGTGTGTGTGTGTGTGTGTGTGTGTGTGTGTGTGTGTGTGTGTGTGTGTGTGTGTGTGTGTGTGTGTGTGTGTGTGAAACTAGTGAAAGTGTGTGTAGATGATCCATCTTTTCAGGACCTGGCTTTTAACACGGGACCCGCCCCTCCAACACACACGCACGCACGTACACACGCACGCAAGCACGCACACGCGCGCGCGCCACTAAATCTACTTTATTGTGTTATTTCAATCCTGTCAGACCCTATTGACCAGAGGATTAAGACAGAGATGATGTGTTGAAACGGTGACCGAGGGCTCCATAGCGGTCCCCAAAATCCAATACCAATAGAGTCCCATCGCCGGGCCTGGATTTAGTGCTGCAGGCAGGATCAATGACATGGGACTTTACCAATGGAAGCCTATGGTGAGGCCTATACGTCATCTTAATAGTCAGTTCTGTAGTTTTGTTTTCCTTTAAAGCACGATGACTAGGGGTGTAACGATACTGTAACTGAATCGAAAAATCGATTTTAATTTGCAATGATCTACCATATCTTTTGCAAAAGTAAAATGTCGTACCGGTTTGGCTTTGTATCGTATCGTATTGTTTTAAAATGTGGTAATTGCTATCTAATCGTTTTCCGATTTAAATAATTGAAGTATTTGTGCCTTGTATTTGGCAGTTTTAAGAGGGAAAATGAAAAAGAGGTGTCTAATTCCTTTTCCATTCCATATAGCTACTCTTGTTCTATCGATAAATGTGTGTAATCTCTGTGTTCATGTCAAGGTGGGTTTGTCCATGTGTAGAAATATAATGTCCATGTATTTGCTAGATAATCACAGCGTTTACTTCCATAATAATGGATTTTTTACACGGTTTACACAGATTTAATTTCTTTGCTAAATAGTTACTTATCGTTTTTAAAGCATCGCCATGAATGAACCAATATCGTCCATGTATCGTATCGTTGTTAAAATCACCATCGTCGGTAGAGGTTTGGGTTGTGTTGTTTTCTTGCCATGAAGTAATATTGTTGACATAGTTCCAATAGCTCCGTAGAATATATCTCAGTACAGTAGCCGACTATCTCCTCATTGACCTACCTACCATGCATGGTGAGACAGCTCTCCAAGCTCTCTCTTTTAGCACACAAACACAAACAAATATGATTCCAAAAATATCAACCTCCTCGTTTTGTGTTATGGACTATGTTTGCAGAATGCTTGTTTCAGTGATGAGTAAATAGAAGATTTTTTTCCTACAAAAAACATATTTAGTGATAGCTGATTTTACACAAGCGCAACCAAGAATATAGTAAGGGGAACATAAGAAAATCTGCAAAGTAAATCGTTACCAAGAAATTTCTTCACCAATGTGTTTCTAAAGGTGTGTAATAATATGTACTAAAAGGTTGAAATTCAACTCCCGGGGGAAACCTCTTAAAAAAATGATTTGTGTTTGTGTCCCATTAACTTTACTATACAGGAAGTAGCATGTGAGGAGTCAATCTTCAGCAAATTCATGATGCTGAATCCATTGCAAGCATTTGTTTTGCACGAAAAACATTCCGTGGGCTACAAATGGCCCCCACAAAAGGTGAAAAGTGATGATTCATCACTAAACCATCATTTTGTGGGTCCGATTTTAGCCCAAGGAATGTTTTTCGTGCAAAACAAATGCTTGCAATGGATTCAGCATCATGAAAAACCCCTAGTTAGACCCCTCACATGTTACTTAAAGCAGATTTATTTTTTGTATTTTTTTCCTGTATAGTAAATTAATGGGACACAAATACAAATCAGTTTTTTTAAGAGGTTTCCCCCGGGAGTTGAATTTCAACCTTTTAGTACATAGTATTACACACCTTTAGAAACACATTGGTGAAGAAATTTCTTGGTAACGATTTACTTCGCAGTTTAGTCAAATATCTTATAAAATCCCCTTACTAATACAATGACTTGTCTTTTAATTCAACTGGATGTCTTCTCCAACATTTTCGTCTAGTTTTTGTTGACAAAATTGTCAATATATTTGGGCTTAGTGGTACTCATCATAGCTTAGTTTTTGTTTAGTTATTATTTAGTTTTCGTCAGTGAAAAAAGGTAGTCGACGATAATTTGTTTTTAGTCGACAAAATTAACACTGACTGATAGCAAAGCAAATATCCACGGCTCAGGTCACTTCAACATTACACCTCATCCGCACTGCACGCGAGCAAGCGACGTGATGCGAAATACTGTCCGCATATGGAGCGTCGGCCATTGCGTTGCGATGTAGCCTGAACCAATCAAATAAATAAATAATAATATAAAGTGTTTGGGGGCGGGACATGGCCATTTACCTCTATGGACGTCGCCGCGAAACCTCACTCAAATAGAGGCTCCGCGAGCGAAAACCGGAGGGGTGGACGGCGTCGCAGCACGACGCGTTGTTGTGTCGCATCACAGGCAGTGCGTATGAGCTGTTTGTGTTGCGTGGCTTTTTACACAATTTTTTGTGACAACCCAGAAATGACAAATGCTCTTGTTTTGTGACCGCAAGCATCATGTAGAGTAGAGCAACAATGAGAGTCAACATCTCTGAACACCCCCCCAAAATAAGCACCCTATGTCGGCAGGTGGAATTTCTTTCATGTATTTAATTTATTCTTAAAATATTTCATGATAAAAAAGTATCTCATGTAAATGACTCTAAGACTCCCGCGCGATGCCTCCACCCACATTCCCCCCCAACCAAATTGCTCCGCCTCTCCCTCCTCTTTTTCTCAACCAAAATGAGAGCGAAAGAGATAGAGAGAGAAGAGGGCAACATGTTGTTGTGCGAACAAACACAAGCACAAAAATAAATTAACCACGTGAACCCTTACAGCATCCCTCGGACAAAAGAAATAATAATACAAATAGGCAATCTAACAAGCTCACAACGTGTCTTGTCGCGGTGCATTTGCGAGCTTCCCTGACAGCACAGCGATGCATTTGCGACCTCTGTAACAATGTTGGCGCTATATAGCGTCGGGAGCGTTTGCTCATTGGGGAAGATGCATTTGCGACGTCGCTTGCCAATTTAGCTCCTCTCTCGCGCGGCGACGTCGCAAAGAGATCTTCCCAATGAGCAAACGCTCCCGATGCTACATAGCGCCTACATTGTTACAAAGGGAGTATAGGCAACGGCGCTATGTCGCTGTGCTGTCTGGTTTGTAGATTGTCTGTTTTTTTTAGTGGAAAATATTTGGTGTAGAGGAGAGGGGAAACATTAGGGGGGCCTAGTATGGAGCCCTGGGGGATTCCGGTCAACTAAATATAATAGGGTTTAAGTGGTTAACAAAATCAAAAGCCACAGAGGAATAGCAGTGGGCGTGGTTTTCGGGTGCCACTTTATAAAACATCGGCCATTCATTTTCCCCATAGAGATTTAAGCCTAGAATCAAGCCATCCAGGGTCCTGGTGAATCAAGACCATAAAACCCTGCAAACATAAAAAAAAAGAAGGGAAAAAATATATATATTTAATTATATGATAATACTTCATAAATACAGAGATATAATACTAAATACAGAGGATAATTCTTTTTCACCAGGATCCTGGGTGGCTTTATTGATTCTAGGCTTAAAATAATTTATATACATATTTTTGTAAATCTCTATTGGAACAATGAATGGTTGATTTATTTATTTTGTTGTGGCACCAGCAAAACCAAACCCACTGCTATCCCCCATTGAGAGGTCTTCACCTTGTACAATACGATATCATAGCAACAGGGGTGTCACAAGGGGGGGGGGGGGGGGGGGGGGAGTGGGACTGAGTTACCAGGGCCCAAAGTGGAGGGACCTGAATATTTTATGCTTTAGCTATTGAAAAATAGCAGAAAGTCCTGAAAATGTGAGGAAATCTTTGAATATATGTAATTTTAAGCGGATATTTGAAACTCAAACCTTTCTTCTGGGGGGTCCCTGGAACAAAATATTTTCAGATGGGGGTCTCTGGCCAAATACATATCATTTTGGGGGTCCTTCACATGAAAAGAATTGAGCACCAATGACATTTCCAAAAAACCTTAGCATTTGAAATATTCAAAGACAAGCTCGCAGCGCAGCACTCGGTGCTGCGCTGTGAGCACAAAATAATTGAAGTGAATCCTTGTACCCAGGGCCCAGAATTTGGTGCGACACCCCTGCATAGCAAAGTAGCAGGTTCCGGTTGGCTTCCATTGATGACCACAGCTATATCAATGTCCGCCTGGCCGAAGGCCCAGTCAGTCGGTAGATCACTTCATCCGTTTCTGTTTGCTATTGTTGTTGTTGTTGATAGACGTTTACAAAGGACCATTTGGAAAGAGCGTGAGACCGCGAGAATAAAGCGTCTATCGGTTGAACAGAAACATCTCTGGAACTATACGCGACAGCAGTGATGGGAACGACAGCGTTGTTTTTTTGTTTTTCTTTCTTCGTTTTGTTCACATCCTACTAAATCAGCAACCACGTTTTATTTTTTAGTTTTTTTCCCTTCTTTTTTATGTCCAATAAGCTTGTCTACAAAGGTACAACATATAAAACTGTTAAATATATAACTTTTAGGACTTTCAAAATACATTTAATGACGTTTTTCCTCACGCTTGCTTGCTCGCTGCTCTTTCAACCTCGACAGGTCCGATAGGCCCCTTCGCATAGTTGTTATGTACTCTTAATGGCCCGCGCTCCGTCACCAAACAACCATGCTTGTTTTCAAATTGTCCCATCCATGGATATAAAAAAAACTTAAATCCGATGATTCTTTCTTTTCTTTTGTTTTACACACAGATATACTGTATAATTATGCAGTATCATCTCCAGTTCCAAAATACAGTGGTGGGCTTAGTCCGAAAAGAAACTCAAACCAAACTAACGTGTCCGCAACAGTTTTAAAGGTTTGTGTGTGTGTGTGTGTGTGTGTGTGTGTGTGTGTGTGTGTGTGTGTGTGTGTGTGTGTGTGTGTGTGTGTGTGTGTGTGTGTGTGTGTGTGTGTGTGTGTGTGTGTGTGTGTGTGTGTGTGTGTGTGTGTTTGTGTGTCTCTATTTGCGCGTGGGCGCTCGGTGACACACGCCACGGCGACGGACGAGAAAACAGCCGGTCCATAAAGTCTATAGTGTCTTGCTTTTGGCCCGGATCGTTTCTGCTGCTCTGGAACAACGATCGCGCACTTTGTTGTCCTTTATTCTCTTTGGTCTATGTAAAAAATAACAAATATGCAAGGGACGCCTTGCGGTCGGCTCGACCACCGGAAGGCCATGTCCACAACGCTGAGCAGTGTCCGGCCAAGTGGAGGGGGATGTTCCGCTCCGAAAAATCCGTGGGGGGGGGGGGGGTCCCGTTGTCTCTATGAAACCCCTGCCCTTCGAAATCCGCACCATTTAACCCAGCGGTTCTCCCGACTTCTTTTCAAAAGGATCCCTTGGTTTGGTAAGCATTATTATGCCACGGAACCAATAGCGCTCAGAGTTACGAGACCCGTAAGAGTCCACTTACTGCTGACTAATCAATCATCTGGCCGGAGACCTTCCCCCTGGGGGCTCACTTTGAGAACCACTGGTTTAACAGATGCCAGGGGGGGGGGGGGGGGGGTTGGATGACAATCCGTGGTCGTCAGACTTCCGTGGCACAAGGTGGGGAGGTGGTGGGGGCTTGGGGGATGGGGGGACGGGGGACGGGGCAGGCATGATAAGAGTCGAGCTTTAGGCGGAGGCAATGGGTCGATCCAATGACAGACAGCTGGGACATCGACGGCGGGGAGGGCGTGGTACAAGAAACCGCCGGGCGATGTCGGTCATTTCTAGGTTCCCTCCCAGGAAGAAACAGGAAGAGGTTGGTTTTCCGTGTGCAGGGACGGGTCGCGGGAGATCGGCGATCACTTCCTGGTGTCACCATCCGTGGCCGAGGCCTGTGAGACAAGACGAAATGAGTCGTTAGACACAAGACCTGGCCACTTCAATCAGGGGTCTTACGGTGTGTTTTTGCAGGCCAAGGACCCCTTAGCTGATCGAGAGAGAGAGAGAGAGAGAGAGAGAGAGAGAGAAATAGAAAGAGAGAGAGAGATGTGAGGTAGATACTATTGTACAAAATTGTAGTGGTGCAACAGTTAACATAGTTAACTAATTTTACTTAAGTAAAAGTATCAATGCTGCAATGTAGAAATACTCTGTTACAAGTAAAAGGCCTGTGTTCAAAATGTTACTTGAGTAAAAGTACAAAAGTATCAAAATGTACTCAAAGTACTAAAAGTAAAAGTACTAAAATCTTTATCAAACAGCCCATGTATGACATATGGGGTCAGATAATATCAGCAAATTCACGGGGGATGAATTATTTTCAATATATTTTAAGGAATAGTGTGTGCACCCAAACACTTTAATTTCACTGGCATTACTGTATACTGGGGGGAAAAAGCCAAACGGCTTACTCATAAGTCAAGCGTTCTGGCAGTCAAATATTTAGAAATTCTTCAGGGGGGTGTTAGCTCCATATCCAAAAACCTTGCAGTGCAGGAGACAGAGAAACAATTAATCTGCTGCCGAAAAAAAAGAAGAAAAAAAAAGAATCAGGGATGCCCCTCGCCATCTGGTCCCCACGAGTCTCCCGTCACAACTTGATAAGGATACGGATGCCTTCCAAGACGCTTCCATTCACAATAAGCTGCACCATTACAAAGGGTGCAAAGAGCCCCACCAATAAACTGTATCCGTTTGGCCGATATAGCGGCCATTATTTGACTTTTCTCAATGACATTAGGATGTTAATTTACGGGGAGAGAAAAAAAACACTTTGAAATGAATATGAGATTAATCTGGCCAATGAATAAACATTCATGAGTGCCGGGGTGATCATTACCTGGAAAATGCCCGCAATCTAGTTCATAACGCACAACTGAAGAGACTATTTGCCATGATTGGAATGCAGAGGTACTGTATAGAAAGGTGTATAATACAGCCGTGCGGCCACAGGCCCTTGAGTACCCTTGCACTTTCAGCTGGCTGTAACCTGCTTTAACAAGGCCAGACAGAGCGTTTGGCCGTGCAGTAAAAGTATATCACTATAACAGCCACAGGAGAGTATGATGTCTGACATAGTGTCGGCTTTTGTCATGACGCCAGCGGGTGGAACGGTCAATACTGTATCGGCAGTGTTGTAACGTCGAAGTAAATGTACTTAAAGGGGCACTCCACCACTTTTCAACCTATGTTCATATAATTGGTCCTCACTCAAAAATAGCTTTTCCTTTTTTTTTTCTCTCAGAGGAGGGCTGTGGGCTGGTCAGAAACCCATCGTCTTGTGACATCATCGATTACCAATCCAGCTTATAGAAACTGCAGGCTTTCTATTCCTGAAAAGTTGCAATTTTAAAGTGGAAGCCATTCATCTTTTTTTTTGGAAAATGATGATGTCCCAAGACGATGGATTCTGAACTTCCCACAGCTCTCCAAGGAGACTTGGACTGAGAAGAAAAAAATGGTGATATCAAAAGTTGAAAAGTGGTGAACTACTCCTTTAAGTACAGTACAATTGCCAATACTTTTACTTCTACTCCACTACATCTCAGAGGCAAATTTTGTACTTTTACTCCACTACATTTATTTGAAAACTTTAGTTACTAGTTACTTTGTAGATTTTGATTTTGAAAACATGCATTAACCACTTCAGCCCTATATACATTTCAGCCATTTTAAAATTGCCAATCTACAAGCTCACAATGCGCCGTGACTTGAAAATAGAGCCCCCATGCTCCCACCCCCCCTTTCTTCTGCCTTTTAAATTGATGTTATGCTTTTTCTGCTTTTGATGATGTTATCCTACTATGTTCTATCCGTCTGTCTTTCAATGTTATATGAGATACTTAAAGTGTGGTTCCTGTGGGAATAAGCCGTAGTGCTTTCTAGGATCTCCTTTTAGTTGACCAGTGATTTTCATTTGTCATGAAAATGTACTTTTTTCTAGGGATGAGGCCGAATATTCGGCACCGAAAATTTTCGGCCGAAAATGGCTAAAAATGCATTTTCGGTTTTCGGCCGTATAGTTTTTAAAACCGAATAGTATAGCACCGAAAAGTGTGAAGAACAGGGGTCCAGTATAATCTCTCAAAAAGCAGCCGCAGCATCAGTAAACATTCTCTCTCTCCCCCCTCCCTCACTCACTCACTCCGTCTCGCATTCACTTCACTTCACTAGTCTGCGCAGCTGCCGGCTAACGAGTGTAGCCTACATTGCGACCTGTCGCTCGTTGTGTAAGCTTAGCTCCGTGCCAGGCAGCGTGCCTCCGTCAAGCTCGTTAAAGTGTTCATTGAGCAGGAGCAGAGCCTCCGCGATTTTGATTGACAAAGATAGCAGTTAGTTGAGTGCTGTTTGTCAATTCTTTGTTGCTACAGAGCATAGCACTAGTCAGTGCTAAGGGCTAACAACAACCATGCATAAGGATGTCGTCTCTGTCACTGGTGTTAGTTGTGTGAAGCTTGTCAGAGTGTTTGTCAGCGAGCGTCTCGGTTTGGCTGCTGAGTTCATGTTCAACCTCTTCCAGAGAGAGATGGAGACACACACTGTGTGTGTGTGTGTGTGTGTGTGTGTGTGTGTGTGTGTGTGTGTGTGTGTGTGTGTGTGTGTGTGTGTGTGTGTGTGTGTGTGTGTGTGTGTGTGTGTGTGTGTGTGTGCGTGCGTGCGTGTGTGGTGTGGTGTGGTGTGGGGTGGGGTGGGGTGGGGTGGGGTGGGGGGGCGGGGGCTATAGGCACATGGCTAGTAAAAAAAGATGTGAGATGTAGGGTCCTGTCTGGACTCTGTAGTTAGATGGATAGATGAGGGACAGACGGTCCCTCATCTATCCAGTGGGCACTAAGGAGGAGTGGGCACCTTGATATCAAGTTCTAATATTTCTATAACTGCTAAAAAAATATATACAATCATTTGGGCATAAAGAATAAGTTCAATGATAAATGTAGGGCTGATAATGACATACGTGATATGGCATGTTCAAATCATGTAATCAAAAAGTTAATTTTGAGCCCTGATAATGGTGATTATTATTATTATAGTTTTGTATGGTTTTGACATAATCACGTTTGCCATAATAAGGTAGCTTTACAACAAATGGTACAAAAATGGTAATAAAAATACATTATGCGCATAATATATATTAATAATATTCGGCTATTCGGTATTCGGTTTTCGGCGGAATGTTTCCACTATTCGGTATTCGGTTTTGGCCAATAATTTTGTATTCGGCACATCCCTACTTTTTTCTATTGCAAACTTCTAATACATTCTTCAATTCAATCAATCTTCAAAAAGCATCAAAACAATTTTCATACACTTAAATTTGAAATAGGACATTCTGCACAATGAGTACTTTCTACTTGTGGTTACCAATACTTTTACTCAAGTGCATTTTGAATTCCATACTTTTACTTGTAACAGAGTATTTCTACATTGCAGTATTGATACTTTTACTTAAAGGGGGCGTGACACCGGCCGAAATTTAACATTATGATACAGTAAGTCACGTGGTGTTTCTTCAAACAGTCTGAAAAGGAGGCGGGGCAGTATCAGTTAGTAGTGAATGTATACTTCGTCCGTCGTGCGGTGCCGCGCAATGTATACTTCGTCCGTTGTGCGGTGCCTCGCAATGTATACTTCGTCCGTCGTGCGGTGCCGCGCACAACGTGATGCCTTGTTGTTAGCGTGTAGCCCGGCTAACGCTGCAGGCTGCGGCTTTGCGAGAGCTATTGTGTGTGTACACACACACACACACGCGCGCGCGAAAGCACACACACACACACAGGCTACACACACACAGAGTGTATGAGCCACAGACCACCTCTGTGGCGGAGGAGGAGGAGATCGCTTTTCCCTCGTTCTACGCTTGCTCCGGTGTCCCGGGTGCTCCAGGTTAGGGTAAGAGACAGCAGGGTATGGCCGACAAAACCGTCTCATAGAGGGGGAGAAGCGTGTTGACCCTCGTACACCTTTTTTGACACCTTTTTTGAAGAAGACATGTACTTTTTTATCGGTCTAACCATTGATTTTATAGCGAATGCTATATAATTTTTACCCCTAGAACTGATAGTTTTAAAGTTGGTTTAGAAAGTCGGAAACACACCTCTGACAGCTTTTTTTGGGGCAGTTTCAAAAGATAATGATATGGATACTCGACTCCGCGAGTCTCTGCCCCTCCCCCCATATTAGCCCAATCAAATTAATGTATTGCCGTTACTGCACAGAAAGTACTACTTTCAGTACAGTAACTACAATAAATTAATTTGATTGGGTAATTTAACTCATTGAATGCCATTTCAAGATGGCCCCCAAGTACCAGACTGCCACTATCCTAGATTTCTAGTGCACGGATCAATTTTTAGTGCACGGATCGTGCACGCCCATGCACCATATATGCATCATATGTGTAGTACTTTTTAACAGCTTTCAAACAAAAAAATCCGCTTGGAAATCAGTTCAGGCATTCATGAGATAGAAGCCTTCAAAGTCAGACAAAACAAACACTGCCACCTTCCAAATTTCTAGTGCACGGATCAATTTTTAGTGCACGGATCGTGCACGCCCATGCCTAGATCATGCACCATATGTGTAGTACTTTTTAACAGCTTTCAAACAAAAAAATCCGCTTGGAAATCCGTTCAGGCATTCATGAGATACAAGCCTTCAAAGTCAGACAAAACAGCCATTTTTGACATTTTGAAAGATGTGTTTGTTATGGGGCTAAACATGCAATTTTGCAATTGCGATCATGCCTAATACATTTGAGGCATTTTTAGAAATTCTTTTATAAAAAAAATTTTTGAAAAAAAAAAAAAAAAAAAAAAAAATTTTTTTTTTTTCAAAATGGCTTCCAACTCGGGAAACTCGGGCTGTGGCAGCCTGGGAGTACTGTAATAACTCGTGAAACTCGTGCCTTGGCAGTCAATGAGTTAACATGGGGGTACATGACATCATTAAAAAAATTGGCTAATTTGATAGCCATAATTAGCTGTTTTGGCCGTGTCACGCCCACTTTAAAGGGATATTACACTTTCAAAGTCATTTTATCGTCTAATCAGGCTTTTATGAACACCCTGAACAGTTTTTAATTTGCTTGATTCAATATTTAGATATTTGATGTAAATGTTACCAGGCCCGACACGCCCAGGCCCTCTCCACATACACACCCATTGTAACTTCAAACTCCATTTTAACCGTGATAAATTCATTAAAAACAACCATTATTTTTTCTGGTGACTCAAACTACCCTCCTAATACGTGAGCAGGCCGTGTTTTTTCGATAACTTTTTTCATTTATTTTTAATAATCCATTTTTGTATTAAATATTTTTCATTTTCCCAAATAATTATTAAAAATTAATGAAAAAAGTTATCGAAAAAACACGGCCTGCTCACGTATTAGGAGGGTAGTATGAGTCAACAGAAAAAACAACGGGTGTTTTTAATGAATCTATCATGGTTAAAATGGAGTTTGAAGTTACAATGGGTGTGTATGTGGAGAGGGCCTGGGCGTGTCGGGCCTGGTAACATTTACATCAAATATCTAAATATTGAATCAAGCAAATTAAAAACTGTTCAGGGTGTTCATAAAAGCCTGATTAGACGATAAAATGACTTTGAAAGTGTAATATCCCTTTAAGGAAAACATTTTTGTGCTTTTCCCATCACTGTTTATCGGTAGCCCCGACTATGTACAAACTGCTCCGCTACTTTTTGTGATGCTGTAGCATGATCAAGTAGGAGCATAAAAAAACCTGTAGAATACGGAGATGGGATGTTTCTGCCCTGATAGGGACGATATGAGGTAGCTGTAGTTTCAATGTTTCACTGGTGGGCCGAAGCCAGGTGTGTCCGCGGCAGGGACGTGCAGAGAATGTTAGAGAGGCAGGGGCCGAAATTTCTAAAAGGGCCTTTTGGTAAAAATATCGAAAATAGCAGACCTCCAAGCTCACATCGCGTCGCAGCACGACGCGCTGTGAGCTTGGAGGTCGGCTATATTCGGTGCTTGATACCACACTGATAAGCATAATCAAGTCAATACTGGAGATGTGGCGTAATGGCATGGATTCCTACACAGAGAGGGCAATTCTTTCAACATATAAGATGCTGCATTCTAGTTCAGGAGAGTTTGGACAAGGCAATTCTCTTGAATGCTGCCTTCAGGTATGGCATGGAAAGAGGGGCATTTGCTTTTCTTTCACCATAGTAAAAACTGCATGCAGTCTGGAGAGGGCACTTTTTACAGTTGAGGGCAGGGGCTCAAGCCCCCTTTGATGTCTATGTGTGTGGGGGGGGGGGGAGAGGCCAGTGTTATTTCGCACCACATATGGAGCTGTTCCTTTTTTTCTCTTTTCTTTTTTTTTACCTGCAGGTGTCGGTGCATGGGGACAGAAATCAAATGCATCCGAACATATGGCCCCCGGCCTGACATTTCCTCTCTGTGTGACCCCCTCCCCCCACCTCCAAATGTCACGGAACAGCTGACCGCGGTGATCGTGTGAACGGGGGGGGGGGGGGGGGGTGATCACATGAGAGGAAATTGATTAATTCTACACCCCCGTCCGTCCTAACCCCCTCCTCCTCCTCCTCCACCTCTCCCCCACCCCATCGCACTCATCCACACCACCACCGCACCTTATCGGAAATGAAAAAATAAAATAAAATAAAATATATCGTCACTGTTAGAAATCTTGTATCTCCAAGTTTCAAATTTGTAATATTTTTTCGCAAAGTAAAGCACTGCTTCATCATACAAGGCCATCGCACAAAAGTAGTGAAAACAGCTGATCTACAAGCTTGTAGATCGGCTGTTTTCACTAGTTTAAATCATTTTAAAAATGATAAATACAAAACAAACGGTTTCCACCGAACAACGATGATATGTATTTAAAAATAAAAACACAGTTTAAAAACAGTGTTCCTCAACCTTTTCTGGATCGGGAGCCCACTTCAAAATCTCAATTCTCAAAGGTGTTTCAGCGTGTCCGTTTTAAGTGCTCCGGTGGGTTTTTGTGCATTTTCAGACCGTGTTTATTTCAATGACCAAATCAATGGATGGCGTTTTCCGGCTTGGATCAATGGAACTAAAATAGTAAGTTCATATTTGTTTGTGAACTCAGGGAAAACTCACTTTTAAAGGTTTTAAAGAAAAAAATAGCTTGACGTTGTTTTTCAAAAAAAAAAAAAGAAAAGAAAAAAAAACTAGAAATGTTATATTATCATTAAAAAAAAAAATTAGGAAACAAAAAGGGACCCACAAAAATGTGTCTGTGACCCACAAATGACCCTGTGTTTGGGAACCAGTGAATTTTAGGGGACACTTGTAGAAGTGTTTTGGAAATTATTTGTGTTCCCACTTCCCACCACAGGGCCACAGACTGAGAACCCCACACGCTGTCAAACACAGAGAATGAATATGACTCATTATCTGATGAGATTAAGCATGATCCATAGGTTAATAACAGGGGGGATTTGCTCATTATATGCCGTGATGTCAGATTATGCTCGGAGCAGCTGATGTGATCAAAATTGCACAGAGACCCCCTGCATATGAACCGGCCCCTAGACGAACCGCCTTCTCACAAAGAGACAGTTATAAGCTATCGGGTTCATCACAGCCTGGGTCCTTTATGACACGCTGCAACGCTCCGGCACATCAAAGCGTTTCAGGCTACGCTCTGTGTTTGCGTGCGTACAGACGGCACTGGTACTCGCTCGGATCGGCGACAAGGTCCCCCCACCAGGATAGATTTGCAGATGAAGGAGGGAATATCTTTCAATTCGTATGCGATATAATATTACAGTACAAATTACTCTTTTAGAACACCAGCAATAACGTGCCCCCTTTGTGCAGTATGAGCACAAAGTAGTCCCCCCAGGAATCCGCTGAGAACAGAGAACAATCCTGATTCTGCGGAATTCTGCAAAGAACAATTCTTGATTCTGCGGACATTAAAAAACAACCTCAAATGAACAGTTTTCAAGCAAAAAAATGATGTAGTCATAATAATCAAGTAAAACCCAATAGCTACAATTAATTGTAATTAGTGATCAGATCGAGTATTCAAATAATAGTTTTTGAGAATAAAAATCTAATATTAATCTTTTAAATTGATATTTTTAATAATTACTTCCTGTTGCAAAGACTATATTGTCATCCAAACCATGCCCATAGTAACTACATTTGAGAGGATACCTAGTATAGGTGTAATATTTATTCTCCTCTGCATTAGTATTGTCATTGCCAGGACCATAGAGGTATAGAGGAACTATAGGTCAGGACACAGTTTCTGTCAGGAATGTGGGACCATCCAGCGTCCCAGTCAAACTACTCCCCCAGGGCCCTGTGAAGCAAAGTCCTGTGAGGTGTCCACTGGCCAGACCATAATTGTTTTATAATAGTAAAACAACTACTCCTGCCCCTCTGCCGGCACTCGCGACTGTTAATCCGCGGACGGCAGAAAAATCCGCGAATGGCCACTAATTCCGCAGGTGGCTGAGAAATCCGCGATAATTTCCGTGATCGCGGAATCGCGGATTCCTGGGGGGACTAACAAAGGAGTGGAAAGTAACTAAGTACATGTACTCAAGTACTGCATTTAAAGGATTTCAACCAGTCTTCGTTTAATCGGTCCTCTTGTCTCAGAGGAGGGCAGTGGAAATGTCCGAAACCTGCCAACAAGTGACATCATCGATGGGGAATCCAGGCTAATAGAGACGGCAGGCTTTCTATTCCTGGAAAGTTAGCGTGCTATAACGGAAGCCATTGTTTGCACATTAACTCATTGACTGCCAAGGCCCGAGTTTCCCAAGTTATTACAGTAGTCCCAGGCTGCCACAGCCCGAGTTTCCCGAGTTGGAAGCCATTTTGAAAAATATATATATATATTATTTTTTTTTTCAAAAACATTTTTTATAAAAAAAAATCTAAAAATGCCTCAAATGTATTAGGCATGATCGCAATTGCGAAATTGCATGTTTAGCCCCATAACAAACACATCTTTCAAAATGTCAAAAATTGCTGTTTTGTCTAACTTTGAAGGGCTTGTATCTCATGAATGCCTGAACGGATTTCCAAGCGGATTCTTTTGTTTGAAAGCTGTTAAAAAGTACTACACATATGGTGCATGATCTAGGCATGGGCGTGCACGATCCGTGCACTAAAAATTGATCCGTGCACTAGAAATTTAGGAAGGTGGCAGTGTTTGTTTTGTCTGACTTTGAAGGCTTCTATCTCATGAATGCCTAAACGGATTTCCAAGCGGATTTTTTTGTTTGAAAGCTGTTAAAAAGTACTACACATATGGTGCATATATGGTGCATGGGCGTGCACGATCCGTGCACTAAAAATTGATCCGTGCACTAGAAATTTAGGAACGTGGCATCCTGGTACTTGGCGGCCATCTTGAAAAGGGCATTCAATGAGTTAATTTAAAAAAATCTAGCCACTGGTCTACATGTCGCGAGTTACCGTATCTTTGTGCAACACCGACTGGGATCAAATGATTTGGTATGGTAAGCCAGCGGAGATGATGTATGGTCTACTAGTATCGGGGCAACTGAATAGACCAGGGGTCTTCAACAGGGGGTCCGGGACCCCTAGGGGGTCCTCAGAGTTACTACAGGGGTCCTCCAAATAGAATGTTATTTTCTCCTTTTTTATATTAACCACTTGAACCCTATAGTGTCCTTATTCTGAGAACCTTTGCCAAAAATAGCAGATCACAACGCCTCGCGTTGATGATTGTACACTGATGATTGTACTGACAAACGATGAAACTATAAGGAATCTCTGAAAAGGTTGTGGGGATCCCTGCTTCTCCTTTCTCTCAACTAAAGGGTCCTTGGCGTGAAAACGTTGAAGATCCCTGGAATAGACGGCAATGATATATTCTTCTGGATGATGCATTGTGCCGGCATCTTGGTCGCACAGCATGCGTTCCCAGCATCTCCTGTGTCTATTTATAGCACCAACGTCTACAGTAGACATGCTGTCTGGACTGGAAAGCACTGGGATCAGACCTTCTCCACAGCCAACCATAACTCCGGCCATAAACGCCAAAATTATTGACCGGCAGAAGAGCCTGCATGGTTTTCTGAAATAGTAGCATCCTGGGTTCTTCCCTTTTTTTATTATCCAGAGCCCCAGGGGCGTCACAAGGGGGGGGGGGGAAGTGGGACTGAGTTACCAGGGCCCAAGGTGGAGGGGCCTTCATTATTTTATACTTTAGCCATTGAAGATCTACAAGCTCACAGTGTGGCACTCGGTGCCGCGCTTGTAGATCTGCTATTTTTTATTTTATTTTTAAGTCATGAAAATGTGTGCAAATCTTGAACATATGTATTTTTTAGTTGTAACTCAAATATTGCTTCTGGGGGGTCCCTGAAACGAAATATTTTGAGATGGGGGTCCGCGGCCAAATGCATATCATTTTGGGGGTCCTTCACATGAAAAAGTTTGAGCACCACTGACATAGAAACATAGGTTTTTTTCCCCAAAAAACCTTAGAAGGATTTGAAATATTCAAAGACTTGCACAGATTTTCATGATTTTTCAAAAATAGCAGATCTACAAGCTCGCAGCACGGCACTCGGTGCCACGCTGTGAGCTTGTGCTATTTTTCAATAGTTAAAGCACAAAATAATGCATTCCCAGGTCCCCCTATGAAGAGCATTCATGGGGGGCCCGCAGTGAATCCTTGCACCCAGGGCCCAGAATTTGGTGCGACACCCCTGCAGAGCCCCATTCGTTTTATTGCTCCGGACATTAAATTTACAACGCAGCTATAGGCTATACTGTGTTTTCCTCCTGACCCCCATGGATTATTATCAGAGGATGTCTGCCGCCTTGCGTTTACGCCGAGTGTCTGGACGCCAATCTTGGTAATTGGCACGCTACTTCCAAGACAACATACAAGGCCTGCCAATATAATGGAGGAAAAAAACAACACAAATCAATGTCGCTTCCAGTTATTGCCACAACGCATGGATTTGTTTCTTTTTTTTTACAGTGGTTAAAGACACACGTGGGACTGTCTGGCAGTTTTATGCTTCTTGTTTATAGAAATCAGGAGTGTGGAGTCAGTTTTGGATTCATATGGCAAGTAGAATTCATTACGAGGAGAAGGAATTCAATGAGACCAAAGCACTGGGTGACCATCTGTCTGCTTGCACTGAATATTTCCCCGCCAAATAGATAAGCGCTTGAAGATTATATAAAAAAAAAAAATACATTCAACTGTGTTTGGCCAAAAATAGATTTGACATAAAAAATGTTTTAGCTCTTATGTAAAGTGGCTGTCTGGTGATCCCACTAGGTCAAGTATGAATATGAATTTGTTTAACCATCAACAATAAAACAAATAGCATAATGTATGTCAGGTGGAAACCTCATATATCCTACATTTTTCAGGATTCATATTCAAAAATATAAAACGTAGCAGATCTACAAGCTCGAAATGCAGTGTTGATTTGAGGAAAAAACACAAAAATGACGAATACAGAGATAAGAGGTGTCTGCACATAAGTACTGTTCCTATTCAAATCTCACTCACAGGAGCACGGCTGCAACCCACAAAACACCTCCAGGAATAGCCTACAGCGAATAATACCAGTGAACCTGCGCCAGCGACTGGAAAATAATTGTCCAAATGCTACGATTTTAATGATTATGGGTAATCAAGGGTAAAAATGGCAGCACTTGTGGAGAAAACTGGGCTCAAATCCGGAGTAGAAGAGGAAAGTAACATAATGTAAAAAATAATATAAAACTAAATTAATATAAAAAATCCAAGATATCTATTCTTTAAAACCTTGAAAATATAGTTCATTGTCATTTCATTGTCATAGCGATAATTATTATGAACTGTGAGTATGTCAGTTCCATTGATCCAAGCTGGAACACAGTGATTGATTTGATCATTAAAGTAAACTCCTGAAAATGCACGCGGTCCACCCATCTGTCCACTTGCAACTCATTCTCACGCAGGCGTCAGTTATTGCTGCTTACTCGAATCGAGGAATTGGACAGCTGCCTCGGCGGCTTTCCTGGTATTGCAACGCTTGATTAGTAATCTCAACTTCAGATTGTCTCTCTCTCCGCATATTTGAGGTTAGGTTTAGGCATATTTTTGTGAGATTAGGGTTAGGTTTAGGCATAGTTTTGTAAACATGCAACGTCGCCATGGTGTCCCGACATGTCAAAACATGACTTTCAGGGTGTCCCGTCGTGTCAAAACTCAACGTTCCAGGGCTGCTGTAGTCTAGAAAGGGCGGTCCACGCGCATTGGGTGGATTTCTTTCCCGCCACCTGTTTTTTCTTAATCCTTAAGGGGTATATTTTAAGATTCTGCCAGGTAACAAGCTGAAATATCGTCCCAAGGGGTTCATTTTTAATGATTTCTTGCACCTACCCTTTCACTTACTATACAGGAAAAAAAGACATTCCTTGGGACCCCCACAAAACTGTGAAAAGTGATGACACATTTCACCACAAAACTACCGTTTTTATCCCAAGGAATGTTTTTTGTGCAAAATAAATGCTTGCAATGGATTCAGAATCATGAAAACCCCCTAGTTAGAACCCTCACATTCTACTTAAAGAAGATTTTTGGGGGGTCTTTTTTCTTGTATAGTAATTAAGTAAATGCATGGGTAGATGCAAGAAATCATTGAAAATGAACCCCTTGGGACAATATTTCAGCTTGTTACTTGGCAGAATCTTAAAATATACCCTTTAAGGATTAAGAAAAAAACAGGTGCCGAAAAATAATCCACCCAATGCTCGTGGACCCCCCCTTTCCTACTAGACTACTGACAGAGTTGCAGATTGTGACGCCTCGGGAGTGAGAACTTGTAGTAAAGTGGTCAGATGCTTGGGCCGCGATGCAGAAAAGGGTCAGGGAACAACTGGCCTATTATACGCACTTCGCCGTCTTCCTGTCTCCCTGCCTCTGCACTTGGCGGCTGTTCTGTGATTCTTCCTGCCTTCTTTCCCGGGGGACACATCGATGGAGGTCGTTTAGGGGGTGACGCTTGGATGTGGCGTCGGTAGATGATTGGTCCGTCCGGCTGTCTGTCAAAAGGTCATCAATGCTGTCCGCCATGGAGCGAGGGCGGGATGCTCGAGGGGGCGGGGCTCTTATCACGTCATAGAGCCTGGGAGAAAAGGGCGGGAAGAGGGGGAGAAGGGAGTTGTCACGATTACAGGTGATGCTGATAAGAGTTTTATGTAGACCAGTGGTTTTTAACAAGTGGTCCTTGAGGGGTCCCCATGTGTTCCCCAGCTAAATGATGGAGAATGTGTAAGGTAATAGACCCTTATAGCTCTTTAACTCTTGAGAGCGTAAAGTGTAACCCTTATGGGTCCATTTGATTGTTAAACATCTGCAATACGTAGTCTAATAGTCTACACATTTAGAGAATGTAGAAAAATTGTTATTTTGGTCAACGTTTGCCTATATCTCTCCTATGGTAACACATCAATACATTTGTGGGGAAAATCTTATCCAACGATAACAAAATATTCTAAGTTTTGGGTTTGCAAGGCTAAATCTCATCAAAGGTCCGTGGCTAAAATGCCAAGTGTGTGCAACCTAAACTGTGGGAGGAGTAGCGTGGCAAAATAATAGTCTGGTTGCTCTGCAGGAGCAACCACACTAATAGGGACGATTTTCCGGAGGGCAACGCCAGGCGGAGTACGGCTGCTATGATGCAATCGCTGTAGCAGTCAAAATCGTTAACCAAACAGCCGTCGGCGACAGGTTCCCACCCCTTTTACTGAACTCTTTGGTTCCCATGGCGACGCGTCTACAGTATACAGCAGACGTTGTAGCCACTACGTGGAAAGGGAGCCTCTGGCGTTTTAGGGAAGGCTGCGACAGCGGCAGGTTTATATATATCGAGCACTGATCATTTCCAGTTACCGTTGCCATCTGACGTAGCCGCCGTCCATTGCTAAAAGTCGCTACTAGAACAGTGTGCGTTGGGCAGAAAAGTCCAGCCGTGCAATACCTGTTGTATCCGTCTGTCTGTGTCCCTTTCATGCCCTTACATTATTATGGAGATCTCTTATCGCTGTCTGTCTGGCACTCTTTTATGCCCATGTATGGTGTTCCGTGTCCAGGTCAGTCCGTGTCACAGACGAGTACAGACAGACATCAGACAGACATACGTTTGGTAAATTAATAGTTAGAAATGCATCCACGCAGCTTTTCCTTACTGGGCCGGCAAATGGTGAGCATCTTTAAAACAGTTACTTTGGCAAAACCTGCCAAAGCAACCTTGAGCGACAGCTTCCTTCTCCACTCAAAGGCGTCACGTTGTTGCTGTGTGTCACTGCCACACAGTTAGTTAGATGTGAGTGTGTGGGAGTGAAACTGGGGTCTTGATTCTGCATACAACAGCCTGCCAACATGGCAACTTAACACAGAGAAAGTACAACGCGACCACAAAGGCTCTGGAGTCTGTGAGAAATGTGAAATGTGCTGCGAGAAGGTTACTGAACTTAATACGTCTACATTTTCCTGTGTATCTTATGCTGGATGCAAATGATTCTCTCGTGCATTATGTATGATTGAGTACACAATACAGGTCCATGGCTGGGCACTTGCGAGTTCTACGTTTGTGCATAATTGCAAGCCTGTGTGTAATGGTGTGTGTGTGTGCGCGCATATGTGCTTGCGTGTTAACGGAGTAACCCTGACGTATGCCTCTATTGAAATCGGAGGTGCTGGCAAGACGACAAGAAACGTGCGTAATCGCTTCCATCCTTCGTTAGAAAACAATGGCACTGGCTTCGGCCACAATGGGAGAGGTTTCCGGATGCCGAGTTGCTGCGCCGTCGAAGGGGACTGAAACACAGGCACTTCCATTAGCCCCGCTCGGAGAGAGTACTGTCACAGCTCCGAACAGGGGCGTCACAAGGGGCAGGGGAGTGGGATTGAGTTACTTGGGCCCAAGGTGGAGGGGCCTGCATTGTTTTATACTTTAGCTATTGAAAAATAGCAGATCTACAAGCTCACAGCGTGGCACCGAGTGCCGCGCTGCAAGCTTGTAAAGTTGTGAAAAGGGGTGCAAATCTTTGAATATATGTATTTTTTAAGCAGACATTTTGTAACTCAAATTTTGCTTCTGGGGGGTCCCTGGAACTAAATATTTTGAGATGGGGGTCCGTGGGCAAATACATATCATTTTGGGGGTCCTTCACATGAAAAGGTTTGAGCACCACTGACATAGAAACATGTTTTTTTTTTTCCCAAAAAAAAAACTCTTTGAAATATTCCAAGACTTTTTCACGATTTTTCAAAAATAGCAGATCTACAAGCTCGCAGTGCGGCACTCGGTGCCGCGCTGTGAGCTGGTATGTCTGCTATTTTTCAGTAGTTAAAGCACAAAATAATAATGCGTTTCCAGTCTAAATGGGTTAAACCCCCTCCTTCCCCTAGGATTTGGTGCGACGCCCCTGGCTCCGAACACTTAGTAGATCAATCTCAGCCCCCTCCGAAAGACGGACGTCCTCATTCTCCCTGGCATCACCCCCCCCCCCCCTCCCTTCCTCCCAAAAAAGCCACCTTTCTTCCTCTCTCTACTTAAGGATGGGACGATACGCGATATTATCGTTTATCGTGATCAAAAACACTCACAATAATCGTATCGTGGAGATTACATTTATCGTGATATCGTCCTCCGTCATGCGCTGGGGTCAATTCACCTTGTATTTGCCGAGCTGCATATCCGGCACCATTTAAATCCTCTATAATTGGTAAAAGGTACTTATAATAATTATACTGTACATACTTGATACAGTATTTTTTTCACTCTCTACCAAATGTCTTTGCCAAAAAATAGCAGATCTACAAGCTCACAACGCGCCGTGATGCGAGCTTGTAGATCGGCTATTTATGGGAAAATGTTCCACCCAAGGATAATGGATTCAGATTATCACGATAATATCGTAAATCGTGATTTCTTTGGTCACAAAAGTCGTGATATGACATTTTCATATCGTCCCATCCCTACTAACAAGCAACCAGACACATTGTCTTTCTCAACCCCCCCCCCCCATATTGCTGACTCGGCTCCCTCCACGTGTACAGCTGCCAGACAAAGCTAATGGTTAGCGGTGACAGGGTATTTCAGTCCACCGCTCCACTCTCACTTTCTTTCTCTATCTCCCTCTCTCCCTCTCTCTCCCCCTCTCTCTCTCTCTCTCTCTCTCTCTCTCTCTCTCTCTCTCTCTCTCTCTCTCTCTCTCTCTCTCTGTATCTCTTGCTCTAGTCTGTCTCGCCCAAACTTGGCTCCTCTCTCTTTCTCTCTCTCTCGTTTGTCCCGTGGCCGAGCAGCTCCCACCCACAGTGGTGATTCTGTGCTCCTCGTGTCCCGGCCAGCCGCCTTGGCTCCGTCTTCATGAAGCCCGAAGGGATCAATTAACCAGGCTAAGAGAGAGAGAGAGAGAGAGAGAGAGAGAGAGAGAGAGAGAGATTGCTAACCTTTTTCAGGGGTCAAATGTGGGCCTTCTTGACAGGAAGTCAATGTCTGTCTGTCCTTCCGTCCGTCCGTCCGTCCGTCCGTCCGTCCGTCCGTCCGTCCGTCCGTCCGTCCACTACTTTAGCTTACCTCTATTTCATTGTGCATCTTGGTGACTCATCTCCTTTCCACTAACTAAAATGTCTAATTGCACATAGCACACCTCAACATCTATTGGGTGGGACAGTGGTTCTCAACCTTTTCAGGCCGCGACCCCCAAAATAATGATATTTGAACTGGGGACCCCTCCACCCTGACAAGAACTAAGAGTTGAGGCATTACATTTTGCAGATCGGCTATTTTCACAATTTCAGCCTCTAATATTTGACAATTTGGCCAATGTTTAATTAGTCATTTTAGAGGTATAAAAAGTCCTTAAATTGTCACTTTAGAAAAGTGCATATACACTGAAACTTTATGTTGGTTTGTTCACTGTTGAGTGAGAAAATAAATGTTGCACATTAAGCTAATCATCTGGGGACCCCCTCAAAATGATTTGGGGACCCCCCTGGGGGTCCCGACCCACAGCTTGAGAACCACTGGGATAGGATATAGCCATAAAGGTTGTTGAGCACATTCCACGCACACTGGAGGATCATGAGCCCTGACATTGTGAGTCATCACGTCACCTTTCATCTTGTTGACCAGGCACGTGCACACTCAATTAACCAGGTCGACTAAATATACAATCTTTCTGTTATATATTTCAGCTCAGAATAACCACGCAGGCTTAGATTGAACATACCATTTATTGCAATGATAAAAAACATTTATGCAATGATATTGCATCTTAGTATGGCCATGTAGCTCTGCTGTGATAATCAAAGTATCTGCTCGAACATGAGACATAATCTGATACCCCCCAGAGCAAGCATGATATACAGATTAAATGCACTTAACATTGAACCTACAGTTGCATGATTTAAAATATCACATCATAATCCATAGAACACAAACGATCTGTAAACAATACATATAACATGAGTAACTACATTTTACGGGAGGAGGACGGGGAGGTGGAGTGGAGGGATTTTTTGGGTTTTTTAACCCTTACAGCTGCACAACCAGTAGTAACAGCTAAACACCTAGACTGAGCATAGAACAGGAAGCTGCTTAAATAGACTGCATGAAATGCATTGTGGGTAAGATTGCGTATGAGAATGAGCTTGTAGCCAATGAGAATGAACATGAGGTTACAGACTGCTCTGTGGGAGTGTGAATGAATTAACTAGTTAATGAATGGAGAGGGGGTCCGGGGAGATAGCAACAACGCATTCTGCCTTCCATATATAAAAGAACACTGCAGGCTCAATTAGTCTTAACCAAACATAAAATGACTTGACTTGACCCACCCTAACATTTTATGAACCCCTGTTTGATTAAGCGGGATAAGTGTGCATAATGCAGTACAATGAAAATGATACAGTACCTTTTTCCCTAAGTGCGTTACAATGTTCGCATTACATTCACACACACACACACACACACACACACACACACACACACACACACACACACACACACACACACACACACACACACACACACACACACACACACATACATTCACACATCACTGATGTAGGCAGCCATGCGATGCACCAACCTGCTCATCAGGAGCAGTAAGGTTCAGTGTCTTGCTCAAGGACACGTCGTCAACACAATGCCAGTTGGCGCAAAGGAATGAAATAATATGCACTCATATGTAACCGTCTCTCCTGCTCATAATTTATGCAAATGTACTCTACCTACATGTGCATAAAAGTATCTGCTTTTCCATAATGCACTGCTGTTTTCCATATGCAGTGTTGTTTGCTGTTGAGATTGGCACATTTCACCCAGGTATTTTCATCTCACTCGTGTCACTTTGCCTGCTGACCTCACTCAGCAACAAAATAAACAGAAATTAAACAAAAATAAAAATAAAACAATTCACAGGAGGCAAGCAGTGATCACCCCATGATGTGCACTGCAATGTAGTTTCAAATGCACTACATTCCAGGCGCTTTTTGAGAGTGAAAGAAAATAAGAAGACACGTGTGATCTGGGCAGCTTGTCCAAGGAAATGTGCCAAGCTCAATAGGGAACAACAGTATATTATACAGTATCACTCCTAAATATTACTCAATTGATCGTTGCTCTGACAACAATTTGTACTGCAAAAGCACATGCTTTTGAAAATACAAAGTAACAAATCTGGTATAGGGACCTGGCACAAAATCTTCAGGTGGGGGTCCGTGGCCTAATACTTGGGGGTTGATTTGGGGTTCCTTGACATGAAAACCTTTGAGAACCATGCAGTGATCCTCTCCTCTCCTCTCCTCTCCTCTCCTCTCCTCTCCTCTCCTCTCCTCTCCTCAGATAAAAAGCTCTTGATTACAGTAGCTCTCTCTCTCTCTTGCTGAACACCTACAGTATGGCAGTCCGCTCGCAGCCTTGAATGGTCCAATCAGTCCCAACCTAATGGATGACATGATCAAGACCCACTGTCTTAAGTTCTATTTTGTGTGACTGTGCGTGCGTGCGTGTGTGCGTGCGTGTCAAACACTAGTGGACGCTATTATGCTCATTCAAATCAGTGTGCACTCGAAAATCCGATGCCAATTGAGCAATGAGAGGGAACAAAATTGACTCTGAAGACTTGAATTGATATTGAGGATTTTACAGTTTGCAAAGATTCAGGAAAAAAAAGGAGAAGAAGTGGTGTCAGAGGATATGTGAAATGTGACAGCACAGAGGGTTTCAGAGAGACGGACGTGTCGCGGAGCTCAGGTCGCTGCACTGCGACACTCAGGGGCGTCACCCCAAATTCTGGGCCCTGGGTACAAGGATTCACTGCGGGCACCCCATGCATGTTCTTCCATTTAGACTGGTAACGCATTATTACGAATTATTTTGTGCTTTAACTATTGAAAAATAGCAGATATACAAGCTCACAGCGCGGCACTGAGTGCCACGCTGCGAGCTAGTAGATCTGTTTTTTTCTTTTTAAACGTGAACATTATTTTGTGCAAGTCTTTGACAATCCTATGTTTCTATTCCCCCCTAAAACATGATTGCAGGTATTATGATTATACTTGGAGGAAGATTTCTTCCAAATAAAGTGTACAGTTAGGTTTTTATGTGGCCACACCCACCAGTTCATTAAGTATGCCTGGTTGTCATGGTGGGTGGTGACCCAGCTGAAGTTAGTTAGCCACACCCACGTGTGTTGGGTGAAAGGTAAAAGGGGATGAGATGATTATCTCCAGATAGAGTGATGTGAATCTATCTGTGTTTTTGGATCGCCCACCTTGTGATTGCCCACAAGGTGGCAGCCTCGAGAAAGAAATCCAAAATGGAAAGGGAATACATAATTGCTCATAACCACACCAGGGGCTCTAATGAAATACTGTCAACCTCCTAGACACATGAAAACCAGAAAAAGTACAAAACTATGGCACCACCTCTTTAAGCACAACGGGCTCTGCAAAAAAAGCAGCGTCGACGGCACTCAGCACTTTGACGCGTACCAATTTCAAACTGACTTCAACAGCCTTTTATGGGATGTGCATGTCTGACAAGCTCAAGAAGTCACTCGCTTTCTCTCTCTCTCTCTCCTCTTTGTCTTATTCGCTCTGTCACTCTCGTTCTCGCCCGTGCCACACTCCAGTGCGCTCCTCTATCCTTTGAATTGTTCATCCGATCATCCTGTCACGAGAGCAGTCAGATAAACTGAGGTAATTGCGCGCTACCCAACCCACCCATCCAACCCATCCAACCCCACCCCCTAACCATCACATGAGCAGATAGCTCCATTTCATCTGCCAATCTGGGGCATGTTTCCGGGGGGAAGGAGGGAGGGGAGGGCGGGGAAGAGACAGACAGCGATAAGCCTTTTATGCAGGATCCCGCCGCCATCAGAAGATCAGTGGTGGGAAAAGTACTCACATTTTGTACTTAAGTAAAAGTATCAATACTGCAATGTAGATGTACTCCGTTACAAGTAAAAGTCTGGAATTCAAAATGTACTTGAGTAAAAGTATGAAAGTATTGGGATCAAAATATAATGAAAGTACCAAAAGTAAAAGTACAAAATGTTTGAAAATAGCCAAGGTATAGAATAGGGCTAAAGTGCATTATTGTATGTTTTATTATATAATCATTTATATCTATAAAGTAACTAGTAACTAAAGTTTTCAAATAATTATAGTGGAGTAAAAGTACAATATTTGGATCCGCGATGTAGTGGAGTAGAAGTGAAAGTACTGAAAACTGGAAATACTCAAGTAAAGTACAAATACAAAAACTGTACTTAAGTACAGTTCTTAAGTAAATGTACTTAGTTACTTTACACCACTGCAGAGGAGCGAAGGCATGCTCTGGGTGGAATGCGTATTCACTTAGCATCCGCCCATCACCGCCTGGTCGGTGTAAAACCCGCTGAGAGCAAAGGCCAGACATCATAACCATTTACTATTCTCATTTGCACATCACTTTGTCAATTAGCAGTTGGTTATAGAGGCAAACAGCCGAATAAGCATAGTCATCGTGACGCCTCCATATCAAATCAATGTCAGTATAGACTTGGATTAACTGAGCTTCAGTCTTTTTTTTACTAGGCCATTTCAAAGCAGCTCAAAGTGTGGTTTCAGCCAACTTTGAAGTGCTTAAATTCGCAGAAGATGGATATTAAACATGTATAGATCAGAATGGGCAGTGATTATGTCTTCGAGTGAGTCTGGCGGCAATAACTGAGTCCTTAGTGAGCCTGCCTGCGCAGCTAGAGGCCCTGGTTGTTGCGGGTTCAATTCCAGGCCAGCAATGTGTTGATGTGTGTCCCTGAGCAAGACTCTTAACCCCTAATAAGCTATACAGTATGCACAGCAGCCATATTGGAGAGGAGCTTTGTCTCTTCTCACTTCCATCAGAGGTGTTACCGATGATACTAATGAAAGCTCTGTTCCATTTCATGTAGCACAGTGGTTCTCAAACCTTTTATTTCAAGGATCCCCATAACTGTGAGTGTGTACCAATGGAACCAAATGGACCCGTAAGAGTTACACGCCTTTAAAGGGGTCATTTGGAAGCCCCAATTTGGAACCATGAGGGTCCCTGGACCACACTTTATGAGACCCACTGGTGTATTGCAGAGTGTTTCCAGTGAGCCAACATGCACAATATCAGCACTGTCACTCTGTTTGACCAGAATGGAACGGAGCCTTCATTAGTAATATTGGTAACACCTGTGAAGGAAGTAAGAGACCCAAATTCTCTCCAAAATGGCTGCTGTGCATAGAGCCTCTTGCTCCCTGAGTACCGTAGAATGACTGAGAATCGGCTGTTTTCACTAGTTTAAATCATTTTTAAAATGATAAATACAAACAAAACGGTTTTGGACATACAAGGTTTCCACCCGACAACGACGATATGCAAATAAAGTGACAAAATACATCATTTATACTGGGACTAAATTATAATTGTTATTATGTCTACATTGACCATATGGACCACCACGGCCATTCATTGCATGAGACGATGAATAGTTTAAACGTTACATTTCTTCTTGTGTGGTTATATTTTGGAAAGATAAACACCAATCGGCTTTGGAAGAGTGAACGGTAGACAAGGAATCACACCTTGTGTGAAGTGAGCGGTGCTATTTATGAGTTCATTTCATAAAGCGTCCCACGAAGCTTGGCCAATGTGACCCTGGGCGTACAACAAACTTTGAGCGCTTTGTGCCAAGATGTAGGCCAGATGTAGTCCAGCTGTAGGCCAGATGTAGGCCAGATGTAGGCCACGCTTCAGCGCCCGGACAAAGCCAGATGTTGGAGCTATAAAGCTTCTTCCAGGACATGACCCCAGGGCCAGATAAACTGTTGATGTTTTTTTGCAACATCTGAAATTGAAGCTATACTGTAAGCCTTCAATGCCAGATGCGACTTTTCAAACCCTGCAGTTTCTGATCCACTAACAGCGAAACCCTGAACATCATTCTCCGTAGTACAGATATCAAACTCTGACACACTGAACCTTACATTGCGTGGACTATTTTTGCCACATGCCATCAGTCTTTATTTATTCATGCAACTATTTTTTTTCTTCTTTTTTTCCAGTAGAGTTCACATTTAACACAGTTTTTAACATCTTATCTCTTGAGACTCTAGCTGCCATGTTGTTGTTGTTCTTTTAGCGCACAGTGAATTCCACGTCTCTTTCTTTGCAATGGGTATATTGACAACAATAAAGTTGAACCTTGAACCATGACAGATGGTTGTTATGTATAGCCGGCCTTGGAGAAGAGAGCGAGAGAAAAGAAATCTATACATAGGTGTTGTTATTGACAGGAACCCAACATGTACACGATGTACACATCACAGCAGGGTCATACAGTGATGGATAGGACTGCAGGGGTGGAGGGGGAAAGGGTTGGAGGGAGAAAACAGGAGACAAGAGGGAGAAAGTAGAAGGCTGAAGGAGTGCGCACGAAGGACAGGGTCAGAGTGAATGCACCAGAAGGACTTATTTTCTCTCGATTACTTCACTTACAATAAATGGACCCCCATTGATTCCCGCATTGATTCCCCAAATGCTAATAAAACCAGTAAGACTCTCTAATCGGGAGATAAGCGACCATCAAGTCACATGTATACACCACTTTGCGTGATTTTAGGGCAAAATCTGTAGGAGCAGTGTCCAAAAATGTGTTTCTCAAGAATCAGCCTCATGGTGGCGCTAGAAGAGGGCCATGTGAGAAATGTGGGGTGGAGGTTGTGGTTTGGCAGCCAAGGAGTGTGTGTGCAAAGTTTGGCATGGATAGAGGCAAAGGTGGCGGAGATATGAGTAGAGGAAAAGTGTGACGTGTGACGTGACAGACAGACTGACAGACAGACAGACTGACAGCCGGTGGAGGTTTTGATAGTAACTGCGACCTGACGGTCGCAATTATTGTCTTGGGAATGCGACAAAAAACAAAACATATTATTGAACTCAAGTCCCCAATGGGTGAGTAATCAATAGGAAAAAAAAGTAATTTGGGGTGTAAACTATTCCTTTAAGACCTGAAGCCTATTCTACAAATGCCCTCTAAATCAGTGGCTCTCAAACCTTTTCGTTCCAAGGACCCCCGAGAAGTAAATGTATTTGACCGCGAAACCTCCCATCTGAACAAAATGGACAAGCTCACAGTGCAGCACGAACTGACACGCTGTGAGCTTGTAGATCAGCCATCCTGCGCATTTTTACAAACCGTACGTTGCTAGAATCTAAAATGAAGCAGGAATGAATACCTGTCAGCGACTACATGGTGTGTCTGCAAGGGAAACCCAGACTGTAAAAAAATAGATACCCATAGATAGTAAAATAAAAATATGTGAGTACTTCTTCCACCACTGCTGCTGAGAACACACGGCACATTGCCATCGCACACAAAACACACACATACATACAGTCAAACCGTAACCCCACCCACCTGGCAAAAGATTACCGCTTATATCTGTCACGCGGAATAACAAATGGAGGCCGACCTCCATGTCGCCTGTACATGCGCGCAGGCTATCTGGCTGACAACGATAACAAATTGCATTGTGGGTGGAGCACGTATAGCATACTGTCAACCTCGGCCGCCGCGGAATAGGTGTGTTCAGCTCCGATGTTGCGAGAGGCGCGGTTTGAGACACACACACACACACACACACACACACACACACACACACACACACACACACACACACACACACACACACACACACACACACACACAATGTATACATTATATAAGCACACATACCTACCACAGCATACCACTGTGTGTGTGTGTGTGTGTGTGTGTGTGTGTGTGTGTGTGTGTGTGTGTGTGTGTGTGTGTGTGTGTGTGTGTGTGTGTGTGTGTGTGTGTGTGTGTGTGTCTTGCATCACAAAGTAAACAAGTTAGTAAGCTGATGACTAAATAATGACAGCTGCATTAATAATGCCCTACCGCCCTAATATACAGTATGCCGCCACTATCAGTGGGCGTGTGGGTGTGTGGTTGTGCGTATGTGTATGCGTGTGTGTGTGTGTGTGTGTGTGTGTGTGTGTGTGTGTGTGTGTGTGTGTGTGTGTGTGTGTGTGTGTGTGTGTGTGTGTGTGTGTGTGTGTGTGTGTGTGTGTGTGTGTGTGTGTGTACTGCATGTGTGTCTACAGTACGTACAGTATGTGTGATTTAAGATGCATGTTGTGTAACATGAAATGAAACAAACAAAAAAACACCTCTAATTGGCGTCAACTGCGCGAGGCGGGCGGCATTCAAGGGTCTTCAAGGGAGAGGAAGAGGAGGGCTGAGAATTAAACCCATTTAGGCCTAGAATTATTGATTGCTTTAACCAGTGAAAAATAGCAGATATACCAGTAAGACTCCCTAATCGGGAGATAAGCGACCATAGGTCGCTTATCTCCACAATTACACCAAAAATATGTTTTTCCAAAATAGTCCTGATGGTGGCGCTAGATGGGACAGATGCGTTTTGATTACATGACTGTAGAGATACTGTGCGATTTGCGTGATTTTAGGGCAAAATCTGTAGGTGTCCAAAAATGTGTTTTAAAAAATCGGCCTGAAGGTGGCGCTAAATGGGACAGGTCCATGTTGATGAGATGAGTGTAGACATACTGTGTACCGATTTGTGTGATTTTAGGGCAAAATCTGTAGGAGCAGTGTCCAAAAATGTGTTTGAAGAAATCGGCCTGATGGTGGCGCTATATGGGACAGGTCCATGTTGATGACATGAGTGTAGAAATACTGTGTACCGATTTGTGTGATTTTAGGGCAAAATCTGTAGGAGCAGTGTCGAAAAATGTGTTTTAAAAAATCGGCCTGAAGGTGGCGCTAAATGGGACAGATCCATGTTGATGAGATGAGTGTAGACATACAGTGTAGTGATTTGCGTGATTTTAGGGCAAAGATTGTAGGAGCAGTGTCCAAAAATGTGTTTTAAAAAATCGGCCTGAAGGTGGCGCTATATGGGACAGATCCAAGTTGATGACAAGAGTGTAGACATACTGTGTACCGATTTGCGTGATTTTAGGGCAAAAATTGTAGGAGCAGTGTCCAAAAATGTGTTTTGCAAGAATCGGCCTCATGGTGGCGCTAGAAGAGGGCCATGTGAGAAATGAGGGGTGGGGTCTCCGCGCGGCCGAATAGGTACCGGCCCCGGCTCTCCCGGTCTCTCCTAGCCCGAGTTAAGGCATTTTATGTGAGCTGCAGTGGAGGGGGTCCTCCACTGGGGGCGCCACCACTTTTGCATCCGTTCTGGAGCACCAGGAGTCGATGGTCCCCGGGAATTCCCCGTGAGCAGCCCCGTTGGGGTGGTCATTTGGTCATTTTTGCACATTTGGTCATTTTTTACACCTGGGGGTCCCCCAGGGACGTGGGGGTCCCTTGAGCTCCGGGGGTCCTTGGAGGTTGTAGTTTGGCAGGCAAGGAGTGTGTGTGCAAAATCTGGCATGGATCGGGGCAACGGTTGCGGAGATATGAGCAGAGCAAAAGTGTGACGTGTGACGAGTGACGTGACGGACAGACGGAGGGAGGGAGGGACAGACGGGCGGCCGGTGGAGGTTTGGATAGTATAGGAGTGCAAGTAACTGCGACCTACGGTCGCAACAAGCTCACAGCGCGGCACTGTAGATCTGCTATTTTTGAAAAAGTTGTGAAAATGTGTGCAAATCTTTGACTTGTATGTATTTTTAAAGCAATCGTTTGTAACTCAAATTTTGCTTCTGTGTGGTCCCTGGAACTAAATATTTTGAGATGGGGGTCCGTGGCCAAATACATATCATTTTGGGGGTCCTTCACATGAAAAAGTTTGAGAACCACTGACAGAGTAGTCTGTCAAGAACAGACTAACTGAGCTCCAGTTAAGTGAAAAGGACCGTTTCTTTGACGACGGATAGCCAGATTGCTGACATAGAAACATGGGTTTTCTTTTTTTTTAAACTTCAACTTGAACTTCTGTTGGCATTGTACTTTTCTGCAAACTGATTCATTGACTATATGTACCAGTGGTGGAAAAAGTATTCAAATGATTTACTTAATTAAAAGTATCATTATAGTCCTACTGCAATCTTACTATAAATGCGAGAAATCTCTGCGTGTCTGCGTGTATGTAATCCGCGTATCTCGAGAACCGTTCGTCCCACCGGCTTCAGATTGGGCATGCGCGCGTTCCCCACCGCGGCGCGGAGTGCAGTGCCGGGCCTCGACCCGACCCGATGCGTGGTTTTCCGAAACCGGCGCAAAACGTCCGGAATCTCCTTATGCAGAGCTGATTGTTGACATCAGGTTGTTCCGGAGGAAATCGTCGCAAGTTTAAATTGACACAAGGAAACATATGGCCTGTGTCCATATATGACAACAGGTATATTGGGGTTTCCATTAAAGGGGGAACCGGCACTGTGTCTGCAACACAGTCGGAGGCACAGACAGATACAGAGATCTCCATAATGGGAATAAAGGGACACAGACAAACAGATACAGAGATCTCCATATATGGGCATAAATTGGATGCAGACAGACAGATACAGATATCTCCATATATGAGCATAAATGGACACACGCAAACAGATGGTCAATACGGGTCCTACAGAGATCTCCATATATGGGCATGAAATGGACGCTTAGAGACAGATAACTCCATATATGGGCATAAATGGACACAGGCAAACAGATGGTCAAAACAGGTCCTACAGAGTTCTCCATATATGGGCATAAAATGGACGTAGACAGACAGATATCTCCATATATGAGCATAAATGGACACACGCAAACAGATGGTCAAAATGGATCCTATGACAACAGGTATAATGGGGTTTGCATTAAAGGGCGGGGCATTCATTCCCTATTTACATTGTTCCCGAGTTGGCTAGGTCGCCGACTAGTATTCTAGTCGGAAGTATGCTTCTAGTATAGAAAATAAAAGACCGGAATTCAAAATGTAGTTAAAGTACCAAAAGTAAAAGTACTCATTAGGCAGAATGTCCTATTTCAGGTTTTCAAATGTATACAAATCATTTGCGATGCATTGCGAGCTTGTAGATCTGTAATTGTCAAGCTTGTAAATTGGCAAATTTCTAATGTCCGAAATGTGTATAGGGGTGAAGTTGTTAATATACAGTAGGTTTTGAAATAATGATCAAAAAGTAACTAGTAACTAAATGTTCTCAAAGTAATGTAGTCATCTAAGTACAATATTTGGGTCCGAGATGTTGTGGTGTAGAAGTAAAAGCATAGGGAAATACTCAAGTAAAGTACAAATAACTCAAAAGTGTACTTAAGTTCACTTAACTACAGATATGTATTTACTTTACACCACTGCTATATACCTTCTGAACAGTTTTTCTCTCATGTTTTATCCCATTTGATCCATGGAACTTGTTTGTCGTGTGAGCATCTGGTTGTGTTGTTTTCTCGTTGCTGTCGGGCGAAACCTCTTATATCCATATTCTAACTTTTTTGTGTTAGAATTAAAATAAATTAAAGCTCCTATACTTCATAGTTCATACAGTGTCTCACAGAAGCATCAAAAGTAGATCCGCAAGCTCGAACCGCAACACGAAGCACGCATTTGGAACTTATGGATTTGCTACTTTTGCTATTTTAGATTTTCGAAGCCTGAAAAGTAACAGTTTTGGACATTATGAGGTTTTTCCACGCGGCGCGAGACAATGTCCTGTTTGATATGAAAATCTGCTTCGCTTCCAAACGACCAACGAGCTACACGTGTTGCTCGTGTTTATCGGTGACGTCCCATCAATCCTCGTTCGAGGGCTGCCACGGATCGGCTTGACAGTGACAAAACACATCTGCCATCCACTAAATCAAGACTCAAAACCAGCGGGCTGACTAGTATGCGTTTCAGCAAGGGGTTGCCAATGACACAGTTATATATCGTCGTTGTCCGATGAAAACATTGTACAGTATGTCCAAAACCGTCGTTTTTGCATTTATCATTTTAAAAATGATTTAAACTAGTGAAAACAGCCGATGCTTGTAGATCTGCTGTTCACTACTTTTGTGTGACGGCCTTGTCTGATGAAGCAGGGCTTTACTTTGTGAAAGAACGTACAAATTTGAAACTTGGAGATACAAGGTTTCCACCCGACAGCGACGATATGCACTAAGTTTGTCTTACAGCCTAAAAGGTTCATTCACGCACTGCTAAATCCCGAGTTGATTTAAACTCAGGAGTTTACTGTGTAGATTCCCTCCCTTTACTGTGTAGAATAGGGCCCTCAACGTAACGGGGGTCCTTCTATGAAAATTAAAACATTTGAGAACTGCCCAACGCCTATATACACATGAAGCACCACAAACCTATGGGAGAGCTACACTTCCTGTTACAATGTGACAAATATGAAGAAGTCTGAGCATCATTCTTCGGTAAAATGTAAGAGAAATAATTTGAATACACCATTCATAACTCATCACTCCAATGTGTTCTATAGGAGGACAGTCCAAATGCACCGTTTTGGCCACACAATACAATGTGGAGTTGTCGTCTAACTGAGGAATAGCCGGTAGAAGGAAGAGCCAAACAAAGTCCCCAACTGCTGCATATCACTGTCATCATTGTCTCATTGTTATTCCCTTAGGAGGACAGTGGTTTCAACCTTTTTCATATCATATATCATTTGAGCCGCGGACCACCATTTGATGCGATTTAGCCTCTCACACCAGTGTTGTTTCTGACAGCAAATTTGATTTAGTTTTAGTCATAGTCTTTTGAATAAAATGTCATTTAGTTTTAGTCATAATTTAGTCACTTGAAAAGTTTTATTTAATTTTAGTCGCCTAAATATCATAACATTTTAGGCGACTAAATCAACAGTTGATTTAGTCAACTAAAATGTATTTTGGCAGGCACTGATGACATTGTAATGGCAGATTTTACACTTGGTTGCATGCTGAAAATTGCCAATCTACAAGCTCACAACATGTCGCAGCACGACACGTTGTGAGAACACCTGAGAGCAACCAAACAGAAAATTACTCTCTTCTCCGCTAGTCCCTCCCTAATGTTTTAGTCTAGTTTTAATTTTGTTGGCTAAATTGTCAATATATTTAGTCTTAGTTTTAGTCACCACAGCTTACTTTTAATTTAGTTTTTAATTTAGTTTTCGTCAGTGAAAAGTCGACGAAATCAACACTGTCTCACACCCAAAGGATTTTCACGCTGCAGGCTTATTGATGTGCTGGTACCATAGAAGAGATAACCGGCAAACGTTGACCTAATTGTGTAGACTTCCTTAAGTAATGCAGATGTTTAACAATAATTCGACTCTTGAGAGAGTTAAAGATCTATAACGGTCCATTTGGTTACCAACTCATCATTTAGCTGGGGACCACCTGGAACCCCCTCAAGGACCACTGCATGGTGCTGCCTGGACCAGTGGTTGAAAACCACTGACTTATGATGCATTCACGTGTTGTCGCTGTGTACGTAATGCTGTGACTTGCTTGAGACACAGACACAGAGAGAGAGAGAGAGAGAGAGAGAGAGAGAGAGAGAGAGAGAGAGAGAGTGAGTGTGGGGCTGACTCGCTCACCGTGGTGGTTTTGACTCGCCCCCCGGGCTGTGTGCAGGTCCAGCCCGATCTATTGACTAACAGGTCACAGCCCTCGTCCTCCAGGCACGGCACCATCTCACACCACTGCCTTTTCCGCACGATGCTGGCTGCACCGAGAGAGAGAGAGAGAGAGAGAGAGAGAGAGAGAGAGAGATGGTTAGACATTGAAATGAATACGCAGGACCACAGTGGAAACAAGCCCGCCTCTGGGCTTTTTGTGTTACCCTTTGAGCTCTATTGTTGATAGGGGTAGTTCATTACTCACGCCATGGAGACTGGATTTGTTTTTTTGCATTCCTAAGCCAATACTTTGATGACGGACAGCGGCTCTCTATGGAGGCACAAAGGAGACTCTTTGTGTCTCCATAGGGAACTGCTGTCAGTCATTATAATACAATCATAACTGGAACTGCACTCTGTCGAGGTGCCAACTTGCGCCTCACGTACAAGCAGGCAACACATGGCCTAATTGTGCGCAAGCAGAGCGCGCCACGAGGTGTGCGCTGCTGGCTTCATTGGATGTTAATGAAGACATTGCCAAGAACGCTCTTATATACCAAACTCTGCTGACATCACCAGTGGCATCACCAGGAATGCTGGTCCCTCAATTGGCTGTTAATGATGAGACACCGACATACAAACATAGAATCCCAGAATCCCAGCCATTTCAGGGCTACGGTCTTCAAAAAAAGGGGACATCTGCTATACCCAGCCGCAGTGTTGGGAAAGTTCACTTTCAAAATGAACTAGTTCAAGTTCAAGTTCAAAACTTCTAAAATGAACTAGTTAATTTCATAGTTCATAATTCTACATTTTGAACTAAAGTTCATGGTTCCCCAAAATGAACTAACTGAGTTATTTTTAGTTCTTTTTTTAACCATAATATTTTTATACTTTTGGCTATTTAAAAAAAAGAAAAAAAGAAAGAAAGAAAAAAGAAAAATAGACGTTGCTGCAAGCTATTATTTGTCAAAATTATTGACACAGCCCATATAAAACTAACCTGTCTTGCGCCAGATGGTGGCAGTAGTGCGTACCGCCCTACTTTACCATCTGAGATCTCTCTGGGAGAGTTGATCACACTCGTAAAGCCCCGGGCCAGACGAATCAGCAGCAGCTACGGGTGGGCTCTGAGCGGCTCTGAACCAATAGAGTCTGATTGCAGATCACGTTTGACAATATCGTTCATCAAGCGAAAACAAAGAACGTTCAGTTCACGTTCGCCCAAAATATGAATGTGTTCATGAACGATCGTTCTTTGAACGCGTTCGGATACAACACTGCCCAGCCGACTACAGTACTTGCGCGCTAGTAATTATTGTCTCAGGAATGAGACAAAAACAAAAGAAGATCGATGACATCTAGTCCCCATGGGGTGAGTAATCGATAGAAACAAAGTAATGTTGGGGGTGAACTATCCCTTTAACTGTACAATACCTTTACTGTACTTTTGGCGAACTGTTAATTAAGTAGTCAATCAATCAATTGAATGAGCTTTCTAGATCTGCTATTTTCACAACTTTTGCGTGACACTCCTGTATGATAAAGTAGGGCATGAATGAATGAATGAATACAGGGGAAAACAAAATATAAAAATAAAAACATTATATTTCATTCAGGTGTTTCTGTGTGCCAGCATTAAGTTAACTGTACAGGAGTATGAAATATACCCACAGTTAATATTACTTTCAGCTGCCGCAGGGTACCCATCTGTCAAACGGTTCCATTCTCCTGTTCTGTATGACAAGCTGTTTATTTGTTTTAACTCACCAGAAGCAATAACAATCTCTCTGAAAAAACAAAACGAACACTGGTGAAAGGTATCGGAGATCACTGGTGCTTCTGGAGTGATTAACCACTTGAACCCTTTAAGCCAAAATGTTCATGTCTCCCCCCCCCCCCCCTTCTCCGCTCCCTCCAATGGCTCCCACTTAACAATCCTTATAAGTCACATCTGCTCCCAGCTACTGCCTGCACAGAGTTGGCCACAAAACACTGATGTTGGCCTACAAAGCTACCAAAGGTATGGCACCCCCATATCTTCAAAGCCTGATCCAAGGCCTATATCCCGACTTTGGGCATAGGCCACAAACACGTGCTCTCCAGGCATCCCAGTCCAGGGACCCCCAGAAGTCAAGTTTTACGTAAAAAACACAACATTTATTCAACATTGTCCTAACATTTTTGAAAAAAAGAAAAGTGGTTAAAATCATTGTGAGGCTTTGGTCACGCAGTATAGAGTTTCAAACTGATCTTAGTTCATCATTTGACAAAAACACCCTCTCACAAAATACTTGCTGAAGTAGAAATGAAAATAACAAAAGAATATCCCAGTCAAATGGTTGTGAAGTTGCCAGAAAACTGCGTTCAGGTGGGTGACACGATAGATGTTGGATGTCAACCCGATGGTCTCAAAACGCAGAGCGAGTCATTACCGAGCGAAAGAGAAACCATTTTTTTTTTCAATAGATCTTGTCTCGCGTAATTAACACCCGACATGTGAAGTGCAATTAAGCCATCTAGGCTAGGCACATAGCGCCGTGCAGTACAGGGGTTGAAGGATTTCCATGCCTGCTCTAGGCGAGCCAGTGTGCTGCAACGATCAACATAGGATTCATTCACACCCGCACGTGATTGTCAGTGTAATTACGCGTTAGCATAATCGTCGCTGTCTCACGGACGGAAACTCTGTATGTACAAAACTGTTACTTTTCAAGAATTGTGCGTGGTGCGTGCGTGCGTGTGTGCGTGCGTGTGTGCACACGAATTTCTTTGATTATTTTATTTTCATGTTTTTCAAACATGGAAATTGTAGTAAATGGAAAAAAAAAACATCAGACACACGTGACTTTCGCTATTGGCGTCGCTATTTTTGGCCATACCACTGAGAACAAAAAATACATATATACCGGTAGTTAAAAAGGGGGAACATTAACCAGTTCAGCCCATTCCAGCCATTTGAAAAAAAAGAAAAAAAAAGAAAAACACACATGGATCTGCTATTTTCAAAAGATTATTATTATTATTATTTATATATTTTACTTTATTTTTTATGATTATGATTATATCCATAATTTTACTAGTAGGCCTAATAGAGTCTACATTGCAGTATAGCGTCGTTGTCCGATGAAAACCTTGTATGTCCAAAACCGTTGGTTTTGCATTTGGCATTTTAAAAATGATTTAAACTAGTGAAAACAGCAAGGCGTTGTGTGCTTGTAGATCGGCTGTTTTCACTACTTTTGTGTGACGGCCTTGTATGATGAAGCAGGGCTTTACTTTGCGAAAGAACATACACATTTGAAACTTATACGAGATATGAGGTTTCCACCCGACAACGACAATAGGCTACTTTTACTTTAAAAAAAACAAACATTTGAGATCTTTTCCCACCACTGTACAATTACAAGGTTTCTTCCCGACACAGTGGCACATGCAGGGTCTTGAGTCAAAGCGACAAAGAGAGTCGACCACGCCGCGTCTCTAATCCTGACCGAGGAGGCCTGGCTCAACGTGGAGAGAAAGACATAACATAATCCCCTCAGCGGGTCAAAGGACGCTGGATTTAGAGCCGTCACAAGAGCCTCCGTCTTGTTTCCTCTTCAATAGCCGTCTTGGAAGGAATTCGTCATTAATTATGCCGTCTAATGAAAGGCTTTCACGCTATTATGCGAAAATGATTCAATGTAATCTAGCCGAGGCTCTGTGTGTGTGTGTGTGTGTGTGTGTGTGTGTGTGTGTGTGTGTGTGTGTGTGTGTGTGTGTGTGTGTGTGTGTGTGTGTGTGTGTGTGTGTGTGTGTGTGTGTGTGTGTGTGTGTGTGTGACCGTGCGTGCGTGCGTGCGTGCGTGCGTGCGTGCGTGCGTGCGTGCGTGGGGCGGGCTTGCACTCCAGGGGTGTCACACCAAATCCTGGGCCCTGGGTGCAAGGATTCACTTCGGGCTCCCCATTATTTTACGCTTTAACTCTTGAAAAATAGCAAATATACAAGCGTATAGCGCGGCACCGAGTGCCGCGCTGCGAGCTTGTAGATCTCCTATTTTTGAAAAATCGTGAACATTTGTGCAAGTCTTTGAGTATTTCAAATCCTTATAAGGTTTTTTGAAGAAAAAAAAAACTATGTTTCTATGTCAGAGGTGCTCAAACCTTTTCATATGAAACACCTCCAAAATATGTATTTGGCCACGGATCCCCATCTCAAAATATTTAGTTCCAGGGACCCCCCAGAAGCAAAATGTTTGCTTAAAAAATACAAATATTTGCACACATTTCCTTGACTTTTCAAAAATAGAAGATCTACAAGCTTGCAGCGCGGCACTTGGTGCCGCGCTGTGAGTTTGTATAATCTGCTATTTTTCAATAGCTAAAGTATAAAATAATTAAGGTCCCTCCACCTTGGGCCCTAGTAACTCAGCACCACTCCCCCCCCTTGTGATGCCCCTGTTGCACTCTCTGCGGCGGAAACAATTGTACTCATATTATAAAACTGCGCTATGAAATGAATATGCAAATCACATGAGAATGACAAGAGGAAAGACAAAAAAAGACGACAAGCAAGACAGGAAACGACAGCTAGAAAGAGAGAGAGAGAACAAAGAAAAAAGACAGAGTGGCAGAGAGAGAGGTTGGTGTTTTACGAGTTACGACACCCGCAAGCTTGACAGAACACGCGCGAGATAAGGAGAAGAGAGCACGCTGCATAAATTCATGCGCGCATTACTATGCATTTATGGGAAAGGGGAATAACATTCCATAATGGATACTGGCATAACCCTCAAATACCTGGAACGCGCTAACACGAGTCGCGTTAGATTTTAACCAATTTAACCATTATTGTATCCTTCAACTATTGAAAAATAGCAGATATACAAGCTCACAGCGCGGCACCGTGTGCTGCACTGCGAGCTTGTAGATCTGCTATTTTCGTGAAAATGTGTGCAAGTCTTTGAATATCTCTGACCCGATCTTTGACCCGAATTCTAAATCCTATTTGGCTGCGGACCCCCATCTCAAAATATGTTGTTCCAGGGACCACCCAGAAGCAAATATGTGAGTTATAAATGTTCGCTTTTAAATAGATATATTCAAAGACTTCCAAAAACAAATCATGATTTTTCAAAAATAGCAGATCTACAAGCTCGCAACGCGGCACTCGGTGCCGCGCTGTGAGCTTGTATATCTGCTATTTTTCAATAGTTAAAGCATTCAACAATTCTAGGCCTAAATGGCATAAGACACCGGGGCATAAGGAAACTCTGGCGTGAATTACCTGGAACACGTACGCTGTGCAGTATATGCATCGTTATATATTTCCCCATGGCTTCTCCTATGGTCTTGTAAAGCATGTGCTTCTTTGGCTTCCAACCCTATAAATTTGCACGGGGGGCACCTTGAGTGTGCCTGTCAAGCCCCCCTCCTCCAGCTTATACAGATTGTCAGCATGCAGGCCCCTCCGTATACCCGATGCTAATTTCACTGTCTATAAAACCCCCATTTCCATAGATCAATCAATCTGCAAAAAGAAATATGTATTACCCTCGCGGACGCGTCCACCGCACGGATAAGTAATGGAAGGGCCCACAGACGGGAGGCCCAGTAAACACCGGTTGCCTCTTAGTGGCTTACTGTACACAGTAAGTCTGACACCGCTGTACACTGAAACTAGCACGGATGAGAAGAGGAGAGAGAGAGCGGATGAAAAGTAGATGGGGAAGAAATAAGTATAATAACCAATGAAATAATGTCTTTCCATGGTAGGAAACAATTGTTTTGCATGTGCGTGTGCGCGCGTGTGTGTGTGTGTGTGTGTGTGTGTGTGTGTGTGTGTGTGTGTGTGTGTGTGTGTGTGTGTGTGTGTGTGTGTGCGTGTGCGTGTGTGCGTGTGCGTGTGTATGTTTGTGAACTGGGCATGATGTCAAACTGCCCCGTTGTAACTACCACCGTTATTGTACTATAGGTGCAGATTTAAGATGCATTCACAAGTTCTGGGGACTGTGTGCTTCATTGCGATCGCAAGCTTGCATACAAGAAGGCGATGCTCACCGATGGAGACCGGTGCGTTCGGATTTGTACACTGGGAGGCGAGAGCGCACTCCTGTATTGGGTATTAGTACAGTCTACCCCGGGAAGAGGGGCGGTGTAACCACCACCCGGCGGTGGATTAAGACCCGCCGGCCTTCTAGCGGTGTGTCCGCGAGCTGCGGAACAACAACGGGTGGACTTTCAGGCTCATGGGAGCAGCTACGTAGAGAGTGACACCGGGCGGCAGTGCGGGAGTGGACTGGGAACTTTGTTTCCTTCGGTTGTTAGGGGGCTTTCGACAACTTGGGATGCCCAGAAACGAGGCAGGGAGGCTGGCAGAGTGTTGCGTTGTCTCTGCAATGATTGCCAGTCGCCATGAGGAGACATTGCTGCTTGTGCCCATGGAGGGCTGGGTGACATGACATGCTGTTGTTGTATCATGAGGACATGTATGCCGTGACTTTGCGGATGTAACCTTGTTAAACCGTACTATACAGTATGTGTGTCCTTGTACATTTCCTTTTACGTGGACATAAATAAATTGTGTGTGTGTGTGTGTGTGTGTGTGTGTGTGTGTGTGTGTGTGTGTGTGTGTGTGTGTGTGTGTGTGTGTGTGTGTGTGTGTGTGTGTGTGTGTGTGTGTGTGTGCATGAGTGTGTGTGTGCCACATGCTACTGCTTTATTCAACGCGGCATTGCAGAGATATTACGGATTTCATCTCATTATTGTCTTCCCAACAGGCGGAAATTACGGTCCTTGTTTATTAGCTGGTGTGCAACACACGCATGGCTGGCTTATTGTAAAACCTGTAAGATTCAAGGTCAATCACTGATATGAAATAATAGAGCTATACGTCCAGGGGCATAATATACAGTGCAACCGCACAAACATCAATGTGCACAAACGTGCACTCTGACTAACACACCAGCATGCATCCTTATAAAAAAAAAAAACATGCATGTACACGCGCCTGCTCACGCACACACACACACACTTACACATCAAGGAGAAGGGCCACGGAGAGAGAACATGATTACACACAGTGAGACACTTATCTCCAAGGCAAATGATAGATCACACACATGTCAACAGCCTGCAACTTGGATGAATAAATCCTATATAATGCTAGGCTATAACAAGGCGGTGCGTGTGTGTGCACGGGCGTGTTGGCAGCCTAGGTGTCTAGGTGTGTGTCTTTTTTTTCTGGTTGTTAGAGGGTTTTGACAACTTGGGATGCCCGAAAAGGAGGCAAAAAGGTAGGACAAAGTATCACACCCCAGGGTGCAATATATAAAGAGCCTCAGTCTAGACTCTAGTCCAGTATCACAGTGTTGCACTCTCCCAGCATACAGGTCTCCCGTCCCCCCAGTAATTCACCCTTTGTCAAGTCCCGCCCGTTGTCCCGCTCCTCTTCACACCCATTGGTTGCTGTGTCTTGGTGGGACATTCAGTGGGACACTCCATCCACAACCATTGTAATTCACTTGCTTCGTATTGTTATTCTGTGTATTAAATTCCCATTTCAAACTTGGTTTCAGTAAAATGGAGCTGCTCAGTGGCAGTATAGTGACTCAGCATGTTTTTAAATGTTTTTATTTCTCCAAAAACTATGTTTTAGCAAATTCAACATAAAAAGGCGGAACCAGGGCGGGACAAGGCAGATAGAGCCTGCTGGTTGGTCAGTCAGGGACCAACCAGAAGGCTAACAGGGTGAATTCATTATCTGTTATTGAGTGAGGCGTGACGCACGGATGAACGGACACGATCTGCAGGTTTTCAACAACATTTGCATTATTAAAAATGTGTTTGGGAGCCGAACTATTGCCCTGCAACTAACCTCTGAATATTTAATCCTAATCGTAACCCCAACCTCGATCTTGTCCTAATTGTCTTTCTTTAACAACCAGGTCCGGTCTATAATATCGCCACTGTCGGGCAACATTTCGATGCGAGTCGTTGTGTGATTGTTCGATCAGCTATATATTTTCACTATTTTAAATCATTTTAAAAAAGATACATTCAAAACGAACGGTTTTGGACATAAAAGGTTTCCGCCAGACAGCAATGATATATATTAAGTACACATGCACACACGCACACGCGCATACACACAACTTGTGCGCTTGTGTGACTCGCGTTTCACACCGTAAAAAAAAAAAAGAAAAAAAGAAAGTTGTGCAAAATGTCCATAAACGAGCTGTGCCCTTTCATCATATAAGTCCCTGTCTCGGTCTCACGTCTCCTTGTGAGAGTGGATTTACTGTGTGGATAATTAGCTGCTACTATCTGGCCTGTCACGGCTGCCATACGGTCCTCCCTTACTGTAAACCTGGGGGGGGGGGGGGGGGGCTACTGCATGGAACCGACAGAGAAAGCCCCCCGAAGTGGCAGAGAAAATCCTGGCACTTTGTAATTAGCCACTCAGCTTGCGTGTGTGTGTGTGTGTGTGTGTGTGTGTGTGTGTGTGTGTGTGTGTGTGTGTGTGTGTGTGTGTGTGTGTGTGTGTGTGTGTGTGTGTGTGTGTGTGTGTGTGTGTGTGTGTGTGTGTGCGTGCATCTCCAGAACGGGATAGAAGTCGTTGCTATCGGGTAGAAACCTCGCACCTCCATATTTCAACTGTTTCTCTTTTTTTTTTTATAACTTACTTTAACACACAAGAGTGTTGCGCAAAAGCAGTGCAAACAGCAGATCTACAAGCTCACAACGTGTCGCATCGCAACGCGGTGTGAGCTCGTACATCTGCTATTTGCAGATATTAAAATAATAATAAAAAAGGATATATGGTTTTTGGACATACCAGGTTTCCACCCCACAGTAAGGAATCACAATGAAGGGAGAGAGAGGGGGGAAAAGAGAAGAAGAGCCGCTCGTGAAATTCTGGTCCGTTTTATTCTCGGCTTTAAAATATTCCATTAATCCCACAATGCTTTGCTTCAGGAAGAGAAGCTGCTATAGGGGGAATGAAGAGAGAAAAATATGAATGCAGTTACTTTTTTTTACCGCTCAGTATTTCAGTGACACAGCTATAGCCTTTGACATCAGCTGTGCGTGTGTGTGTGTGCGTGTGCGTGTGCGTGCGCGTGCGTGTGTGTGTGTGTGTGTCAGCAATTAAAGGTGCAACAGTAAGTGATATTATTTTAAGTGTTAGAGCTCTTAATTCTGAAAACAATCCTTGCTAGAGTGTTCGTAAAGAGAACATGCATTTTACAGGTGTAGTACCCTGCATTATTTTGTTAATACTGTTAAAGGACAACTTTCGTTTTTTACAACAAGGGTTCATATTTTAGATTGTAATTAAAGAATATAAAAGATGAGTGTTAAAATTATTTCATTTACTTCTTTCTATTGTTTTAGAGATTCTTATTTCAGTGGTTGAGGGCATGCATACAAGTGGCTAAATATGTCATTTTACACAGAATTAGCCCAAGATACAATGCAACCTTTCATGGTTGGATGTGACTTATGGGGGCTAGAAGTGTTACTGTAAATAGCAATAAAGAAATTGCAGACTTATTGTGTCTAAAAAGACATATTTAGCCACTTGTACGCATGCCCCCATGCGTATGCATGCCCCAAATTTTAGCACAGTAAACGCAATAAAACAATAGAACGAAGCAAATGAAAACATTTTAACACTCACTTTTTCTTTTCTCTAATTACAATCTAAAATATGAACCCTTGTTGTAAAATAACAAAGTTGTCCTTTAAATGTTTTTTTTTTCTTTATTTTTTTTTACATTTTGAAAACCCTGCAACAAATGTCCTTACATTTTATAGGGGCTTTTAAGCCATGACATAATTTTGTAGTCAGACCTCCAAGCAGATTTATGGGGCTTTTAAGCCGTGACATCATTTTGTAGGCAGAGGAGAACTCTGCCCCCAGAGCATTTTCTGTCCCTTGCTATTTCAACATATCCGAGACAAAAATAACGACTAAAGTATAATTCTAACACTTTCCTTTCAACAACAAAGAGAAGAAAAATTTGTAAATAGTAAAAATAGTAAAAAGATTCACTGAAACTGGGGGCAGAAATGCTCCTCTGCCTACAAAATGATGTCATACTTAACAGCCCCATTGTCAATATCTGTCCCTCGCTATTTCAACAGATGCGAGACAAAAATAACGACTAAAGTATAATTTTAACACTTTCCTTTCAACAACAAAGAGAAGAAAAATTAGTAAATAGTAAAAATAAAGGGATTCGCTTTTTTGGGGGGCAAAAGTTCTCCTCTGCCTACAAAATTATGTCAGACTTAACAGCCCCAATGCTGCTTGTTCAGAGAGGGATGTTATTGGGGGATTGAGGTGTCAGTCAACGTGAGCCAACCTATTGAGAAACAGAGGGGGCAGGACTTGACAGAGGAGCTAGAGACTGGAGGGTTTTCAGAACAAAGAGAGTGGACAAGCAGAGTCATTAAGTGTTTAAATAAATCGGTAATCTGTTGCATTCCAGTTAAGAGCCACATGGTTTGCATCAGTGTGGTATTGTACCTGTTTAAGCCTGTAAGGAAAACAGGAGAGTTTGTGTGTTTTAGTCAGATGTTTAGTGCAGCTGCTGCTGACAGTGTAACCTGGCTAAATGCTAAGCTAACGCTAAAAACACAACAAGTTGGTCTGTCCACTGAAGCTGGTGACTGCAGGAGGAGAAGAGTGCCTGGAGGATATCTGTGTTTTTTCGCACCAGGTTTTGAGTGAGTACAGTATGAGTAGCCTACTACTGTATGTGAAATTGATAAGAAGAGAATTGTTGTAAAGGACATAAAGTTAATTTAGTGTATGGGTTTTCCTTTAGGATGTGCTTCAGGATGTTGCTGCACCAGCTGTGGTAATAGAAGTGCTCATCTGGAACCTGGTGTTTGGACACTACTGCTGCTGCACAGGGTTCTAAGGAACTGTGAGTAGGCCTACAGACTATAACCACTGTGGATTTTCCCTATGAGCTCCAACAGCACGCCAACGATACTGGTACCATAAACTGAGTCAAACAAACCCCAGGGTATTTTTATTTTATTTTATTTTATTAAGGAGTCGTTGTATTTTATTTTGTCAGGGTCAGAGGGACTAGGCAGGGTCAGTTCACATGTGTTGCGGATATTCTTCTTTTTGTTATAAAATTCTATTCTTGTGTCGGGTGTTTTCATGAGTAGTTGTGAGTTATCTGGTATAGATATGTTTAATTAGTGTTATTCAAAAATAACAGTATAGCTGTACAATAAGCTAACTGGGCCTTTTTGCTCCTGAGCTAAGTGATATGCCACATTCCATTATCACAGTAGAGCAGGGGTCTTCAACAGGGGGTCCGCGACCCCTAGGGGGTCCGCAGAGGTACTGCAGGGGGTCCGCGAAATTATTGCTTAAAAAAAAAGGAAAAAAAAAAAAGATTTCAAAAAATGTTTTTTTTTTCTTTTTTTTTTACATTTATGTTAAAAAATAAATCATGATTCTATCCATTTTGAATAGGTTGAATACATGATTACTATGCAATTGACAGATTGTTGATATTATTGACATTGGTTCTCAGTTAAAAAGTAGTATGTTTAGAAATGGTAGTGGTACGGCCCACCCTGCTCGCTGTAACTTGTACATGTTTAAAATAAAAAATATGTCGTAGCCCCGACCCCCCCACCCTACGAGGTGGTAGGGGGTCCCTGCTCCATCTCCCCATCAGTTTGGGGGTCCCCGGCCTGAAAACGTTGAAGACCCCTGCAGTAGACACATTTTAACATTGTATTTTGTTGCCATCACCAATTCCCTTTCTATGTTAAAGAGTGTGCTTTAATATTAGAATTGAGTGAGTGGGCTACACAGGTCAGCGTATACCAATGCATTGATGAAACTGGAACACTATCAAATTGAAGTTGATGAATGGGTATACTCTCTCCTGATTGGCTGGAATTGGGAACCTACCTCAATGTGTTTTCCTTTTTATTTAAGAGCTTTCTGGGAGCTTTCCCTCCTGTTACTCTCTGTCATGAATTAATCAGACTATAGTCTTTATTTTGAAATACATAATGTATAATGATAGGCCTACAAATCAGCAAATTTCCATCAAATGTATCTTAGCAAATTTCAGGCTCCTGCACATCACAGGCAAGCTGTTTTTCTTCTTGTTTTCGGTTCAGTTCTGGGACAATGTTTATGCTTTACGGTAAGTTTTTACTTAGTGCATTTCTATGCTTTTCTGTATGTTTATGCTTGCTGCCACTGTGGCGCAAAACTGGCTGGCTGCCTGGCATGCCACTGCCCTGGGCGTGCGTCCTTGTGTGTGTGTGTGTGTGTGTGTGTGTGTGTGTGTGTGTGTGTGTGTGGGTGTGTGTGAGAGAGAGAGAGAGAGAGAATGCCACCAGGCACAGGTGATATCGTTCATTCGCAGATGTACTCTGACATTTCCCTTCAGCTCAACGCCAAAAGCAACCTAAACACACGGCACATGTACGTACGCGCACGCACACGCACGCACACACACACACACACACACACACGCAGACCCCAGGGATACAACACGCCAGAGGAGGAAATGTCACACTGAACCAGAGACACAGGGAAGGCCATCATTTAACAAGCTCCATCCGCTAGACACACCAGCACCCCCTAGAGGCAGACTTGGAGGCAGCCCTCCCCAAACACCTTCCAGTGAGAGCAACTTAAACGGTAAAGTGTACGTTTAACTCTCATTACGAATGGAAGGTTAGTGAGCAATGAGCATATTACATTTTCCAACACATTTATTGTCACATAAAAGAAAGAGGAGAAGAAAGAAACAATAAAAACATGTAAATGGTTATTTCCAGTACGACGAGCCGCTTCCAGATGGTGCACAGTTTTCCAGATGATGTCCTGACCCCGGAGTTAATTACATAACAAGTGCAAACAGGGAGCGTTTGTGTGTATTTGTGTGCAGGGGCGTCACAAGGGGGGGTGAGGGGGGAGTGGGACTGAGTTACTAGGGCCCGAGGTGGAGAGGCCCTCATTATTTTATACTTTAACTATTGAAAAATAGCAGATGTACAAGTGTATCGGAGGTGATCCGAAACCTCACCACCCGGCTTCGAACCCGGGTCTCCCGCGTGAAAGTCCAATATCTTAACCATCACACCAAAGAAATATCCTTATGGAACGAGAGCAGATACTAGACTTTTGAGGCTTTAGGCTGGGGCTGCGACTCTCTCCGCCACACTAGCTCATAGCGCGGCACCGCTGCGAGCTTGTAGATCTGCTATTTTTGAAAAGTGATGTGTGCAAATCTTTGAATATACCCAAGCGAACATTTGTAACTCAAGTTTTGCTTCTGGAACTAAATATTTTGAGATGGGGGTCCGTGGCCAAATATGTATCATTTTGGGGGTCCTTCACATGAAAAAGTTTGAGCACCACTGATATAGAAACATAGGTTTTTCAAAAAAAAACTTAAAAGGATTTGAAATATTCAAAGACTTTTCAAGATTTTTCAAAAATAGCTGATCTACAAGCTTGCAGCGCGGCACTCGGTAATAATGCGTAATAATGCGTTCCCAGTCTAAATGGGAATGCCCCTCCCTCTATGAAGAATATTCATGGGGGGCCCGCAGTGAATCCTTGTACCCAGGGCCCAGAATTTGGTGTGACACCCCTGTTTGTGTGTGCACTGCATTGATAGCAGGCCTTGTTGTGATGAAATGCGAGGCGTGTACAGCAAGGAACGGCACGCTGCGCTTCCCTGCGTACGCATAGAGCGATGTAAATATTTCTATAAACAAACCAACTGTTGTGTTGAGCCGTTAAACACACGGGGTTCAATGTAACTATTTGCCCGTGAGATTTGATTACAGGCCACGTTTGCCAGGTGCGTCCATAATTGTGTTCGCAAATGGAGAGCCGGGCAGCGAAGCTTCCCCGGGTCTGTTCGCTTTAATTTGCTCGCGCACTCAAGAGTTACATTCCGGAAAAAACAAAGTAGCGTGCGAAAACAGATGTTTGCATTTCATTTCTTCTTCGCATTACTGATCATCTCTGCCAGGGGGCCCGAAACAACCGAAGGCGAGGGATTGTGTTTTCACTCGGCGTGAGCCTGTCTGTGTCAGTCCGTCTGTCTGTCTGTCTGTCTGCGAACAGACAGACACACAAACAAACACGCAATACTACCAGTATGCCCAGGAAGAACCTCCATTCCAAATATTTTAAACCGGCCTCATGGTGGCACTATAAAACCCTTTGGGTGCGCCGTGAGCAGTGTTGCCAGGTTTTGCGAGAGGAATAAGCAACCAGGTCTAACGAGCCCAGAAGAAGCTACTAGGCCACATGAGCAATTTAATTCTTTTAGATCATATACTGGCGGATTGAAAATAACCAATCTATAAGCTTGCAACATGTTGTGACTTTGTTCGTCTGCTATTTCAAAACAGATCTTTTAAAAAAGGGGTCGCTTATTATAAGCCGATATGGCAAGACTGGCCGTGAGGCAAGCCCAGGTGTGCCTTGGGATTTTGTGACAGCAATAATTACACGATAACATATTAACTAAGGCTGGGACTTTAACTGATTAATTGCGATTAATTAATTACAGAAAATTAACGCGATAAAAAAATTAACGCATTTTAATCGCACTTAGTTTTTGCACCACAGAACCTTCAGTTTCGGCCATACCGATCATAGCGATGCACCAACCAAGAAGAGACAACAAACGCAAAGCGAGAAGTAGCCGATCAGAGTGCTTTGCTTGGCCCAGTGGATGCGAAATTTAGATAAAAAAACACACTCGTTGATTCACTCGTACAACAAAAAATGCTTCTCAGGTCAAATATCGATGTGCGATTAAAATGCGATTAATTTCGATTAATTAATCACAGAACCTGTAATTAATTAGATTAAAAATTGTAATCACATCCCAGCCCTAATACTAACTAAATATATACAACTATACAAAAAGTGATTATTATTATTATTAATAATATATTGTTTTAGGTGACTATATCTGTAATTTGTGCTCACTCATTGCCCAATACAGCGGCTACAATCTTATACCGTACTAAATGATTGTGATATGATCTAATCAAGTTATATGAAAGCACTGGATTAGATGATAGTGATGTGACAGAACGAAGCTGTTGTTGTCAGGAGTGGCAGTGCGATGATGATGGACGTGACAGCCAGCCGACAGGGACATGAGGAATGACGAGGACACCAGATGACGGAGGATAAAGAGTGACACGTTTACAAAACGGAGCGGTGCCTTCATCCCACCAACAGAGATAAAGTGTCTGTGTGTGTGTGTGTGTGTGTGTGTGTGTGTGTGTGTGTGTGTGTGTGTGTGTGTGTGTGTGTGTGTGTGTGTGTGTGTGTGTGTGTGTGTGTGCGCGCGCGCGCGCCCGTCCGTCCGTCCGTCCGTCCGTCCGTGCGTGCGTGTGTAATGCAGTGCAGTGTAGTGTAATGTGGTGTACTATTCTGAGTACTATGTGAGTCTATGTGTGCATGAGCATGTGAATGTATGGTGTAGGCAAGCACTTCAGGCTATGCATGTTTGCATAATGTTTGTGCACGAGTATGTGTGTGCGTTCGTGCGTGTAGCGTGCGTGCACAATGCGTCACATCGGAACGTGTTGTGAACTTGTAGATCTGCTATTTTCAAACCTTTTTGTACTTTTACTTGTGGTACTTTAAGTACTTTTTGATGCCAACACTTTCATTATTTTATTCAAGTATATTTTGAATTCGGGACTTTTACTTGTAACAGAGTAAATCTACATTGCTGTATTGATACTTTTACTGAAGTAAAGAGTACTTTTTCCACCACTATAACCTGTGGATTTCTGACCTGTTTCTGCTTATTATGTGGACCTGCCGTTGTGCTGCTGTGTTGTAGCACTCTTTCCACCTTATGTCTAATCACATGTACTGCCTGCTGCTTTTTATTCTATTGTGTACAGTACGTATAGATTTTTCTTTTTCAATCTTTCTTCTTGCTCTCTCTCTCTCTCTCTCTGCCTTGTTTTAAATGTTTTTGAGCCGTGAGTCGGCATTCCATTGGGCGGAAATACCTTGGAACGTTGAAAAGTGACACAACAGAGGACATCCTGACCCACATGGTCAAAATGTGCAACATGAGAGTGCGAACGTGTGTGTGTGCTTTTCGTTTTTGATCGAAGAATTTATTAGAAGATTGCAATAGAAACAAGTACAGTTTCATGACAGTACAACTCACTGGTACAAGGTCAACTAAAAGGAGATCCTAGAAAGCTGAAGCTTATTTCCACAGGAACCACACTTTAAGTATCTCATATAACATTGAAAGACAGACGGATAGAACATAGTACTTTATCTAGGATAATATCAATTTCAAAAGCAGAAAAAGCATATCAAATACAAAGGCAGAAAAAAGGGTGGGGGGAGCATGGGGGCTTAGTCTATTTACAAGTCACGGGTAGCAGCTGCCTGAAGGTGACTTTTCATACCGATTCTGAAGGAGGCTAGGGATTTGCTCTCCTTTAAGGCTTGTGGGAGGGCGTTCCACATGTTGATGGTGTAGCAGGAGAACGAGTTAGAGCCTTGTTTAGTGTTAAATCTACGTTGATGATGATTAGTGGAGCTGCCTCTGGTGTTGTGATCATGAACATCCTTGACCTTTAAGAAGTAGTTTGTCAGGTGTAGTGTACCTTGTACACCAGGCCCATTGCAAGATGCAATGGGCATCAGCTACTTTGAGCCACCCCACGCTTTCGTGGTGATGATCGGTAAGGTGGGCCCGAGGAGGAAGACCAAGACTGTGTGTGTGTGTGTGTGTGTGTGTGTGTGTGTGTGTGTGTGTGTGTGTGTGTGTGTGTGTGTGTGTGTGTGTGTGTGTGTGTGTGTGTGTGTGTGTGTGTGTGTGTGTGTGTGTGTGTGTGTGTGTGTGTGTGTGTGTGTGTGTGTTGTTGTTGTTTCAACCTCAAGAACTGGGAGGAGGCTGCTCTCCAGAGAGGAAAGTGGAGCCAGATGGTTCATGACGGCACGGCACAGGTCGAGAAGGACCTCCACAGTGCCGCAGAAACAAAGAGGCAACAGAGGAAGGAGAGAATCGCCACCCAAGCAGCTCCACAAGCCACCACCACCATGCCAACCACTCACATATGCACCCACTGCAATAGAGACTGTGGATCAAGGATCGGCCTCTACAGCCACCTGAGGACCCACAGATGACCAGACCCACCGACAGGAGGACAATCATACTCGTTTCGAGTGATCGCCGATGATGGTGTGTGTGCGCACGCACATCTTAATGAAGTCCCCGCAGACATCGTGCGGTCTCCTCTCTGGATGTTCTTGTTCTGTTTGGCCCCGGTGACCTCTGCGCACCCAAACTAATCCGCTTTAAATTATGCATAACCTTTTACTTGGCAGAGCGGCCCATAAATCTGTTTATTCCCTGTTCTCACACACACACACACACACACACACACACACACACACACACACACACACACACACACACACACACACACACACACACATAAAGCTGCGCTAAACAAATTCCAATTAAGCAAAATAGCAGTACAGCTATGGTTGATAACTCAACTCCTCTACAGGCCTCTATAAGCAGATAAGGCTATAATCGTTGCCATTAAGTGTACCAGCGGCTTATATTAAGTGTGTGTGTGTGTGTGTGTGTGTGTGTGTGTGTGTGTGTGTGTGTGTGTGTGTGTGTGTGTGTGTGTGTGTGTGTGTGTGTGTGTGTGTGTGTGTGTGTGTGTGTGTGTGTGTGTGTGTGTGTGTGTGTGTGTGCGTGTGTGTGTGTGTGTGTTTCCTGAATCTGGCAAGCAGCTTTATTGTCAAGGGTTTGTCTGTCACCTGTTATTACTTATTCTTACTACAGTACTTACTGAAATGACTAAAAAGTGTGCACGTTAAAATGCGTGTGATTACAGTAATTTGGTTGATTATGCTCGTACTTGCATATGCATAGCGTTTTGTCTGTGCGCACGTATGCACTTACATAATAAATTATATAATAAATAGTGCTTTTCTCTAGCACCTTTCTCCAAAGCACTTTACAATGTGCATCACAGTCACGTGTACACACGCACATGCACGCACGCACGCACGCACGTACGTACGCATGCAAAAAAAATATATAGGCTATATATTGGCACTCTCCCTGAACTTGCTGGTGTCATTTCCATGTACACACACATTCCCATGATGCACTGCTCATTAGTTTTTTTGCCACTGGCCACAAACACATGACAAAAGAATAATGCATGATTTCCCGGTCGAAGCACTATTGTCCTGCATGCTTTTAGAAGGTTAACCACTTGCAACCTGGCGTCCGTATATGTTGGACATGTCATTGTAAACACAAACTTTAAATGTATATATTTTTTAAAGTGTTGTGGACCAACAGTCTTGCAATATGAGGCCTAAAAGTCACTAGGTTTAACACATCTTCATGAACAAACAGGAGAGTGTTTTCTGCAGGTGTTTCAGTCCGAGTGTATCAAAGGGTGCGTTCGGAAATGCACACCGGGTCTGGTTAGGGTTAGGGTTGGGGTTAGTTTTAGGCATAGTTTTACTGAGGTTAGGGTTAGGATTAGGGTTTGGTTTAGGCACTCACTACACTGAGCACACACCCGGTGTATTTCCGAACGCACCCTTTGATACACTCGGACTGAAAGACCTGCAGAAAACAGTCTCCCATGAACAAACATCAGTGATTTGCGTTCAAGACATTGACGCTACGGCTACATAAAGCCCACAAGACATTTTACTAACTTTGGACAAACATTTAAAAGCCAGAAACCTTCGCTTGTGCATTCCACTGAAAAGTTTAGCTCCCAGGTGCGTCAATGGCGCATGCCATGCCAGGCGTAGAATGCTTCATTTCCTTCCTTCAATAATACTGATATTATTAGTTCAGGGAGAGAGATTGAGGCATTTTCCCCACTAGAGAATGTTTCATCATACATTAGTTTTAGATTAGGGGCCAATTTGGCTGAAACATCTTATAAAAGTCAACGGGAAGCCCATCAGGACCAGGAGCCTTTCCACTTTGCATAGAATGAATTGCATAAATTACGTCATTTACTGAAATGGGGCTATCGAGGGGAGTTCTTTCATCCCTGCTCAAGGTGGGAATATTCAGTTATTCTAGAAATTAGAGTACTGTATATGTAGTGCGTCTGACTGTGAATCTTAATAGTATAGAATGGAATAGAGCTGTTTAAATTGATCGTTTATGACCTGATGTTGAATTTACACGTAATGTAATGTAATGTAATTCTGGTATGGCCTGTTTAGCGGAGTCTCGCTTTAACCAGTGTGCAACATTTTACCAGCTTTTTCTCCAAGCTCATAGACATTGCCTATTTTAACAAAGTCCTTGTGCATTGAGAGAGATTGTTGAATTTGCTCTGGAGCTATTCTTTAAATAACACTGCGGTGGGGGAAGAGAGAATGAATGAATGAATGAATGAATGAATGAATGAGTTTATTTGATGATAAAAAAGGAAGAGCACAACAGCACTTCCATGACAATAACACTCTCAATATCACTGATGATAAAAATACAATAAAGCCCTGAGGCTTATTATTTCCATTGTGGTCCTCTAAAAACACATAAAAACAATAAAACAACCACATATAACAGAAAATCTAATCTTCTGTCAATTATTATTGTGTATGCTCGTGAGCAGCATATTACAATACATTATATGTCCTCTAATATAGACTTTCAGAGCCTCTCAGATCATGCACTGAGACATTTCTGGGGTATCATTGATTTCACAAAAAAATATCCATTTGTTTACTTTAAATGTATCGCATGATAACAGGACAGGGTCTAGACGGCAACTGTGCTGTGGCACTACAATATATTGTCTGGGAAGCGTCTACCAATTTGGAATGGGCTGAAATGACTATAAGGCTGTGGCATTGAGTGTTGCAGATGCATGGAAGCAATGTATCATCTATGCCACTCTTTTCCAAACTGGAGGTCGGGATCCCCAAAGGAATTTGGGGGGTCCCCAGATGATTGGCTTAATGTGCAACATTGTTTTCTCACAGGGGGTCATTAGCAAAATGTAATATAGCATTGAAATTGGTTTAAAGACATGCAATCCTCTATACTGTACTGTACATACGGTAAAGTTAGGGGGGAGAGAGAGAGAAAGAGAGAGAGAGAGAACACCGAAAGAGAGGGGCGGCCTTGTATATATTGTATGTAAAAGTATCAACGCTGCAATGTAGAAATACTCTGCCGATCTACAAGCTTGTAGATCGGCTCTTTTGGCTGCATGACACCTGCACACACGTTAAGTATAAATCCTGTAAAGGGAGAAGGGTACGGAGAGGTGGAAGTGATTTTGCGCCCCCCCCACCTCGGCGGTCTTGACCCAGTTAGGATGGTGGGGTGACTAATAACGCCCAGCTGAAGCGGTCCGGTCCAGCGCTGCCTTTTATCCAGACAATAAATGGGCCTGGACTCTTGGTCGCACCGCAAGGAACATTAGTTATGTATTTAGAGTAGAGCTTGCCTTAGCTCGGTATACCCTATAATCTGCCTCTCCTCTCCTCTCCTCTCCTCTCCTCTCCTCTCCACACAGTAGGGAATTTAAGGAGCCCATCTCTATACCGCGTAGACGTGAGGCGGAACTACGGCTGCTATGACGCAATCGCTGTTGCGGTCCGAATCATTAAGCAAACAGCCGTCGGCGATGGGGTCCCACCCCTTTTACTGAACGCTTTGGTTCCCATGGCGACGCATCTATACAGCAGACGTTTTAGCCGCAATGTGGAAAGTGAGCTTCTGGCGTAGTACAGACGGCTGCTACGGCGGCACGTTGATCTATCGAGTGCTGATCATTTCCGGTTGCCGTTGTCATCTGCCGTAGCCGTCCAAAGCTTAAATAGACTATTATTTTTCATTTATAGACAATTGTTTTAGGTCAGAGATTTTTCTTTGTCACTGTTGTCATGCTGGAATTCAGTTCCCATGGATTCCTCGCAAATCACGTCACTGCAACCTCACTTGCAATTTTCCAGAATTGCACCATTCTAGTTTTCTTTTTTTCTTTCTTTTTTTACTCTGCATTACGCCCTCACTCAAAACCCAGGGCACACAACTCAAGTATAACTCAAGCCAAGGGTAATTGTATAAACCAGGGGTCTTCAACGTTTTCAGGCCAAGGACCCCTTAGTCGAGAGAGAGATGAAGCAGGGACCCCCACAACCCATAGATACCATATAGTTTCATCGTTTGACGGCACAATCATCAGTGTATTTTTGGATTCATGTCAATTTCTGTTTTCAGATATTTAATCATTTGAACCGTAAATACTTAATAAACTTGACCTTTCACTCTGTACTTAGTCTGCTCTTTTTCTCCTCTACAGCGCGAGGCGTTGTGAGCTTGTAGATCTGCTATTTTTGGCGAAAGTTCTCCGAATATGGACGCTAGGGTTCAAGTGGTTAATATAAAAAAGGAGAAAAAAAAAGCTTCTATCACACAAAGATTTGGAGGACCCCCTGTAGTAACTCTGAGAACCCCCTAGGGGGCCTGGACCCCCTGTTGAAGACCATTGGTATAAACAAATAACTCAAGTAGAGTACAGATACTCAAAATATGTACTCAAGTAACTGTACCTCGAGACTGCACACCACTGCAATCTATTAGCGGGCAAGGTCTCCTCTCCCCCCAAGCACTGCTGGAAATGTTGCTGACTTTACAGATCAAAATCTGGCCAAATCGTCTTTCTTATCGAATCCTGAGTGTGGATGAAAATAAATAAATACTGTAAACCTCTCCTCCTGCACTCCCACTTGACATGCAACCCTGTCCTTCATGCCTCTGAACCAGTGTTGATTTCCTCGACTAAAACTATGGCGAAAAATGTTTGTCGACTACATTTTTCCCTGGGGAAAACTACAGCTGGATATGAACTAAGCTATTATGATGACTAAAACTAAGACTAAATATGTTGACAAAAATGTTAGGGAGGGACTTGTGGAGAAGAGATCCAACTAAAAGACGAGTCATTTCATGTGTTGTTGTGCTCGGGTGTCACACTCCGGAAATACCTGATCTACAAGCTCACAACGCATCGCAGTGTGACGCGTTGTGAGCTTGTATACCTGCTATTTCCGAAATGCAGCTAAGTATAAATCAAGCATTACGAGTTACGAATCACGCAATCATGGGTCAACAAAATACATTTCAGCCGACTAAATCAACTGTAGATTTAGTCTACCAAAATCTTATGATATTTAGTCGAATAATAGTCTAATACTAAAACTTTTCAGATTACTAAAATATTACAAATTAAATGCAATTTTATTCAAAATATTGACTACTAAAACTACATCAAACTACAGCGACACTGATGGGGGCAAGCAGTCAAGGAGTTAGCCGGTCAAGCGAATGGCCAAAAAGAATAAAGAAAAGAAAAATAAACTCTCAAAGTGATGCAACATGATGTGATCTTGTAGATCGTCAATTTTGTCCGCCTCTTAGCATTGTAGTGAATCTTTTCCGAAAGCACAATGAATTGCATGATGATTGCACCGGGCATGAACATTTTGGTTGTACAATACTAGAGGTTCGCGGCCCTTCGGGCCGCTCACATCTAGAGTCCACGCCCGCTTTTTTTTTTTTTTTTAAATAAAAAAAAAAGTAAAAAAAATAAAAAAAAATTTAATAAAAAAAAGTTTTGGCCTAATTGTGTTATTATTGTTACTGTAATAGGCCTGCCAATGTTTTATTTTCATTATTTCAATGTTTTCATTTTAGCACACACACACACACACACACACACACACACACACACACACACACACACACACACACACACACACACACACACACACACACACACACAGACAGACAGACAGACAGACAGACAGACAGACAGACAGACAGTATCTTGCTGTGAACTCTAGAGGTGAGTGGCCCGAAGGGCCGCGAACTTCCTGTAAGATACAGGCTCTCGGCTAGCGATTGTCTCTCTCTCTCTCTCTCTCTCTCTCTCTCTCTCTCTCTCTCTCTCTCTCTCTCTCTCTCTCTCTCTCTCTCCCCCTGTGCAGCGGCCCCCCCCCCCTTCCCTCTTGTAACCTGAGACTCTCTCTCTCTCTCTCTCTCTCTCTCTTGCTCTCTAGCGAATGAGCGGACGGCATAGGGTTAGGGGCGGTATTCCTTACGCCCTAGACGACTACCTATGAATTGAAGTGGATGTAAAGGGGGCGTGGAAGTGGGATGCGGCAATAAGCCCATTGTAAATATAAGATACACTCTAAAGCCCGTATCAGAGTCGGGTCCGCGGTGGAAGGCTATCCACCGCGGTGTAGTGCCGTGTAGTCTTTTTGAGTCATAAAACTACAACGTTAACGCTCAAAAAGACTACACGGCACTACACCGCGACCCGACTCTGATACGGGCTTCAGAGTCACGTAAGAATAACAGGTATTTGGATCACAAGTGGTTCCCAGACCCGACATTGAAAAACAGTCACTTAACAACTGTTTTGCTGCTATCAGCACCTGGTAACTGAACTGAACTGAAATGAACTCAATTCAATTCAATTCAATTCAATTCAATTTCTAGAAAATGGATGATGCTGCAGCCAGGGCAGGCCTTCAGTAACCCAGAAAAATAGGAATAATAAAGTCATCCATGTCCTTGCAGGGAACGCTGCTGGTGATGAAGGGTAGAGATATGAGAACAGAGAGATGAGCAGATATCATTGTCATCGTCTCTGTTTCATATTCAGTAATTCAGGCATAATGTTATGCACTCATAAGTGCTCTAATCACATACTGTATGCTTTCTACACAGTGGTGCCTTATAATTACGTATGTTATCTTCATTATTTATCTATCAAGTTCTCCTCAAAAATGACATAATCTATCAGTCAAGTTATCCTAAAAAATGACGTAATCTATCAGTCAAGTTCTCCTCGACAGTACAAAGGCAGGGCCCTTAGCCAATGAGGTGCAGCCAAAGGGTAGATCTTTGTGCCCATACATGGTGTTACATGCAAGCCCACACTGTTTCGTAGGAACAGTATTTCTAGTTAAACATTGCAATCCAATGAACAGTGTCGTAACTAAGTATATTTACTCAAGTAGGCTAATGTATTTAAGAACACTTTTGATTTAGTTTTACTTTTTTTTTTGCAGTATTTCCAATTATGAGAACTTTTACCTCTACTCCACTACATCTCAGAGGCACAGTATTGTACTTTTACTCCACTACAGTTATTTGAAAACTTTAGTTACTACTAACTTTGAAGATGTTGATCATTATCACAAAAATATATTATACCTATACCGGTACATTTCGGCCATCTGAAAATAGCACATCTGCAAGCTCATAACGCATTGTGAGCTTGTAGTTCTGCTATTTTCAACAACAAAAAAATATACATTGTATACAGTTAAAAACTTATGAAACGGGACATTCTGCATAATGAGTACCTGCTACTTTTGGCACTATAAGTACATTTTAATGCCACCGCTTTTTGTACTTTTTGATATTGATACTTTTACTTGTAACATTTCTACATTACAGTACTTTTCCTCAAGTAAAAAAAAGTGAGTACTTTTTCCACCACTGGATATAGGGCCTATATATGTATTGGATGCCTGCCTGGCACTGCTGGTGGGAGTTTTTAGCGGTGCATTTCCCGGGGATCAGCGAGGATCAATAACAGCAGGTTACAGGGAAACAATGGCACCCCGCGGGGCCGCGCTGAGACGCTCTGAGCGTGCAGGAAGTGTGTTTATTATATGACTGCAACCTCGCCACTTTGATGCTTTGTATGTCCACATTGATCGCCCCCGCCATGGCCGTTGCGTTGGGGGTCATGGAGGGAGAGAGAGATGGGGGGGGGGGGGGGCAAATTGATGAGCCATATGAGTCGTGGATCAGAGCCTGGTGTACTTGATTTGAAGAGTAGAGGGGGTGCGTGTGTGCGTGCGTGCGTCAAACGGTGGCCGCTCTGTACACGAAACAGTGAGGTCAGTGTGCGTGTGCGTGTGTGTGTGTGTGTGTGTGTGTGTGTGTGTGTGTGTGTGTGTGTGTGTGTGTGTGTGTGTGTGTGCGTGCGTGTGCACAGGCCGGGCAGCAACCCGGGGACCCATTACGAGGTCCATCATGCAAGCTGCGGAGGCCCCCACTGTTGCCACGGCGTCCGGATTGTAAACAACTAAAATCGATAACTCATTTGTCATTTGGTCTGGTAGGAAACTAGTTTTCTTTTCCTTTTTTTTTTCTTTTTTTTTGGCAGGAATGAGATCCCCCCATTGTTTTGTTGCACTGACGATCAATCTCCACTTTTTCAACACCCCCTATCTCTCCCTCTCTCTCTCTCTCTCTCTCTCTCTCTCTCTCTTTCTCTCTCTCTCTCTCTCTCTCTCTCTCTCCGGGGACCTCAACCCCCTTAACTCGTTCCCCTTCTCTCCCCCCCCCTCCCACACACACACACACACACACACACACACACACACACACACACACACACACACACACACACACACACACACACACACACACACACACACACACACACTCCCCAATCGCGTTAGCACCAATCCACATAATAGAGGAAGTTTGAGGAGAGAGAGAGAGAGAGAGATGCACTGATGGCGGTGGTTTGCTACCAGAAGTGTGTCTGATGCTGAACAACATCGACGGCCGGGTTGTACCTCCCACCATCCTGAAGCGGACACACACACACACACACACACACACACACACACACACACACACACACACACACACACACACACACACACACACACACACACACACAAATTTACCTTGCAAGCCTCACCGTCATTTAGTTCATGGATCCATCAGCCACTGTTGTCCAAACGTTCTCTAGACGTTCAAGACAAGAAAATATTTGCCTATAGAGTATTAAGTGCCTCGCTTTGGTGAACGTCTTCGCATTCAAATCTATAACAATATTTTGCAAATAGCTGCTCTACAAGCTCACAAGGTGTCAAATCGCGACACATTGTGAGCTTGTAGATCGGCTATTTGCAAATGGCTGAAATGTATATAGGCCTATATGGCTGAAGTGGTAACTAAAGTTTTTAAATAATTATAGTGGAGTAAAAGCTCAATATTTTCCTTTGAGAGTAGATCATTGAAAATTGGAAATACTCCAGTAAAGTAAAAGTACCTCAAAACTGTACTTAAGTACAGTACTTGAGTAAATGTACTTACTGATACTTTACACCACTGCGCGTTGCTGACTCACGCACGCACGCACGCCCGCACACTGCACAGCACATGGGAGAAATCTAGGCTATATAACTTGGTCATTGTGAAGCAGGGTGGGAGGTGGAGCTCCGCCCCCTCATCAGCTGGACTAATTGCTCCTGGCATTAATATTAATGAGCTCATTTGCTCGGTGACAGCACGGCCGTTTGCTGCGTGGCAGACGAGGAGAATGTAATGACGGGGGAAGGTCGTTCTTCGTGGAAAAATAAAAAGTTTTTGCACGCCGCACGCACACACACGCACACAGACATGCATGCACAGTCACACACACATACACACACACGGTCACACACAACCAGTAAGACTCCTTAAATCGGGTGATAAGTGACCGTCAGGTCGCATATACACAAACTTTAGAAGGCAATGGTAGCCAATCAGGAGGGAATATGGTAAATGGGACAGATTCATGTTGATGACATGACTTTAGAGATACTGTGTACCGCTTTGCGTGATTTTCAGGCAGAATCTATAGGAGCAGTGTCCAAAAAATTGTTTTTTTTTTAATCGGCCTGATGGTGGCACTAGATGGGTCAGATGCATTTTGATGACATGACTGTAGAGATACTGTGTACCGCTTTGCGTGATTTTAGGGCAACATCTGTAGGAGCAGTGTCCAAAAATGTGTCTTGCAAGAATCGGCCTCATGGTGGCGCTAGAAGAGGGCCTTGTGAGAAATGAGGGGTGGAGGGTGTGGTTTGGCAGCCAAGGAGTGCGTGTGCAAAGTTTGGCATGGATAGGGGCAACAGTTGCGGAGATATGACCTTACAACCTTGAAAGATGAGAAGATTTTTTATTGTTTTTTTTTCCAAAAAAAAGAAAGAATTATAAACGAAAAAAATAAATAAATGAAAAAAGTAATTGAAAAAAACACAGCCCTGTCACGCATTAGGAGGACAGCATGAGTCAGCAGAATCAAGGACGGCTGTTTTTGATATATCTGTCATGGTTAAAATGGAGTTTGAAGTTGACAATGGATTTGTATAGGAAGAAGGTGTGTCTGATAAAATGGATATGAAATATCTACATACTGAATCATGCAACTTAAAATCTGTCCCGGGTGCTCCCAAAAGCCTGATTAGAAAAAAAAATGAGTTATTTTTCCACCACTGCCTGTTTGGAGTTTGGAGTATGCATTTCAAAATCAGAGGGTGGGGGATTAAAAAGATTGCAAGCGAGGGATGGGGCGCAGCATGCAGCGCCGGCAGGCACGCAGCGCCGGCAGGCAAGCAAAGCGTGGCTATAAGGCCCACAGACGGAACGTTTTAACCAGACAAAAAGAGTGGGAGAGGATTCCCAGTGGGAGACTCATCGGCGACTCTCAGGAGAGAGGACAAAGTCAACACGAAGAGGTACAGCCAAGCCTTCTGGGAGCAAGCCACCAGAGACGGGGTTTCTTTTTTGTGCTGAATGGGAGGGAGGGGAGGAGGCATTAGGGGGGGTCTTGAACGAGAGAGAACTGTATATCTGTGGCGGGAAAAGTACTCAAATTGTTTAGCAAAAGTATCAATACTGAAATGTAAAAATACTGAGTTAACACTTATGTTGCAATGATTTTTTCTCTTCAATGTCTCGCGTTGCCATGGTTACCATAGACTTCCATGTAATTGTGCAAGTGTGTAAAAAGTGCACGCCCATGCCTAGATGATGCACCACGTGTGTAGATGCTGTTCACAGCTTTCAAACAAAAAAATCCGCTTGGAAATCCGTTCAGGCATTCATGATTTATCAGCCATTATGTTTTCTTCAGATGTAAACAAACATGGCTGCCATGTTTGAAAGAATGGGTTGGTATGCGACCGAGTATTTCCCGGTGAATCTGTGCGCAACGGTGGGGGCTTGTTTTAAGGCCGTGTATGCTTTTCAGAAGTTAATTTAATGTTTTCCAATATGATTTCCTTTCTCGTCATCTTCCTCTAATGCACGCAACTGTTTTCGCCAGGTTTTAAGGTCTTATTTTAGTTGTTTCTCATAAGCTCGCGACCCTCCTTGCCCATCGGCCCCCACCTTTGCGCACAGATTCACCGGGAAATACTCGGTCGCGGTTGGTATGGGGGTTAAACATGCAATTTCGCGATCGCGATCATGCCTAATACATTTCTGGAGGTCCAAAAAATGTTTTTGAAAAAAAAAAATTGAATTCTTTTTTTTTTTTTTTTTTTTTTTTCAAAAACAAAAACGGCCCAAACTCGGGAAACTCGGGGTTGGCACAGCACTAGTACCAATACAAACTCGGGAAACTCGGGGTTGGCACCATATGTGTTAAAATCTAAAGTTTTGAAATAATTGTAGTGGAGTAAAAGTACAATATTTGCCTCTGAGATGCAGTGGAGTAGAAGTAAAAGTATTGAAAATTGGTGATACCAATACAGTACTTGAGTACTTGCAATTAGTTGCTTTACACCACCGAAACTGGAACTGTGTGAGAAGGCCTAAGGCTGCACTCACACTGGAACGCACTAAGTTCAGTCAAAGTTCTGTCAAAGTTCTGTGTCTGTCAAAGCTGCATCAAAGTCTCTTCCAAAAAATAATACAATTCCCACAATGCTTTGTGGGAAATGGGCGGTTCCGCTTGAGGAGGAAGCAGATATGGTGGAGGTTTCATGTCACTGCAGAGCTGACAGACTGCTGCTGTGGAGTACAAACTACAAGTGAACACAGCTGTGTGGGATTGCATCATGGCCTTTCTGCCCTATTGGTTGGCAGTTGAACCCTGCCCTTCTGTCTCATCAAGTGCAGCTTGTCTGCCCTCTAATGTTTGCCTACAACTGTCCCTGTGCGTGTTGAGTGCGTGTTGTGTGCTTGTTGGATGGTGCTCTGTGCAACCACAGGACTCTCACTAGACTTCAAACCATGTGACTTCCATCTGGAATGCATTGTGCTGTCTCTGCCCCCCGCCTCCCCCCCACAACTCTCACACAACTTAGTGCCTGACTGTTTGTAGGGAGCCTCAAAGGGAATGTGTGTTGTGTGTGTCTGCGTTGAGTGCGAAAACAGACGCTCAGGATGCTCCCCTGTACTCTGTTGTCAGGTAATAAGTGAAGTGTTTGAATCCATTTTGGGTTCTTATATCGTCGTTGTCGGATGGAAACCTTGTATGTTCAAAACCGTTCATTTTGCATTTATCATTTTAAAAATGATTTAAACTAGTGAAAACAGCCGATCTACAAGCACACAGTGCCTCGCAGCGCGAGGCGTTGTGTGCTTTTAGATCTGCTGTTTTCACTACTTTTGTGCGACGGCCTTGTATGATGAAAGCAGGGCTTTACTCTGCAAAAGAACGTACACATTTGAAACTTGGAGATACGAGGTTTCTGCCCAACAGTGACGATATGAACTGCTCAACAGGGGAGTGGGGGCGCTGGCTTGTGCCACAGCAATCTGTGGAAAGAAGCAATTATTGGCCGAGGATCCGTTTCTGTTAAGTGGGCGATCCAGTGCAGCGCGTGTATGTGTGTGCGTGCGCCGTGAGAATGCCGTGCGCAGCAGCGCAGGTCATCTCGTTCCTATGCCAACATTTACCAGAGTTTGCCGACGCAGAAGGTCGCCGACTCGTTTTTTTTTCTCTGGCAGCCAAAAGGGCCTTTGACAAAGTGCGTCATTGCATTTACGGGTGCGAGGTTCTCCAATTTGTCTTCTTCCGTTCTGTGTCTGTGAGCGGTGCACGTTTGCAGGTGTTCACGCACACACACACACACACACACACACACACACACACACACACACACACACACACACACACACACACACACACACACACACACACACACACACACACACACCGCAAACAACCCTTGTTCACCAGCTCTCTCTTACACCCGCTTGGTTCTGTCCGCCCCCCAAACACCTGCACATCTGTGTCGGCATGGATGTGGCCTAGAACATTGCAGCTTCTCTGCCGTAACACACAGCACATTACTCAGTGTTAATTTGTCCGTTTGTAACTCAGAGAGTGTACAAACGGAACCCGACTCTCGGGGTTAGATTCGGACGTAGGAACTTTAACAAGTTGTACAGTACGTGGCATTAAACTGTTTGAACTTTAACTGATAGGGCAACCAAAGAAAAAACAATGCACCAACACATCATAGTAAAAATAGCTGTCATGCCAATGATGCCATCACCGCAACCAGCAATATAGCTACAGTATGTGTTTGTTTACATGGGCAAGCGTGTGTGTGTGTGTGTGTGTGTGTGTGTGTGTGTGTGTGTGTGTGTGTGTGTGTGTGCGTGTGCGTGTGCGTGCGCGTGCGCGTGCGTGCGTGCGTGTGTGGGTGTGTGTGTTCAGGGTGGAAACATTAGAAGGTGAACAGGAGGCCATTTTGGAGAGGATTAGACAACAAGACAGTTATTGATCTGTTTTCTAATTGCACAGGGCTCTGAGAGCCACTGTGAGTTTATGTGTGAACATGGGGGAAAAGAACCTGCGTTCTATTTGATCCAACGCAGTTCTCCTGCGTTCTGCAATGAGTTTGTCGCAAGGTCTTGTTAATATTTTCATTGGTTAAATATTTATAATGTTGTCGAGGAAACGAGCATGATGATTGACGTCACGGCATGACGTCACATTTAGCTATACATTAGCAATATATCGAAGACAGATACAGAGAGACACAGATCTGCAGAGATATCTAGAGTCAGTGATGTTAATAGGTTTTCAAAGTAATGGGTCCCGGGACCCACAGGTGGTCATTCGAATGAGTCCCAGAAAAAAATTATGGGTCCCCAATTTGGGTCCCCATTTTATTTATTTTTTGCATTGTGAGCTTTTAGATCGGCTATTTATATTTGCCTCTATCTTATATTATTTTACAATTAGGCTAATGTTTGGACATTTTTGATAGTATAGTTTTAGCTTGTTGATTACTTTGGTGCAATAATGGTCTTTTTTTTCTTTTCTTGGGGTAATAAAAAGGTAACTTATAAGTACAATTTAAGGTACTTTTACTTTACTGGAGTATTTCCAATTTTCATTACTTTTACTTCTACTCCACTACATCTCAGAGGCAAATATTGTACTTATTCCACTACAATTATTTGAAAACTTTACTAGTTACTTTGAAAAGTATAGCCTACATAACCACTTCAGCCATGGCTATTTTCAAAGGATATTATTTGGTAACATGTGATACAGAATAATTGTGCATAATGAGTACTTTTACTTTTAGTCCTAAAGTGTAGCCTATACTTTTACTCAAGTACATTTTGAATTCCGGACTTTAACTTGCAGTAGAAGATACTACTTCCGTGTATGGAGAGACCACTCGACGTAATACTATGAGAAAGTGGAGCGCTCCGGAGAACGGCTGTTGTAAATCACAGATAATTAGTTTCTCCGCTTTGAAAATCAGACGTCTTTTTATGACTTAATGAGTTTATGACCCTCTGCCAGCCTCACTGACTGTGCCTCAGAAGAGCAGCCACGGCAGTAGCTTTAGCATGTAGCTAAACGTAGCAGCATCACATCAGAGTGACAGAGAGAGCACGTTCATGCTGCTGCAGCAGTGCAGAGTGCGGTGGCTCCGCTGCATGCAGAAAGAGACAGACAGACGGCAGGCAGTTTCTGGCGAGGATATTAATGAAACGAAATGCTGTTTGCGACACGTTCATTCCGCGGGGACCCTGACCGCGACGCTGTTGTTTTGCCAGTGTAGAGACGTCACGTTTCTGCGCCGTCAGTTGCACACGTTCTGTGGGGGAACCCCTTTTGGTGTATCACCTAACATGCTGTGCCACTATGGTCAGAGAGCGGCCCGGTGCTACGCTAAAACTCAGGCACCCATTGAATTCTGTGACCATCTACGGGCACACAGAATGGCGTCGGTGGACGATAGAACGCACTGTTGTTAGTTCTATCGTCTGTTTTAAGACTTTCTACGCGGATTTCATTTGTGTTAAAGTAGGGTTAAGTAGCATGCCTTCACCCATGAATAATGGTGGCGTCTGTGGACTTTTTAAAATATTTTTTTTTTCGCGACGTGGTAAATTATTTTAACGTGGACTCCAATGGAGGCGATGCGTCCGTGGGACCCCAGGGCAATGACGTGAATGCGTCTCTAGGCAACGTGAATGCGTCAGAGACGCGGGACGCGCACGTAATGACGTCACTGAGAGTTATACTTAGATATAGGTTCAGATACCAAGACTCAGATAATACAGAAGAACATTGAATAGATGCACTATAGAATCAGTGCATCAAGAGAGCCTACTCTTATACAGTTATTATTGACGTCAACAGATAAAAACTAGACTAAAATGTTAGGGACAGACTAGTGGAGAAGAGATAGAACTAAAAGACAAGTCATTTTATGTTTGGTTTTGCTCGGGTGTTGCGCTCTGAAAATAGCACATCTACAAGCTCACAACCCATCGCCCTGTGACGCGTTGTGATCTGCTATTTTCAGAATGCAACAAAGTGTAAAATCAGGCATGTAAAATCAGGCATCAAGGCCTGACAAAAAATAAATGTTTTGTTTAAAGTCTTAAGATATTCCTAAGATATTTAGTTGACTAAAACTAGACTAAAACTTAAACATTTCAGATGACTAAAATATGACTAAAACTAAATGAAATGTTATTCAAAAGACTATGACTAAAACTAAATTAATTTGCTGTCAAAATGAACAGGCAACCAAAGAAAAACAATGCACCAACACAACATAGTAAAACAGCTGTCGTGCCATCACCGCAACCAGAAATATATTTCTGGAACAACGGAACACTTATGATGTTGTTATTGAGTATTAATAGGAAATATATTATTTTGTTCCAAACATCCACAGGTTGACAAACTAGACATAACTAATGTTCTGGACACTTTAATATAGTGTAAATTTACCATAGACAATCTACACTGCAATATCGTTCTACATGTTTGTTTATAAACATTTTGATTTGATCTGTTGGGAATAAGGACCAAGACAATTCATTGACCTACTGAATAGTAGGTCTTTGGCTCTGCCAAAAAAAAAAAAAAATGAAAAAAAAAAAATATATATATCATATATAATATATATATATGTGGCCCAGCACCCCTGAGAGCTAGTCATTTCGGGGACTGTCATTATTCCCTACAGCCAAAATGATTTTTTTTTTTTTTTTTGCTCTCTAAAAAGATAATGCCACAACAGCATCTCATAATATCTAGGCTACATTTCACTTAAACGCCAGAGCTTAACTCTGCATGTAAATAAGACTTTTTTTAATTAATGTGAGAGATCGGTACATAATTCTGTTAGTCCTCCCAGTTGAAATTAGCAAAAATGCTAACTAATGCTAAAAAAATACGCCTTTGTTAGCCGTTTGTAGCCAAATGCGGTAATATCGGGACTCCATTACTTAGCGATGCAACCCACAGTATTTATCCCATTAATTTAATGCCACGTGTGTTCCAAATGAACAATTATTAACCACGTAATGTATGATTTTGTGTATTATTATTTATTATTCTTCCGCCGTTCACTTCCGCTGTTTCTTCTTCTACGCTGGTGAAAATGATCCGTTCCTGCCTGGAGGCGTCTGTGACGTATGCGTTTGTCTTCTGTGAAGCTCCGCTCCGGTGCGGAAGCTTCCTTTGTCACTGAGTTAGCTTAGCATTGAATAGATCAGTGTCGTCCTAAACTATCTAATTCTAACGTTCAGGGTGTTTGTTTTTTTGGACAATAAATTGACAGCCAAGAAAACATGGATGGAATGCAATCGTTCACTCGCCGTCGAAAGTTGACTTTAGAGTAGACTATTCTGGTTGACTGGCTATGAGTGGCCAACGGCTAACGCTAGCTAGCGTTAGCTAGCACTAGCTGCAGCGCTAGCTGCAGGCTATAAACAAATAAAACGTGACCCAACTCTATTGTTGCTCTCTTCTACAAGCTCACAACGCGAGGCGGTTAAGCCTGTAGATTGTGGTTCATTATCAGAGTCAGATGATCCTTCAATCTGACTGAAGTTACACAAACAGTCGACGATGTTATATAAAGCACAGTTAGCCGACAGGCTAACGGTGTTGCGCACGTAATACATTCACTTCAACCTCGTGTTGAGCAGTTAAACCTATTTGCTACGTACGTCTACAAAAACGTTCATATTTCAAAGATAAAGTGCTTACTGAAGTCTCACAGATGTCACAGTATGGTACGCTCAAGCAGAATTACCCGTATCTTTCGTATTGTTTAATAAACTGCATTTTAATCCGATCAGATGCCATTTTCTGTTGTTTTTCAGCCATGCGACCCCATCGGTTGCGAGGTGTACTGCACTTAGATACATTAATACCTTTTTAAGGAAACGACGACCGATCGGATTAAAATGCTCCTCATTAAATAATAAGATCATTACGGGACATTCTGCTGGAGCGTACCCTATGGTGACATCTGTGAGCCTTCACTAAGCAATTTATCTTTGTAATCTGACCATTTGTGTAGACGTATGTAGCAAATTGGTTAAACTGCTTCACGGTTGGCGCAGCGTAGCGTCTTTACATTTAGCCCAATAATGCTTGAGATGCTGTGGCATTATCTTTTTAGAGAGCAATAACTAAAGTTTAAAACATACATAAACCACTTTAGCCCTATGTTATACCAAGGCTATTTGAAAATAGACGATCTACAAGCTCACAACGCATTGCGGTGCGACGCGTTGTGAGCTTGTAGATCTGCTATTTTCAAACATTTTGTACTTTTACTTTTGGTACTTTAAGTACATTTGGATACCAATACTTTTGTACTTTTACTCAAGTACATTTTTTATTCTGGACTTTTACTTGTAACAGAGTGATTCTACATTGCAGAATTGATACTTTACTTTATTATAAAATGTTGGTACTTTTTCCACCACTGTGTAAACGTTTGTGTTCTCATGCCAATAAAGCTTCTTTGAATTGAAGATTGAATTGAAGATTGCTCCCCATGTGGCGGAGTCAGGTCATTGCAGGTTAGAAATTTATTTAAAACTTGAATATCTCAAAAGTACTATTTCAGCATGGCATCATTCTATAAGCCATATCTTCAAAACTGTTGGGTCAATCTCCACAACCAATATATCATTTTGTAGCTATGATCCCCAGCTTTCAAATGAAATGAAAACATGAAAATGAAAAAAATTGCAATGACTGGCTCTCAGGGGTGCTGGGACACATATGTATGTATGTATGTTACAGTCAGTTTGGGTAACTCAGTTAGATTGGGGTAAGAGCGCTCGTTCACCACACACCCCTACCACCACCTGGATCAATTCACTTTGATAGTCTCTTATCAGCGCACCTGTGTAATTCTGCGTATTCACCATGAGATGGCGACAACAGCCATTCACTTGTGTAGTCGCTGACGTCACTCGTTTGCGACCACTCTTTCTTTGTTTATCTACTAGCCTAGCTCAGCTGTGTTTAGCCATTAGCTTACTATGCCTAACTCTAACCCTAACCCTAACCTTAACCTCAGTAAAACTATGCCTAACCCTAACCCTAACCTCCGTGGGGTGAGGCGCTATCATTCCTGCCGACGCTACGTTGTCGTTGTCGTTGTTGTGGATCAAAGTGACCGCTTGTTCCGCCCCGCGCCACACGACGAGTGCTTCTGTTCTCATCACCTGACTATATATTTTTTTATTTCAAATTGGTATGACCCTTCCCTGGAAAGATTTCTTTGGCAGCCCTTTGTGTCCATTTGCCTACAGTAGCTCGCATCAGGCCAGCAAGCACGTTTTTCTGCCCTGCTTTTACAATGAAAGCGTATTTTAACACCATAGAGGTATATGGTAGGGGTGAGGGCGGGGCGGGGTGGATGGCCTAGTTGTTATAGAGGCTATTGTATAACACCATAAGGCAGTTTCTTCTAAAAGAAAAAGCCAACATTTGTTTATAAATAACCATTCATCTTATGGAGGGACACCGAACTCCCTTCTGAGTTTGTTGAGTCATCCCGAGTTGAGGAAGAGCATCTGCAAAATGCCCGAAAGGCTTATAACGCTTTGCATGGTGGAGGAATTAGTGTGCTATACCTAAGAAAAGAAAAAAAGAAAAGAAAAGAAAGAAAATAGCTGCTGCCTGTTAGCCTACAACTATCAACATCACCGCCTTGACCCTGACATTAGACTCAACCGACAGCTGCGAAACCCCATGAGAACAGGCGGTCGGGCGCAGGCACGTGCACACATACATGTAGACATCGAAGGGGGCTTGAGCCCCTGCCCTTTTATCCGTCTGTAAAAAAAAAGTACCCTCTCCAGACCGCGAAAGCAGTTTTTTACTATGGTGAAAGAAATGCAAATACCCTCTTTCCATGCCATACCTGAAGGCAGCATTCACGAGAATTGCCTTGTCCAAACTCTCCTGAACTTGAATGCAGCATTTTATTATGTTGAAAGAATTGCCCTCTCATTCATGCCATTACACCACATCTTCAGTATTGACTTGATTATGCGTAGTTCAGTGTGGTATCAAGCACCGGAAATGTGAACTTGGAGGTCTGCTATTTTCAATATTTCCACAAAAAGGCCCTTTAGAAATCTCAGCCCCTGCCTCTCTAACATTCTCTGCACGTCCCTGGTTGGGCAGACGACATGTGCTTGTTTGACATGTGCTTGTTTTTTTTGTTTTTTCTTTCTTTGCGGGATGCTGCCCATTTGGACAGCTGAGGCCCTTGAAGCACCACATCCAGGTTAAGTGCTCTGCAGGCCGAGAGTCACCACCTCCCCCCGGGGGACGTCAACCCCCTGAGTCTGAAGCATCGCTTCAGAGAGATTTGCGTGTTGCCGCGGCCGAGTGGTCTTCGTATTTGCCTCCGGGCCATGGGGGGTGCACACACTCACAACACTCAGTGGCTTGATGACCCAAAAGTATAACATACTCATGCAGAATGTCCCATTTGACAAGTTTTGAAATGTATAAAATGCAATAAAAATATTTTGAAAATAAAAAAGCTACAAGCTTGTAGATCTGCTCAAATGGCCTTGTATCTTCAAGTTTCATATTTGTACGTGAGCACTCCTTTGTCATGCAAGACTGTTGCACAACTGTCGCACAAAACTACTGAAAACTACTGAAAAAGACTGGAAAATGTGTGCGGTGCCAGGCGCTGTGGTGCGGTTTTGGACATACAAGGTTTACACCCGACAACGCTGATATATATAGCCTAGCCCTAGCATAATACTGGCGGATTCAGCATGTAGCCAAGCATGTACACAAGGTTAATCATAATGGTGGTAACACATTGGTCCACATAGTGGTAGAGTATACACAATTAGACACAAGGTGCAAAAAAAAAAAAACAAAGAAAACACAGCTAGGGCCAGTGGCGTAAGTTCAGCAAAAGCTAGGGTATGGCAAAGAGTCCTCTGCGGGAGTGCGTGGGTTTTGTCAGTTTTTTCCCCGGGTTTCTACGGTTTCTTGGGCTGGATATGGCAGCCTGGAGGTTGTTCAAGTGCAGCTAAACTTGGCATGTTAGTAAACGTGCCACAATTAACAATAATGCATTACACCTGTGCAGCTGACCTGCGGAACCTGGGAATATAGAACTAACAAGTTCACGCACACGCACAAACACACGCACACATAAACACACACACACCTGCATGAATGTACACACACGTCATGTGTAAGCATTCACGCACGCACTCATACATGTACGCACGCACGCACATTCCCAGCACTCACACGTCTACACACATCACATGACAGGCGCCACAGGGCAGGCGGGCGGCGGGTGGGCGTCACCCCGTTCGTATTGTCAGATTAACTCGCCTCCCCCCGACTTCATTTCTCCGCGTGGCGCGGGCGACTAGTCGTCACACGGCAGAGTATAAATGCCCCCCCTCCCCGCCAATATGAACACACTGACACACTCTGGAGGAGGTACTGTAACTCAATCACATGGAATGAGATGGGGGAGAGAGAGAGAGAGAGGGAGAGAGAGAGAGAGATGGAGAGGGAGAGAGAGAGAGAAGGAAAGAAAGAGGACTCACCACATTAGTCTGCGTATGATTTATTCTCCCCTCTAGGTGAAGGAGACGGCATTTGTATTCATTTGCCTTTTATTTTTATCCCACATTCATCTTGGCCTCACATGCCTGTCAGGCAGCAGCGCTAATATTATTTTGGCCGTCGAGATTGTTCCCATAACCGGCTCTCTTAAAGCCTCCCCCCCCCCCCCCCCCCCCCCCACACACATCAGAGGATGATGATGCAGAGGAAGGAAGCGATGAAGGTTATGTGTTTATTTATTATTGTTATTTTTCTTTGTTTGATTCCATATTCGTTCGACGGTTCTTTCTTTTCCGTCCTGAACAAGGGGATTAGGAGGATCCCAGGGACAGGGTGGTGTGAAGGGTGAGGAGAACAATGCATAGGCCTGTTGTCTTCTTTGCACCCGTGTGTGTGTGTGTGTGTGTGTGTGTGTGTGTGTGTGTGTGTGTGTGTGTGTGTGTGTGTGTGTGTGTGTGTGTGTGTGTGTGTGTGTGTGTGTGTGTGTGTGTGTGTGTGTGTGTGTGTGTCAGAGAGAAAGAGGGGGAGGCACGCACATATAGGCCTACATATTGTACCGGCACACACAAACAAACACACACACATGCACACACGCACACAATACACACACACACGCACACACACAGACTCCGCTGCCACCAGTGCAGGCTAGACACACATGCACGCACGCGCACACATTAAGTCATTCTTTTCTGTCATCCACCCTCCTGATTTGCTTGTACGTTATTCCATCATTGTTTTCCCATTTAGTTTTGCTTGGATTAAAAAAAAAAGATATACATTTACTTTGTGCAAGCAGGCCTAATAAATCCTGTTAAAAAAAATGTTAAATTGAATAATGCCACTTCAGCCTTGCCTACGGAACTCGCCTTCGGCTCGTTCCTGCAGCAAGGCTGGCGTGCAAATAACCGTGATAATGCACACCCTCTCATGTAATATTGCTTAAATAACAAACAGCTGTATCAGTGACTGAACAATCAGAATCAAGCATTCAACCAAGCCGTGTAACAATAAGTGACAAATCTATCAAAGTACAACAATAAGGACTGTCAATCACGCCTGATGTGTGAAGGACGCAGGGTACACTTGTCACTTACATGGAGATATGTTGTTTAGCCCAGGTGCTCAACCCAGTTCCTTTAAATCAGTGTTTCTCAATCTTTTTTGGCTTGAGTATACCCCCTTTCCCTGATTTCTGAATCCAAGTACCCCTTTACCAGGCAACAACATTTTGCTTGTAAAACTGTAATTAAAATATCAATAAATAGTGGTATATGATGCTATGATAACCCCCATTTCAAGAATATCCTTATATACAATTTAGAAGTTAGCCACTCCCTGAGAAGTTAATCACGCCCTGTGTACTGTATCCCGCTGCTACACTGCAGCTATGTTAGCACAGACCCACGGCCCAATTCCCAAAACCATTTAACCAACAGCACAATCATACCTCTCGCTTTTGGACCGTCGCTATTTATTGTCTCTTTATGCATTCTTTTACCTTCTTTGCCCCGCTTTTCTGCCTCAGCCGCGAACAGTGCTACGTCACATATCATTCTTCCTGAAAGGTCTGTCCTTCTTCCTGAGACGACAATCACTTATCCTTTACAGTCTCTCCTTCTTCCGTGTCTCTCAAGTAAACGTCCCTGACGTATGCGGATGCGACGTGCCTTTGCGCAAGTGGAACCTATACTTCTCTGCCGGAGCCGCCGCTACGTCACTGACTCCACCTTTGCCTTCAGAACCCATGTCGCCTCTCGCGACCGAGTTTTTCCCGGTGAACCTAAGCGCAACGGTGGGGGCTTGGGAGTGTGGGGAACACGCACCACTGACTACTATTGCTGATGATGGAGAGCTTATATAGCTTAGCCTTTGTATTGAAAATGAGAGGCACTCTTGCCGATTTATTAAGAGTCGAGACTCGTCGCCAATTGCAAGATATTTAAAAGTTATTTGGGGCCATGATGATGATGATATCCTTTTCTTCCCACAACTAGACTAAGGATTTATGTGCGAACACTAGGATTCGCCCGCCTTTATATTCTAGTAACATCACAAGTAAGAAATGGAGTGAAAGAGTTTCAATTCATGTCAATAACTTCAATACATTCAAACAACTTTAAAACACTCCCAGTTGCCTGGTACCATGTAATTTGGGTTAGAAACTCAGGCTCATATCAAGTTTCTCCATTTGTAATCATTAAACATAACAGTACATGTTTTTCCCCTCCTAATTCAATTGTAGTTAATTATTTAGCTATGATCAATATTTCTATGATTTATACTGTTTTTCTTTTTGGGGGGCAATTTCTCAAGTACCCCCCGCAGTACCTCCGCATACCCCTAGAGGTACACGTACCCCCATTTGAGAAACACTGCTTTAAATAACCATCAGCTAAAGGAGTCTTTGACCAGTAGACCATTGGCTAAAAGTTTAGCTCTAATTTCCAACTGCATCTAACTTCAACATTTCTAATCCTAATCCTAACACCAACCTTAATCCCAAATCCTTTTCAAACATAAAACATTATTTTTCTTTTCTTGGGAGGACCAGGAAAATGGTCCTTGCATATTCCTCACATTCTACTATACTTGTGGAGACATTTGGTCTAGCACAGTAACACACACACACACACACACACACACACACACACACACACACACACACACACACACACACACACACACACACACACACACACACACACACACACACACCCAGACAGACGGCTGCGCACAGCTGCATGACAATTAAAGATGGGGCGGCGCTTAGCACAACAGAAGCAAGCAGACACATTCATTATGAAACCGTTGCTGTCGGGTGAAAACCTTGTATTTCCATAACCGTTCCTTAAAAAAAAGAAATACATGAAATTTTAAAGAACTTTGCACAATAGTGAACATATAGCCTTTTCACGGCATGTTGTGAGCTTGTAGATCTGGGTATTTTCACTACTTTTGCGCGACACTCTTGTACGACCGAAGCAGGCCATTCGTTTACAGAAAGACATAAAAAGTTGAAATATGGAGACGTGAGGTTTCCGCCCGACAGCGACGAAATTAAAGCTGTGTGCAAAAGATGAAACTGCAAAGCCAGCCAATGAAGGTAAATTACTAAAGGATGCACTGAGACACAGAGAAAGAGAGAGAGAGAGAGAGAGAGAGAGAGAGAGAGAGAGAGAGAGAGAGAGAGAGGCGCGGACAGCACAACATTGACTACCTAATTATGCATTTTATCATTTCGGTCACAATAGAGTGCTTTGCTTTTGCTTTAGCCGGGGCCGGTGTACACACACACAGCTGTTCCCCCACGGCCTTTAATGAGGGAGATAAAGAATAATCACAGAGACAACCCTCACATTTACATCCAGACAGGCGTGTCGCACCACCATTCTGGGCCCTGGGTACAAGGACTCACTCACATTTTGTGCTTTAGCTATTGAAAAATATCAGATCTACAAGCTCACAGCACGGCACTGCGAGCTTGTAGATCTGCTTTTTTTTTTAAATCATGAAAATTTGTGCGGCGTCTGAATATTTCAAATCTTTCTAAGGCTTTTTGTTGTTGTTTCTATGTCAGTGGTGCTCAAACTTTTTCATGTGAAGGACCCCCAAAATAATATGTATGTGGCCACGGACCCCCATCTCAAAATATTTAGTTCCATGGACCCCCCAGAAGCAAATATTTGAGTTACAAAATTTGAAGCAAAATGTGAATGTTCGCTTATATTGTACATACAGTGTACATACAGTATATTCAAAGATTTGCACACATTTTCACGACTTTTCAAAAATAGCAGATCTACAAGCTCGCAGCGTGGCAGACCCCTCCACCTTGGGCCCTAGTAACTCAGCCCCCCCCCCCCCCCCCCTTGTGACACCCCTGCATCCAGATCCAGCCACCGTGCAGAACAAAGCCCGACGCGCGCTTCGTCTCGCCGCACCAAGAATAGCAGAGCGACGAGCTCACAACGTGTTGCGGGTGCACTGCTCAGGTGGGAGTGCACCTAAACCCTGTAAGTTAATTTGAGCAATACATCATTGGAGGTTAAATATTAGATCAGGGGTCTTCAACCTTTTCAGCCCAAGGACCCCTTTGCTGAGAGAGAGATGAAGCAGGGACCCCAGAACCTTTTCTTCTGTATCACCCGTAGTAACACCAAATATCACTTCAACTCTTTTTTGAGCGGTGGTAGACCGCTCCATAGAGTGGCTGTGTGTGTGTGTCTGTAGCCTGTACTCCTCAGCGTTTTGCCATAGCAATGTGTGTGTGTGTCTGTAGCCTGTAGCCTGTACTCCTCAGCGTTTTGCCATAGCAATGTGTGTGTGTGTCTGTAGCCTGTACATACATCCTAGACTTATATCCTAGTCTGAAGACGTTATGCAAGCACGACCACCGCTCACTTCACATTGGGTGTGATTTTCTTTTAGCACGACCGCTTTCCCCCCACATCAGAACAGAAAGTAAACAAGAGAACAATTAGAATACCAAAGTCCTGACCTCACTCGTTCAGCCCCTGGGTTGCAGACGTTTTTCTCTATGGAGGCGGCTCATCTTAAATTAAAATCATCTCATATAAGCGTTGTGGTCCAAAAATAAACAAACCGTCTCGCCGGGGAGGTGGCTCTGTATCGTTTATGATAGTCAGTCACTGACTAACCACCCTCACTGGCTGTAAACCATAACTACAATAACTGGACATGAACACCAACCATCTGAACACAATGCAATGAAAAACGGTCCCATCCTAATTTACAGTACACTTTAAGACATAATAAAGCCATAATAAGAAATGATGTGTTGATAATTAGAACTAATTTGTTTCATTATACAGAAACAAAGACAGAATAGCAGAAAGAGCGGATACATTCTCTGGCACCGTCACCTGCCGCGGAACTGCCGATAGGACCGGCAGTAGGACCGGCAGTAGGACCGGCAGCCGCCAAACTGACCGGCAGGTCCCGTCGTGGGTAAACTCTCGGTCCGTGCGATGGTGGCTGCTGCGGAGTTACCAGCGATGCCGGTCCTACCTACAGTTCCGTGGCTGCCGGTCCTATCGCCGGCGTTGCAGCACGACTGACAGTCGAACTAACGGTCGGCAGGTGACGGTGCCAGAGAATGTATTTGCTCTTTCTGCTATTCTGTCTTTGTTTCTGTCTAATAAAACATATTAGTTCTAATTACCAACACATTGTTTCTTATTATGTCTTAAAGTGTACTGTAAATTAGGATGGGACGTGGGACGTGCAGAGAATGTTAGAGAGGCAGGGGCTGACATTTCAAACGCCACCACCTACACCTAAACACAATGCAGCAAGAGGAGCCAATAAGTTGATTAAATGCCACAGAAATGTATAGTGTGGGGAGAGAGAGAGAGAGATAGAGAGAGAGAGAAAGAAACAGCTTGCTCTCAATGACTCACTATATGCACATTTACGTGCACCCGCCCAGCGTACAGTAGAGACCCCCTCATGTGGGGGAGGGGGGGTCTCAGGGGGGCCCCTTTATACAGTAGCTTTTCTGGTCTGCGTTTGACGTAAACACATGAATCCACTTTCAATTGCTGGATGACGTAAGATGGCGGGCCACTCGCAGTCGTTTAGGTCATTGGTCCTCAAACTATTTCCTGTCGAAGAACCTCCAAATTGATGTGTTTAGCCGTGTACCCCCCCCCCCCCCCATGTTTAAAATAACATCTGAATCATTTAACATTTTACAAATATTTCTAAAAGGTTTTAAGAAAATAGCAAACGTACAAGCTCGCCAGGCACAGCACGAATAGTTTTTTTTTTTTTTTAATGGTGATATTTTCATTTTAAAAGGACTCTGTGACGCTACTTTTCACAGAGGACCCTCCTGGAAACCTGCAGGGACCCGCTTGGGGGTCCCAGGACCCCAACTTTGAGAACCAAAATGGCTTAGGTGGCGCAAATAAAGGGAACGCTATTTATTAGGGTGACTCGAGGCACCTTGCAACAGAGAACACCTCGACCCCCACCCACCTACCCCCACCCACCCCCGGGGGAAAAAAATGGATGGAAGAACAAGGTGGCTGAAAGCCATTAGTGGAATATGTTGAATGCAAGAGCTTTCCACAGCATTCTCATGTGCTTATCAGGCACTTCTCAAAACATAAAAGCAACTTCCAGTGGCCTCCTTCCTCTTCGACCCAGATTAATTACCAAATAAAAGCAGAAGAAAAAAAGAGACACGCACACGCAGACACGCACAGAGAGAGAGAGAGAGAGAGAGAGAGAGAGAGAGAGAGAGAGAAAGCGAAGACACACAATAATAGGGCATCAATAACCCGCGACGTTATCAACAACTCGGAACCAGCGAACACCTGGGCCCACTTCATCACCGCAACGCCTTCCACAGATTTATGACGGTGCGGAGGTACAACCGGTTCTGGGCAGAAGGGCTATGTGGGTAATGCAGTTCTATTAACAGAGAGAGAGAGAGAGAGAGAGAGAGAGAGAGAGAGAGAGAGAGAGAGAGAGAGAGAGAGAGAGAGAGAGAGAGAGAGAGAGAGGCGCATGTTTTCTTTCATAGATGAATAGCGTATTTATTTTATACTTTGTCATACGACGCCGCGTGTGAGCTATTTAAAAATATAAAAATAAAATATGAGCTGTCAGTGTTTTTTGTTGTTTTTTTGTAAATATTTAAGCAAAGAATTGTATCAACTGGGACATATGTCTAAATAACCACAGTACAGCCATTGGAGCTGAGCTTCTTTTGACCATGTCCTGAAAAGAGATGGTTTTGGAGATACTACTAACCAACCAAAAGTACTCACATTTTATACTTAAGTAAAAGTATCAATACAGCAATGTACAAATACTCTGTTACAAGTAAAGGTCCAGAATTCAAAATGTACTTGAGTAAAAGTATGAAAGTATTGGCATCAAAATGTATCTAATGTACCAAAAGTAAAAGTACAAAATGTTTGAAAATAGCAGATCTACAAGCTTACAACGTGTCGCATCGCAACACGTTGTGAGCTTGTAGATCGGCTATTTTCAAATAGCCAAGGGTTAAAATAAGGCTAAAGTGGTTAATGTATTTTTTATATTATAATTTATATCTGCAAAGTAACTAGTAACTAAAGTTTTCAAATAAATGTAGTGGAGTAAAAGTACAATATTTGGATCCTAGATGTAGTGGAGTAAAAGTAAAAGTATTGGAATTTGAAAATACTCAAGTAAAGTACAAATACCTCAAAACTGTACTTAAAGGGGCACTCCACCACTTTTCAACCTATGTTCATATAATTGGTCCTCACTCAAAAATAGCTTTTCTTTTTTTTTTTTTTTTTTCTTTTTCAGAGGGCTGTGGCAGGTCAGAAACCCATAGTCTTGTGACATCATCGATTGCCAATCCAGCTTATAGAAACTGCAGGCTTTCTATTCCTGAAAAGTTGCAATTTTAAAGTGGAAGCCATTGTTCTCGCGATAATAAAAATCTAAATATTTTTTTCAAAAATATTGATTAAAATGTTTTTTTGGAAAATGATGATGTCACAAGACTATGGATTCTGAACTTCCCACAGCTCTCCTAGGAGACTTGGACCGAGTAGAAAAAAATTGTGATATTTTATCATGAACATTAGTGAGGACCTATTATATGAAGACAGGTTGAAAAGTGGTGAACTACTCCTTTAAGTAAAAGTTCTTAGTTACTTTACACCACTGCTAACCAAGGTATTCAATATTTAGTATGAGAGTATGCATACAGAATGATGAGTCATGACTGGTGCATACTGTACAGTAAGACCCATACTGTATCTGTACACTTTTTGCCTGTGCTACTAACTGCCATTTGGGAAACACACAAGCTGATGGCAGTTGATGGCAGTGATGGATTGCAGAATATAGTGTAGTCAGGCCTAGTACTCCTTGTCAAATATTACTCAACTACAAGTGAAAGTTGCTTTGTCAAATTGAGTGCTTGAGTTAAAATACTTTGGGATGGAGCCCTAAACAAGGGTAGAGCTCAATAACCCGATAACAGATTTATTAAGTACCCGGTATTATTAAGCTTTGGGCTTATCAAGCTTGTTATCGAGCATAGCGGCCCATGATGTCATGTTTAAACAATCAAGACAAGATGCGATCAAGAAATCATTACAATACTATCCATAATATAAAGCCATTTAACACTAATGAATGATTGTTTTAATGATATTTTTTTGTCAATTGCCATCCTTATAGATGGTGGTCAGCCACAAACTCACAGTCGTAACAACTGGCCAATAAAAAAAGATACCAGTTATGTTCTGAATTGTGTCATCTCATATCTTTCCACAAAATATTAGAAAACGCTCAATAGTGGGCTCGATAAAAGCCCGGCTCAATAAGCAGGATCGATTAGATGCTCATTATCAATAAAAAATAACAAGCTCCATCCCTAGTGCTGAAGCAGCATACACATTGTGATATAATATAATATCACGAGTTGTAACATTTATTCATTCATTCATTCATTCATTCCAGAAACAGTTTTGATGAGTACAAGTATTGAAATCACAAGACAAATGTAATTGTTGTAAAATGTTAAATGGACGCAGATGTGTAGGCTAGGTCAATGTTTATTCACCCGGTTCAATCCCGGGCTCCCCCTGAGTCACTGTCGACGTGTCCTTGAGCAAGACTCTGAACCCCTAATAGCTCCCGATGTGCAGGTCGGTGCCTTGCATGGTTTCCTCTGCCATCTGTGTATGAATGACGTGTGTGCAAATGGGTGAATGTAAATGCACAACCTATGTAAAGCGATTTAGATAAAAAGTGTTATATAACCTGTTCTCAATCTGTGTGTGTGTGTGGGGGGGGGGGGGGTCCCCAAATTATTTTGGGGGGGGTCCCCAGATGATTAACGTTTTCTCTCTCAACAGTAAAGAAATCAACATAAAGTTTAAGTTTCTAACTAATATGTTTTATTAGACAGAAACAAAGACAGAATAGTAGAAAGAGCGAATACATTCTCTGGCACCGGCACCTGCCGACCGTCAGTTTGACCGTCGGTCGTACGGCATCGCCAGCGATAGGACCGGCAGCCACGGAACTGTAGGTAGGACCGGCATCGGACCAGCAGTTTACTGCGACGGGGCCTGCCGGTCAGTGCGGCGGCCTACTGCCGGTCCTATCGGCAGTTCCGCAGCAGGTGATGGTGCCAGAGAATGTATCCGCTCTTTCTGCTAATGTCTTTGTTTCTGTATAATAAAACATATTAGTTCAAATACATTATTTCTTATAATGGCTTTATTATGTCTTATTCTGTCTTAAAGTGTACTGTAAATTAGGATGGGACCTAAAAAATGTAATGCATCAACTCTTAGTGCTCGTCAGGGTGGGGGGGTCCCCAGTTAAAATATGATTATTTTGGGGGTCGCGGCCTGAAAAGGTTGAGAACCACTGATATAAATGACCATTTACCCATCACCTTACCTATCAATTTATACATTTGTAACTGAGAGTGTAGAAGGCAAAGGCTCTATTTGTGCAAAAGGCTCTATTTGGTTTACATGTCGTACCCTCTTAGTGTTGAAGTAACACTGTGGATTTGACTGTGGAGAAACACAACAAGGCGAGGGTTAATGGGGTACGACTGCTGTGTTGTAACTGGCACAGAATAAAAGGCTGCGACGACGCGCCCGTGCATATTATCTTTATGCTAATGTGCTGTGCCACGCGTCAGTCTGCTTCCACCCTGCAGGGGAAACATACAGGGCTGTCTTTGTATTATATTTCGGCGTGTCATTCTAAAAAAGAAAGAAAAGAAAAGACAGCCGACACAATATTTTGTTATGTTTCTGTTCTGAGCGTGTGTGTGTGTGTGTGTGTGTGTGTGTGTGTGTGTGTGTGTGTGTGTGTGTGTGTGTGTGTGTGTGTGTGTGTGTGTGTGTGTGTGTGCGTGTGCGTTGTACTTTGATACAACTCGAGAAATAACTAATTAAGGTTCTGGAAACAAATCTAAGCGTGCCCAAGAACAAAATAATGCAGAGCAACTTGTTCCGGGCTTTCATTTGTTCTTGGGGGAAGGAACTACTCTGATTTATTTTTACTATAGCAATACCGCTATGCAGAAATTCTCTGTTACAAAGATCTGTTTTCAAGACTTTACTTGAGTAAATGTACAAAAGTGCCTCAAAATATACTCTTATCTACAAAAAGGAAAAAAAGAAAGAAAAAAAAAAGAAAGAAAAACAATGCAATGTCAGCTTGTATATCAGCTATTTTCAAATAGCTAAAGTATAAAATAGGGCTTCCTTGGCTAATGTATGGTTTGTAATAATATAATTCATATATATTATGATTCTTGCTGGGCACTGGTGCTGCATTAACTTTTTCTTTTCCTTTTTTTCCCACCACGACGACCTTGACACGAATCCCTCAAGTTCTGGTGCCAATACCCAACGAGAACAGAACAAAAATAATAACAAATGTTTCATGCGAATTATCTGCGAGTTCTTTGCTTATTTCCCTCAATGTCTTGCAAGGGAACAAGGGAAGTGAGTTGTTGTTTTTTGGGGGAGACAGTGAAATTCAGCTCTCCGGCTTTTGACAGAGACTGACTGGAGGTTGACAGAGCTGTAGAATGAAACCAACACCCTTGACAGTGTCTGTCTGCTGTAGTGCAATGCCCATTACCAGAGTACTGGGAGAGGAAGCAAGGAACTCGCTACTGTATGGCTATGGTGAAATGACCAGAGTACAAGGAGAGGGAGCAAGAAAGGAAACTATAGCTGGCTTGTTGATTATCCAACTGAAAAGGTGACATACTGTATCTACTGACAGTATTAGACGGAAGGACGGACAGACATGCAGGCAGGCAGGCAGGCAGATGATTCTAGTAAATAGAAAATGATGTAAAAAAAGAACATTATTAAAGAAAGGAGAAAAAAATGCCCATTTTAGTGTATTTGTTGGTATTTGTCTTAACAAATATCCTACCGTTTTCTTTTCATTGTTTTTATCAGTCATTGACAATTATGTATCCTTCTAAGATAAAACAGGATTAAAACCAGAAATGAACCCTGTATTAACTAAATCAAGTCATTGACATTTTATGAATTACAGGAAATCTAGGAATCAGGGAATTAAAATAAATGCATGCAAGAACGAGATCAACCGTATTACAAAGAAAGCAAAAACAGGGATCTTCAATTAAAAAGATAATGGCGGATAAAAATAATCACCAATCAGCTATGGAATGCAATAACAAACTCAAGATTAAAATTTACAAAGTCAATCAGGGAATAAGAGGCAGGGCCAGATACTGTAAACCCTACAGATTAATCTACCAACTGAAAGAAGTTCAAAGTTCATCCCTTCATACCTCTTATAACGGACCTATCCATTAAGCAAGGTCAATTTCCTGAGAGTAACCAACAAAAAAGAGACGTAAACTACATCCCAACAATTACCGTCCTGTTCCCATTCTGTGCTCAATATCTAACATAATTGAAAGGTTTGTATGTGAACGAATTGACTATAATTGTCATCTCAGCACTGCTGAAATAGGAAAGAAGTAGACATTGGGAGGTTTTACGGCATGGCTATGCATGGACACACACACACATGTTAAATTAAATAGTTACCCTGGTTTCAGTGTGCTAAGTGACTCTGAAGTTACAGCTAAGGAAGACGTCACTAGGCTGCATTTTAAACAATAAAATATCTGGATAGATTATAGCTAAAAGTAATCTCAAAGGTCAACCAAAATGTAAAAACTTTCTAAACAGAATATCCACATTTTATTGTTAAAAGTGCAAAAAATTTGGCAGTGGCACTCATTCAAAGTCCTTTTGATTATACCTGCACATGCATCCTGCCACACTCGTATCCCTATGATCCTAAAAAAGAAATTGCGGACCTCTCAAAATAAATGAGTTAGCTTCACCCACAAGCTCCATTCCAGAACTCATCTCCTCCCGGCTCATTTCAGTAGCCCTGACTGGCTCAGTTTCTTTTATCAAAATATGCACATGGTTCACAGGACGGTAAACAATGTGGCTCCCAAATATCTACGCAATAACCTTTCCAGGGTTAGTGATGCTCATAGCTTCTCCGTCAGAGGCAGCTCCACAGGCTTCGTTCCATGCAGACTGAAAAGCTGAACGAGCTCTTTTTTCATCCTTTTGACCAAATATGTGCAAATCGAAGTACGAATGTTTTGTTGTAAATAAAGAAATACATAACTACTCAATATTCCTACATATTACGGGCGCCTGCTCTCACAAACCACTTACAGCACAGCAGTGAAACATTGAAATGTATAAGTGTGTTTGTTTGTTGTTAGTTTGTTTGTTTCTTTTATTTATTGTTTTTTGTCATTAACTCAAGAGTCCTTCTAGGCAAAATGACAATACTTTTTCGAACTGGTCTCTGTATATCGTCGCTGTTGGGTGAAAACCTCGTATCTCCAAGTTTCAAATGTGTACGTTCTTTCGCAAAGTAAAGCCCTGCTTCATCATACAAGGCCGTCGCACAAAAGTAGTGAAAACAGCAGATCTACGCGTTGTGTGCTTGTAGATCGACTGTTTTCACTAGTTGAAAATTTTAAAATTATACATGCAAAACCAACGGTTTTGGACATTCAAGGTTTTCACCCGACAACAACGATATTTTAGATTTGTTTGATTGAATACTTTAACAGTTTGCAAAAAGTTCATAAGTATACAATAATGTAAAGGATAAACAGAAGTATAGAGCTTAAAGGTGTCATGTTGCGCCGCGATATTTCACATTATGAATATGATACAGTAGGTCACATGGTCTCTCTGTAAACGCTCTGAAACAGTCAGAGAGCAGAGAGAGCACAGCGCCTCCTGGCTGCCTCGGCTCGCACTGACCAGGAAATTGAGGAAGTAGCCTCAACTTAAAATTGTAATTCTGCACATAAATCAATCGAATATCTTAGTTACATCGATATCGTCCCAGTGAACTAGTTTCTTGAAGCTTATCTATCTATAAATGCGAGAAGTCTCTGCGTGTCTGTCTGTCTGTCTGTGTGTCTGTAATCCGCGTATCTCGAGAACCGTTCGTCCCACCGGCTTCAGATTCGGCACGCGCGTTCCCCGCCGCGGCACGGAGTTTTCCCGAACCGGCGCGAAACGTTCGGAATCTCCTTATGCTGGGTTGATTGTTGACATCAGGCTGTTCCGGAGGAAATCGGCGAAAGCTCTGACTCATTGTGACATCACTTCATAAAAGGCTCTGACATCACGTACGCCACATGAGTCAACAAAAAATCTCTGTGATTGTGTATGTATGTATGTAATCCGCGTATCTCGAGAACCGTTCGTCCCACGGGCACGCGCGTTCTCCATATATGGGCATAAAATGAATGCCCCCATATATGGGCATAAAATGGATTGCAGACAGACAGATACAGATATCTCCATATATGGACATAAATGGACAGAGGCAAACAGATGGTCAAAGATCTCCATATATGGGCATAAAATGGACGCAGACAGACAGATACAGATATCTCCATATATGGGCATAAATGGACACAGGCAAACAGATGTTCAAAACGGGTCCTATGACAACAGGTATAATGAGGTTTGCATTAAAGGGGGAACCGGCACTGTGTCTGCAACACAGTTGGAGGCACAGACAGATACTCCATATATGGGCATAAAATGGACGCAGATAGACAGATATCTCCATATATGGGCATAAAATGGACGCAGATAGACAGATATCTCCATATATGGGCATAAAATGGACCCAGAACTATAACTGCAGTGATCTCCATATATGGACATAAAATGGACGCCGACAGACAGACAGACAGATACAGATATCTCCATATATGGGCATAAATGGACACAGGCAGACAGATGGTCAAAACGGGTCCTATGAAAACAGGTATAATGGGGTTTGCATTAAAGGGCGGGGCATTCATTCCCTATTTACATTGTTCCGAGTTGGCCGGGCGGCCCAGCTTCTAGTTCATTATAATTATAAAAATCGCTATGATAGCAGCACAGCACAGTGGCGTCAGTTCAGTTCAGAATCCAGCCTTCAACCACCCAGCAGCGGGGGTGGTAATAATTGTGAAAATGATTTTTATATGCACAGATTTAAGGCCACTTTTAACCAAACAGATACGTGGCCGAATCGGCGGCGGATAGCGGCGGAAAGCGTCTGTTGCCGAACGGGAGCTCATCGGTAGGTTTTCGGCAGCGGGTCGGGAACGCTATCGACCAGTATCGACGGAAAACTGGAAGACTGGACTTGCTCAGTTTTGTAGAGTCGCCCCTGGACATTGGTGAATTGTAGCGAGTTGTAATGGACCATTAGTTTGCTACTGCTGCAGCAAAACCAAGCCTAAATAAGCCAGAGACATTTTCCCGTTGCACATTTTAACTAAATAGCATATTCACAATCTCAACGCTCAATTTCCTATACTAATCAACTCCAAGGCAACGCTAGTAATAGTGATGTGTGTTGTTTTGGTGTGAGGAGAAGTAAACAACGGACAGGAAGCATCTCCGCTTCTGCTCCACGGTTGCCAGATTCTGTGAGTTAAACAAGCGACCAGGTCTATGAAAACAAGGCCTAAAGAAGCATCCAGTTTCACCTATTGAGCTCTATTACATTAGCTATTTTCTAAAAGAATGTTGATAGCAAGGCCAAATAAGCAACTACAATTCAGAAACATGCCCAAACAAAAGTAACCCACAACTAGCAACATTATAGGAAAACAGGATCAAAGTCGCTTGTAACGAGCCGATATGGCAACACAGTGTGCATGCGCAAAACTGTACAGTAATTACAGTCGACATACAGTCGGCTGGAAAATTCAATGTGCTTAGTTTTTTGCAGTTCTTTGCAGTTCTTTGCAGTCTGTGAACAGTTTGAACAAGTCTCCTGTAGTATTTTCGGTGTGGAGGCACCTTATGTAATAAAAGACATTTTCACATTTTCATGGTGTGGGCAAGGGGAGACAATACAGTACAGTGAAGTACAGTAGAGGCGCAGCGTGACGTCATCAACAATATTAGCCAAACATAAAGCCTGATTTTCCTTTTTTTTGTGTGTGTCTTAACAGTTTTAAGTGGCTCATGTATGATTCATAATAATAATCTATAAATAAACAAAGTAACTATCAACAACAGCAGTCAAATAATTGTAGTGGAGTAAAAAGTACAATATTTGCCTCGGAGATAGTGGAGTAAAAGTATCGTAGGCCTAGTATATGTATTGAACACATTTAGAGGGATGTCCGTTGTGGTCCGTGTTGCATAAATGCACACTCTTATCTGCAATTTCATGCTCCCGAACCCTTTGTTCTGCGCTGGTCGACTTGTCGGGAGGCCGATATTGATTCCCGTTGGGAGGGGCGAGAGCATTGAGGGGGGGGGGGGAGGGAGAGAGAGAGAGAGAGAGAGAGAGAGAGAGAGAGAGAGAGAGAGAGAGAGAGAGAGAGAGAGAGAGAGAGAGAGAGAGAGAGAGAGAGAGAGAGAGAGAGCGCGAGCGAGCGAGCTAGCTTCAGAAGGGAGAAGTGAGTGTTGTTTGAGGATTTGCCAGTGGTGTTGGTGTAAGTGTCATCTCAGTGGGTGGTAGAGGAGAGTGAGGGGACTAAGTGGAAATACTTGCCTTCCCCTGTGGTTGCTCCTGGCAGTGGTCTGACAAACAACCCAGTCATTTATACGACCGGAAAGCCGTTACCAGAACCATGAGAATGTCCTTGTTTACCGTTATTCCAGCTATACTGTAGGCCATTTGTGTCAATGCTTATGATACGAAATCCACCCAAAATGACTTATTTTCAATCAATTACTCAATTTTCCCCATGAAAGAAATTCATAATTCATGAATTCATAGACTTTTCTTTTCTTTTTTTCCCCCCGCAAAGACTCAATTGAGTCATCAAATTATTGGCTTAGGAATAAAAAACAATAATAATAAAAAAAAGAAGTAGCCTAATTTTTGGGGTGAAATAGGCTCATCGGGTGGGAAAATTGTCTCCTGAGATGCCCTTCAACGCACTTTAAACTCAATGCATCTTTTGCACAGTTTAAATAGTATACTATAACGTTCCATTATGTATCTGTAACTTTTGTTAATTAAGATAGCCACTTGTACTCAGTTTTTTGGATGTATTCCTCTACTGTATGTGTTTCTCTCATTGATGTTGTTGTTGTTGTTGTTTGTATTGTTTGCTCGCCATCTCGTCACAGTAAACGGGGGTATACACTACAGTGCCTCTCGAGCATAAATAAAGCTTGGAAAGAAATCTGTGTCAGTAAACGCTCTGTGCACCTCACTTGCTTTACAAAAAGCATTCTGGCTTATTTGTGCCGCGTTGCTCAAAACACTGCTTTCCATGGCACATGTCCCCTTACTGTGCAGAGTAAAAATGGGTCCCCGTGCATTTTAGATACCCACACGTGTGTCCTTTTTCTGAATGAGAGGGGAGATGGAGAGCGAGCGTGAGACGGAGAACGACGACCGCCGTCTATAAAACGGCATCACGGCAGGTCATGAAAATCTGTGTTTGAAAAATTAAAGGTACCAATACTGCAATGTAGAAGTATTTTGTTAAAAGTAAAAGTCTGGAATTCAAAATATATTTAATAATAATCATCTACAAAGTAAGTAGTAACTAAAGTTTTCAAATAATTGTAGTGGAGTAAGTACAAATTTGCCTCTGAGATGTAGTAGTGGAAGTGAAAGTATTGGAAATTGGAAACACTTAAGTAAATTACACATACCTCAAAAGTATTCTCAAGTACAGTAGAGTGCATGTACTAGTAGTTACTTTACACCACTGGTGAAAATAAAAAGAAATGTTGCGTGCACACATACTGTGTATATAACTCTCTGGGTAACTCTGTGCGGGGCAGGGCAGCTCCAGTCATAGAGACTGCCCAGTGTGTGTCAGGCCCAGCACCAGGATGAAATGACTGAGAGGGCCAGTTGAAAATGCCAACATCGTGTCTATATATTAAAACAATATGTTATCAGCAAGGTTCATCAACGTTTACATGGACAAATGTCTCCGTAACAAGACTTGGCCTCGTTCGTGGCAGATGTTTGCTTTTTAGTTTTCTTTGTACAGTACATATGACATTACAATGTTGTCATTTTGATCACAAGAACCAATTACTGAATGTCAGTCTCCAGGTATTCTTCAGAATATACAATACTGATTTATTATCACAAAAATGTATAGCACGTTAAGAGTCCACTAGGACAGCGGTTCTGTTTTTCAAGGACCCCCATAAATGGAACCACAAATGTGCACATTAGGTGCACTCCTAGAGTTACAGACCTTAGGTAAATGAGGTAATTGCTCATCCCCCAATGTCATGAAGGCTAATTTGACCTTTGGGCGACACAAATAAGTCGGTGTGTCCGAAAACGTAGTTACTGCACTCTGCCTTTGTAGGGCAGTGCAAGGTAAGAAAGGCTATAGCTCTTTGTGTGTTTCTGGTAATATAAGTGTCTACTCATTTTGTATGTCCGTGGCAAAAAAAAGAGAATTTTGACAAAGATATCCACCACAATGACCACCATGACCCCTATCAGTGTGTCATTCTTATTCATTGATTTAACAACACAATAAGCCCCTGAAAAACTAATATACAACGCCAACATTTATTTCACAGTAAAGAAAAGCCATACGGTACGTTTTCTCCTTGACTCAAATAACATTAGGCTACATTACACAGAACCAAACAGGACACCACACTCTAAGCGGGGGTCTGCTGGGGAAACATGTCATGTCAGAAAGCCAGTTAGTCAGCCATGCTAGCCGCTATACCGCCACTCCATCCACAGAGACCCCCAGCGGGGCTGTGTAGCCAATGTTCCTGTGGTGAATCTGTAATGTGGCTCACTCTGTATGTTGGCCTCTCTCTCTCTCTCTCTCTCTCTCTCTCTCTCTCTCTCTCTCTCTCTCTCTCTCTCTCTCTCTCTCTCTCTCTGCATCCCAGTGCCATTTTTTCTCCCTTCGGCCTCCTTTTGTGTTGCCTCTCTGTGTTCTCTGTGTGCACACATCCATATGCACACATCCGTATGCACACGCGTGCACACTCTCACACACACACACACACACACACACACACACACACACACACACACACACACACACACACACACACACACACACACACACACACACACACACACACACACACTGACACATGCGCACATAAGCACACGTGCACACACATCACAGAAAGCTGTCTGGAGGACAGACTGAAGGCTGTGGACTTTCCACAAGAGTGAGGTGTGTGTGTGCGTGCGTGCATGTGCGCGTGTGTGTGTTTCAGGAGCATGGGGAGACAGATGGGGGAATGAAGCCCGAGGTTGTGAGTGTCTCCCTGGGTTGCACCCGGCTGTGCGGCTGGCCTGTGGACCGGAGCGGACTGGAACGGAGTGGGAAACGGTGTCAATCGCCCCCCACCCTTGCATACCAATCCGGGCCTGGAGTCGAGTCTCTGACTCTTTTTGTGCCAAGGAACCCCGAATGGATGTATATTTTTCGGCCCCATCCATCTGCCACCTTACCGTCCACGCAGGCGGGCCTGGCTCTCGTGGTCCCGGCGATCTGGCCCTTCTTGCAGGCACAGCGGGCGGTCTGTCTGGCGACGGTCCGCCGCGGCTGGCTGCTGTCCCTGTCCAGCGTCACGATCTCACACGTCCCCGCCGCCAACTGGCCTGCAAGTCACAACACAACCAAAACAATGGCAGCCTGTCAGGGAGAGAGGATCTCTTTAAACGCTCTACTCACACACCACCAGTGTTGATTTTGTCGACTAAAACCATGATGAAAATTGTTTGTCGACTGCGTTTCTTTCACTGACGAAAACGAAATAAAAACGAAATAAAAACTAATCTGTGATGACTAAGACTAAGACTAAATATATTGATAATTTCATCAACAAAATTAAAACTAGACTAAAACATTAGTAAATTATGACTAAAACTAAATTACATTTTATTCAAAAGACTATGACTAAAACTAAATCAAAATTTGCTGTCAAAAACAACACTGTCACACACACACATGAGAGTAACACTTCCTTCCTATACATTGGTGGGAAGCAGAAGCAAAAGTAAATGGATAGGTTTTGATTGATTGATTGATTATTTTATTAGACAAAAAATGGAGAACAGTACAAGTATCGTCAATACAACTGAAATGTAGTACAGTACGAGTACAGTTAAACACCCTGCCTGAAAGGAACATCCCAAATAAGACTTTTTGCTGTCTTTTTTTTTTACGTTGGAAGCCCTCTGTATTTAATTCATGAACATAATAAACAGCAAGCAAAGAAAACATACTATAATATCGCAGTTATAAAAAAACACTACTGTATGTACAGGATAGGGGAAACAAGGGGGTGGGGGTTGTGGTGGAATTCAGATCAATCAATAATCATGAGAAACAGAGGAGACAAGACAATTATATTAGGTGGTGGTGTGGTCAAGTTTATATAACATGATATCATGGACAGAAGTACAATTAACACTCTGGGCAGTGGTAAAAGAGTTCTGCCAAGAAGAATGGTCAAACACTAGAGTTATACTGTGGCTTCAAGGCCTCTGGAACGAGCTGTACCATAACACTGAAAGGTGAGTTTTCAGGGCAGTTTTGAAGGATGCCAGTGAGCTACATGATTTAAGGGAAGTAGTTGAGGAATTCCACACCTGGGTGGCAGACAGTGATGTAGAAGGAGAATTTACCCATATTTACCACCCGAAAAACTATGTGTTTTCTATTGATTACTCACCCCATGGAGACCGACAGCGGTTCCCTACGGAGACACAAAGGATTTCACTGTATTTGCTGCTAAATAGTATTTTTTTAGGGAGCAAAACTTTTACTATTGTCTGTTTTTTTTGTGGACCCAAGACTAGCGACCACTTTGTGGTAGCTAATGGGGATCCTAATAAAGAATAAAGAATAAAGGAGACTCTTTGTGTCTCCATAGGGAACCACCATCCCTAAGCCAATTATTGGTTTAGGAATGCGACAAAAACAAAAAAGAAATATCCATGAATTCAAGTCTCAATGGGTATGAGTAATTGATAGGAAAAAGGTAATTTTGGGGGTGAACGAAAAACTACCCTTGCGAATATGTATCAATGTCCATAGAAAATTATCAATGTCATCAGGGGGTTGCATCTGGTTGCTGATACTTGTATTTTCATCGAGTGACAAAACCTGACCTTCAGTCAGTCAGTCAATCAATTGACGACGTCAACAAAGTTATTTGAAGCCGATGGTGCACCCAAACCTTTTTGTCTCAGGGCACCCCATGAATATTTTTTTAATCCGAGACACCCATACATTATAATTTTCACTCCCGGCAGCACCTTATATTTATAGCATATCGTCATTGTCAGGTGGAAACCTTCTATGTCCAAAACCGTTCGTTTTGTATTTATCATCTATAAAATGTACCAACATAGTGAAAACAGCTGATCTACAAGCACACAACTAGATCGGCTGTTTTCACTAGTTTTGTGCGACGGTCTTGTATGATGAAGCAGGGCAAAAGACGTACACTTTTGAAACTTGGAGATACAAGGTTTCTGCCCGACAGTGACGATATTTTAGTGATTATGTTGCGAGGAAAATGTTGAGATAATAGCCATTTTGGTTAGAACTGACCGAAAATAACTTTGTACTTAAAGTTTAAAATGATAGTAAATATCTTTTCTAGTGTCCAGATAAATTCCAAATATTATCTAATTATCTCATGGCACCCCTGGACTGCCGTCACGGCACCCCAGGGTGCCCCATCACCCACTTTGAAAACCCCTGCTTTAGAAGACTACCTGCCGCTGCGTCCATTACCGTGTCTTATCGGGGGCCGGTGACTCCAATAAGGCAAGCGGCAAACGCACTCATTAAAAATCTGCGAGCGAAAAAGCATGCATACTGATGAACTGTTTAATTGGTGGCCCACATTCCTCCACTGGATTCGGTGCGCTGACCTTTTTGCCCTCCTACCGGAGTTCTCCCCCCTCCTTTGCTGCTGACAAATTAACCTCTATCTATGCGGGGGGGACCTGCAGTCATCCCGGGACGGGGGGGCTTATCAGGGTCTTAATTGTGATTGGCACGGGGACGGAAGTCGTGATTAAATCTGGGGGGCTTAAGTCGCGCGCAGCCACCTCGGTGGCCGGCTTAATGAAGTGAGCCCCGTGCGAGGTCAGGGCCAGAGTAATGGGGATCTGTCACCGCCGCTCTCCACGCCGTTCCAAAGCCTCAGTGCTCGTTTAACTCTGAGAGTGTTAACAAACGGACCCAACAGAGGATTTCACAGTGAAATGTGAACACGCTTGCTTGTCTGTGGCGTTTAGCCGCAGAGGACATTGAAACGGGGCCGATGTGCGCGTGTGTGTGTGTGCGTGTCTGTCTGTTTTTTTACGCTTATTAAAATATGAAGCCTCTAGCATACTTCCAGGGTGAAGAGATATCACCTCACCGTGGTGTAGTTTTCTAGCTATCACCTAGGCTTTGTTATACATTTTTAGGTGATAGCTAGAAAACTACACCGTGGTAGCTCTTCACCTTGGACTATGATAGAGGCTTCACGCAAAACAAAGAGATTCGTGTTCAAAAAGCGAAAGGAGAGAAACTGACGATACACATGCACAATTAGAAGGCAACCATTAATAGAAGGACGATATGTAGGTATGTAGGTGGGGGAATAAAAGACAATGGAAAGAGGTTTTAAAAACAACATGGTAGCGGGATGGATGCGCGTGTGTGTGTGTGTATAGAATAATATGTGTATAGAATAATATAAAAAATATAGAATTATCTCGCGGCACCCCTAGACTGCACTGGACGGCACTCCTGGGTACCCGGTCACCCACTTTGAAAACCCCTGGTCTACGTCTATGGATTATAGTTTGCACATTAAAGGCAATGAAACAAGAGCAAAGCTGACATAATAATAAAAACAATATATTTGTAGGAAACAAAGATCTATGCCAGTGGTTTTCAACCAGTGGTCTGGGGACCACCAGTGGTCCTTGAGGTGGTTCCAGATGGTCCCCAGCTAAATGATAGATGTGTGGGACAAATGGACCCTTGTAGATCTTTAACTCTCTCAAGAGTTAAATTATTGTTAAACATCTGCATTACTTAATTTTCAAGAATTTAATACAATTAAGAGAATGTAGAAGAATTGCTATTTTTGATCAACATTTGCCTGTTGTCTCTATATTGTACCAACAACATCAAGGCTAAATCTCATCAAATGGTGGTCCGTGGGCAGTGGTGGAAAAAGTACTCACATTTGTTAAGTAAAAGTATCAATACTGCATTCTAGAGATAATCTGTTTAAGTAGAAGTCCAGAATTCAAAATTTCATTGAGTAAAAGTACAAACGTATTGGCTTTGGAAATGTACTTGTGTCGCATTGCGACGCGTTGTGAGCTTGTAGATCGGCTATTTTCAAATGGCCGAGGTATAAAATAGGGCTAAAATAGGGCTAATAATGTATGTTTTGTGATATTATAATGTATATCTGCAAAGTAACTAATAACTAAAGTGTTCAAATAAATGTAGTGGAGTAAAAGTACAATATTTGGATCCCAGATGTAGTTGAGTAGAAGTAAAAGTATTGGAAATTTGGAAACACTCAAGTAAAGTACAAATACCTCGAAAGTGTACTTAAGTACAGTACTTGAGTAAATGTACTGCCCAACAAATGCCCAACAAATAATGGACCTGGGTTTGAAAAGGGTTGAAAACCACCATTAGCCATGGCAAGCCCTATAGTTGGGGTGTGGCCGTGCACACACACACACACACACACACACACACACACACACACACACACACACACACACACACACACACACACACGCACACACACACACTTACCCCGGAAACACACGCTCAACGAAAGCCTTGCGATCGACCCCCTCACTCAGATACCTTGAACTGTTCTATTTCCACAGAGCCACACAGATCAATACATTGGATTTGAGGCGTTTAACATCAGTCACCTTACGGCACTTTGACTTTCTGGCCATTAATTTCTTTCCGTCGACGCTGCTGATGTCAAAGGAAAGTTGAGTCCCTCTCTCTCCTGCATGTACGTTCTCTCTCTCTCTCTCTCTCTCTCTCTCTCTCTCTCTCTCTCTCTCTCTCTCTCTCTCTCTCTCTCTCTCTCTCTCTCTGTCTCTCTCAACCCCTGTTGTTATGAGCTGCCGTGACTCAATTACTGCCAGGCCAATATCTAGTGAAAGCTGTGAGCAGCACTGCACTCATTTAGAGTCAATCACATTTCCTATATTGCTCGGGTGCCTGGGAAGTTGGTCTGCATGGTCCTGATCTCTGTCAAGAAACTTCTTTTCAGCAAACACTTCTTCCTTTTTGATAGGAGTTCCCTAGCTGCCTCTTCTTTTCACCACCACGAGGCAGTGTTAATTTTTTCAGCAAATTCTGATTTAGTCTTAGTCTTAAGAGGAACACACACTGGACGCGGAGGCGGCGCGGAAGCGGCGAGTCAAAACATACAGCCCCATTTTTTTCAATGAACTAACCCACACAGGCGGCATCAGACGTGCGCAGCCGTGGGTCTGCCGCCTCACCTGCCGTGCAGATACGCCACTGTTCTATTTTTCTAGCGTTGCCGCGCGGTGAACATGTTCTGGTTCTCCCCACCGGGGGAAATGGATGTGCTGTGTGTGTGGCAGCGCGCCGCATCCAGTTTGGGTTACCGCGCGGCACTTCACGTGCGTCGATACCACGGCACGCCGCTGCGCAGCCGCCCGCGTCCAGTGTGTGCTCCCCTTGAGTCTTTTGAATAAAAATGGCGAGAGTATTGGAGAGTATTGGCTTCAAAAAGTACTTCAAGTACCAAAAGTAAAAGTACAAAATGTTTGAAAATAGATCTACAAGCTCACAACGCGTCACGATGCGCTGGAACGTACCGCCGGAACGTACCGCCAGAACGTACCGCACATTCCCAAACATAAACATTGTGTCGCCCGCCGCGTAACATGCGATCGTATCGATCTAGCTATGAAACATCAATAGCAGACATGTTATGTTGTGTATGATTACTAGTTCGTAGCACTCCTATTCTGCCTTTTTCTTTGGTTAGCAAGTAGCAAGCAACAGGCTAGCCACATAACAACACTACGTAATTTGCTTTGCTACTGTTGTGATTGGTCAGGCGGTGAACCAATCGCAGAAGACTGCCTCTTTGGCAACGCCCATCCCAGAAACTGTTGTGTATGAAAGCACGTTCAGACTGAATAATGGAGTGAAACGAAATGTCAATTCAGGCTGAGTGTCAGGCTACCTTTGTGGCTCAAGTTCTCTTTTTTTAGGGAACAATGTGTTTTTCCCTTATTTTTTTCTCTCCTTTCTTTCTCCTTTTTGAGCGGTGGTCACACCGTCTCCATAGCGTGGCCGTGTGTGTATCCGTCCGTGTGTGTGTGTGTGTGTCTGTCTGTCTGTCTGTCTGTCTGTAGCCTGAAGTACCTTTTTTGACCACACATGTTAAGGGAGGGGCGCTGTTGTTCAGGCCACTGAGGCCAGGCACACTCACACACATTCACATTCACACTCACATTCACGCCCGCCCGCCCGCACACACACACACACACACACACACACACACACACACGCAGCCTCCACCGCTCAGTTCACACGAGTGTGATTTTTTAATTTGGAGTAATTTTTAGCCCTTCTTGTTTTTCTTCCTAAAGTAGTCATTAAGCCAATGACTTCCTTCCACTGCTTGCCTCATATTGATCCCCACTGGCTCACCTGCCAGTGAGGAACCTCCACCGGGTGGACGTAGCACCTCCGCCTACTCCTCCAATTGATTCAACGCCACTGATTGACAGACACTCCCCCAGCCTGCAGTACAGAGGCAATATTCCTCTACCTGCCCAGGCTCCCCCAAAAGTGTACAATTGTAGCGACGTGCGGCAAGTCAATGTTTTGACTAAGATGTTGTCAAAATGTTCTGATCAATTTGAACATTATACACAAATTACTTTTTTGACAGACACTCATTTTGATTTTCAGTATAAAATGAAACTTAGGTATTTAAAAAGAGCTTTCAAATGTAAACAATATGAAATACAATTATGTATTATTACTAATGTTAGAATGACAATCATTTCTGATCCCAAGAGCAGACCGACTAGCGGATACTATTGCATCCTTCAAATCAAAACGAAAAACATATCTGTTCATAAAAGCCTTCCCCCTCCTGTCACGGTAAATTTGTACATTTTGTCTGTTGAACTTTGCATACTTTTTATCTGTTAGATGTGTTATTGTTTTTATGTTGCATCATTTAATTATGATTGTTTAATCCTTAGACATATTGTAACTATTGTTTCTCCATGCTCCATGTTTAAGTGTGTTTTTGTACCTACCCTAGGGGCCACGGGGAGAACATGCAAACTCCACACAGAGAAGCCCTTTCTCCAACCCCTAAGGTAAGGGCACTGATGACTTGGAGGAGAGAACACGCCCCCAGTGTCCCCGGCGGGTATCGAACCCAGGGACCTTCTTCAAATCTTTTTTGAAGAAGGTCCCTGGGATGCTACGTAGCATCATTGCTTCAAAAATATGTTGTGATGGGGGCCCACGGCCTTACACTCATAACGCCTCACAGCACAAGGTGTTGACAGTTGTGTCCTTGTAGATCTACTATTTTTTGGCAAATTGCTCCCTCAGAATATGGATTCTAGGGTTCAAGTGCGGTTTTGTAAAAAAAAAAAACAAAAAAAAAACACTTGAGAACCAATGTGCATTGGTGCAATCCGCCTTTTTCTTAAGTAAATTCCCCCCCTCCCCGTTTGTGTCTTCCTGTCCTGTAATGCCTGCTGTAGCAGCCTGAATGTTGCTATGCGACCACACACCCTCGCCAACCTTCCTGTGAGAACGCTGGCTTATGTTGTTCCCCAACGCTAGAGGCGCAGACATAATTCACTGTATACCAGCTCTCTCTCTCTCTCTCTCTCTCTCTCTCTCTCTCTCTCTCTCTCTCTCTCTCTCTCTCTCTCTCTCTCTCTCTCTCTCTAATATTGCAGTTGATGTGATTTGTTTTACTTTGCAGCACCATAAGGGAAAGATACAGAGAGAGAGAGAGAGAGATAAGTATTGCGGAGGTGAAAATGAATAAAAAAGACAATAAGATGCCAACATAATCAGCCGCACATGCGGACACAATGGACTGAGTGCATTAACGAGATCTAGAGAGAGGGGAGGAGGCTGCCGTGTGTAGCAGAGGTCAAGAACCCGGGATCGAACCTTTGTCGCCGGCTGCCTGCGAGGGGAGGGAACGCCTCCTCATCCGGCTTATCGCTTCGCTCGGAGCCGGAGCCTGGATTGGCCGTACCTGTTGTGTAACCCTGCACTCACAGGTGCCGGGGGGTTGAGAGGCTGCTTTGTTAATGTAATGCGTTGCATTCTATCCTCACTCTCTTCCGTTGTAGCGAGTGAGTCGTGATTAAAATGAACTCCCTATCCAAAGCCATAATGGGGCTCTTCATAATGAGCCCCCCCCCCCTCCCCCCGTGACCTTGGGTAAACCGACGTAAAGAATGGGCGCGGTCCCACGAGACAGACCCATTTCCCCCCCGGCCGTTATACATGTTTTAGAATAATGAAGTGTGCTTAATAACTGGTGTGTGTGTGTGTGGGTGTGTGGGGTGGGGGGGGGGGGGGGGACACAAAGAGCGATCATCAATTAAGACACACGGGACACTGGGAGAAACAAATGACCCCCGCTAAACCCCTGGTGACACAGGCTGGGATTGCACGCGCATAGACACAATATTTGCATGCACGTAGACACGCACATATGAATAAAATATAGAGGAACACATACACACACGCACACACGCACAAACACACAAACACACACAGACACACACACACACACACACACACACACACACACACACACACACACACACACACACACACACACACACACACACACACACAGGTAGCCCTGCACGTGTGTCATTACAAGCACAATACACACTGTATACACGACACAGAACCAGGTCATTTACCCCCCCCCCCCCCCCCCCCCACACTGCAATTAAGCACAGTTTTGCGCCCCCTGGGGGATGGCTACACTGTAACGGGGTCGTGATGAGGAGGGAAAGCACCATTAAACGCCACCAGGAACGCACAGGTCGGAAACCCCGGTGGTTGAAAGCGCTTGAAACGCCCACCCATCGCTTTCCTCCGTCTCTGCACCCTCAGGGGCAAGATGATGCTGCCCTGAGGAATCTGAATGTGCTAGCGCTTTTCGCCTAGAAGAACTAAGTGAACCGCCGCTTTTATGGGTGTTTTTATGACAAGTGTTATAATAATGAAAAGAAAAAGTACTTTAATTTAAAAAATCTTCATATTATTTACTAAAGGCTTAGCCTCATTTAAGACCAGGGGCCGACTCAAAAACATATGTCTATGTTGCTACTATATATCAGTGATTCTCAAACATTTTCATGTCAAGGACCCCCAAAATGTTATGCTTGTAGCGGCTATTTTCAGTGTTGTGTAGAGGGAAAAAAGATCAGACCAAGTACAGAGCCCATGGTCAAAGTATTTAACTCATTGCATGCCAGGCCCGATAATCCCGAGATTATTTCAATGTCTTTCCCTGCCAGGCCCGATAATCCCGAGAATTTCCCGTTTTTGAAAAAAAAAAAAAAAAAAAAAAAAATTCAAAAAAATGTTTTGACCTCAAAAAATGTAGTAGGCATGATAGCAATCGCGAAATTGCATGTTTAACCCCCATAGCAACCCCATCTATCAAACATGGCAGCCATCTTTGTTTACATTTTAGGAAAACATAATGGCTGGTATCTCATGAATGCCTGAACCGATTTCCATTCGGATTTTTTTGTTTGAAAGCTGTGAGCAATGTGGACACACGTGGTGCATTATCTAGGCATGGGTGTGCATGATCCGTGCACTAGGAATTACATGGAAGTCTATGGAGACCAGGGGCATATGAGAGTACGAAGGTATTGTTAAATGGCGCTGTATTTTAAGTGGTTACGTGTCTGAAAATACATTATAGTATATCGTCGTTGTCGGGTGAAAAACTTGTATGTCCAAAACCGTTTGTTTTTATCTTAAAAAAAAATCAAGCACACAACGCCTCGCGGTTAGGGTTACCAACCGTCCCGTAAAATACGGGATCGTCCCTTTTTTGGAAACTAAAAGACGTGTCCCGTATTGAACTGAAACGGGACGCTCTTTGTCCCGTATTTTAAGGTTGGGGGATAAATATGAATGACGGGATGATTTAATTGAGAAATGACAGCGATTCTGCCTGTCAGAGAGCTTCCACTTCCACTCTGCTCTCCTCTGAGACGATAAGTGCTGCATCCCATTGCTGTGAGAGGCGCTGCGCTGTTTGTAAGCAGCTGATTGGCTTATTAACATACGGCTCTGAGTGTTGCTAAGACACAGTCTCCGCCCCCTACACACTCCCTTCCCAAGCATGGGCTGTAGGTTCACTCCACAAGTTGCCTGCGAGAGACGAAACGAGTGCGTGCGAGCGACCATACGACAGTGCTCGGCTCAGAACATTGTTTAATGTCTTAAAAAAACGTGTGACAGAAGATTGTGTACAAACATATTAGACATGAATCCATGATAGGTGATAGGCTAAACAAAAAGGTGAAAAAGCAGGCAAGCAACAGAAAATAAGCCATGGATATTGGTATTCCTGGGAACACTACAGTAATCTTGTCTGCCAACTAAAGCGACCCCAGACAGGCTGGTATGTGAAATAACATAAGCATGCGTTGATTTTGTTTTTAAAACCTAATGGTTATTGCTGTATGCCAATATGATTAAACTAGTGTTGGGTACCAGAGAGTGGGCACATAAGGACCAGGTAGACCTAGGCGATATGTTTTGGAAAATTGAGACACCCGAATTAATATTGTGAAAGGAAACATATGATTTAATAGAGGAAAATATCCATTTTAGCCAACTTTATAACCGAAAATATCAGATTTTTCGGCCCAAAGACACCCGAATTAATATTGTGAAAGGAAAAATATGATTTAATATAGGAAAATGCCCGTTTTAGCCAACTTTATAACTGAAAATATGCGATTTTTCGGCGCCGCCTTCGGCGGCGCATGTTTCCTTACAAAGTGTCCCGTATTTGAAACTCTGGGAGTTGGCAACCCTACTCGCGGTGCGAGGCATTGTGTGCTTGTAGATCGTCAGTGCGAGGCGTTGTGTGCTTGTAGATCTGCTGTTTTCACTACTTTTGTGCGACGGCCTTGTCTGATGAAGCAGGGCTTTACTTTGCGAAAAAAACGTACACATTTGAAACTTGGAGATACGAGGTTTCTGCTCGACAGTTACAATATATATTTTAATAAGAAATAAGCTAATGTGTAAACAAGCAAGCAAACAAACAAACAAAAAAGTCAAAGACCCATATGTACGGTAGGTAATAAAAGAACTTCACTGTGCTAATATGTGACATTTAGCAAACGGCCGTGGGTTACACATGGCTTCCCCCTTGGTCTGTTTCCAAACTGCCTTTCACTTCACAGCAGAGAAGTGTTTCCCTTTCCCTGCACAACGCTGACTGTGCACAAAGCCTCATCATCTCACAGCCCCGGCGCCACAAATGACCAGGGCCACCCATTCACCGCCGCCACCGAAGTCACTGAACTATGTGGACACAAGCACCGATAGGAGGGTCATCTCACAAGACAGAGGGAAGGAGAGAGAGAGAGAGAGAGAGAGAGAGAGAGAGAGAGAGAGAGAGAGAGAGAGAGAGGTGGTGGGATAAGTGTCACAGCCTGACCGATCTATTTTAGGTGGAGATGCCTCGCTTGCTATTTTGAGCGGCTCTGAAATGCGATTTGCTTTCCTTCGCTGCCCTTTTCCCCAAAATGCTTGGGCAAGCAGCAGCACACATACAGACACGCTCATAGTGTAAGCAAGTATATGCATGTGTGTGTGTGTGTGTGTGTGTGTGTGTGTGTGTGTGTGTGTGTGTGTGTGTGTGTGTGTGTGTGTGTGTGTGTGTGTGTGTACACACACACACACACACAGTGACTGGAAGGAAGAAAGTACTGGTCATAAACCGTGTGTATTTAAATAGGCCCTATGCACAGTGAAACAAACTTTTCCAACACATTTACACCCAGATAACGGCGGCTCTCGGTTGGTGCACTTTCAGGGTGCACCAACCACACTTTGTGGCATCAAAACGTCGTTGTCGGGTGGAAACCTTGTATGTCCAAAACCGTTTGTTTTGTATTTATCATTTTATAAATGATTTAAAGTAGTGAAAACAGCCGATCTACAAGCACACAACGAGGCGTTGTGTGCTTGTAGATCTGCTGTTTTCACTACTTTTGAGCAACAGCCTTGTATGGTGAAGCAGGGCTTTACTTTGTAGCCAGGGACCCACAAGCCCAAAAGCTCAAGGAATAGGGTAGGACCTGTGATTTTCTGCCGTACTTTTTATTTCTGTTTTTTCTATTAGTTTGGTCATTAAGGTCCACAGAATGAGAGGCCTGCTCTGCCGGAAACATCGCGAAAAAAAGTTATGGCCATTTGTATATTCACTGTCCCATTGACTCCACTAGAAATATAAAAAAAAGGAAAAACATCTGCTTTAATTAGCATGTGAGGGGTCAAACTAGGGGTTCTTCATGATTCTGAATCCATTGCACGCATTTGTTTTGCATAAAAAACATTGCTTGGGTTAACTTTCGGCAGCCCAAAACTGTGAAAAGTGGAAAAAAAGTGATGACTCATCACTTTTGACTGTTTTGGGGGGCCGATATCTAGCCCAAGGAATGTTTTCATGCAATACAAATGCTTGCAATGGATTCAGAATCCTAGTTTGATCCCTCACATGCTAATTAAAGCAGACCTTTTTCTTTTTTTAAATATTTCTAGTGGAGTCAATGGGACAGTGAATATACAAATGGACATAACTTCTTTTCGCAATGTTTCCAGCAGAGCAGGCCTCTCATTCTGTGGACCTTAATGACCAAACTAATACATAAAACAGAAATAAAAAGTACGGCAGAAAATCACAGGTCCCCTCCCATTTTGGTGACTGGGTCCCCGGCTATTGCAAAAAAATGTACAAATTTGAAACTTGGAGATACAAGGTTTCTGTCCAACAGTGACGAAAAGCACAGATGTGGATCTAGCTAGACTTCCAACTACACCAAGATGGACAGTTTTAATTGGAGAACATTTGGAGGGTTTTCTATGCATCCATACTTTTGATCTGCAGCCGGAGACATCTGTTGATGGATGCCATAATTACATAGCCTCGTTTAACATATCATTATAATCTATAGGCCTATGTACTGTAAAAGTGCAGATTCAACTAAAAGTCGAATCTGCAAAAGCTCCTTTCGGTAGAAACAATATTCTAAACATGCTCGTTTTGTCAGCCAGTTCTGTGTTTTTCCCGGTGAAATGTTACGGAAGCAGTCGCACGTGACTCGCCATTAATCTGTGTTGCAGCCACCAAGCGGCCGGAGCGAGAAATGGCCACAGGCTGACAAAAAAACACAGAACTGGCTGACAAAACGAGCGTGTTTAAATGATTGTTTCAACACATCGCTTGGATTACCCCCGCCGTTAAAAAAGTAGACATGCGTGAGACGGGTATAGGTCAGGACCATACATTTTTGGATACAATGCTTGGTGACGGTAAGAACGGAGTCCTTGGCCTGAAAACATTGAAAACCCCTGCTCTACATTCTACAAGGCAAGCTCACAATGTACTGAAACTACAACGTGTCTTCTCCAGTCATATACATTAGGCCAGGGGTCTTTAACGTTTTCAGGCCAAGGATCCCTTAGCTGAGAGAGAGATGAAGCAGGGACCCCCACTACATAACGTAAAAAAGAAAAATGAGTTGCTGTTTTAAAATGTTCATGGATTTCTTATACAGCTTAGACTTGTTTGACAGCACTATTATCTGTTGGATTAATATATTCAACCACCTGAACTGTCAATACCTACTCTGCTCTTCTTTTACCTCTAGATCAAACCTCTGGGCCAAAAAATAGCACATATACAAGCTCACAACGCCTCGCACTGAGAGGCGTTGTGAGCTTGTAGATCTGCTATTTTATGGCTAATGTTCCACTAAGAATAGGGATGCTAGGGTTCAAGTGATTAATGTAAAAAAAACATGATTCTATCACACTAAGATTTGGTGGCCCCCCTGTAGAAGACCTCTGCATTAGGCCTCCTCTCTCTCTCTCTCTCTCTCTCTCTCTCTCTCTCTCTCTCTCTCTCTCTCTCTCTCCCAACCCGCCCAATAACAACAACATGGGATCCGTGTCATTCTGTGCGTGGTTGGGTTATAGCTGAGCTTTCGGCGAATCGGAGGGGACGGGAGGACGGGCGATGATGTGAGCCATGTGTTAATGCCACGCGACACTGCAGCGTAAAAAAAAAACGCATCAACATTTTCACGTCAATGTCATTGTGCACCTCCCTCCCTTCCTTCCACCCCCCCCTCCTCTACTCTCTCTTAGGGATGGGACGATACACGATATTATCGTTTATCGTGATGAAAAACACTCACGATAATCGTATCGTGGAGATGTAATTTATCGTGATATCGTCCTCCGTCATGCACTGGGATCAATTCACCTTTTATTTGCCGAGCTGCATATTTGGTACCATTTAAACCCTCTGGAAAGGTACTTATAATATACGTACTTGATACAGTCTTTTTTTCACTCTATCAAATGTCTTTGTCAAAAAATAGCCGATCTACAAGCTCATGGCAACCCAGGATAATGGGTTTTGACAATAATTGTTGCGACCGTAGGTCGCATTTACTATCAAACCCTGCACAAAGTGTAAGTAAGTAACTCCGTCTGTCTGTCACACCTCACACGTCACACTCTTGCCCTGCTCATATCTCCGCAACCGTTGCCCCGATCCATGCCAAATTTTGCACACACGTTTCTTACCTGCCAAACTACAACCTCCAAGGACCCCCGGAGCTCCAGGGACCCCCAGGTCCCTGGGGGACCCCCAGATGTAAAAAATGACCAAATGTGCTAAACTGACCAAATGACCACCCCAACAGGGCTGCTCACGAGGAATTCCCGGGGACCACCGACTCCTGGTGCTCCAGAACGGATGCAAAAGTGGTGGCGCCCCCAGTGGAGGACCCCCTACACTGCAGCTCACATAAAATGCCGTAACTCCGGCTAGGAGCGACCGGGACAGCCGGGGCCGGTACCTATTCGTCCGCCTTGCCGGCGCGGAGACCCCACCCCTCATTTCTCACATGGCCCTCTTCTAGCGCCACCATGAGGCCGATTCTTGCAAAACACATTTTTGGACACTGCTCCTACAATTTTTGCCCTAAAATCACGCAAATCGGTACACAGTATGTCTACACTCATCCCATCAACATGAATCTCTCCCATATAGCGCCACCTCCAGGCCGATTTTTAAAAACACATTTTTAGACACTGCTCCTACAGATTTTTCCCTAAAATCACGAAAATCACTACACAGTATGTCTACACTCATGTCATCAACATGGATCAGGAAGATTTTGGCAAAACACATTTTTGCCCTATTTGTGGAGATAAGTGACCTACGGTCGCTTATCTCCCGATTAGGGAGCCTTACTGGTGATATAAAGTTTTCATATCGTCCCATCCCTACTCTCTCTCCCGCTGTGCTCTCTATAGCACGCCTCCTGGCTTCTCCTTCCACTCACTCCTGCCTTCTGTGGGTGATGACTTGTCATGGGCACATGCTCTGTGTGTGTGTGTGTGTGTGTGTGTGTGTGTGTGTGTGTGTGTGTGTGTGTGTGTGTGTGTGTGTGTGTGTGTGTGTGTGTGTGTGTGTGTGTGTGTGTGTGTGTGTGTGTGTGTGTGTGTGTGTGTGAAAAGTAACTAGTAACTAAAGTTTTCAAATAATTGTAGTGGAGTAAAAGTACAATATTTGGATCCGAGATGTAGTGGAGTAGAAGTAAAAGTAATGGAAATAGGAAATAATCATTTAAAGTACAAATACCTCAAAATGGTACTTACTGTAAGTACAGTACTTAGTTACGTTACACCACTGGAAATGTCCCCACAACAGTATAGTAGGATATACAAAGACATTCTGAGGAAAGTTTCCTGGTTTAGGTTGGAGGTTTGGAGTTATACTGTAGTGACTGATTTATACTGAAGCCCATTGCATAGCAATACTGCACCAGAACAGACACAATGTGTTTGGTTACGCTGTTAACGACGTTACGTTAGTTCGGCTACTGTGATTGGTCAGATGTTGATCAGACATTCCATGTTGTTTCCGCGTTTCGTTCAGCCCATCGGCTTCAAGTTCATTCAGTCGACAGTGAAGCCAGCATGCAGCCGTATGGAAGACATGAGCCAACTCTGAAATCTCTCTCTACGTCAGGCCAAGGAGCCCTTAGTTTAGAAAGAGATGAAGCAGGGACCCCCACAAACTGTTCATAGATTCCATAGCTACATCGTTTGACAGCACAATCATCAGTGTATTTTGGATTCATGTCGATTTGTGTTTTCAGATATTTAGCCCCTTGAACCGTCAATACTTAATAAACTTGACCTTTCACTCTGTACTTAGTCTGCTCGTTTTCCCCTCTACACCAAAGCTCTTTGCCAAACATAGCAGATCTACAAGCTCACAACGCCTCGCAGCGCAAGGCGTTGTGAGCTTGTAGATCGGCTATTTTTGACTAAAGTTCTCAGAATATGGACGCTAGGGTTCAAGTGGTTAATATAAAAATCAAACCTTGGTTCGAATTGAAGCGGTGGACAGATAAAACTTCTATTCTGAATGTATTTGGAGAGCTGGTATGACAGTTGGTATAATCGGTTTAAAAAATAAAATAGATTAAAACACATACATTAAAATAAGAATTTGTAATTAAATAAATACATAAATAAATATAAAGTGTTTAAATAAGACAGATAAACCCTGAAGGCCAAATTATCATGTGAAGCTTGACCAATCCTCAAAGTATCCATTCATCTGACCGGGAGGGACACCGCACACATATTCTAGATGTACAGGACATATAAAGCCTATTCATTCTGAACTGAAATGACCATATATGGACATGGGACACACATTTTGCTTTTTGAAAAAGCCTATTCATTCTGGACTGATATTTTACACGTACGGGACAGGAAAAACCTGTTCATTCTGGCCTGGAGTGACCATATATGGACATAAGGTAACGGACATTCTGTTTTTGAAAAACCCTGTTCATTCTGGACTGAGATCACCATATATGGTAATTAAACGGACATTCTGTTTTTGAAAAAGCCTGTTCATTCTGGACTGAAATGACCATATATGGGCGTGATACACACAAAGCCATTCATTGGAAGCGGTTTCCACCGCTTCAAAAAAGGAGAAAAAAGGTTTCTATCGCTCAAAGATTGGAGGACCCCCTGTAGTAACTCTGAGGACCCCTATAGGGGTCCCGGACCCCCTGTTGAAGACCCCTCTAGACTAGCACTAGAAAGGGACCACCTTCTTACCTCGCGATATTCAGGCATTCATTTAACCATTGGTTCCAGCAGTAATGCTGGAGTACACACTGCTTGAGACAGTCTCCACTCGCCACCAACAGCGCGAGCCGCGGTGGCCAAGGTCTGGCTTCCAGAACACAGTTCTGTTCTGTGGCAGTATGACTGGGGTTTGTTCCGGTGCGGGGGACCCTCCCAAAACCCAACTGACTTTGGTTATTCTGGTTTAGTATGCCTTTAGCCTATAGTTGTGTGCCGGCGTCATCACCGGAAAATAACAGATCTCCTCTTTAGGTTCTAATGTAGGCCTATACGTGTTGAAATGGCAAGACAGAAATGGCATTCATAAAATCAGTATAGTAATTAATGCAAACACACGTGTGTGTGTGTGTCGTAGATTGTGTTTACGCTCCCACACCCTCCAAACTCCTTCCACAGATCACTCCCTTCCCATCCTCTCTCTCTCTCTCTCTCTCTCTCTCTCTCTCTCTCTCTCTCTCTCTCTCTCTCTCTCTGTCAGCTCCTCTCCTTTGAAAGTCCTCCCTGCAGAGGAGAGCTCCTCCCCTGCACCGCCACTTTTTATGTAATCGCGCCGTGTTATCGAGTCAACAAGCGCCGAGCAACGAAGGAGGCCTGCATGCTGATGACTCGGCTGCACAAGACGCCTTCCTGTTGATGCCCTCCTCTCTCTCTCTCTCTCTCTCTCTCTCTCTCTCTCTGTCTCTCTCATCTCCGAGGCGTATCAGCACGGCTGCTGCCACCGTTTGAAGTTTGCGAGTTACGGGAGAAGAGCTGTCACGCACTCTGACACGCTCGCTCCTGCCGGCTTTCTCGAGGTGTGGCGGCGCGGCGGCACCACAAAGAAGGCTATAAGCATCCACAAAACGGCAGGCAACGCAAACAAATGAAAGGAAAACACACACACTCTAATGATAAAATGTACACAGTATATCATATGCTAGCAGCCGTCATGTGAGCGAGGCGCATAGTTCTCAAATGGATGTTGTCAGAGGCAGAGTTCCACAGGCCTATTTCTTCAAAACACACAAACACCCACGCACGCAGGCGCGTGCGCACACGCACGCACACGCATGCACGCACGCACGCACGCACGCACGCATGCACACACACACACACACACACACACACACACACACACACACACACACACACACACACACACACACACACACACACACGCATAATGAATACATATAAATATTAAATTATAATAATAAAAACTGTGAACAGTGAAAAAAGATGCACTGTGTCATTACGTTTCTTGGAACAATTTCCCAGCATGCAGCAGTCCCTAACGAGCAGGGTTTACACATGCTATAATAACACACACACATGTATTCACCGTCCAAACGGCTTTGCAGCTGTTGTTGTCGTTGTTGTTGTTGTAAAATTGCAGCTGGCAGAGGCACAGCAACACAAAACATATTTGACCAATGGAAACGGCGACAGATATGTTAACAAGCGAACGGGGGGTAGGCAGCTTGCTAGCGTTCAGATGGTTCTGCTGTTGTTTCAAACACAGGCACATTTCCAATACGGTGCATCCTGTAGAAAGACGTTCATTGTAACAGGCCTGTCGGCTCTAGTAACCTCCTGAAGCTATGTGAGAGAGGGAACTTGAGGACAAGACAAGGTTTTTAAAGCCTCCCCCCTTATGCCTTGGGGCCCGACTTCAATCCTTCCCTTTTAAAACAAATTGCTCCGGGCCTCCCCGCGGTTCAGTCGGCCACGGCTACGCCGCATGCATTAGCAGCTCTTAAACTCAACGCAGAGGCAATAAACTGAGCAAAACCTGCGTCTCCTCGACAAAACAAAAGCATACATTGTTTCTTGTTTAACCGAGGCCTCACCTGGGATGTGCTCCGTGGGAAGAGAGATTTCACAGTCGGACAGATATATCTTTAACTTTCTGGGAAAGAAATACCCTCGGTTGCTATGCTGTTCGTGTGAATAACTATCCCCGGCAGGTTACGATATTTAGCTTAATACTCAAAGTTGTTCTTGTTGTTGCTGCTGTTGTTATTGTTCTGGACTTTCTGAGCAAGTAAGTACTTCAAACCCACCAGCCGGGACATTCCAAAGACTGTAAAAATGGGACCCAATGCCTCCTTTCTTGGCACCCAGCATCAAGGGTTGGATCAGGGGTAACTTACTCCGGGTAAGTCCCTGCGACATACTAGCGTCTTGTCCAGGGGATGTACTTGTACATGAAGCTGCCTCACGGCGCTACAGACCTATGCAGCATATGGCTCGGCATGATTTACTTATTTTTTTTCTTAAGTGCTGTTCTTTGAGATACGGGTATTTCGGTCGGGGCTTGGCCGATTACGCTATTCCTTCCTCGGGTGAAACATCACAGCTTTCACCATTGGAATTGCATTATGGATCGTACACATGCATTGTTACATTTTATGGGTTTATTTGGTCATTGCAACATATGATGAAATATGGCGTGCAGGTAGCCTAATTGCAACAACCACGGATCTTGTGCAAAATGAGAACGGGACCGCCAAATATTCAAAACTTTCCGCGATTCTGTCAATAATCATGTTCTTTGAGACACACGTCCGAGTTTTTCCCGGGTCAAACGAGGGAATCACGTGACGTTGATCCCCTTCCCCTATTCGCTAGGACATGATGTACAGTATGTGTAGGCAGAAGAATGAGTAAAGAGTAATCACAATGCATTGGATTCAGCCCCCTCCCCCCTGACTTTAGGTCTGGCTTCCCTCTTAGAAACACCACCTCAAGCTTCTTTCTATCAGCGGTGCTATGATTTATCATCAGCCCTTATCTAGCTAGCTGTTGTCGAGCGCTTTGTCAGCTTGGCCGGCCAAATGGCTGATTAGAATGTGTGTGTGGCGTAGCCAGTCTAGAGTGAAATGAGAGTGCTGTGGTCGGTCCGTGGCTAGAAGATGGATTCATGCGTTCTGAGAGAACAGCTTAATACCATAACGTAATATTATTGACATGCTCCCCTTGCTTTATTATTTTCTGGGGCTCACTCACCGGCGCATTACAATCCCATCTTCCATACAAGTGTGTGCGAGTGAGTGATTGAGTTTGTGTGCAGGGGCGTCACAAGGGGGGGGGGGGGGGGGGATTGGGACTGAGTTACAAGGGCCCAAGGTGGAGGGGCCTGGAATTATCTTATACTTTAGTTATTGGAAAATAGCAGATTTACAAGCTTGTAGATCTGCTATTTTTGAAAGATCGTGAAAATGTGTGCAAATCTTTGAATATGTGTATTTTTTAAGCAAACATTTGTAACTCAAATGTTGCTTCTGGGGGGTCCTTGGAACTAAATATTTTGAGATGGGGGTCCGTGGTCAAATACATATCACTTTGGGGGTCCTTCACATGAAAAGGTTTGAGCACCACTGACATAGAAACATAGATTTTTCAAAAAAGGTTTGAAAAAAAGTTTCAAAGACTTGCACACATTTTCACGATTTTTCAAAAATATCAGATCTGCAAGCTCGCAGCGCCGCGCTGTGAGCTTGTACAGTATATCCGATATTTTTCAATAGTTAAAGTACCCAGGGTCCAGAATATGGTGCGACACCCCTGTTTGTGTGTGTGTGTGTGTGTGTGTGTGTGTGTGTGTGTGTCTGAGAGAGAGGGGGAGGGAAGGTTGGCTTTGACAAATGATGTCCAGTGCGTTGCACACACAGGGAAGGAGGATATGATTGATTTCAAACACACATGAACACGCACGCATGCACACATACGTCATACAGTATGTGTGAGCGTGAAAGCCCGCTGTGCTGCACTAGCTCACGTATACTGCTCTTTCTCAATGACGGTCGAGCATTAGAGACAGAACAATATATCGTTGCTGGGCAGAAAGAACTTATCTATATATTTTTTTGTTATTCGTAAATTAACGCTCCAGTTAATCATACGGCAGCGTCCCACAGGGAAAAAAAATGCAAATCTGCAAGCTAGAGATGCGGCACAAAGCAACGCATTATGAGCTTGAAGATCTGCTTGCTATTTTTGACTTTGAAACCTGAAAGGTCACAGTTTTGGACATAATGAGGTTTCTCATATCGTCGTTGTTGTGTGAAAACCTATGTCCAAAACCGTTCGTTTTGCATTTATCGTTTTAGAAATGATTTAAACTAGTGAAAACAGCCGATCTACAAGCACACAACGCCTCGCACCACGAGGCGTTGTGTGCTTGTAGATCTGCTGTTTTCACTACTTTTTGTGCGACGGCCTTGTATGATGAAGCAGGGCTTTACTTGCGAAAGAATGTACACATTTGAAACTTGGAGATACGAGGTTTCCACCCGACAACGACGATATGTCAGACAGTAGGCCTATTTTACTCTTTTTTGACGATCAGTTTTTCAGCCGATTGATGTGATTACAATTTTTGTAATCACTTCACCATTCCGGGTATGCCATTAAAGGTGAAATTATAGGCCAACATTTACTAACTGTTACACCACAACCCCAGGTTAGGAGGCCTGGGCAACAGCCCTCTAGGATGCAGGCAGGCAAAAAGACCCAGAACACCCTTCTTATATACACAGAGATGTTATCCCAAAATCCTAAATATGGATCCTACGGGCTTTAACGACACAGATATTGTAGTAGAGGTTCTATCTGGATGGAAGGAAGCTAGGAAATAGGCTGAATATGGAATATCAAATCAGGTTTCTGCAACAAACTGTGAGATTTTGCAGCATGTGGTGCCCCCTATGCGTGCAAGTAAAAAGCTTTTGCTTTTGGGTTTATGTATTTTAGACGCCCCCTCGACATGTGATTCAAATTTGTGGTGGATTGGACACTGTGCACGTTGGGAATGTTTCGGAAGGCATATCGCCCACTCAGAATGGAATATGAATAAATCTGACTGATACGTCGGATGACTTCACAGACAATGCGTGCCGAATCGATCGTTGGGGTGCCAACATGTTCACCTCAATAATAGGCCTCATCTCCTTTCTGTCAGTCTGAAGTGGTCTTGTGTGTCTGATGAAACGGTTGCTACAAGTATTTTCTTTTTCTTTTTTCTCTTCTTTTTTTTTTGCTGTTAAAACCACAATCCTTTGAGCGGGATTGCCGCCTGCTGCCATAGAAAATAAGCTCAAGGTTTTTTTTTCCTGCATAGAGAAATTGTTTTAATTATAGAATTCAGTATCTATAAAAGGCAATACACCCTAAGGCTGATTGTGTAGTTTGTGTTCCACTTCAGGAGAAAAAAACTACAACCGATTAAAAACGTGGCAGACTGCATCACTGCGTACTATTTGTACACAGTGATGTTGTTACATCCCTATGTAATTTACTATTTTTCTATATTACTATTTTCTAGTTATCCTTAGTATTACGTTACTATTGTTCCCAATATTGGTTGGAGTCCACATATACTCATACTAGTGTCAGTTTAGGTCTTGGCCTTGTGTTGGAGTGGGAGGAGACGAGACCTGAACTTGGAGGAGACCTGAGTGAGCTGAGCTTGATGGAGAGCTACACCCTGATTCCACCTGGTCCAATCACCTGCGGGGCCTCCCTACAAAAGCCTTGCCAGCCCAGAGCTCCTCGTCAGTCTGTTTCTCCCTGCCCATGGGGAAACATGCTGTCCACCTGCATAATGTCACTCACATGCTGCTGCAGCTTTGGGAGCTACTCTCTGTAGTAGTTTCCCTCTGCCATGTTAGCGTTGTAGAACCTGCTTACTGCTTAGCGTATAGCATTCTTACCTTTGTGAGTCTTGAGAACATTGGGAACTTGAACTTGACTTTGTTTAAACCCACAACTAGGTTGTGGCATTCAGCTAACACGTAGCTACCACTGCCTGCTTCTTGTAATCGCTCATGTTTTGATAGTTTAGAATAGTGTAGTTATGTTAGTTTAGTAATCTCCTGTAATTTTGATTTGGTCTAGTTTAGTTATTTAGTGGTTAATATATAAGTTTAGGATTAGTACATTTTGATTGTTTCTTTTCTTTGCAGGGTAGTTATTCATTTGATTTATTGTTAAAGTTGTTCCTTTTGTGTTTCCATTCATTCATTATTTTGTAAACTGTTCCCTAAATACTCACCTAAAAGAAGTTATAATAAAAATACTTCTTCCACCTACCCTTTGCCTTACTAATGTTGCATAACCTTGTACCCCTAGACTGGGGCATGTAACATTAATGGGGGCTCGTTAACTGAGGCAATTGGTAAGTGAATCAAGTTTTTTTTTTTTTTTTATTAGCGGGTTCTAAAACAATTGTGGGCTTAATCGGCAAAAAATGGTGCACTTTGACTTGGAGGAGTTCGTTAAAGACCCCACCATTGGCAAATTCGACGATTGTCGCAAAGATGACTTGTTACTGATGGCAGACCACTTCAGATTCGTTGTTAACGAGGCGCTTAGTAAGAAAAAAAATTAAGATTTTTTTTATTTACCAAGTTGGTTGATCAAGGGGTGTTGGTGGTGCCACCAGAACTAGCCGTGCCTGAAGTTGTGCCGAGGCCGCTCCAAGGTGAGTCTGGTCCGGGGGGTGATGAGGTGGCAGGTGTTGAGGGGTCCGAAAAAGGAGCAGTGGCTGAGCCAGAGGCAAAGCCCAAAAAGACACCATTGAAATTGGCTCCCGACCCCAACGCACTGGGCCTAGAATCGGACTCCGCGGATTCAGACGGATCCAAGGTCTCAGTTAAAACCAGGGTGAAAGTGCGTATAGCACGGCTAGAGAGAGAGGAGCGGGAGCAAGTTCGAGACAGAGATGAGAGAGAACGGGACAGGGCAAACGACCGAGCTTTTCAGTTGGAAATCTGAAAAATTGAGCTAGAGGAAAAGCTCAGACTTCGCCAGCTCGAGTTGGAAATGGCACAGAAAGATTCTGTTCCCGTCTCTCCCTCACCCGCTCCGGTGCCAACCACTCCCCTAACCAACCCCACTCCCAGCTCAAATCAAGGTATGTTACCATTTGACATTTCCAAGTTTATTGGTTTAGTGCCACAGTTTCGCGAGTCTGAAGTGGTTTCTTATTCTGGTTAAAAGTAATTAATTGGCCCATCAGTGGGTGGATCAGTCACAAAATGGCGATGCAGGTTTTTGTGGTAGATATCACTACTTGTGAATTTGTTAATGAAGTGATATCTACTTGGTTTTGTACATGGTGATAGTGCTATTCAGTTTAGTAATTTCAGTATTCTGGTTAACGATATGGGTTAGGTATCACATACTAGCACTATCACTACTTGGTATGTGGTGTTATCATTACTTGGGTGCTACAGTATATGTAGTGGTAACATTACTCTGTATGTGGTGATTTCTTCACTACTCGATTATGTTGGACTTTGGTGCTCTTAGTATGTCCAACCCGGTGTTAGGTGGTTGCTACTTGGGGTTATGTAGTAATATGCATTACTCAGGGGTCTTGCGTTTTGTAATGATATTGACTACTGTTATGTAGAACTACCGTATCACTACTAGGTGCAGGGGCATCTCAATAAGGTGTTCCCTCACTAGAGAGTAGTCGAGGCTACTTCTCTTAGGTTATAGAGATTAGGTTCTGTCCATGGACAAAGTTCTTGAATATATACCGGCCTTGAATTCTTGAACCCGCAAATGTTCCGTTTTGACCCAACTAACGGTGGGTGCTAAATGTTAGTAACTCTCCGGTTGTGAAATGTTGAATCTGCTAAGGTGACAAGTTAAGATGAAGATTTTCGGGGCAGCCTTTGGTTGACGGTTAGTTGGATTAGCTTCTGTCAAGCGATTTAACTCAGATTTTGGATTTTGGTAACACAAATCAGTGCAGGGGGAGTCTTAAACCCTAGCCCTAACCCCTCACTAGAGTGTAGTTGAGGCTCACTCTTTCGAATTTTGTGAACAGGTGGTTACTTAAAAAGGTCTGAAAGAAGCTTTTATAAATTCATACATCAATGTAAATCCTCTTAAACTCAGTATATTTAAAATCCTTTAAATTATACAAACATCAGGGGAGATGTTTGATTTTGAGGGTGGGGGTGTTACATCCCTATGTAATTTACTATTTTTCTATATTACTATTTTCTAGTTATCCTTAGTATTACGTTACTATTGTTCCCAATATTGGTTGGAGTCCACATATACTCATACTAGTGTCAGTTTAGGTCTTGGCCTTGTGTTGGAGTGGGAGGAGACGAGACCTGAACTTGGAGGAGACCTGAGTGAGCTGAGCTTGATGGAGAGCTACACCCTGATTCCACCTGGTCCAATCACCTGCGGGGCCTCCCTACAAAAGCCTTGCCAGCCCAGAGCTCCTCGTCAGTCTGTTTCTCCCTGCCCATGGGGAAACATGCTGTCCACCTGCATAATGTCACTCACATGCTGCTGCAGCTTTGGGAGCTACTCTCTGTAGTAGTTTCCCTCTGCCATGTTAGCGTTGTAGAACCTGCTTACTGCTTAGCGTATAGCATTCTTACCTTTGTGAGTCTTGAGAACATTGGGAACTTGAACTTGACTTTGTTTAAACCCACAACTAGGTTGTGGCATTCAGCTAACACGTAGCTACCACTGCCTGCTTCTTGTAATCGCTCATGTTTTGATAGTTTAGAATAGTGTAGTTATGTTAGTTTAGGAATCTCCTGTCATTTTGATTTGGTCTAGTTTAGTTATTTAGTGGTTAATATATAAGTTTAGGATTAGTACATTTTGATTGTTTCTTTTCTTTGCAGGGTAGTTATTCATTTGATTTATTGTTAAAGTTGTTCCTTTTGTGTTTCCATTCATTCATTATTTTGTAAACTGTTCCCTAAATACTCACCTAAAAGAAGTTATAATAAAAATACTTCTTCCACCTACCCTTTGCCTTACTAATGTTGCATAACCTTGTACCCCTAGACTGGGGCATGTAACAGATGTAAGCAACACAGTTGATATATGCGTCTATCTTTGAATAATAAGCAGCGACACTTTAAAAACAAGCCCCAAAAAAACCACAACCTGCAACTGCCAAAGTGCCAATAAAAAGTCCAAAGTTGCTTAATATAGCAACAGTGTATCTGTGTGTGTGCCCAGTAATGGTCCAGCTAGATAAAGGACACCAGACAGCGCCGCGCCAGCATGCAGCAGCTGTCACTTCCTTCAACACTTCCTCTTTTTTTTGGTGTGTGTGTGTGTGTGTGTGTGTGTGTGTGTGTGTGTGTGTGTGTGTGTGTGTGTGTGTGTGTGTGTGTGTGTGTGTGTGTGTGTGTGTGTGTGTGTGTGTGTGTGTGTGTGTGTGTGTGTGTGTGTGTGTGTGTGTGTGTGTGTGTGTGTGTGTGTGTGTGTGTGTGTGTGTGTGTGTGTGTGTGTGTGTGTGTGTGTGTGTGTGTGTGTGTGTGTGTGTGTGTGTGTGTGTGTGTGTGTGTGTGTGTGTGTGTGTGTGTGTGGTCTTGTCTGTGCCGTGACCCCGCTTATAGTCTGACACATTCCACACTCTCCGCTGTGACTCGCTCATCAGCACAGACCTCTTAATCCTCTCCTCCTGTCCTCCCATCCTAACCCTCTCCTCTCTCTCCAGTGCTAGAAGTGCTTTTACTTAAGGAACAGTAGCGATAGGCTGCTACTAGAATATCAAAAACACTAAGGCCTGTGATTCAAATTCAACGCCAGTAATGGTAATGTACAAAAGTATTGGCATCAAAGTACTAACTTTTTGCAAACTCGAAAATAGGGTTAGGGTCGCATCGCAAACGTGTTGTGAGCTCATAGATTACAGCTATTTTCGAGTATGTACTTAGTGACTACCACTGATCTCCTCTCCTCTCACCTTGCCTTTGCTGTGTCCTCTCCTTCCCCTCTCCCCAGTCCAGGGATGAGCAGAGAATGTAAGAGAGGCAGGGGCTCAGATTTCTAAAGGGCCTTTTGGTGAAAATATCGAAAATAGCAGACCTCCAAGCTCACAAGCTTGGAGCTTGGAGGTCGGCTATTCTCGGTGCTTGATACCACTCTGAACAAAGCATAATCAAGTCAATACTGAAGATGTGGTGTAATGGCATGGATTTCTGCACAGAGAGGGCAATTCTTTCTACATAAGATGCTGCATTCAAGTTCATGGGAGTTTGGACAAGGCAATTCTCGTGAATGCTGCCTTCAGAGGGTATTTGCATTTCTTTCACCATAGTAAAAACTGCTTTCGCAGTCTGGAGAAGGCACTTTTTTATAGACGGATAAAAGGGCTGGGGCTCGAGCCCCCTTTGATGTCTAGTGTCTACGTATGTGTGCACGTGCCTGCCCCTGTCATCACCTCCTCTCTGGCTGTCCTTTCGGTCCCCTCTCCTCCCCTCCCTCGCCTTTCCTTCTCATCCTCTCATCCTCCTCTCTCTCTCTCTCTCTCTCTCTCTCTCTCTCTCTCTCTCTCTCTCACTCTCTCACTCTCTCTCTCTCACTCTCTCTCTCCCAGCCTTTCCTCAATACAGTACCTTCATTTTATCTCCCAATCTTTTATCTGATGCTCTTCTGTCCCTCATCCAGTACTCTCTTCTCCAGTAGTGGTGGACAGTAACGTACAAGTAAATTTACTTGAGTATACTGCGCTTAAGTAAATTGTTTGAGTATCTAACTAGCTATATTTGCCTACAAAGTATTTTCTTGCCTATAGCAGGGGCTCCTCCTCGACAGTTATGGACAGTAACATTTTACTCCATTACATTTCTAGGAAGGGAAAAAGTCCTTAATTCCATAATTTGGTGTGACACCCCTGTCTGCTCCAGTTGTCACACCAGACGGCCACCCTTGAAAAGGACGGGCGGACTCATCCTCCCAACCAACAGCGCGCTCATTTTCCTTCCGAGTGCCGAGGTCACCTTTGTACCGACGCATGCCTTTCAAGGCTGGCGCGTCTAGCGAAAATGAAAACCGCCAGCTCCTTCTCCCCATCACGCTGCCGCCAAAGGCGCGTCAAACAAGAATGCAGCTATTAGTTCTGTTGTTGTTACGCTGACTTGAGACCTTTTATATAGCGTTGTACACAAGCATGCACACAGCACGCGCACACACATTGTAACATTTTTTCTTTTGTGTCCACAAAAAAGGAGGGCATGCAAGGACACGAATATTACTGTTACAGTTAAGGGTACATTCACAACATCATGGCACATGTCTTCATGATACAATAACCATGCCAATCAGTACTCTCTGGGTATAAGTAACTGTGTCTCCGCCATATGTGGCTGCTGCCAATTATGGTAGAGACAGGACAACACTTTGCCAGCCTTTTTGCCTCCTTTTTTTTGGGCATCCTAAGATGTTGAACCCCTCTAACAACCAGTGTGTGGGTATGCCAATTATTATATATATATATATATATATATGCATCTATAAACTAGCTCTGAGATGGTATGTAGAAGTGGTTGATATTTAATGGCCGTGGTCATAAAGGCTTCCTCTAGGCGAGGGCCAAAGGTGAATGATGCCATCTCTAATACAGAACGTGCTCTGGTCTCTTCATTAAACACACCATCATCTGGTGTATTCGCTGACAAAGATGTAGAAAATATGTGGGTTATCACACACGCACGCACGCACACACACACACACAGACAGACAGACAGACACACACACACACACACACACACACACACACACAAGCCTGATTGAGCCACCCTCTGCGTTGCGTATACCCAACGTCTGTGTACGTGTTTGTGTGGCATGTACACGTGTCAGTGCACAATACTGTACTTGCGCGATTGAGTGTGTGTGTGTGCGTGTGTGTGTGTGCGTGTGCGTGTGCATGTGCGTGTGTGTGTGTGTGTGTGTGTGTGTGTGTGTGTGTGTGTGTGCGTGTGCGTGTGTTGTGTGTGTGATGTACATAAATGTTGTATCGGTGACTTAGACCCATACTGTATATCCCAGCCTGTGTGTCTTACAATAGAAACTGTCACAGAGCCTCACATTGAGACGGAGGCCTTCTTGATTTTTCTCGTTCTTTTTTATTACGTGTGGAAAAGATTTATCTGACTAACAAAAACATTTGAATAAGTAACCAACATCCAACGTGGAGTTGCATATCGTCACTTGTTTCTCCAAGTTTCAAATTTGTAGGTTTTCCTTGAAGTAAAGCCCTGGTTCATCACACAAGACTATTGCACAAAACTAGTGAAAATAGCTGATCTACAAGCACACAACGCCTCGCAGTGCGAGACGTTGTGTGCTTGTAGATTGGCTATTTCCACTAGTTTAGATCATTTTTAAAATGATAAATACAAAACGAACGGTTTTGGACATACAAGGTTTCCACCCGACAATGACGATATCAAAAGGTTACTATAGACCCGTTTCTTGTTTACAAACATTGAGACTAAATGCACAGGTGACTGTATCATGTAATCAAAACCTGTTGTTTTGGGGAGCGCTGGTTTCATTGGCTAATTTTGGTTCCGACCTGCGCGCGCATCAAGTTCTTATCAGTGTAACGTGGACCAGAAATGCGTCAATGAAGGAATAAGGAGGAGAGAGAGGAGTCCTGCATGGGGGTTAGGTGAAGTCTGAAGAGGTGAATCTTCAGAGTGCAGCGGAAAATGCTGAGTCTGCGGTTCTGACTGCAAGGGGAAGCTTATTCCACAGCTTAGGAGCCAGGAGAGTCTCTGACGTGTGGAGCATTGGCCAGCGTGTTTTACGGGCATGTGCACACATAGACATCAAAGGGGGCTTTTGTTCAGCATTTGACTGTTTTTCTCTCCTACAGTACCACATCAAAAACGGAATTCAGCGTTTTTGGGTGTGAGAGGTTAAATTTCATCAAATGGTGGTCCGTGGCTCAAATGCAGAATAAATAAATGAACCTTGGGGTTGAAAACCACTGGTGTAACGTAGGCTATTACATGTACAATTACTAATTCAACATATTAATCTAATGATCGCGATTTGTGACTGAGATAGACTACAGTATACAAGCGGAAAGAAGAACAGATCTACAAGCTGTCAAGGCATTGTGATGCGACGCTTTGTTAGCTTAAGCCTTCCCACGGTCATCAACAGTAAAGTAAAGTGATGACTACATTGATGCATTAATCATTACAATAGGCCACTTTATGCCACGCTGTGAGCTTGTACATTTTCTGTTAAAAAACAGAAAAAATCTTGAAAGTGTGACTGATTTAGAAGGGGGTCTTAATGGCAAAGCAGTTGAAGGTGTGAAATGTATCAAGACTGGGTGGTTCATTTCTTGACTAAAATACAGTATATTGATCGTGCAGTTAAGCTGTCAGAGATGCACGCCGTGTTTCTCCTTCCACTGACTGCTCTCCTGACCGGGGCGGCCAAGGAGGAGCTCGCCCTACGCAAGACAACACTTTGAGAGTGAGTAGCAGTGGTGAAAATTAACTATTTACATCCATCGATCTACAACCGCTTATTAGGCCTATTTTATGTGATTTCCCAAGTAGCTTGATGCTCATAATGCACACTTTTACTTTGGTACTTTAAGTTGGCTACATTTTGATGCCAATACTTATACTTTTACTCAACCAAAAGTAACGTTCTATATTTCTATGTGGCATTGATACTTTTACTTTTACTCTGCTGTGGGCAAAATAGCTTGGGACAAATGTCTCTCTTTGTATTTCCCCCAATGTGTGTTTCTATGCTCAGAAGCACTTAAACATCACCACGTCTCACAAGAATGCAGCATTTAGGCTGAAGTGCATTATGCGTGACTCATAATTACATTGTGTTAAATAATAATACAAAGGTGGTGCAATTATTGCCCTCAGGGGCGTGCATAAACACATTCCAAAAAAGCCATTCTATATGAGAGCATCATTAAAATGAGAGCTGTGGCAGCTGGTGGAAGGTTCTGAAATATTCTTTATTACCAAAGTAAAATAGCCGATTTACAAGTTCACAACACATCGACACGTTGTGTGCTTGTAGATGGCCTTAATTGGTTATTTGTATCATGTATTTGCTTTTGCAGAATATCTCTTTAAAGCGTGGGCTAGGAGGAGAAGGGTGACCTATAGGTGAAGTTAAATGTTGACTTTTGTGCTATGTGCAGGCCATATGGAGATGTAGGGTATCGCAGGGGTGGGTGCACCCCTCTCATCTCTGCAGACGTTTGAGTGTTTGCAGAGATGGGAGGGGTGTACTCACTTCTGTAAGGTACTCTACTTCTGTAAGGTACTCTACTTCTGTAAGGTACTCACTTCTGTGAGATACTGTATTCTTTATATTTAGCTGCTGGTGGAATTCTCACTGGAATTGTCTGTTTTGTTTACATGTATAGTATGTATTTGATGTGTCTGATAATCCCATATGGGATGGGTCAAATGTTGTCCAGACACGGAAATAAAATATTCATTCATTCATTCATTCATTCATTCATTCATTCATTCATTCATTCAGAATTCATTCATTCATTCATTCATTCATTGTATGTTTTTAAATAATAATCCAAATCTGCAAAGTGATAGAGATGACTAAAGATGTTAAATTAACCTATGGAGTAAATATTTGCGGTGCAGTTACTGGAGAGGTATAAAGTATTGAACAATGGAAATACCCAAGTAAAGTTACCTCAAAATCACTCGAGTGCAATACCTGAGTAATTGTTCCTTGGGAACACTGAATTGTTGCTCCAATCGGACGGACAGTAATTGCTACCTCAGCGCAGGTTGAAACACCATGGGACTGTCGAGGACATGAGTCTTGTTTCATGAACCGTATTACTATCTTAACAAGCAACCCACCAGTAAGACTCCCTAATCGGGAGATAAGCGACCGCCAGGTCGCAGCGTGGTTTTAGGGCAAATGTGTAGGAGCAGTGTCCAAAAATGTGTTTGAAAAAATCAGCCTGATGGTGGCGCTATATGGGACAGATCCATGTTGATGAGATGAGTGTAGACATACTGTGTACCCATTTGTGTAATTTTAGGGCAACATCTGTAGAAGCCAATGTCCAAAAATGTGTTTGAAAAAATCAGCCTGATGGTGGCGCTATATGGGACAGATCCATGTTGATGACATGAGTGTAGACATACTGTGTAGCGATTTGCGGGATTTTAGGACAAAATCTGTAGGAGTAGTGTCCAAAAAATGTGTTTTAAAAAATCTGCCTGAAGGTGTCGCTAAATGGGACAGTTCCATGTTGATGACTTGAGAGTAGAGCAAGTGTGTACCGATTTGTGTGATTTTAGGGCAACATTTGTAGGAGCAGTGTCCAGAAATGTGTTTTGCAAGAATCGGCCTCATGGTGGCGCTTGAAGAGGGTCATGTGAGCATTGATGGGTTGTAATTTGGCAGGCAAGGACTGTGTGTGCAAAATTTGGCATGGATCGGGGCAACGGTTGCGGAGATATGAGCAGTGCAAAAGTGTGACATGTGACGTGTGACAGACAGACAGACAGACAGACAGACAGACAGACTGACTGACTGACTGACTGACTGACTGACTGACTGACTGACTGACTGACTGACTGACAGACAGCTGGTCGAGGTTTTGATAGTAACTGCGACAAGTATTTTCTTTTCGGGCACTTTATCAGGAGTGCAGTCTGTGCTCATGGTGATGAAAGCTTTGGGGATGGTGATAGTAGGGATGGGACGATCTACAAGCTCACAACGCATCGCGTTACTACGTGTTGTGAGCTTGTAGATCTGCTATTTGTTTGGCAAAGACATTTGATAGAGAGTGAAAAAAGACTGTATCAAGTACGTATATTATAAGTACCTTTTACCAATTATAGAGGGTTTAAGTGGTACCGGATATGCAGCTCGGCAAATAAAAGGTGAATTGATCCCAGTGCATGACGGAGGATGATATCACGATAAATTAAATCTCCACGATACGATTAACGTGAGTGTTTTTTATCACGATAAACGATAATATAGTGTATCGTCCCATCCCTAGGTGGTAGGCAGGTCAACTGTTTTGCGAACACTGTTTCTGTGCTGTGAGCTTGGTGGCTGATATAATAAGCAAGGGATAATTGTCAGTGCGCTAAAAAATCCTATCCTACTGACTGCCACCTGCCAGTGCAATTATCCTGCCTATTACATAGCTATACTTAATACATTCATTAATAAATGTACCCAAAAGTAACAACAAAACGGAGCCATGGCATTGGTCCGAAGGTTCCTTAGTCCGAAGGTTCATTAGTCCGAAGGTTCATTAGTCCAAAAGTTCATTAGTCCGAAGGTTCATTAGTCTGAAGGTTCCTTAGTCCGAAGGTTCATTAGTCCGAAGGTTCATTAGTCCGAAGGTTCATTAGTCCGAAGGTTCATTAGTCCGAAGGTTCATTGGTCCGAAGGTTCATTAGTCCGAAGGTTCATTAGTCCGAAGGTTCATTAGTCCGAATTTGTTAAGAATACTATGCTTAACTCTAACCCTAACCCTAAACTTAACCTCAGTAACCCTTACTAAATTTGTCTAATGAACCTTCGGACTAATGAACCTTCGGACTTATGGGCAGTCCCCCAACAAAACAAAGTATTTCCTTGCTTACGGTAATGACAGTTTTCCATAAGTGTTGCGTTGGCTGTCTGCCCAGCACTTTTGAACTGATCTGTAGGTGCTGCATGGGCCCATCACACGTACATTTTGCAATAATTAATGTTCAAACTACAAATATTCAGTCGTCGGCTTGAAGATAACAAGAGGGGCCGCCTGTTTTATTCGGAAACACAAAAGCAAGAGGTGACTCATTTGCTGTTTTCTTTATCATCCACACGAGTGCTTTGATTTAATTCCTAGTCAAAACACACACACATACCGGTACGCTCCAATAAGCTCTTGTAAAACGTGGCTCAGCCCGATACGCTGTCGGGCAGAGGTGCTTTCCATTCCGTGGGGCATTTTCAATTCCAACAAACGTAACAGCTCCAAGACGGGCCTGCGTTTGTATTTTCAGCCACACAAACAACTTTGCAATTCACAACTCACAGCGGCCACTGCTTCAGACGCACAGGGAACACTCGTACTTTAGAACAACAAACAAACAATTCCACTGAATTTCCCCCCAAGCTTATTTAGACGGTTCTTATTCCACGGGTTCATTAGGTTTCTGTAGCCTACATTGCGTGTATCTTGTTTGTTCATGTCATAAAAAAGGTAAAAGAAAAGTGCACAAAACACGTGGAGATATAACCCAGTTTTCCATTTCATCAGCAGGTCTAACTGGTAAGCAAAGCAGTCCATAGTCTAGACTAGAGGTATTATTCTACTAGAAACACAGGTTTGCAAAACAGAGCGGGTTTATAAAGAGGCTGACACACAAGAGTTCTGTTTTATATAAGCATTGAATCACTGCCGCTCCAATCAATTGTCCTGCTTGAGGGTTTCATGTCACAGTGACAGGGGTGTCATTTTGTACATCAGGGGATAGCAATTGTGTTAACATATAACCACAAATTCAGTTGTTTTTGTAGATTAATCTGATTTCATTGCAATCAAAGCCTGTCCATCTACACGTGACAATTAAGGGTTATAATTTACATAAGCGTGTTATCGAATGCAACCATTCATTTATTAACCACTTTCAACAACGTGGCATCGCAATTTTGGGAATGTCATTATAGGCAAACATTTACTATTTTTGCCCCAAACAAATATAACAAAATAGTTGTAGTACAAGGTTCTCAACGCGTCACCAAGCTCAGTATATTGATTTAGACCTGTGTCCATAGCAATGGTATCAAGAAATAACAGACTGCTGAACAGACTTTCCGACCAAGCAATAGTATTATACTGTAAATGGTCAGAGCCACACAATTTGTTGAAAATCATCCTGCAATGACGTTACTCTACTAAGAAGTGTATCACAGAACATAAACTGAAACTTCCCAGAACATGTAAAATACGTCAGATGGCACAGATTAGTTCTTCGGGGGGGAAAAAAAGAGCCCAAATATACCGCCATAAAACAGGGCTAAGTGCCCACGCGGAGACCCGGCTTGGATATTAATCAGACGGTAGGTGAGATGGGGTTATGAAGTGGGCAGGTTTCATGGCAGATATATTTGTTGAATTAGGCCTCTGGCAGCTCCATGACGCCGGGTGGTAATTACCAGCACAGACTTCAGAGTTAATACCTGTTCCATCGCCCATGTACGTGAGGAGAATCTCAGACCAGAGGGTGAACTCGGGTGACAAATCCGATGGCTTTGAAGCCACCACGGAGCCACCTTGAAGCACTGCGAAGCCCCTTGGTCCCAAGGGTGGGCGGGGAGTGAGTACAACATCTGTCCTCTTCCTAAATAAATCCTGGCGATCCCATATCCCATAGCTCCAATTGAGGGGCGTCGTATGGAGCTCTTGTCATTACTGTAACTCCATGAACCCTAGTGTCCCTATTCTGTAATAAGCAAACGTTTTGGCAAAAATGGGAAAACGTTCAGTAAAAACAGCCGATTTACAAACGCGTCACAAAGCGACACGTTGTGAGCCCTCTCTTGCAACAATGTGTCGATGTAGACTGGCTAGTTTCACTGTTTAAAAAGGCTTTTCAAAATAGTAAAAAACTGCCTAGGAAGTAGGAGTAAGGCTTGGTGTATAGGGGGGGAAAAGAAGGGGGCCAAGTGCAGACCACCTGGAGATCCTCGGAAAGATGCTGATGCAGATGCTGACTCATCATTAGAATCCTCCAAGAGGTCAGCGGTGGAAAAAGTACTCAAATTGTTTTCTTTAGTAAAAGTAGCAATACTGCAATGTAGAAATACTCTGTTAAGAGTAAATGTCAACATTTACTTGAGTAAAAGTACAAAAGTATTGGCATTAAAATATACTTTAAGTACCAAAAGTAAAAGTACCAGTTATGAAGAATGTCTAAGTTGTGTAAAAGTATTTTGAAAATAGCAGATCTACAAGCTAACAAGGCGTCGCATTGTGACGTGTTGAAAGCTTGTAGATCAGCTATTTTCAAATTGCCAAGTTTAAATAGGGTTGAAGTGGGTAATGTATATTTTGTAATAATAATTCAAATACTTGTAGTGGAGTAAAAGTATTTGCCTCTGAGATATAGTAGAGTAGAAGTAAAAGTAGGCCTTGGAAATACTCCGTATATACATTACTCAGTAAAGTAAAAGTACCTCAAAATGGAACTTAAGTACAGTACTTGAGTACATTTACTTTGTTACTTTACACCATACCGGTAGGTACAGTACAGAATACACCCGCTCACTCACTCTCTCACTCTCTCACTCTCTCACTCCTCAGTCACTCCTCAGAGCATGGGAAAGGAACCAACCTCCGTAAATAGTTTATGTAACTGTGAAGTATTGATATCATACCCACCATGGAGACTATGGGGGTTTGAATATTCCACGGTGCGGTGCCTCTGGCTTGACCGGGCGCTCAGAGCCAACCCACTTGGCCTTGTTTCACGGGGTGGGAAGCCTGTCGAGGGGAGCGGAGCCGTCCCTGTTGCTGCACCATGAGACAGGTTTGTTTGTTTGTTCGGATGCCCGTTCAGCAGGGGTGTGGAGCTGGGAGGCATGTGTGTGCGTGTGTGCGTGTGTGCGTGTGTGTGTGTGTGTGTGCGTGCGTGCGTGTGCGCGTGTGTGTGCGCGCGTGAGCGTGTGTTCCTCTGCATGTGTTATGATGATCTCCCGGTGAAACTCCTCACTGTCAGGCGAAAAGAAGTAGCTGGTGACTCCATGTGTATTGGAGGAGACGTGAGGTTAGGAGGGAAGGGGGAGAGGGAGAGAGAGAGGGAGAGGGCGAGGGGGAACCTATTCCACCCATGCTGCTAAAATGAAAAAAATAAGTGTACTCTTGTGTACAAGTTTGTACATAAGAGATAAACATCTTGAATCTTGGATGCAGTAATGTCAAGTATAATGACATTGCTGCATACAGGGCTGTGTTCTTAATATTGAAAATCGGGATACGTATCGGTGACGACTGTACAATTATTATTATTATTATTATTATTATTATTATTACCCTTATTATTTTTGTATTGCGCTGATCCAGACAGGTAAACCCCTCTGCAACGTAGAGAGCATGACATAAGAAGGGAGAGCAGAAAGGACATGAACAATGTCAGCTTAACTAAATCCATCTCCTGCTGCTCTCAAAGTTCATAATTGCCAAAAAATAATTGGGCCTTTATATGGCATTGTGGTCATGTGCATCATACTGGTAAAAGTATTGCACTTGTATAAGAATCACATAAGTATTGTCCGTTACAATGCCTGCCAAAATAACCAGCCTAGTACAGTATATGAGGCCTAGTCAGGAGGTAATTTAGATTCTTGGACTAGCAAGAATCATCACACTCATTATCACACAAAATGCTGCTCGAGTTTGATGCGATCTTAGGGCTGACTTCAGATCAGCTGTCTCTTCAACACCATGGTGCTTCTTTTTGTTAGGGCCTCATTGCTGATCCAGTATCAGTCCTTAAAAACAGGTATAGCATCAAAGTCACAAATACTGTACGCTCGATACTCTTCTGTCCTCCTGGTTACGACTGTGCACACACACACTTTCATGCACACACACACACACACACACACACACACACACACACACACACACACACACACACACACACACACACACATGTGCGCACGCGCGTCGTCTTAAAAAGGGTGTTCTTAATTAATTAAATTAACAGGCTAAACGAGGGCTACAACAATGATGCTGATCTTGCCAGCGATTGCATCATCCATGTTGATGATTTTAGTTCTATTACTGTACTGTATTTTATGCAACAGAGGCATAAGGTGTTGCTGACAAAATGTGTTCAACTGTTATTTAAACTCTAAGAGAAATCTGAGAGAATGTAAAACAAATGGGTAGTGGTGGAAACGGAAAGTACTTGAGTACAATGTTGAGGTTACTTTACTTGAGTATGTCCATTTTACAGCACTTTATGCTTCTACTCTACTACATATCGGAGGAAAATACTATACTTTTTTACTACGCAGCAATTATTTGAAAACGCTAACCAGTAAGACGCCTAAAGGAGAAAAGCAACCTTGCCCTAAAGGGCGAGGTCGTGCAGTGTGGTGCCCTAACAGGGCATCATCTGGGAATAAGATGTAGAGATCAGCTCCATATATGGAGATCTAGGTGATGATCCAGTCGTCTCCATCTGGGAATCAGATGTAGAGCACAGGGATCTCCATATATGGGCATAAAAGGGACAAGGACGTAATTCATTTACAAAGTGTGACTTGTGTCGCTGGTTAAACTGACACAATATGTCCATATATGTGCATTGCTAGATATGGAATTAATATTGATGGGCATAAAGGGGATTCTATTAGTGTGGTTGCCCTAACAGGGCATCATCTGGGAATCAGATGTAGAGGTCATCTCCATATATGGAGATCTAGGTGATGATCCAGTCGTCTCCATGTATGGATATCGGGTTTGATCTTTGATGAGGTGATGTCACAATAATGTGATGTCACAATGTCAACAATGTGATATCACAACAATGTGATGTCACATCAACAGCTATAGACTATAGACATTGACTATAGGGATTACTTACTTACTCACTCACTCACTCACTCACGGACGGACAAGATGTGACGGTTTTCATAGTTAACTGCGACCTATGGTCGCAACAAAACATTAACAAATTAAGCCCTGTTTTATACAGTAATTGGTCTGTTGAAAGATAGCCAATGTACAAGCTCAATTACAACCTACACCTACTGTATAATGAGTGCTTTTAACAGAGTGTTTGTACATTTTAGTATTGTTACTTTTATTTTAAAACAAATGTATTCTTCCCACAACTGGTAGACCCTCTCACAGTTACAATGGGTGAGCCATTGACGTGGTTGTATCAATGCAGCTATATGACATTTTGCTTCATATCTGCTGACGCTGTGCTGACTGAAGCAATATATCGTTGCTGTCGGGCAGAATTCTGTTAACTGCCATATTCTAGCTTTTGTGTTTTTCTTCCCCCGAAAATTATACTACAGGTAGTTCCGACGAAGCAATCTGATTGGTTGAAATGCCTCTCTACCCGTGCAAATAATGAGCGCTACTGCACTGTCTCATCAAACAAAGATATCAGCTGTGCTGGCTGCGAAAGAGCTGAAGCGCTCCCTCTCCCCCACACAATGTATGTTAGGCTAGCAGTTTGCATGTGAAGTTCAGGGACATAGTACCTAAATGAGGCATTAAAACATTACAAATTCCAATCGAATATCTTTTTTTTTTAGGGCAACTGTTGTATAATCGCAATATTACACTCGAGGGTCTGACTTATCACAGTTATTTGCACGCCAGCCTTGCTGCAGGAACGAGCCGAAGGCGAGTTCCGTAGGCAACACACCCTGTTACACACCCTGTTGTGTAATATTGCTTAATTAACGCCCTATACTTGATCATACTACTGCGTCACACAAAAGCATCGTGCCGCTTATCAATACTGCAATGATGAAATACTCTGTCGGAATTAAAACATTTAGTTGACTGAAACTACAAAAGCATTGGTATCAAAGTACCAAATAAAGTACTCATTATGCAGAATGTCCCATTTCACAAGTTTTCAGATGTAGGAAATAATATATAAAGAATATCCTTTGGAAATAGCAGATCTACAAGCTCACAGTTGTGAGCATATGTCATAATATGAATATATGAATCTGCTATTTTCAAATGCCAGAAATGTATAGGGTCGAAGTGGTTAATGTATGTTTTTGTAATAATAATCGAAATCTACAAAGTAACAAGTAACTAAAGTTGTCAAATAATTGAGTACCTGAAACGAAAAACAGTCTAAGTTCACATTTTAAAAATGTGAATATAGATATATTTGTGATTTACCAGACTGTAAACCACAAGTTTTTAATCTGTTACATTCTTAATGCACTTCCCCCTCATTTTGTTGAATTAGATTTTTTTACTTAACTCATATATATATATTAGGAATTATAAGACATAATACTTATGGAAAGTGGAAAAACAGTATATCTCCAACAATTTGTGGAACAACAGTATAAGTCCGTACAAACAATATTCAGCAGACAAAGGGAGCAGATAACATTAAAACAGACAATTGAACAAAATGAGGGGGGAGTGTATTAATTATGGACTTAGACTGTTAATCGTCTCAGGTACTCATATTGTAGTGGAGTAAAAGCTATAATATTTGTAAAAGTACTGAAAACTGGAAATACACCAGTAAAGTAAAAAAAAATACCTAAAAATGTTGCTGAATTACTGTAGTACTTGAGTAATGTACTTAGTTACTTTGCACCACTGGCATTGGACATACAAGGTTTCCACCCGACAGAGGTGATTATGGCTGTGTGGAGCGATGGGGACTGAGGTGGGGCGGGGGGATCATACCTGTGACATATCAGTTACTGCACACTGCTTGATTTTTGATGTGGATCTACCAACACCAGGGATCAGATTGTGCTGATCCCCCCACCCCCGCAATGCATGCTGGGTATACAAATGCAGTGCCCACTCTGCAGATATTAGATCATAGCAAAACATCTGTTGCGACGGTGGAAATAAAAATAAAAAATGTTGCTTTGACTGCTTTGTCTGATGTTGACGATGATGATGATGATGATGATGATGATGATGATGATGATGAACCCATTGTCTTGTCTTGTCTTGTCTGTCTGTCTGTCTGTCTGTCTGTCTGTCTGTCTGTCTGTCTGTCTGTCTGTCTGTCTGTCTGTTTCATGGGGAAAACTTCAGAGGTTTAGTCCAAAGTCATACTGTAAATAGATAGATAGATAGATAGATAGATAGATAGATAGATAGATTTATATACATAATAATACATTAATTAAAACATGCACTATTGACACGTCTCACACATATTTAATTTCTTTACAAAATAGTTACTATATCGATTTTAAATCATTTTTTATGTATTTTACTTTAATATCTCTTTCTCTTTCTCTCTCTCTCTCTCTCTCTCTCTCTCTCTCTCTCTCTCTCTCTCTCTCTCTCTCTCTGAGGTCTTCAACAATAAGGATGACCTTATTCAACAATAAGGGCTCAGTCAGGGGACATGACATTGTGGACACCACATAATATTGGCAGTGAAACGGTAAAGTCAGACGTTTTGAATTAGTAATGATCAGACACAACAACAGTTATTGGATACTGTGCTGACGCTGGACATGTGCAGACGGCAAAACTGAAAACTGACCAATACTGCGGACAACCCCAATGTCACCAAACAAAGCAAAACAGCTGGATGCTCGGCGTCTATACACAAAAAGATGCTCAATCTCTTTAATGGATAAATGTAACCAAGCATATAATTTTTGGGGCTAATGACTTCGAACTAATGGTCTTCGTTGTTATAGCAATACTAATGGACCAGGGAAAATTCATTAGATCTAACTCCGGTCCCATCGCAAATTGGGTCCATTCGATTACATTTGTACACTCTCAGGGCCCTATTTTGAGAGAGAGAGAGAGAGAGAGAGAGAGAGAGAGAGAGAGAGAGAGAGAGACAGACAGACAGACAGACAGACAGAGAGAGAGAGAGGGAGAGAGGAAGAGAGGGAGAAACTGGATCTGTATTTTATTTCATGGGGTTTGTGAAGTCTTTCAGATGGGATGGATTGATACAGAAGGGGTCTTCAAGGTTTTCAGGCCGGGGACCCCTTAGTTGAGAGAGAGAGATGAAGCAGGGACCCCCACAACCTTTTCAGAGATTCCATATAGTTTCATTGTTTGACAGCACAATCATCAGTGTATTTTGGAATCATGTCAATTTTTTTTCTGATATTTAACCACTTGAACCGTCAACTTGACCTTTCACTCTGTACATAGTCTGCTCTTTTTCCCCTCTACACCAATTCACTTTGCTAAAAATAGCAGATCTACAAGCTCACAACGCCTTGCAGCGTTGTGAGCTTGTAGATCTGCTATTTTTAGCTAAAGTTCTCAGAATATGGACGTTAGGGTTCAAGGTTAATATAAAAAAGGAGACAAAAGTTTCTAGCACACAAAGATTTGGAGGACCCCCTGTAGTAACTATGAGGACCCCCTAGGGGTCCCGGACCCCCCCCCCCCCCCCCCCCCCTGCTGTGCACCCGCCGCCAAACACTTTAATTTCACCCTAAATATATATATATATATATATATGTATGTGTATTTGTGTGTGTGTTACAGTTAGTTTGACCCTAACCCTAACCCTAACCCTAACCCTTTGATTGGGAAAGGAGCGCTTGTTTTAGTTCACCTGGATGTGGAAGAAGTTCACCTGGATGTGGAAGAAGCCCATGCATTAGTCCCACGCTGGTGAATGCTACTGTGCCTAAACCTAACCCTAACCCTAACCTCAGTAAAACTATGCCTAAACCTAACCCTAACCTCAGTAAAACTATGCCTAAACCTGACCCTAATCATAACCCTAACCTCAGTAAAACTATGACTGAACCTAACCTTAATCCTAACCCTAACCTCAGTCAAATTATTCCAAGTTCCCCGAAGGAGGCACCGCCTGCTCCACCTTGTGCCCCAAAACAAGCGCTCCTGTTCTCAATCTAACTGAATCTCAAACTAACTGTAACATATATATATAGGAAATGATTATAAAATCATATATATATATATATATATATATATATATATATAATAAAGGATTATAAAACCATAATTGATACTACGAATTAACATAGACACTATGGAGATTCTGGAGATTCTGGAGAACCCTGAATTAGAACGATCGCTTGAGAAGTTATGGCTTAATTAAACTATGTAAAAACCCAACACATATTTTGCACTTATAACTTAAGTCGTCTTATAGGACAACCCAGTGAGTCTCAGTCAAGGGAAAAAATAGCAGATACTGCAGAGTGCCCTTAATTAACACATAAACACTCTCCCATAGGCGCTAATTATGCTGGCAAGTGTTTGTGTTCTGCGCGGGTTGCATAAGATGGTGGTGTTATTCACATTTTTGGACACTGTTCTTACAGATTTTGCCCTAAAATCACACAAAGCGGTACACAGTATCTCTACAGTCATGTCATCAACATGGATCTGTCCCATTTTCCATATTCCCTCCTGATTGGCTACCATTGCCTTCCAAAGTTTGTCTCCCGATTTAGGGAGTCTGGTATTATTTATATATTTATTATATGTTATAGTTACTATAGTTCATACATGTGCTAAAATATGATCCTAGTAAGACTCCTCAGGGCGACAAGCGACCTCGGTCGCGCCATGTCTTGGCCGTCTGGCCAGTGATGTACTATATCGGACCAGTTACCCATATGGAGACCCCTGGTACCCATATATGGAGATCCATGTACTGTATATGGAGATATGCTGTGAGAGCCCAAACATGCTTACTCAGTTATTTGTTATGTGAAAGTCCTCTGATGTCATCAGACATCATACCCTTTTATGCCCATACATGGAGATCCCTGTCTGTAGAACCAGGATTTAACTGTGTGGCAAAATATTCCGTGGTAACATTTTTGGATTTGTCAGAGATAAAATAACAAAAAAGTAAACTTTCCATCACCTATAATTTTCCTTGAGACATGCAAATATGTAGCCCCCCCCCCTCCTCCCCTGCACACACACACACACACACACACACACACACACACATTCCTACCGTAGGAGACGGGGTTGCATAAATTAGAAGGCGCGGCTTGTGATTGGCAGGAGTGGAGGTCTGGAGCGCTCGGCTGTGGTCACTTGGACTGCCTTACGGCCTGGGCATAAATATAACGATTGCATTCACCACGGCTTCGCGCCCCCCCCCCCCCGCGCTGATGCCACAAACATCAACACAAACAAGACCATAAAAATAAAAAGAAAGAAAAGTAACGCGTCTTATATACAGTGCTTCACTCTTACGGCCGAGGAGGCTGTTTAGCCGTGAATGTTCTGCTCATGAATATTTAGATCACGGTTGTTATGAATATGCATGAGGCACGGAGCCGCTACAAGCGCTGAGATTTATGAAGCTGGTGAGAGAGCCTTAACGATGGGGGTAGGGATGGGACAATATGAAAATTTCATATCACGATTATTGTGACAAAATAAATCGTGATTTACAATATTATCGCGATAATCAAAATCCATTATCCTGGGGTGGAACATTTACCAAAAAATAGCAGATCTACAAGCTCACAACACGTCGCCACGCGAGCAGACATCTAAATATCGGCTATTTTTTGGCAAAGACATTTGATAGCGAGTGAAAAAAAGACAAGTAAGTATATAACAAGTACCTTTTACCAACTAGAAAGACTGTTCCTTCGAAACAGTGTGGGCTCGCTTCCAACCCAAAACAATAATAGTAAAAGTGTCAAGTTCCCAGGCAATGCTCTCTTTCATTTTACTGACGTAAAATGGTAATGCAAATACAATGTAGACAAGCAGTGTTATTACATGAACTTAAAGGACCAGGTCACCTTTGGGACAACCAGATCTTATTTTATTGTTGTGTGGGGACACGATCAACACAATGTTGAGTTATTTTTTGTGTTCAATCTGTGTTTTTAGATATTTTAGTATTTCAGTATGCTACAACTGGTCATATGATGCATTTTGCATCATATGATGCATGAGATGATGCAATATCATGCTACAAAGCATCATATGACCAGTTGTAGCATGCTGAAATACTAAAATATCTAAAAACACAGATTGAACACAAGAAATTACAGGATTGTGTTGATCGTGTCCCACACAACAATAAAATAAGATCTGGTTGTTGTCCCAGAGGTGACCTGGTCCTTTAACGGTCTGGGGGGGGGGGGGGGGGGGGGGGGGGTAGCATGAAAATATCCACCTGTTTCCGCGAGAATTTACTGTAGCATTATGTGTGGGACACATCCGGAGAACAGCAGACATACAACCTCACACCACCTGCACAATGCACGATGGGACGTTGGAAACGTGTGGATACTACCATGTTAAGTGCCAAGCAGGAGGCACATGCTCAGCAAGGTTTACTTAACTTACCGAATAAAATGTATTCTCATTTTCTGAAAATAGCACATCTACAAGCTCATAACGTGTCACATTGTATGTCAGATGCACAGTGTGTGGTTACTGTATGTTTTGTATTAATACAATCTGCAGGAGATACTACTATGATAGATAAATAAAGAAATAATTAAGATAACAATAAAAACAATGTGGACGGGTAAACAAACAAGTTCGAGACCAGTAGCATGTTGAGAACTGAAGTTATGGCTCTTTAAAGCCCGGCCATTTGGGAATTCGCAATGCTCCCCCTGGAAACAGCTCAGGGACCCACCAGAGGTCCCCGAACCACACTTTGGCAACCAGCCATGGACCCCCTGGAAACCTTTCAGGGACCCTCGGGGGTAACCGAACCACACTTTGGGAACCAGCAATGGACCCTCAAGGACCTCCAGGTTTCCCTATGTTTTGTATTAATTCTAAAATCTGCAAAGTAACAAGTAACTGAAGCAGTCAAATACTGTAATTGTAGTGGAGTATAAGTAACAAAAATGGAAAGTAAGATATGATGAAAACATAATAAAAATGGTGTCATTCTTTAGTGCTGAATTGTGCCGTAAATTTTATAATTTGTGCTGCTATCATTATTGAGATATTCTACACAACACCACTGTTCTGCTGCTATCTTCTACAATGAAATACTGCTGCACCGGCAATCAGTATACTGCTGCTAAATCTGCTAATTCATAACCATATAAATATGTGTCCCAGCACCCCCAGCAGCTAGTCATCTCGGGGACTGTCATTATTCCCTGTAGCCAAAATGATTTTTTTTTTTTTTTTTGCTCTTTTTTTTTTAATGCCACAACAGCATCTCATAATATCTAGGCTACATTTCACTTAAACGCCAGAGCTTAACTCTGCATGTAAATAAGACTTTTTTTAATTAATGTGAGAGATCGGTACATAATTCTGTTAGTCCTCCCAGTTTATATTAGCTAAAATGCTAACTAGCCAGCCTTTGTTAGCCGTTTGTAGCCAAATGCGGTAATATCGGGACTCCATTACTTAGCGTTGCAACCCACAGTATTTATCCCATTAATTTAATGCCACGTGTGTTCCAAATGAACAATTATTAACCACGTAATGTATGATTTTGTGTATTATTATTTATTATTCTTCCGCCGTTCTTCCGCTGTTTCTTCTTCTACGCTGGTGAAATGATCCGTTCCTGCCTGGAGGCGTCTGTGACGTATGCGTTTGTCTTCTGTGAAGCTCGGGTGCGGAAGCTTCCCTTTGTCACTGAGTTAGCTTAGCATTGAATAGATCAGTGTCGTTCTAAACTATCTAATTCTAACGTTCAGGGTGTTTGTTTTTTTGGACAATAAATTGACAGCCAAGAAAACATGGATGGAATGCAATCGTTCACTCGCCGTCGGAAAGTGACTTTAGAGTAGACTATTCTGGTTGACTGGCTATGAGTGGCTAACGGCTAACGCTAGCTAGCGTTAGCTAGCGCTAGCTGCAGCGCTAGCTGCAGGCTATAAACAAATAAAACAGTGACCCAACTCTATTGTTGCTCTCTTCTACAAGCTCACAACGCGAGGCGGTTAAGCTGTAGATTGTGTTTTATTATCAGGTCAAATAATCCTTCTGATTGAAGTTACACAAACACTGATTATGCTACATTTAGCACAGTTAGCCCTGTTGCACACGTAATGAATTCACTTCAACCTCGTGTTGAGCAGTTAATCCTATTTGCTACGTACGTCTACAAAAACCTTCATATTTCAAAGATAACGTGCTTTACTGAAGTCTCACAGATGTCACAGTATGGTACGCTCAAGCAGAATTACCCGTATCTTTCGTATTGTTTAATAAACTGCATTTTAATCCGATCAGATGCCATTTTCTGTTGTTTTTCAGCCATGCGACCCCATCGGTTGCGAGGTGTACTGCACTTAGATACATTAATACCTTTTTTAAGGAAACGGACGACCCGATCGGATTAAAATGCTCCTCATTAAATAATACGATCATTACGGGACATTCTGCTGGAGCGTACCCTATGGTGACATCTATGAGCCTTCACTAAGCAATTTATCTTTGTAATCTGACCGTTTGTGTAGACGTATGTAGCAAATTGGTTAAACTGCTTCACGGTTGGCGCACTGTAGCGTCTTTACATTTAGCCCAATAATGCTTGAGATGCTGTTGTGGCATTATCTTTTTAGAGAGCAATAACTAAAGTTTAAAACATACATAAACCACTTTAGCCCTATGTTATACCAAGGCTATTTGAAAATAGACGATCTACAAGCTCACAACGCATTGCGGTGCGACGCGTTGTGAGCTTGTAGATCTGCTATTTTCAAACATTTTGTACTTTTACTTTTGGTACTTTAAGTACATTTGGATACCAATACTTTTGTACTTTTACTCAAGTACATTTTTTATTCTGGACTTTTACTTGTAACAGAGTGATTCTACATTGCAGAATTGATACTTTACTTTATTATAAAATGTTGGTACTTTTTCCACCACTGTGTAAACGTTTGTGTTCTCATGCAATAAAGCTTCTTTGATTGAAGATTGAATTGAAGATTGCTCCCCATGTGGCGGAGTCAGGTCATTGCAGGTTAGAAATTTATTTAAAACTTGAATATCTCAAAAGTCCTATTTCAGCATGGCATCATTCTATAAGCCATATCTTCAAAACTGTTGGGTCAATCTCCACAACCAATATATCATTTTGTAGCTATGATCCCCAGCTTCAAATGAATGAAAAAATGAAAATGAAAAAAATTGCAATGACTGGCTCCTGGGGAGATTGGGACACATATTTATATATATAAATATATATAAAAGCACAATTGATGATTTCAACTGCACAAATTAGAGCACATCCAGCACAAAAAATGTAGACCATTTTTCCCGATTTGTAGCCAAACAATTGGGGTGCAAGCCTAAGCAAAACTATAACTTAGAATAATCCCTTATTCTTTTTAAGTAAAATTTCTAAACACTACAAAACATGTCTCAAAGACAAATACAAGCAAACGTCTCCACAGTAACAGTTGTTTGTGTGTGTGTGTGTGTGTGTGTGTGTGTGTGTGTGGTGTGTGTGTGTGTGTGTGTGTGTGTGCGTTGTGCGTGCGTGCGTGCGTGCGTGCGTGCGTGCGTGCGTGCGTGCGTGCGTGCGTGCGTGTGCGTGCACATTGTAGATCAACTTCATAGCAGTATTAAGTGGTCCATCTATGATTTTTTATTAATAATAAAATCTGCAAAAATAACAAGTAACTGAAGCTGTCAAATGCTGTATTTATAGTAGAGTATATGTAACAAAAATGGAAAGTAGAATAAAAGTACCTCAAAATTGTACTGTAGGTACAAGTACTTGTATATACTTGAGTAAATGTACTTGGTTACTTTGCAGCACCACTAGCCTTACATTAAGGACGTCTCTGCCGAGACTTTCGCATTGTCACTGCAGGGCCGACTTATGTAAGGCTACATCACCACAGAACAGCCAATGACAGCCAAGCCTTTAATCACAGCTGTGTCAATCAGTAGAGTGTAGAGGGACATTTATTTATAGTTTTAACTATAACTATAGTTTTATACATCACACAGCTTAGACATTTGGATCAAATCAGACAGCAGACCTGTGTGAACACATTGATATGAATAGCATATCTGAAGTGTGAATATTGCAGCCACAGCGACTTAATATAAACATGGGTCCCTTTCCCTGTCTCACTCTCTCCCCACTCACTAAACCCATTGAAAATGCATTGGGTGCTTAAAGTTAAACATTTTTATTTTTTTATAATTAACTACAAAACATTTCAAAACCAAAAGTACAAGCACACGTGGTCCCTCAGTAAGCTGAACACATACAAATTTGAATGGTGTTTAAAAGGTGTAAGCGTTTAGGAGATGAATCGCGCCAAAGTTTTGAGGAGATACTGACTGACTGACTGACTGACTGACTGACTGACTGACTGACTATAAATAATGAAGATAACATACGTGTGCTCGCCTTCCAGGCGAGCCCACAATTATAGAGGGATTTAGAAGACATGGAAAACAAAATTTACAGTATGTGACTTCTGGAAACTTGACTGCTACGGGGAGAAACTAATACCGGTCACGACAACATATTGGCAGCCTCCATTGAATTGGCTGAGCAACTGCCCCACCTTGACCTGTCTGACCACCCTGTGAATTGAATATTGACTCTATTACACAATTTGAATACATAACAATTCATTATCGGTTACATTACACACGTACAGTACACAAAGAACACAACGATGTAACGACTTACTGAATGAAAAATAAAGAAGAGAGAAGACTAGAACACTATAGAACAGAACAGGACAGAACAGAACAAAGACAAGAGAAGATAAGATGAGACAAGACAACCAGTAAGACTCCCTAATCGGGTGATAAGCGACCGTCAGGTCACATACACAAACTTTAGGGACAGATCCATGTTGATGACATGATTTTAGAGATAAAGACGTGTTTTGTAAGAATCTGCCTCATGGCGGCGCTAGAAGAGGGCCATGTGAGAAATGAGCGGTGGCGGAGATATGAGTAGGGCAAAGTGTTGTGATGTGTGACGGGCAGGCTGACGGAGACAGCCGGTGGAGGTTTTGATAGTAACTGCGACCTGACGGTTGCAACAAGACGCAACAAGGACAAGACAAGACGCAACAAGACAAGACAAGACGCAACAAGACAAGACAAGACAAGACTAGAAATAGTTTTTAGAGCAGGACCAAAAAGACAGTGGAACATGATAAAATGGTGGACTTGTTTCCAGGGTGTGAGTGTGTGGGCCTGTTCATTCTTGGCCTCCTGGGTACACTGGAACTCCCAGTGTGACCATCTTTTTATCTTTGCACTGCAGTGACCGTGTGTGTGCGTGCGTGCGTGCGTGCGTGCGTGTGTGCGTGTGAGCGCGCGGCTCTTAAAGTGTGTCAACAGCGATAACACACCTATTGCCTGCCCCGTGGTTACCAAGTTATCACAATCTTGCGCCTCAGAAAGCAGGGGATGTTGGAAGCAGAGAGGAACACACACACACACACACACACGCGCACACGCACACGCACACGCACACACACACACACACACACACACACATACACACACACACACACACACGCACACGCACACAACACGCGCACGCACACGCACACGCACACACGCACACATGGTGGGAGAGAAGGACAAAAAAAGTGGCTGGAATGTTCCCCTGCAGAAACCTTCTGGGCCAGATTGGTGTGAGGCTTCAAGGACAAGGACACACGTTCAATTCACCCTTTGTCAAGTCCCGCCCATTGTCTCATCCCTCTTCACACCCATTGGTTGCAGTGTCTTGGTGGGACATTCGGTGGGACACTCATCCACTACCATTCTAATTCAGTTGCTTCGTATTGTTATTCTGTGTGTTCAATTCTAATTTAAAACTTAGTTTAAGTCAAATGGAGGCTGCTCAGTGGGCAATATAGTGACTCAGCATGTTTTTTAAATGTTTTTATTTCTCTAAAATTTACGTTTTAGCAAATTCAATATCAAAAAGGAGGAACCAGGGCAGGACAAAGCAGATAGAGCCTGCTGGTTGGTCAGTCAGGGACCAACAGAAGGCTGACAAAGGGTGAATTGAGCATCCTCTCAATCATTGTACCTCCTCTGAACGTTGCATGCACTTTGTTTGCTCCCTGCACAAGAATACAAAGTGCATAAAGTTACAACCTCCAGCGTTGGAAAAAGTACCCACATTGTTTACTTGACACTTGCTTTATTTGCAATACAAAATTATGTTTTCTCATGCAATGAAGTTCATTTGAATTGAATTGAAAAGTGCATACCTGTCTCATTTCCTCATAGCTTCATTTGATTGCTCGGCAGCCGATTTTAAATGGAAACATGTTTTATTTATTTATTTACGCTCATGCACAGTGTTGTCTACGCTTGCCCATTGACATACCTTGGCTCTGGGGGACACCGACAGTACTTCTATAACACAACCTTTCCTAATTATGAATCGGGGAATTGCTTTGGCAATGTAAACGTATGTTTTCTCGTTCCAATAAAGCTCCTTTGAATTGAATTGAATCGGAATAGACACACTATGTCACCACTCGACCATACCAGTGCAGCCTATATTTGATTCATTGCTGGCCAGATGAATCAATCAACCCAATTGCGCAGACCCGACTTTTAGACTATTTATCTTTATTCTGAAGCCAAGACATGTGTTGGCATGAACACATTGTGGGTGTGGCTAACTTCAGCTGGGTTACCACCCACCATGACAACCAGGCATACTTAATAAACTGGTGGGTGTGGCCACATAAAAACCTAATTTTAACTCTTTCTGTACACTTTTTGGAAAATTTCTTCCTCCTAGTATAATCATAATACCTGGTAATCATGTTTTCTTTTTTTTGTTGGTGCTGAAAGGGGAGGGGGGGATCATGGCACCCCATCTTTAAATGTTTGCTATTGTTTGTGCACCTGCTTGTCAATTCCATGCATTAAATTATTATGTCTGGTATTTTTTACACTGAATGTGTGTGTGCGTGCATGCGTGTGTTTGCCTGTGACGTGCATGCAGCCCAAAACAGGGACACCGGGGTTAAAGTGCCAAATAAAGCCTCCTTTAGGGGATTTGCTGGACAAGTAATTTAACAAAAGAAAGAAACAAGAATGTCAAAGTCAACAGGGCCCTACAGGTAGGTGGGCGAAATACCGTAAAGGCTCCCTGGAAATAGAACAACAACATGCCACTGGAATCAATTACTGCAGTGTTCATCAACCTGTGGGGTCAGGGACCCACCGGCGGGCCGGGAGGATGTTGTGAGTGGGCCCCAAATAATTAGTGAAACACTACAATCTGAATTAGCATTAATATAAAATGGAAAAAAAAGCTATGTTAGTTAATTAATTAATTAATTAATCCAATCTTCACTTTCAAATAAAAATTTTATTTTTCCATTACTTTTTTTTCTTCTTCTTTTTTGGTCCCACGATGTTGTAACCCATTTTTACCATCAATGCAGTGCCCAATGCCCAAGCTGTAATCCTGGGCGCTACCTTCTTCCCTCTGCCAACCTGCTGAGGGCCCCGAACTGTGCTCACGTTCCTTCAGTACACGAGGAGTGAGCAGGCCTCTTTTCTTCTTCTTTTTTATGTTTATTTTATTTGAAAGTGAAATACCCCTTTAACTTGCTCTGAAAAGGCAGCCTAATAAGTTTCTTTCTTTTTTTTTGCTACATACAACAACGCTTTTGTGTCAAAAATGTGGCACTTGGCCACATGGAGGTAGAGAGAGAGAGAGAGAGAGAGAGAGAGAGAGAGAGAGAGAGAGAGAGAGGAGAGAGAGAGAGAGAGAGAGAGAGAGAGAGAGAGAGAGAGAGAGAGAGAGGGGGGGGGGGGGGGGGGGGAGCAGCAAGGAAAGGAAGAAGATTGCAAATGGCAAATACTGAACCAAAACCTCCTAATCGTTAATCACTTCCTGTACAAAGGCTGGCGAGGAAAAACA
>NC_137830.1:31125638-31127788 GCF_963921795.1 Nannobrachium achirus | reverse complement strand
TGCAGTATTTATACTTTTACTTAAGAGGACATTTGAGTACTTTTTCCACCACTGGCGTAGACAGTTCGAAAAGGGAAGCAAATAAACTGATGGTGGAGAGATAAGTGAGAGGGTGATTAAGAGCGAGAGAGAGAGAGAGAGAGAGGAGAGAGAGAGAGAGAGAGAGAGAGAGAGAGAAGCGAGAGAGAGAGAGAGAGAGAGAGAGAGAGAGAGAGAGAGAGAGAGAGAGATTATAAATACGTTATTTTCTTTTGATTGCTCTTTGGCAATGTCCTGTAAATGCATGTTTTCTCATGCCAATGAAGCCCCGCCCCCGTTGAATTGAATGTGAGAGAGAAAGAGAGAGAGTGCACACTGTGAAGCAGCCTGACATGGACCCCCAGCATGCGCCGCGGACGCTGCCTTTGCCCAAGCCGTAACGACCGGCCCCGGCTTTTTAATGCAGTCCACAGCCGTAAATTATTCATGGGCTTTGGCACCGAAAGCCACCGCCGACAGTATGGGTGTAGGGGGTGTGGGGTGTACGTTAGCGCGCTGTTATGACCAACTGATGGTCGGCCATCACTCTGACTGACGGAGAGAGAGAGAGAGCCACGCTGGTCCGAGAGTTAATCTATTCAGGCCTAGAATTATTGAATGCTTTAACTTTTGAAAAAATAGCAGATATACAAGCTCGCAGCTTGTAGATCTGCTATTTTTGAAAGATCACAAACGTGTGCAAATCTTTGAATAACTCATTTTTTAAAGTGAACATTTGTAACTCAAATATTTGCTTCTGGGGGGTCCCTGATACATGATATTTTGAGACGAGGGTCGGTGGCCAAATACATATAGGGGTCCTTGACATGAAAGATTTTGAGAACCACTGACGTAGAAACGTGTGTTTTTCAAAAAAAACCTTAGAAGGATTTAGAAAGACACACGGGTCAAAATCGGGTCAAAATTCAAATGTTCACGATTTTTCACGATCTACAAGCTGTGAGCTTGTAGATCTGCTATTTTTTAATAGCTAAAGCATAAAATAATAATATGCAATAATGCGTACCTGGTGTAAATGGCTTAATAACCGCACGTGTGGGGTTGGAGGAAGGCAGTGGTGTAAAGTAACTAAGTACATGCACTCAAGTACTGTACTTGAGTAAAACTGAGGTATTTTCACTTTACTGGAATATTTCCAACGTTCAATACTTTTATTTCTACTCCACTACATAGAGGCAAATATTATACTTTTACTCCACTGCAATTATTGGACAACTTTACTACGAGTTACTTCATAGATTTTAAATATTGTTACAAAACATATATTACAACATACAGTATAACAACATATTAGCCACTTCAGCCCTATACTGTATTATAGAACTTCGGCTATTTGAAAATAACACACATAACACACATAAATTCAACCCTGAGAATGTGGATGGAGTCCCCCCCCTTTCTTCCCCTTATCAGACCTCTCTCTCTCTCTCTCTCTCTCTCTCTCTCTCTCTCTCTCTCTCTCTCTCTCTCTCTCTCTCTCTCTCTCTCCAGGTCTCATTGGTATTCTGACACCATCAGAGCCAATGCAGAGCCCTGTAAGTAGAATAACCGAGGAAACATCCTTATCTGAATTTCCACGCTAACCAGAGGTTAGTGAGTGCGTGCAGACGTGCGGAAATGTGTGTGAAAAATGTCTTTTGCGTTATGACAGTATGGATAGTATGCTCGTATTAATAATGCTGAGACATCAAATGATCTTTGACTTCCAAACACAAATAGAAATGTTATTAATACTTAATTGACTAGAATTGACAGGCCCGACCATGGAGCGCAAGTCAGCTCTGTGACGGTGCCCCAAAGCACACCAGTACTCCAACTGGTTCCACGCTTATGCAGTGGTCAGTGGTCATTGAAAGGAAAGGAAAGGACTGCTTGGACCGAACGTTTTCATTTTGGGATATGAGGACGGATGAACTCACAACATTGTTTATACTGCTCTGTCTATATACGTCATTGATTCAAACAAATGTTTGTGGTATATATATATATATATATATATATATATATATATATATATATATATATATATATATATATATAATAATTATTATTATTATTATTATTAGTACTACATTGCTGCCTATATGTATACAAATGATCAAGACATATCA
>NC_137830.1:31103138-31120638 GCF_963921795.1 Nannobrachium achirus | reverse complement strand
CGCTTATCTCCCGATTAGGGAGTCTTACTGGTACTTTTCATTGGTTCAATATTCATCAAACCCACAGACAGACTTGACAACATTCACTTTCAGTTTGTAGTCTCACGCCTATTGTAGGTACTTTTGCATGAGACTCTTGTATGAAAAAATAGGGCATTCATTCAAGGTTTTCCGACGACAACAACAACATGTCTGCATGTGCACAAGCCACTCGCCTGCAGGCACGCTACCGTGATATTTTCATGTGACTCTACGGTAACGCCGACCTAAATACGAGACGGCGGCAGGCAAGAGTATAGGTGTGTGTGTTTACATGCACATTGACCCCGTTATACTGATGGATACGAACCGAGACACAGCGAAATGTAATCCTGTAGCTAAATACCACCGTCCGACATAATACATAATCAGTGCAGGACAATATCAGTTTGCATTTACTTGATGGTAGGTAAGAGATTTGTTGTGGTTAAAACAAACAAAAAAATAGTTAAAAGGTTATAGCACTATATTCTATATTAAGGGTCTTCAACAGGGGGTCCTCCAAATCTTTGTGTGATAGAAACCTTTTTTTTCTCCTTTTTTGTATATTAACCACTTGAATCCTGGCGTCCATATTACAGAATGAAAGTACAGAATGTAAGATCAAGTCAAATACACTGATGATTGTGCTGTCAAACAATGTAACTACCATTATATGGAATCTATGAAAAGGTTGTGGGGGTCCCTGCTTCATCTTTTAAGGGGTCCTTGGCCTGAAAACATTGAAGACCCCTGTTCTATATAGAATTGGACTCAAGTATTGGAGTTATGTACTTTGTCCGCCTCTGGGTACAGGCGTGTGTTAGTGTTACAGTTTACAGTTTAGGCATTTAGCAGACGCTTTTAATCCAAAGCGACTTACAATAAGCAGGTAATACACATCACTATAATAAGCAAGATAATACGTCAGTACATTAACAACAATGTAACAAATGCATAGGAATATCAATCTAGAAAACAATAACATAGGTAGACCACACACCTAATTAGTAAAAGAAAAAGTCTAAAAACAAAACAAAGAAGCTATCTAGCTTCATGTAAGGTCATTGAGGGAAGAGGGTTTACACGCGCTGACCTCATTGTATCGATGGATACATTAGTATCCTGCAGGTAGATTGCACCGACATGGACCCACTGCATACATGCAGTGGGTCCAGAGCCCCCCCACCCACGCACCCACCAACCCACCCACACACCCGCCCACTAACACAGTGTGATTTAAGCAAGGGCATCTCTCTCCCCGCCGCATCCCAAAAGCCCTATTTTCTTTCAACTCATTGGATGTGATATTATCCTTGGGCTTGTGTGGTGGCGCACAAGGTATAATTTATTGTCTGTTCAGCAAGGCAAATGTGCAAGCCAGGCATATTTCATTTGCTGAATACATACCGTTATTAAAATATGAAGTTTTTTTCCCCCAGTTTGAGCACGTGCGTGTGTGTGTGTGTGTGTGTGTGTGTGCGTGGGTGATTCGTGATTCATCTGATTCATTCCCTGACCGCCGCCAGAGTGCCTTGGCGATAACAAGCCATCAGAAATATGAAATGTCACTGGGTTTGTGTGTGTGTGTGTGTGTGTGTGTGTGTGTGTGTGTTGTGTGTGTGTGTGTGTGTGTGTGTGTGTGTGTGTGTGTGTGTGTGTGTGTGTACACTGCACGAGACGCGGAAGCGGAGAGGCGGGCTAAGTCAACAGTGTGAGCGGGAGGCGTCGGCAGATCCGGTCGAGCGTTGTCGGCAGGATCGATGCATACCGAATGTGCAACATTATCACCCGGCACATGAACCGCTGACATGGGACTTATCACCAGGGGTCCCCAAACCCTGATTTGTGCATTGTCGTACAATGGTGTCCCCAAGGGTGTAAAGAGCCGACAGGCTTGTAAGACGTTGTAGATCGGATATTTGCGACAAAGAATACGAATCCGGCTTCAACAGCATTTTATTTATTTATTTTTTACTGCTGCATTAAAGATGCAGTGCCATGATTTATTTTCCCCCTAAAACATGATGATCAGGTATTATGATTATACTATTTTTTCCAAAAAAGTGCACAGAAAGAGTTAAAAATATATAATATATATTTATAATCAGACCCATTGTGAAGTGAGCGGTTCCTTTATGAGTTAATTCCATTAAGTGTCCTGCAAAGCTTGGCCAAAGAGCCAAGAGTGGGACATACAAACAGAAAAAGCCAAATATAGCACCGTTTAGCACCGCTCAATAACCTGAGTTCCAATGGAACCACTATAGTTAATATTTAGTCACAAGCACTTGGTTAATACTTTTCACTGGTTAGAGATTCATTAAATCCAAAGACAGACTTTCACTGCACAGAAAATAAAATAAATAAATCATAAAAAATAAGATCTAATCTAAATCTAAAGCTGGTTGCACACTGCACTGCGTGTTTTCGTTGCGTTTTGGATATCCGAAATCCGGAGGCCAGGGAGAGAGAGAGGAAAGAGAGAGAGAGCAAGGGACTCAGTGGCAACAGTTGCGAAAATCGGAAAAGAATCAACCCTGGTCCGAAAATAAATACGAAACGGGCGGCAGTGTGCAAACGTGATTGACATAACGTGAGGTAGATTTTTTTATTTACGTGTTCACTCCGATATTCGGCCCGAAAAACGCAGCAGTGTATAAAGACCTTAAAAGAGCAAAGAATTGCAGATCTACAGCCCGGTGCTTCACATCGTGACGTGCCGTGCCGTGAGCTTACAGATTACCTATTTAGTGTTAGGGTAGTCTCGCGTAGCCAGACAACTATTCCACATGCTATATAGAGTCTGGAACTACGGCGAGTATCGGAAGTAGCCACTGCTGCACTGAACTCGCACAGACATAGTCAGTCAAGCGGCATATTCTTGTTATACGTGTATTGTTTAAGAAAACACCAACAACACCAGAGAAAGACAAAATAACGCCCCCAAAAATATTGAAAGGTGACATAACGCTTCCAGTATGACACTGCACCAAGGGAGTGGGTGCATCACATCCGCTTTATCTCGCACTCATCGTTATAATTTCCGTCTCCCAGACTGTATGCCGGGAGCATTTGCAAATCGCGTTAGGCAACAGTCTGGCCACGCAAGACTAGTGTTAGGGCAACCAGACTATAGGGCGACATGTTTAACTGGTAGGGTACATATAGAGCATTATCTTTATGTCAGGCGGGCCGTTGCATCCCGCTCTCACGGCTCCCTGGCAGCGCCGGCAGCCTATACGCTGCAGGGCAACACGACACGATAAAAGAAACAGCTCTCTCTATTCATGAGTTTGGTTTTTAACAGTCCCTGCAGGTCCAATAATGAAGTCTCTCTCTCTCTCTCTCTCTCTCTCTCTCTCTCTCTCCCCCGTGTGTGTGTGTGTGTGTGTTGTGTGCGCCAGTGCATGTGCACGGGTATAGCGATTATGACGGAACCGCAACACTGCCTCCTCTGCCTTCCCTCTCCCCCGTCGAATCGACGGAGCCATAAAACGTGGCGCGTAAAAAAAGCTGTGTATATAGCTACGAGCTGGCGATAAAAACGCCTGTTAGCAGACATGCACAAGAGGGAGCGAGGGGGGGGGGGGGGGGGGGTATGGGAGGGAGAGAGAGAGAGAGAGAGAGAAAGAGAGGACAATTTAAATAAGAAGCACAAGGAAAGAAAACCAGAAAAAGATGAAGGGAACAAGAACAAAGGTTCGTCTTGACTCTCAGTTCTGCAGTGGTGGAAGAAGAAGTGCTCGGATGTAATTTGTTTTTACCCCACAAGGCCCAGCCAGCATAGCTTTTAGGCAACATGTTTATTTTATCAAAAAAAGAGTTTAAATAGTTAGTTTTCCTGTTCTTTTTTCACATTAACATTACCATTGGATCCTAGAGTACTTGTTGCACCACTGCCCCCACCCCAATATGAAGTGGTAAAAAGGCTAAGACACATTCTATCCACAAGTTTCCGCGGGAGTTTACTGGAGACTATCGGGATCAAACTTCCGGGTTTAACAGCAGACATACAAGCTCACGTCGCGTCGCAGATGCAACCCGTTGTGAGCTTGTAAATCGGCGCCGGAAGCTCGGTGCAGACGTCTGCGCAATGCACTATGGGGCGTTGGAAACTCGTGGATACATAGGAGTAACCGTTGTTGAGTTACACCCTACACGCAGAAATGAGGACCAGAGGGCTGGTTTGAGACATTGAAACACAGCGGATACATGCAAACAACAGAAGGAGATTGAATGCCGTTATCGAAAGGCACGCGCGCGCACACACACACACACACACACACACACACACACACACACACACACACACACACACACACACACACACACACACACACACACACACACACACACAGAGAGAGAGAGCGGTTGGAGGGGTTAGAGGCGAGGCGGGGTCATTTATCCGTCTTGCTGTCAGACGTTGGGAAGCTGATCAACCGGTCAGCGTTTCTCATGGACTCCATATTTATCAAGATCTGCACCACGTGTGTGTGTGTGTGTGTGTGTGTGTGTGTGTGTGTGTGTGTGTGTGTGTGTGTGTGTGTGTGTGTGTGTGTGTGTGTGTGTGTGTGTGTGTGTGTGTGGGGGGTGGGGGGGGGGGGGGGGGGGGGGATTGGGTGGTTGTGCTGACCCAGGAGCAAAGAGGAGGACTTCGGAAGCCGTCTGTCTTGTTGGTAAAGACTGGCCCCCGGTCAGAGTGATCGATCCCCAGGGCCTTATTGCCTCCCTAGACATCAAAGGGGGCTTGAGCCCCTGCCCTTTTATCAGTGTATAAAAAGTGCCCTCTCCAGGAATGCAGTTTTTACTATGGTGAAAGAAGAACTGCAAAAGAAGAACTGCAAATGTCCTCTTTCCATGCCATACCTGAAGGCAGCATTCAAGGGAAATTGCCTTGTCCAAACTCTCCTGAACTTGAATGCAGCGTCTTATGTTGAAAGACTATGCATAATCTAGCATAGTCGTTTAGAAATTTCGGCCCCTGCCTCTTTAACATTCTCTGCACGTCCCTGTTTGCATCTATGTCTGGAGGATCTGGAGAGCCCTGGCTCCAAACTACTGTTGATTTCATCAACTAAAACTATGTAGTCTGTGGACTACCTTTTTCTTAATTATTTTTTTATCCCACGATTTTTTAACCCATTTTTTTCACCCAGTGTCAATTGTCTAATGGGTGCAACAATCCCTCTGCCAACCTGGAGAGAGCAACGGACTGACCTCATGCTTCCTTCTAATATATGTGCATGAGGATTCCAAGCCGCTTCTTTTCACCTGACAAGGGGGAGTTTCCCCGGTGGGACGTAGCGCGTGGAAGGAACACATTATTCCAACAAGTTCCATTCCCCTCCATCAGGCTGAAAATAGCAGATCACAACACGACACGTTGTGAGCAGTGCGGGCGCTTTGTGAGCTTGTAGATCGTCTATTTTCAGCATGCAACCAAGTGTAAAACCTGACATTACGGCACAATCAAGTGCCGACAAAATACATTCTAGTCGACAAAATCAACTGTAGATTTAGTTGACTAAAACCTTATGATATTTAGACTCAAACAAGACTAAAACTAAAGCATTTCAGATGGCAAAATTATGAATAAGGCGTCGTTCATACGACGCCGCTTCCATGACAATTCCACGAAATGAAATGTCAGATATGCCTTCCGTTCAGACGACAACAACATTTTCGGGGGTTGAAAAGTCCGAAATCCGAAATTTTGAGTGAAAATTCGTGAAACCATCCTCCTTGCGTTTCCATCTAAACGGGCGAGTTGCAAGGAAACCGCAAAATGTGTGATGTAATGACTGACGGTGCAAAGCCGACAGCGGTGGAGCGCAGCGAAGCCTGCACATTGCCATGGTGATTATGTAAACAAATGCTGTGACAAGGAAGTAGAGCGGACATGATGTCACACACTGGTCAGATAGGGTGTCACTGCCACCTAGCAACCTCTATGGACATGGCATGCACACTACATCTTGGTGTGGCTTCATATGAACTCTACAGAGTGTTGTCGTCTGAACATGGCCTAAAGCTAAATTGAATTTTATTCAAAATTTGCTGGCAAATCAACACTGCTCCACACGTCAATTTGTGCTTGTTAACTGATCAAGTTACTCAAAGGGAGCTATAGAGTGCCGGTCCTGCTTGTGTTCCTTTGATCTGGGTTCACTGTGGGGCCAGCACCTGCCTGCAAGAGCTCTTTTGGGAACGTCTGCGCCGTGTCTTTGATCCAGTGCGTCTATGCAACTGCACCAACGTCACCAATTAAACCCTTCTATTCACAGTCAAACAGACCCGAGTTTCAATGCCCTTCAGACAGGAGCGCTTTTTTGTCCCTGTCTCAACCAAATCTCTCCGAGTCTCCGTCAAAAATAGCCGACAAAACTAGGGCTGTCACGATTATGACATTTTACATGACGATTAATTGTCACTCAAATTATTGCAATTAATGATGTACCGTATTTTCCGGACTATAAGGCGCACTTAAAAGCCTTTAATTTTCTCAAAAAACGACAGTGCGCCTTATAGTCCAGTGCGCCATATATATGGATCATTCATTGACATTGACATTCCCTTTAGCACAGCTCCATCTGTTGGATGCATAACGCAACGGTAGCGTCTATTATGTGCGCCTTATAGTCAGGTGCGCCTTATATATGAAAACAGTTTGAAAATAGACCATTCATTGACAGTGCGCCTTATAGTCAGGTGCGCCTTATAGTCCAGAAAATACTGTAATTGTGTTTTTGTCGTTGAAAATTACATTTCTGTTTGGCTTTTAGGCTTTGAAGTTGCACATGGTAGATATGACACATAACTTAAATATACAAATAATTACTGATATATTTGACAACTGTATACTTAAAAAAAGAATATTGATAGTGGAAATAGCCGCTCTACAAGTTCACAACGGGTCCCAATGTGACGCGTTGTGAGCTTGTAGATCTTCTATTTCTACTATTTTTGACTTTTCTTTTTTAATAACATATTTCAACATGGAAACGATTATGACGATAATGAAAAATAATCGCGATTATGTCAAATAATTGCGATTAGACAATTATGTAATAATTGTGACAGCCCACAAAAATGACAGCCCACAAATTAATGCCATGAGCGTTATGAGCTTGTAGATCTGCTATTTTGGGTTGAATGTTAATCCCCCCAGAACAGGGATGCTGGGTTCAACTGGTTAAGCCCTATACACTTTGTCATAATTCACGTTGTGAGCTACAGTAGTAGATCTGCTATTTTCATGCTTTAAAATATATTTATTGACAATTACTCAATGAAGAAAAGTTTTAGATTTTTTGGGGGACATCTTATTTCTTTTTTTGCCGATAATGAATTGCCCAGAACAGGGGTGCCAGGTTGGAAGTGACAATTCACCCTCTGTCAAGTCCCGCCTGTTGTCCCGCCCCTCTTCGCACCCATTGGTTGCGGTGTCTCGGTGGGACAAAAGTCCTTTCTATCCATCCACTACCATTGAAATTCAGTTGCTTCTTATTGTTATTTTGTTTATTCAATTCTCATTTTAAACTTGGTTTCAGTAAAAAGGAGCTTCTCGGGTGCAGTATAGCGACTGGGCATGTTTTTAAATGTTTTTATTTCTCCAATTTTTTGCCAATTCAACATAGGAGGAACCAGGGCGGGACAAGGCAGAAAGAGCCTGCTGGTTGGTCAGTCAGGGACCAATCAGAAGGCTGACAAAGGGTGAATTTCTGCTGTGTCTAAAAGGCGAGCCCCTTGCAGGTCACCCCCTCCCTCCCTCCCTCCCATCCACTTTGGATCAATGTCTTTGTCTCCGTTTTCATCCACCTGATCAATAGCCTGTTAAAGGCGTTTGATCGTATCGTACGTGTGTGCACGCACGCACGCACGCGCACGCACGCACGCACACACACACACACACACACACACACACACACACACACACACACACACACACACACACACACACACACACACCAAGCGCTGTCTCATTGGAATGGATTTAAGAAATGAGGAGTTTTTCCTCTTTTGGTCCTCATATCAAGGCGGTCTGTGTGCATCCCCACGCCAGCGGAGCTCCATCGTGCTTCATGATATCTAATCTCACCGCATTTTTTTCCCTCCCATTTCCACCGTGACAGGGACGCGGGTCAGGTTTTGACATTGGCGTAAATTAGCGGCGAAAGCGGCAAACGATTGCATGTTTTCTGTTTAGGAACCTTAATGGAGGCTTTATCGATTCGAACAAGGCCCCAGCCACTTGGCTTTGTCTCCGCTGTCAGATTGTGTCTAAAGCAATTTCATAAAGATCATTATTTTCTTTTTTCCAGAGCTCCTCTTCCCCGCCTCATCCCACCACGCACAAAAAAAAGAAGAAAGAAAAAGGAATTAGAACATGAATGACACATAATGAAACTCTGCTTGACTTACATTTCGTTGCGTGTCGTGCCCCGAATGCCAGATCTACAAGCTCACAACACTTTGCAGCACAAACGCGTGGTACACTTGTAGATCTGGTATTTTCACTGCGCAACACCGGCACGCGGCTAAGTATGAAACAGGCCTAAGAATCATTGGCACGTCACATCCCCTTAGCTCGACGCGTCCTTGAATAAATAGCGTTGCAAGGTCCCCAATTTTCCAAATCCGCGTCTAACACAATGCCAGATAATGGGCTTAGCTCACTGTAAAGGACGAGCGGTAGCGTTATCGGCGCTAATAACCTGTGTCCCTCGTTTACTCCGTAATGCCATTACGCCGCCGTGGAAGGGCGAGGCGCTGACACTGTGTGTTAGACATGCAGCCGTAGGAAGCCGGCGAATCTGTGATGACATCATTGACCCCCTAACCGCCACCCTGCGGTTTGGATGAGATATGATGCAATGTGGCGGACACAGTACTCAACCCCAGTACTTGAGTCAAAGTACAGATACCCCTGTTATAATATTACTCCGCTACAAGTAGGGATGGGTATCGTTCACCTTTGAATCGATACGTTACTTTTTTCGATACCTGGGAATCGATACGATACCCTTTTCGATACCATTTTCGTTACTTTTATTTAAGTTTAACTGCTTTACCGCTGCTGCGGTAGATTTTCCTGTCAGTCTACTGTCCTATCGAATAAAGGCATAAAAAAAAGCAAAAAAAAAAGCATCTCTGCAAGCTCGACGTCGAGAAGGAAAACTTCAAACGCAAACTTGTGGCTGCTATATTCTACTCAGGGGTCTTCAAAAGGGGGTCCGGGACCCTTAAGCCCGTATCAGAGTGTACGGTGGAGAGCTCTCCACCGCAAATTTTAGGTGGAAAGCTTTCCACCGCAAGTCAGAAAATAAGTGCAGGACATCATAGTCACGGGGCCCACGGTGAAGTCCTCCCCCGCCTCCCTCTGGTTCAGACGCAAACTCCGTTCAGGTCGACCAATCAGTGAACGGGGTGTAGAGCCTGTCTGTCTGATAGTAAAAACAGAGAGATGTGTTGGGACTCGCGGTGTAAAGCTCTCCACCGCGAGGAATGACGTAACGTTGTAGTTTCATGACTCAAAAAGACTCGAAAAGACTACACCGCGGTGTAAAGCCTTCCACCGCCCAGGCGACTATGATGTCGGCTTTAGGGGGTACTCAGAGTTAGCCTACTACAAATTCTTTGTGTGATAGGAACCTTTTTTCTTTCTTTTTTTTACTTGAACCCTATAAAATTCGTATTCTGAGGGGAACACAGCAAAAAAAAAAAAAAAAGGCCAATCAACGTACAAGCTCACTTGGCGTCGTCTATTTTTGGCAAAGTGTGGTGTAGCGGGGAAAAAGATTAATACTTTGACAGTTTCTAAATATTGAGGATTTAAGGGATTAAATATGTGAATCCAACGATGCACAATGACAGTGTCGTCAAACAGATCTATCTTGGAAATTGTGCACACATAGACATCAAAGGGGGCTTGAGCCCATGCCCTTTTACTGTACCTGCAACATTTACTATGAACTGCAATTGCCCTCCTTTCTCCTCCATGCCGCACCCGAACGCAGCATTCAGGAGAATTGCCTTCTTCCCAACTCTCCTGAACTTGAACGAGCGATCTTACATGAAAGAATTTGTCCTCTGTGTTGAAATCCATGTCGTACAGTATGCTGCATCTTCAGTAGCTAAAGAGTGCGGGGTCGTGCCCTGATAATAGCTGACCTACAAGCTCAACGCAACGCAACGCAGCGCAACGCAGCGCAACGCAGCGCAGCGCAGCGCAACGCAACGCAACGCAACGCAACGCAACGCAACGCAACGCAGGGGAGAGCTTGAAGAGCCGCTATTTCTGTTATTTTTGGCCAAAAGTGCCCTTTTTAGGGAATTCCAGCCCCTGCCTCCTACATTCTCTGCATGTCCCTGGGTTGAACAACTTTGAAGACCCCGGGCCAACATGGGCGAGGCCTCAGGAGTCAACCCCAAGGAAAAAGCAGGATCTAGAGTCCCTATACAGGTGGTCCAATGCTATCTTTAGCAACTCCTGCGACGACGTTGGTGCCCAGCTGTATTGGCTTCCTGCCTCTCCCTTGGATCCCAAACAGCAGAGTGTAGGAGAGAGGGGACCTGCTAAGTGGGTTAGGGCTGCTCTGCCATACTCACAAACAGCTTGCGTGGACTTTTTGTTTTTGTATTGTGTGAAAAGCCACTCAAAATATCAATTAATAATAGTAATAATTTAGAAATGATTTTATAGTCTTTTTAAAGAATTCTCAAAGCTGGAGCGCACAAAGAGGCCCCATGCAATGCGTTGTAAACTTGGCCATTTTCACAATTCTTCAACATTCATAATTCATACAGATGAAGGAAATAATTGTGATCAGTCAATTATGTAATAATCATGACAGGCCCAATATTGTGTTTCAAGAATGCCAGTTGGCTGTAAGTCTGCTGAAAGGAGCGATTTGGGTATGGGACTCGGTCCCTACAGTACAGCTGCAGGCTTAAATGACACAAAGACAACGTGTGTTTAAGACACCGATAGCACTCCCCTTGGCTTCGGTAGACTATTCATGATCATGGCAAACACTTAGCCGTGTCAAATCCCTCGCCGCAACGACACGCACAGGCAAGCCAGCCAGCTTGTTTTTCTTTTTCTTTTTTCCGCCCAGAGTAATCTGCTATAAACAGATTTTCAATTGGGTGCAATTTATCTTTAATGGTTAGAATCAGCTGTAATCCATAAGGGCAACGCACATTAATCAATGGCTTAATTGATTCATTACTTAAAGGCTTCGTTAATTAATTTGCTCGGATGAATCAATCACGGTCTGAGCGGAAACGCGTGGCCGGTTTGTCAAGGTAATCTGAACCGCTTCCAAAACGATCCCCCCGCGTCTCGTGGCTGCGGGCAAGCTCTCATCACCACCTGTTTGAAATCTCCGATATTTACCTGCCCGCCTGTTCTTCTTGACGACGAGGCCTATAGGCTATTGATTACACTTTGGTCTAAGACAGTAAAAACTGTTTGCACCGCTCCGGCGCACCCTTATGTCCTGGAGGTCCTATTGATTACGTTTGGCCGCGTCGAGGGACCGTAAAAAAGCCACTGCAGAGGAAGTGGACGGTAATGAAAAGCTGGCTATTCGGTGAATCTCTCTGGGTTCTATTCTCGTTTTATAGGAGAGCCTCACTGGCCTCCAGGAAAGCCAGCAGTGGTGGATAGTAACTAAGTACATTTACTCGAGTACTGTACTTCAGTATATTACTTTTCTCGAGTATTTCCTTTATACTTCTACTCCAGGACATCTCAGAGGCAAATATTGTACGTTTTACTCTACTACAATTATTTGACAGCATTAGTCACTACTTGCTTAGAGGCCTGAACACATTATGGCGCAATATTTTATGCTTTAAATATAAAAAAAAATAGCAGATATACAAGCTCACAGCGCGGCACAAGCTGTGAACAAGCTCACTTAACTGGAGCTCAGTTAGTCTGTTCTTGAGAGACTACTATGTCAGTGGTGCTCAAACCTTTTCATGTGAAAAATGATATTTATTTGGCCACGGACCCCCATTTCAAAATATCTAGTTCCAGGGACCACCCAGAAGCAAAATTTGAGTTACAAACGTTCGCTTTGAAAAATACATATATTCAAAGATTTGCACACATTTTCACGACTTTTTCAAAAATAGCAGATCTACAAGCTCGCAGCGCGGCACTCGGTGCCGCGCTGTGAGCTTGTATGTATAAATATGCTATTTTTCACTGGTTAAAGAATTCAATAATTATAGGCCTAAATGGGTTAATATTATGATTACAAAACATACATTAACCACACAACCCCTAATTGTATACCCCCTGTTGAAGACACCTGATGTAGGGTATATAGTAACCAAGACAGTGGAGATTAGCATTTGGCTTTTCTTTTTTAAATGTATTTATATGGTAATTTAAGCATCTTGATGGCAATACTCTACTTGAGTACTTTCACTAAAGTCAAGTTTGGAATACAGGCCTTTTATTTGTAACAGAGTATTTCCACTTTTCCACTTACTTCCACCACTGTTGTTAAAGAGAGATATCTAACCACCATACACCTCCAACTCATAAAGAGATGCTGAAACCCCCTCGAGGCCCTACAGCACCAATCAAAGCTTGGCAAGGCATAGAATGAAGTCACAGCGAGGAAGGGAAAACATCACGGTACCAAGTAGCCTACCAGGGACGTGCTGGGCCCCTGATTCAGCCCGGGGAAAAGAGTTGTAGAGGCCCTCATTGCGTAGCGCTATAGAGAGAGATCTCTCTCTATAGTACTGCTGCTACTCAAAGATGTGCCATTTCAGATCATGACAAGTGACAAGCCAGTGGGCCAATTACATAAGTTATATTTCGTCGTTGTCGGGTGGAAACCTTGTACCGGTATGTCCAAAACCGTTTGTTTTGTATTTATCATTTGAAAAATTATTTAAACTAGTGAAAACAGCCGATCTACAAGCACACAACGCCTCACAACGCGAGGCGTTGTGTGCTTGTAGATCTGCTGTTTTCACTACTTTTGTGCGACGGCCTTGTATGATGAAGCAGGGCTTTACTTTGCGGAAAAGTTTACAAATTTGAAACTTGGAGATACAAGGTTTCTGCCCGACAGTGACGATTTACTTTGTTGGCCACCCAGCCCCCAAAATGGAACGAAGGCAGACATTTTTTTTTTTATTTTTTTTTCCTAATGGCCGGCCTGGACCGGCCAGGAATGAACCGGCCGTTCGGGAGTTGTCCCGCTTTTCCCAATGGCCAGCACGTCCCTGTAGCCTACATGTGACACTGTGACCCTGTAAGCAGTGGTGTATTTTAATTTTTTTACCCTCACTTAAAGGGGAATACCACTAGACGAGATGTTCCCCTGTACCCGTACCCGTACACGTACACATGCACGCGTGCACACATGACACAGAGGGGAAGAGTGTGCTTCCCACCGCCTGACCCAAACACCGACCCCGAGGCACGGGAGAGGGAACAGAAAATAAAAACATCACGGTGCATGGCATGGATGCCATTTCGAGCGCTGTTGCCTCTCGCTGCGTGGTTATAGAGAGGAAAAGCCCTGTGACCATGGCCTCCGTTTGGTGACAGACACAAATAGTATGTGGTTGGTCACCCCCCCACCGATGTCAGGCACGCAGTAATGATACAGCCACCCTCCGTGTCACTTTAGCGCACAGTGTGGTGGCGCGGTGGTTGTCAGCTGGGAATCGATCGCTCGAAGCCCAGAGACACTGGCGGTGTCTATGGAGGGAGGGAGCGGTGCAGACCAGAAAGGTCCTCGTTGTTTAACTCGGCAGTGCTCCCGGTTACCACAATAACCCTGTCGTAGTCCCTGCTTCTTGGGGACATCTTCAAAACATGTTCGGTTTTCTTTTAATAATGGATTCATGTGGTTCTCAGGTTTGGCAATGCTCATTTTCGTCGACTACCTTTTTTCACGACGGAAACTAAATTAAAACTAAGCTATGATGACTAAAACTAAGACTAAATATGTTGACAATTTTCATGTTATAAGCTCGGGTGTTGCACTCTGAAAATTGCAGATCTACAAGCTTAAAACGTTTTGCAATGCAATATTAATAAATGAGCAGTGTGTTGAGTCGGTTGGTAAAATGATAAATCGTGCATTTACAGTATATAGTGTCTTTATCCAAGGCGTGTTACAATGATTGTGTATTACATTCACCAATTCATACACACAAACACACATTCATACACCGATGGCAGAGGAAACCATGTAAGGCACCACCAACCTGCTCATCAGGAGCAATTAGGGGTTCAGCATCTTACTCAAGGACACTTCCGACACTGACTCTGGGGAAGGCCGGGATTGAACTGGGAACCTTCCAGTTCCCAAGCGGCCACTCTACCCCCTGAGCCACTGCCGCCCCTACACAGTACACACCCTGTTGGTGTGCATATCACTGTCTGCAACGACTCAATATACCGTATCCTCGTCAAACCACAACACAGGGCCTTGAAACTTCATATAGGTCTCCAGGGGCGTCACAAGGGGGGGGGGAAAGTGGGACTGAGTTACTAGGGCCCAAGGTCGTTCGAGGGGCCTTAATTATTTTATACTTTAGCTATTGAAAAATAGCAGATGTACCAGCTCACAGCGCGGCACCGAGTGCGAGCTTGTAGATCTGCTATTTGTAACTCAAATTTTGCTTCAGGGAGGTCCCTGGAACTAAATATTTTTAGATGGGGGTCAGTGGCCAAATACATGTCATTTTTGGGGTCCTTCACATGAAAACGTTTGAGCACCACTAGCATAGAAACATAGGTTTTTCAAAAACCTTAGAAGGATTTGAAATATTCAAAGAAATCTTGACACATTTTCAAGATTTTTCAAAAATAACAGATACCCTGTATATGTGCTTGTATATCTGCTGTTTTTCAATAGTTAAAGCACAACATAATGCATAATAATGCATTCCCAGTCTAAATGGGTTAAACCCCCTCCCCCCATGAAGAACATTCATGGGGGGCCCGCAGTGAATCCTTGTACCCAGGGCCCAGAATTTGGTGCGACACCCCTGTAGGTCTCTAACTCAAACATGCATACTGTATGGTTCAATATAGCGGTCCAAGGACAAGGTCAATTATTGATTAACACATTGTTATACATAACTTATGAGCTATTCATCATAATAGGATGACAGTGATTGCAGGTGAAGGCTGGTCTCAATCCATTTCATTTCCCTACACTACAGGTTTCCTAGATCAGCCTTTTCCTGGATCAGGGGCCCAGAGCAGGTCTATTTTAATGATCAATCAGTCGATTGTGTTCCGGCTTGGATCAATGGAACTAGCAGAATACTTTCTATAAGTTCCTATTTATCGTCATGTGATCATGATGATTTTTTTTCCAAGGTTTTAAAGATTGCAGCATCCTTGTGGCCCATCAGCGGGGCCCGGCCCACAGGTAGGGGATCGCTGTAATATTTTAAAATAATATTCTGGTCTCTATACTGCCTCCCCCCTGGTCAGCCGGGGCGCCTGATGGAGGGGAAAAGTAACTGGTTGGAATAACTTGTTCCTTCGTTCCACTTTCTACCGGGGGAAACTCCCCCCTGTCAGGTGATAAGAAGCGGCCTGGTCACTCCTCATGCATTGAAGGAAGCATGGGCTCAGTTCAGGGCTCTCCCCATGTTAGCAGAAAGAGAGTATAACGCCCAGGATTCTAGCTTGGGCAGTTGGCACTGGGTGAAAAATGGGTTACAAAATCGTGGGATAAGAATTTAAAGAAAATGCCAACACTTAACAAACGTCATATGTCACACCTGTAGGCTATACTTTACTCTATTTCTTGATACAGATATTGAAGGACTGACACGTTTTCTTTTAATGAAATGAAAAGCACCACGGTCACCGGACCGTGAACGGGATTCCCCGGTGATTTCATCGCATGTCACAAACTATACTTCACAAGCCTGCCAGGGGTCTCTATCGCCATGTGACAAATAGGCTACCCCGGCCAATGAATGCCGCAAATGAGATTCGCTCCAGTGCTTGAATTATTGAAATGGGAAGCGTGAGAAATGCATGGTGCTCAATCTAAGCCCTGTACGTTCCCCCATGCATAATGTTTTAATACATGGCCTGGGCTGGGCCCCATCCACCTTTTGTCCATGTCCTCGTCATTTGTTAAGATGATGAATGTGACGAATACAGTTAAAAAGGCCAGTTGGTTTAGTCCACCCTCCTAGAGTGAGTGGTTCCTCCAGCAGGTGGAGTTCATTTAGATAATTAAGCCACCCAGTGTTTTTTTTTCTTAAAAAAAGAATCACTGCAGAGTTGATGTGAAGAGTGTGTGCATCCATTGACCAGTAAATGTATCTTAGGGGAGAGCGGGATAAACTGAGACACTTTTTACATTTGCTCCCCTTTAGGCAAACTAAAAGATATATCAGTAAAAATCTCTCTTGAATCTCTTATCAATTCAGGGTAATCTTCAGCTAGCATCTATCACATGGATTTATAAGTTGGTAGTTCATCAACAAGTATGATATAAAATGTTCTCCCTGCATCAATTTGCTTTGACACAACAGCTGATTATGTTGACAGCAAGGAAATTTACTTTTACATGCAAAAAACACATTTTTGTGAAAAAAAGCATGTTTTCCACAGCACTATCATGATCAGGTCCTCTCCTTCATGGCAAAGGGGAAATTCAAGGGGCTTGAAAATATAATGGTCACATGACCACAAATGTGTTCCAATGCCTAGATACAGGGGGTGTCTCAGTTTATCCGGTGTCTCAGTTTACCTCGCTCTCCTACTTAACACATCGGACGCCCACATGGTTTTGACGTCTTAATTTGCTGGTGCTCATGGCAACGCGTCATTTTACCTACCGGCGAGAGTACAGGCGAGAAAAGTAATCCGAGTAAATGTAAGAGTATGTCCTGTTTATTTCGCGAAAATCTTTTCTTTCAGTCAGGACCGTTTTTTATCATTTCTAAGCCACAGTGTTTGTGTTACGGCATGTAGAAGAGGCTGCCGTTTTGAGAAAAAAATGAAAAAAGGAAGAGAATCCGGAGAAAACAGCATTTTTGTGCAGCCGCTAAACAGGAAGTCAACGAGACACACAGCACGTCCGGGTGACGTAATTGCGCGCTGCATGTTGGGAAATGGAGTTTGTTTCATCACCGCGGTAGCCAAGTGCAGTAGCTACAGTACAGTATAGTTTACTGTACAACGCGTCAAACGCGTCGTGGGCCTCCAGCGACATCAAAGAAATTGACTTGTAGACACCACGTTGGCATCCGATGTGTTAAAAAGTGTTTGACATCACCACAGAGTATGTAAAGTGCAAAATATTTGTATTTTGTGCAGATCAGCACTAGAAGAAGATTGCAGAACTACAAGCCTCACGCTGTGTGACGCTTTGTATGCTTGTAGATGTGCTATATGTGGAGCACGTATATAAGTATGAATCAGGCTTCAGCCTCCCCCAATATGCTAATGAGACGAGCTGTG
>NC_137830.1:31015638-31100638 GCF_963921795.1 Nannobrachium achirus | reverse complement strand
AATTGAAGTAAAACAGAGTCCAAAGATTAACAACAGCAAAACGATATCAAACATCCGGTTCGAATCTCCAAAGTAACACCCACAGTGTTAGTCCAGCGTGTATTCTATAGAGCCGCAGCGTTTACCTTTCCAAATATAACATTTTGATTTTTATTTATTTTTATAAAAAAGAAAAAAGAAAACTAAAAAAATAAAGCTAAGGTTCTTCGCTCATGCATCTCATGGTTTCAACCAGAAGTGAATAAAAAGCTTGTCAAAAGACAATTCGGACTTTTGGATTTTTGATTGTTTTTGATTGTTTGATTCTTCATTCACCGTTAAGGAACGTTTTACAAACAAAATATCTGCTCTTGTTCAAGACATCATCAGAATAACAGCAATACAGACATTTCTTGGGTGAACAATTCCTTTAAGCAAACTGCATTAATATTCAAGACAATTCATTCTTGCACTGCATGTTAAGCGACCAAAACTAATTTGTGTAAAACAAAAAGAAAACTAAATAAATGTATGTTGGACTAGTTATTCATTTAGAAATATACTGTTGTATGTTAATGTTGCTCTTGGGGGGTAGACACATGCAGTAGGCACAGCAACAGGTGCACACACATCGAGTCAAAAGTACTACTTTTGTATAAGATAACTACACTCTACTAAGCCAGTAGTTCTCAAATGCATATTCATCTCAAGGAAACACTAATTTTCAAAATAGTTTGTGCCTGGGGCCCCTGTGCAAGATTTGTGTTTTTAAAATGTTCCCAGTTGTTTAGATTTTTGGTTTTAAATCATTGAAAATGGCCGAGCTATAAGCATGTACATCAGCTATTTTCAAATAGCCAATGTATAAGTGGTTAAACAGCAAACCCTGGGGGTCCCTGGAATGCACTTTGAGAACCACTGCACTAACACATACACACACACGCGCGCACACACACACACACACAAACACACACACACACACACACACACACACACACACACACACACACACACACACACACACACACACACACACACACACACACACACAGATCTGTTTCTGTATGTCGGGCCCCATTGGGATGCATCACGAATACAAACATCCTATCGAATGGCTCAGGGTTCAATCGTTTGACTTTCACAAGGATGCTTCGCCTGCATCGCCCGCTGCGGAACGCACAGCCTCTCAGATCTCCCTCCAGTCTACACAGGGGGACGTATATGATATTGGAATTTGCGTTTGTACGATCTGTGGGGGGGGGGGGGGGGGGGTATTGACAGCGCATAACGACGAGAGGTGAACGTCGTAAGTTCTTTTCTTTTGATGGATGGACGTTTTTGCTTTCCGATGACTGCGGGAGTCATCAAATTACACGTCGTTAATGGCCATTCTGGGGTTGTCAGCAAAGATGAAAAATCAATTAATTACCCCTCCATAGCATCAGCAACAGCCACACGAGTCCCGCGCTGCGGGGCTGATATGCCATTCAGTCACACACGCAGGCAGCAAGTGCCAGCGTGATGGGAGAGAACATTAAACGCTGTACAAAGAATCAGCCCTGCAGGTTCTGTGAATGTTTAACCCGGGGGTTTGGGGGTCTGTACATGCTTGAGAACATGAGGTGTGGAAGATATGGAGGTGGGCTTTAAATGGACCCACACTATTATAAGTGCTTGACCTCAATGTTAGGCTCTAGTGCCATCTATTGAAAACCTCTACTAAAAAGAGCATGGCTTCTACTATTTGGGATTCTAGGAAGTGGGCCTGCTGTATTTTGTGGGGTGCGTGTGCCTGCGCGTGTGTGCGTGCGTGTGTGTGTGTGTGTTACCAATGCAATATTTTAGACCAGTCATGCGCAAATCACACAGAAATGGATCAGTATAAGCCTCACAGGGGAGGAATGACTTGTTGATGTGCTTCTGATAGAGGCATGGTCAGTCAGTGTGATTGAAGGAAAACACATCAGCAGATGCTGAGATTACAGCTCAATGGGGACCTTTGTCGTGGAGGCCAAAACAATTGCAACTGTGGTTTGGTTCTGCCTGTGCTTAAGCTCTGCATTATATATATATATATATATATATATAGATAGATAGATAGATAGATAGAGTGTGTGCACGCACGCACGCACGCACGCACACACACACACACACACACACACACACACACACACACACACACACACACAGTATATAATATAGGGATGGGACGATATCATACGACGATATCACGATTATTGTGAAAAAAGAAATCGCGATTCACAATATTATCGCGATAATCAAAATCCATTATGCTGGGGCAGAACATTTGCCAAAAAATGTATGATCTACAAGCTCACAACGCGTCGCAACGCGACACGTTGTGAGCTTGTAGATCGGCTATTTTTTGGCAAAGACAGTTGATAGAGAGTGAAAAAAAGACTGTATCAAGTACGTATATTATAAGTACCTTTTACCAATTAGAGGGTTTTTGTGGCTTGGCAAATAAAAGGTGATTTGATCCCAGTGCATGACAGAGGACGATATCACGATAAATTAAATCTCCACGATACGATTATCGTTAGTGTTTTTTATCACGATAAACGATAATATCGCTTATCATCCCATCCCTAATATAATGTGTGTGTAGGCCTATACACACACACACACACACACACACACGCACACACACACACACACACACACACACACACACACACACACACACACACATATATATGCCTATATTAGATATCACAATTAAAGTCCTATGGCCTACAGGTGACACAGCGGCCTACCGTAAAAGCCTTTACTCCAGGTGAAAGTGTACAAATTGAGCCAATTAGACCCATTTATATAGCCTAGTCTTGGACTTAAACTTGATCAACATTTGATCTCATGAGGACTGATGATAGGCTTATAATAATAATAACAATGACGACAACAACAACAACAACAACAACAACAACAACCTCCCCATCAACAGCTTGACGCATATTGTGCAGGGAACATTACCTTCTTTGAGCAGACGGGAGTGAATGAGCACGATGAGCAGGCAGCACAGCGCCGCTCCGGTGAGCGCCCACGCGACTCCTCGCAGCTGCATCCTCGCGTGGGGATGCGAAGGGAAGGGGGGGATGTGGTGGTGGGTCTGACGATTGGGACTCAACTCACTCACTCACTCACTCACTCACTCACTGACACACACACTCCCATTCTGCCAGGCGGTGTGTGTAGGTATGTAGGCTACTGTACACGGCAGAAAGAAACGTAAGAGGGGAGGGGAAAGAAGAACACGCAGAAATCCCGTCCTGTCCGATGTTATAGTCCGATGGGAACTGTTACCCCCGCGACCCGATTCCTGATAAGCGGTTGAAGATGGAGATGGATGGATGGAATTTGATCAAAGATAAATTAGGGCACACGCGCCCACGGAGGGAAAATCCAAGTGACAGACATTCTTCCAGATATACTCCGCTTCCTCTCTCTTGCCAGCTATAGCCTTTTTTGGTGTCTCTCTTTCTCTCTCTCTCTCTCGGTCACAGAGCGGCTCTGAGCGCACGGCATGCATGCACGGCGGAGACGCAGACAATGATCAGCGCGCTGCTGTGCCGGTGCGTTGCTGTTCCGCGCACATCTCTCCTCCTCGGAGCGGAGCGGCGCGCACACTGTCTGTCTGCCACGAAGTCATGCAGCCCTGTACCGTAGCGCTCTCTCTCTCTCTCTCTCTCTCTCTCTCTCTCTCTCTCTCGCGCTCGCTCGCTCCCTCTCCCTCTCCCTCTCCCTCTCTCTCTCTCTCTCTCTCTCTCTCTCTCTCTCTCTCTCTCCTCCCCCATTTATGAGGTATTTCTTGTACTTTAGCTTCTGGAGTAGGCCTATATCCATTTTTCAGTACTTTTACTTCTACTCTGGCCTACATCTCAGAGGGAAATATTATTTACTCCACTACAATTAGGCCTATTTCAAATCTTCAGTTACAGTAGGCCTATATGTTGTAGATTGATTAGCTTATTATTACAAAACATTTACCCACTTAACCATTTGAAAATAGCTGATCTACGAGTTTGTAGATCTTCTATTTTCAAAAGATTTTTACTCGATGCATGAGTAGGCCTACTTTAACTTTTGGTAAGAAACAGCCTATAGGGTTTGAGGACTGGGCGTGGGCCTTGCAAAAATCGGCCACTTCCGCCCGCCATGTTCGTTGCTATCTTTCTTGTGAGACTCTTGGATAAAAGGAAGCGATGACCGGAGAACAGCATTGTTCGCTGGTTGTAGATAAGATGGATTGGTCAATGCAAGTGTACTCTATTACAAGTCGAAGTCCAGTAGGCCTATTCAAAATTTACATGAGTAAAAGTATAAAAGTATTGGTAATGGTATAACAATGTAGGCCTACTTAAAGTACCAACAGTAAAAGTAGGCCTACTCATTGTGCAGAATGTCCCTTTCAAGTTATCAAAGCATCTTTTGAAAATAGCATGGATCTAACATTGTAAGCTTGTAGATCGGCTATTTTCAAATGGTCAAAATATATGTATATTCTGAAGTGGTTAATGATGTTTTGTAATAATAATCAAAAGTATAGTAGGCCTAGCATTACTAACTAAAGTTTTGAAATAAATGCAGTGGAGTAAATGCAGGCCTACAATATTTGGATCAGAGATGTAGTGGAGAAGAAGTAAAAAATATTGGCAAAGTAGGCCTACAATAACTCAAAAGTGTAGGCCTACTTAAGTACAGTACTTAAGTAAATATACTTAATTACTTTACACAGCCAGTTATTGGGCCACTGCCAAGACCACTTGCAATTTGACTCGGCCATTACTCGGTCAATTTTCATCAAAAAAATAAAATTTAAACGTGTCCATATTCACTGGAATGTCTGCTTTCATTTGCTGGTGCTCATTATTGTCTCCCAATAAAAAGATATCACGCTAAAATCGCGACTTCGGCTGTCCATGCATGAGCGCAGAAAGAGCACAAGCAGATCAGAACAGCCATCACATTCATCCATTGCTTTGGAAATAAAGATCGGTTTATAATAATATAACATTCCCTATAAACAGAAAACAGTAGGCCTAAAATGTTAAAATATTTGGATCAGAGATGTAGTGGAGAAGAAGTAAAAATATTGGCAAAGTACATATAACTCAAAAGTGTACTTAAGTACAGTACTTAAAGTGGGCGTGACACGGCCAAAACAGCTAATTATGGCTATCAAATTAGCCAATTTTTTTTAATGATGTCATGTACCCCCATGTTAAATTACCCAATCAAATTAATTTATTGTAGTTACTGTACTGAAAGTAGTACTTTCTGTACAGTAACGGCAATACATTAATTTGATTGGGCTAATATGGGGGGAGGGGCGGAGACTCGCGGAGTCGAGTATACATATCATTATCTTTTGAAACTGCCCCAAAAAAAGCTGTCCGAGGTGTGTTTCCGACTTTCTAAACCAACTTTAAAACTATCAGTTCTAGGGGTAAAAATGATATAGCATTCGCTATAAAATCAATGGTTAGACCGATAAAAAAGTACATGTCTTCTTCAAAAAAGGTGTCAAAAAAGGTGTACGAGGGTCAACACGCTTCTCCCGCTCTATGAGACGGTTTTGTCGGCCATACCCTGCTGTCTCTTACCCTAACCTGGAGCACCCGGGACACCGGAGCAAGCGTAGAACGAGGGAACAGCGATCTCCTCCTCCTCCTCCGCAGAGGAGGTCTGTGGCTCATACACTCTGTGTGTGTGTAGCCTGTGTGTGTGTGTGTGTGCTTTCGCGCATGTGTGTGTGTGTGTGTGTGTGTAGTGTACACACACAATAGCTCTCGCAAAGCCGCAGCCTGCAGCGTTAGCCGGGCTACACGCGAACAACAAGGCATCACGTTGTGCGCGGCACCGCACGACGGACGAAGTATACATTGCGAGGCACCGCACAACGGACGAAGTATACATTGCGCGGCACCGCACGACGGACAAAGTATACATTCACTACTAACTGATACTGCCCCGCCTCCTTTTCAGACTGTTTGAAGAAACACCACGTGACTTACTGTATCATAATGTTAAATTTCGGCCGGTGTCACGCCCCCTTTAAGTAAATATACTTAATTACTTTACACCACATAGCGTGCCTACAGCCAGTTATTGGGCCACTGCCAAGGCCACTTGCAATTTGACCCGGCCATTACTCGGTCAATTTTCATCAAAAAAAATAAATTTAAACGTGTTCATATTCACTGGAATGTCTGCTTTCATTTGCTGGTGGTCATTATTGTCTCCCAATAAAAAGATATCACGCTAAAATCACGACTTCGGCTGTCCATGCATGAGCGCACAAAGAGCACAAGCAGATCAGAACAGCCATCACATTCATCCATTGCTTTGGAAATAAAGATCGGTTTATAATAATATAACATTCCCTATAAACAGTAAAATGTGTGTGATCGTTATGTTGATCAAATATGGTTTTATTGAAATGCAATCAAAGCCTAGAGCAATTGAAGTAAAAGTATCGTTGCTTGCTCAACAAGTAGAACTAGTACAGACTGATCTTGATGCATCCAAGACCTAGCAATGGCAATGGCCGCCAAAGTGGGCGGAGTTAAGTCCCGAATCTTGCGGTGATGTCATAACCGACAGTCCCTATAGCCTACTAGGCTATACCACTTGTCATCTTTACGCACGGGGGGCAAGGCAGACGACGCACCGAAATAACGCATTCTGCGGAGCATGCAGGGCACGCAGCGGCAGTGCGTATATCTGCTCTTCGCACGTGATTGTTTATTCTTTCCATTCCGTTCAGCTGAAATCTGCCTCAAACACCTCAGTTTTACTGGTTGACTTTCCCTTTTCTGAATGATGTAATAGCCTCTCTCTCTCTCTCTCTCTCTCTCTTTCTCTCTCTCTCTCTCTCTCTCTCTCTCTCGTTTTCTCCCCCCTGCTTCTGCTCGGTTCCCAGTGACGTCACATCTCCCCAAATATCTCCAGGGACAGCCTGGCAGATAGGATAGCTTAATTGCACGTCTAAAAACGCTAAGCAATCCATAGTTCGCCACTGAGCAGTCCCTCAAACAATACAAACAAAATGACATTAGTCTATTCTTTGTGTTCAGTGTTTAACCATTGTCCCTCATTTTGTGGCAGGAGGCTATTTTGCTGCCAAAACCTTGAACATTCGGCTGTCTCACCTAAATAGGAGATTGCCTGTATAGAGTCAAACTGTACGGTATCTTTGTTTTTGTTATTTTAGTGAATTTAGGGCAGTATTCTTCTCTTCTGTGTTTGTAGCCTATTTGTCACATGCAGTCAAGAAGTGGAGCTCTGTCGTCACCACTCCTTGACCACAGTGAGAACACAGTCTGTCCTCTATTCAGTTCAATATTTCCAAACATGAAAGGTTCGTCCAAATTTTCGGGGGATTTTGAAAACTATATTTTTGGAAACTTCAGGTATAACAAATCAGAAAATCCATGATTCCATTTGCAACCTCTCTCTCTCTCTCTCTCTCTCTCTCTCTCTCTCTCTCTCTCTCTCTCTCTCTCTCTCTCTCTCTCTCTCTTGTACAAAAAAAAACATTCCTTTGGCTAAAAACGGACTGACAAAAGTGGTTTAGTGATGAGTCATCACTTTTCACAGTTTCGTGGGGGCTGTTTTTAGCCCAAGGAATGTTTTTCATGCAAAACAAATGCTTGCAATGGACTCAGAATAATTAAAAACCCCCAGTTTGACCCCTCACATGCTACTCAAAGCAAATATTTGGGGGGTATTTTTTCCTTATATTATAGTGTATAGTAGGTGAATGAGACACAAACTTTCAGCCGCTGTCAGAAATTCCCCAAGGGATTTTGCAAATGCAATCATGGATTTTCTGATTTGTTATACTCTGAAGTTTCCAAAAATATATAGTTTTCATAATACCCCGAAAATGTGAACGAAATTACACAAGCGACTTGAACACTAAGGGGAGCCAGGCTTGTCGATGTCTGCCTTTTTTGATGGCCAGGCTGTGCTCACTGAGTCTGTACATTGTTAAGGTTTTTCTCACTTTGTTATCAGACACCATGCTCAAATATTCTGCCACAGTGTATTGTCTTTTTGGGGCAAAATAGCAATTCAGTTTACTTTGGGTTTTTGTTATTTCTATCCAATAGTTTTCGTATGTGTTTCTGTTGATTAATAATTGAGTTGGGTCGGATTTGTTGAGGAATGATGTCGGGTTGTTGTTAGGAGTGTCTATAGGAAGGGTTTGTTAAGCATCATAGCGGACTGAGGGGACTCTTTTCTATTCATAATGATAGGATTTGGGGTCACTTGGTCTCTCTATCTCTCCCTCTCTCTCTCTCTCTCTCTCTCTCTCACACACACACACACACACACACACACACACACACACACACACACACACACACACACACACACACACACACACACACACACACACACACACACACACACACACACACACACACACACAGACAGACAGACAGACAGACAGACAGACACACACACACACAGTGCTGCATAACATTTAATCACTAAATTAAACCCTAACACTTTGTCTATAGACTGGATCAGAATGTTTCAAATGTGTTGAATAAGTTGGTAACATTATTAATGCATTATAATCACATTTATAATAAGGCATTATGTCTATTATAATTTTATATTCTTTTACTAAAATATTAGCAAAGATAGCAGATGTACAACAAGCTTGTATTTCTGCTATTTTTGAATATCCCTGGAACCCGGTCCCAACTTTGAAAACCACTGTTCTGAATCCTAACAGTTTTCTGAAAAACACTTGCTATACTGTAGCTAAAATCGACACAGATGGCACAGATGCTTTCCCGGGATTACAGTGTTTTGTTGTAGTGATGTAATGATGATTTGGTCAACACTCTTCGCCTACCGTATATGCCCACAAAAGGGATGCCGTGTTGAAAGTGGTTTCTAAAACATACCATGGTATGACATCCAGACCATATGGAGCTGGGCCACTATTGAATAGTCAAACAATGGCTAATTTAATCCCCATGCCTTCTGTGTTGAGAAAGCTATTGTTTCTGGTTTGCATATAGGGTCTGTCTTCGTCTAATCTCACGTGGGACGACGATGGGGCTATTGTATACTGTCTGTATGGCATGAGTAGGGAGGGGGCTCACTTCTCGCCTGTCTATAGGAGAAGTGATAACTACCTCTGCCTCTGGCTTCCTGAAAGATGAGTTTTCAGGGCAGTCTTGAAGGAGGCCAGCGAGCTACATGTCTTAAGGGAGGTATAAGGAATTCCACACTTGGGTGGCAGTGTTGTAGAAGGAGAATTTACCCATATGTGTCTTATGGGTTTGTGTTTCCAGATCGTTGTGTGCGCTCCCTCTCTGGTGTTGTGGCTGTGCGTGTCGCTAACTTTTTGGAGATATTTGGTCAGATATGCTGGCACTGAGGGGATTGAGGGCAGATTTGCATTTGAAAGTCAATCCCATTTTTTGTTGTTTTAGCTGTCTTCCACATTGAGCCATCTTAGGCTAGCAAAATGTGTGGGAGAAACATGGGTCATGTAAACAAAGACACGTGGACCGGAAGTGGAGGACTGAGATCAGACCAAACGGGCCAACATCCTGTCGTCCACATCCCATTGGGCGGTGTTCCCAGAGGCTAATAAAAAGGAAAACAACAGCAGAGGGCGCTGTTTTTTCCCTCTTTTTTTGACGTCGGGTTCCCAGATTGAACACATTGTAACAGGGATAGACTCCCGTGCTCTCAGCTGATACAGACAATAAGCCTTTCTGCACTACTTACTTTATACATACATAACGTCATTGTCCGATGAAAACCTTGCATGTCCAAAACCGTTAATTTTGCATCATTTAAAAAATGATTTAAACTAGTGAAAACAGCCGATCTACAAGCACACAACGCCTTGCACCACAATGCGTTGTGTGCTTCTAGATCGGCTGTTTTCACTACTTTTGTGCGACGGCCTTGTACGATGAAGCAGGGCTTTACTTTGCGAAAGAACGTACAAATTTGAAACTTGGAGATACGAGGTTTCTGCCCGACAACGACGATATATAAAGACATACATACAGATGTGCCATTTCAAACTTGAGCAACTACTCAGCAAAAGAGCAGTAAACACAGAAGGGTTGAAATGGCACATCTGTGTGTATGTACATACATGTATGTATGTCCTACATACTGTATGTATGTGTTACATATACATACAGGGATGTCGCACCAAATTCTGGGCCCTGGGTGCAAGGATTCACTGCGGGCCCCCCATGAATGTTCTTCAGGGGGTGTTTAACCCATTTAGACTGGGAACGCATTATTACGCAATAGTTTGTGCTTTAACATTGAAAAATAGCAGATATTAAAGCTCACAGCACGGCACCGAGTGACCGCGCTGCGAGCTTGTAGATCTGCTATTTTTTTTTAAATCATGAAAAGTCTGAATATAGCAAATCCTTCTAAGGTTTTTTTGTTTCTACGTCAGTGGTCCTCAAACTTCTTCATGTCAAGGACCCCCATAATGATATGTATTCGGCCACAGACCCCCCATCTCAAAATATTTAGTTCCAGGGAGCCCCCCAGAAGAAAATTTTGAGTTACAAATGTTTGCTTAAAATGTACATAATATTTAAAGATTTGCACACATTTTCCTGACTTTTCAAAAATAGCAGATCTACAAGCTCGCAGCGCGGCACTTGGTGCCGCACTGTGAGCTTGTATGTCTGCTATTTTTCAATAATTAAGGCCCCTCCACCTTGGGCCCTAGTAACTCAGTCCCACTCCCCCCCCCCCCCCCTTGTGACGCCCCTGCATACATACATGTACATGTCTTTCATCCATCCATCCATCATCCATCCATCCATCCATCCATCCATCCATAGATGTCTATAGACATAATGAATCAATAGACATGTCATAACCCATATGGCCGGACCTGCTGCCTCATGCTTCACGGAGCGCCGTAGCCCCGCAGCTCACCATGAAACGCTGTAGTCTTCTCCCAGATCCGTCTAATTGACTGGGAGTGACGCGGCATGACTGACAGCTAGCGCTCCAACCCAGCACACTGTCATTGGTGTGTCAACCAGGCCAGCCCGCCTGCAGCTACTGTAAGGCTAATTAGATGATAACAGTCTTCACTTCTCTCTCGCATGAGCGTCGCTGATGTGCGCTCGTAACATTAATACGAGAGTGCGCGTGCCATGTGCGCGTGCATGAGTGTTTGTGAGATGTGTGCATGCGAGCGTGAATTTGTGTAAGAGATAATCTGTGCAGATTATGCATGGATGCATGCACATGGTGTGTGTGTGTGTGTGTGTGTGTGTGTGTGTGTGTGTGTGTGTGTGTGTGTGTGTGTGTGTGTGTGTGCGCATGCGTGCGTGTGCGCACGCATATGTTCGTGTGTGCGCAGTGGCAGTGGTGTAGTAGATTTACTTTTGTACTGTACTTAAGTACAATTTACAAGCTCACAATGCGTTGCGTTGTGACGTATTGTGAGCTTGTAGATCTGCCATTTTCAAAAGATGTTTGTACCCGTTGTTTCCTGTTGAGATTGGCACATTTCACCCAGGTGTTTTCATCTCACTCACTCAGTCACTTTGTCTGCTGACCTCACTCAGCAACAAAATAAACAGAAAATAAACTAAAATAAAACAATTCACAGGAGGCAAGCAGTGATCACCCCATGATGTGCACTGCAATGTAGTTTCAAATGCACTACATTGCAGGCGCCTTGTGAGAGTGAAAAAATAAGAAGACATGTGTGATCTGGGCAGCTTGCCCCACGAAATGTGCCAATCTCAATAGGGAACAATGGTACATTTGAAAACTTGAAATGGGACGTTCTGCATAATGAGTGATTTTACTTTTGGTACTTTTAGTGCATTTTTGCATTTCTACTTGTAACAGAGTATTTCTATATTGCAGTATTGATACTTTTACTGCGTGCGTGCGTGCGTGCGTGCGTGCGTGCGTGCGTGCATGCGTGCGTGCGTGCGTGCATGACTGAGTGAGTGTGTGCGTCCGTGCGTGAGTGCATGTGTCTGTTGGAAAGCCATGTTTTATTCCTCTAAGGTTCGCCTCCCATTCTCCTCTCAGGCTGCGATCCATCAATCTGCCGGACAGCAATTAACGAAGACCTGTCCGAGAAGGGTCGGCGAGGGTTCGGGGTGCATGTAATGAATGCGCATGCCTGCGCGCGCACGCCTAGCGTCATCATAATGCTCAGCCTTCACCCTTCTCTCCCCACAAACTATAAACAACTCGACAAGCCTCATTAGCAAACAGCAGTAGCAGCGCGTGCGATTGGAATCAGAGATGAATGAATCCAGTCAGAGACGGAGCCAACACAGTGTCGGCGCTCATTTCTTGAATGTTTAAACATCCTTTACACTTCATCATTACAGTTTTTTGCTCGTTCGTCTGTAACAGAACGAGAAGCACTCGTTCTATTTGAATAAGTCTGGTTGTATATCGTTCGCTGATAGGGTGGAAAGTCCACTTTTCAGGAGATGGGGAAACATAACAGACTACACTGTCAGTGCTTGTGACTAAATGAAATAACGGATCTACAAGATTAAAGCTATACTATGTAACTTTTTTAATAAAACAAATCTTAAAATTGTCCTAACTATTAAATCGCTAAAGTTTTAGAACACCCACTCTGTTAATTTCTTTATTGTGTTCTACTGAGCCCGTGTGGCCGTGAGGGGGGTTGCATTTCCCGGCAAAATTACGTCATCTGCATCATTCTGTATGTGTCTCCCAGATCATACACTACCGGCCAATCACAGCGCGTCTTGCCGTCTCTTCAGGAAGTAGCTTGCTTCAACAGCAGTGTTTACGTTGGTGAAGGAATCTCCAATCCTGGTCTAAAAATGACGGGAGACGGCTCTACGGATTCGTATCGGCGAGGCGGTCGCGGTGGTCGCGCGGCCCCATTCTGGTGGTCCGCGGCGACTCCGGGAGAAAAACGGACGAAAAAAGCAATACCGCTACCGACCAGTAGTTGAGCAACTTCCAGTGCTTTAAATGTTGCGATGTGTTGTGTACCAGTTGAGCAGTTATTCTCTCTACTTTCGCATGACTATACAAATGCCTTCTTTATCAATAGTTCTCAAACTTTTATCTTCCAAGATGAAAATAAAATAAAAATCGCAGACGTACAAGCTTTTATATCTTATTTTATTTTATTTTATTTTTTATTTTGAATAGCCAACGCAAAAATCTAAAATGACACAGATGTTTTCCCGGATTGAATGGGTTGAATCCGGAAAGTCACACACAAGCGTTTGTGGAGGTGATGTTCAAGACATGTGATGTTCATGTATGGGGCTGGGCTCAACGCGGAAGTGGATATCTTTGGAGTAGATCGCAGCGAGTGGACAGGGATAATTTTCCAATTCCAGGACAACCATGGGCATCTTTTGATGGCTCCCGCGAGGAAGTCAGAACGAAAAGCGTGGCAGGGAACGACATATGTCGAAAAACTGAAAGAAAAAAACAGACTTTTGTTAAGAGAACCATCTCGGGTGATAACCTCCTGCTTCCAACTGTAGAGAAATAACACCAGTCCCTGGACCACAGAACAGCAGTCAAAAACTCTCAAAAACAATGCAAAACTCAACCCCACAGCTCTGGCTTTTTCTCGCCTCTGCACCTATACCAGTAATTAGCCGTTCTGGGTTCACTTATTTATAAGGTAGAGAGAAAGCTGTGAGCGTCAACACTGTCTCGACTGTAGCCGGCCGATAACCAGCCTTAAGCTTGGCTCGGTCCGGCACGGCACGGCTCAGAATATATATATATAAAAAAAAAAACATCTAAAGAGAAGTTGTCCGGACGAAGCAGGTTGAAAGCAATTTGGAGTTTTGTAGCTTTAGGGGCCGTACGTGGCCACAGAGAGAAACTGTTACTTTTCAGGATTCAAATAATACAAAAAATATATATATAGCAGATCTACGCCTACAAAGCCAGAGTGCAGTAACTACGTTTTTGGACTTATTTCTTTATCCCAAAGGTCAAATTAGCTTGTGTGATTTTGGGGGATAAACAATTTCCTCAAGAACAGATATATAGTGTAATATCACTTATATGGCCATATATCATTTGGCTGACCAGAAGAAACACTTTAAACCCATTTTTCAGTAACATTTTTGTTCATAAATACTGCACTTTGGCTTTAATGCCACACAGATGAAGAGCTCTTCTACCTGTGAGTTATTTCTGCTGTTTATTTGATGCCTCGTCGGGCAAAACGTTTGTGAAAGGGATTGAGTAAAGCAAACATAATCAGACTGTCGACGCATGACGATTCACAACAGCGTCCGTGTGGGAAACAATGCTATAGGCTGGTGACTAATAATATAGGTGCAGCTCAGTTAATGGCTGTGACACACTGAACGCGGCTCTGACGCAGGTGTCACTGACGTGTGTCAAGAGAAACTGCCTGTAAACGTCAGAAATAAGAACATGGTACCTTTCCGCTCCAAATGATTTTAGGTGGTCTTTACCCACACGTCGACCTGCTAAAGTGATGGGTATTTCCACACACCCCCATCAACCTCCAGGTCATTTTTTTGAGCAGTCCACCATTGGGCAGGCTAAGAAATGGTGTCTGACTCCCTCCCATTTATTATACCCGAGCATGTATGAGTTACTGAGTTCCTTATTCTGTCAGGTAGGAGGTACCTTGCGTGGAGCGATAGGTTCTCTTTTGTCCCTCTGTGTCAATCGCACTCCTCAATGGAAGGTAGAAGGCTTTGAGGTGGTGCTAAGGTGTTGCTCTTGTTGCACGAGGTATGTTGGTTTGGGTGATTGTGACCGAAGGTCACAGTTTACCATTAGAAATGTCACAGCTTGTCCGTGTCCGTGTAGACGTACGTGTAGACGCATGCGTGTGTACACTGTGGTACTATGGGTTTGTCTGTGGTTCTATGGGTTTGTTGCTCTGACATCATGCTCTGATGTCACTGTGATGTCATAGCAACCACACTTAACAGAATGGGTTTGCCGCTCTGACATCAAGCTCTGGCTTGAAGTCCCTTTTATGCCCATATATGGAGATCACTGATGTCATCACGAGTCACACTTGTATATAATATACTGCTGGAGAGTGAGTGAGGTCAGCTCCATATGGAAATCTACCGGTAGGTGATGATCCAGTCGTCTCCATGTATGGATATCCAGGGTTTGATCTTTGATGAGGTGATATCACAACATTGTGATGTCACAATGTCAACAATGTGATGTCACAACAGGTCAGCAGCTATAGACATTGAGGTGTTACTCACGGACAAGATACGGACAAGATGTGCCGCAATAAAGAGAGCATTTGTAACTCAAATCTTTCTTTCTCAGGGTCCTTGGAACAAAATATTTTGAGATGTGGGTCGGCGGCCAAAGCCATATAATTTTGGCGGTCCTTGACACAGAAACAGCTTTTCAAAAACCTTAGAAGGATTTAGCAGACATTTGTAGAATCTGCCCCAGTTAAATGGGTTAAGCACAGTACTCAAGTAAATGTACTTAGTTACTGTCCACCACTTCCCGCTCACTCTGTCAGTCGAGTTCACCGGAGCCTTGGAAAAGCGTGACGGAACCACCTGCTCTGCCGTTCCGTTATTTAATGGACGGGGGATTGGGGGCGGGTGGGTGGTCCGCCAGACGATACAGAGATTGACTTCAAATGTCAGAGGAAGGCGCTGAGAGAGATGCTGCGTGTCGACGCTTCCTCGGGTTGGCTTTTCTCGGCCTGCTGGGAAATGTAGGAAGTTAAGTGGATTGAGCTTGAGGAGGGGGATGAGTCTATCACTGCATTTGTCAGCCGCTCAGGATATTGTGTTTCCCCATAATAAAGGCTTACGAGGCTGAAATACGTATGCGTGTGTGCGTGCGTGCGTGCGTGCGTGTGCGAGAAGTCAAACTTGTGCACATTTGTGTAATTTCTGTAATATGCAAAGCACAGCCGGTGTTACATGATCCCTGCCCAAACGCGGTAACAAAATGATAAACTTCGCTTTGGTGTCCGTTCCAAACCACCTAATGAACAAACTTGCTCGTTAATCAACACCAGATACAGCCAAAAATAAAATTAAAAAAATCCATTTGGGAGTCCTTGGCACAAAAAGGTTTGAGGACTAGAAGTATAACGTTTTGGAAAATGGAAATACTCAATTAAAGTTATACCATGTAACTTTTTTTATAAAACAAATCTTAAAATTGTCCTAACTGTTAAATCGCTAAAGTTTTAGAACCCCCACTCCGTTAATTTCAGCTTCTAAAGCCTTCTCTTTATATGTTTTCTATGAGCCGTGAGGGGGGGAGAATTTCGCGGCAAAATGACGTCATCTGCATCATGTGTATACGTTGGCCAATCATATCGCAGATCATAAACACATGGTACACTACCGGCCAATCACAGGCGCATCTTGCTGACTTCTCAGGAAGTAGCTTGCCTCAACATAACAACAACATATTCTCGGGTGAAGGAGTCCGTTTCTCCGGAATGCCTGAACGCACAGGAACCAGGGACCCCTCTAAATATAGATCTCGGCGAGCTGCAGGCGGGGGTGAGAGGCCCGGTCCGCGGCGAAAAACGGCCGAAAGACGCGGACGCGACCGCGGTTTGCTATACAGCTCTGACCACTAGTTGAGCAACTTACACAGTATAGCTTTAAAGTACATAGGGTTAGGGTTACCTGAAAGTTAATGCCGTCTGACGAGTTTCACAAGTTATTCCCAATGGTCCACACTGCCACAGAGGGTTTGACCAGTTCCTTATTTTTGACTCTGGATGGCGCTGTTCGCTAGCTTATGGATCACCAATTATTTCCGGGGTAACTTGAAGGTCACCTGACACGTCGATGGCGTAACCGGAAAAAAAACTGCTTTCAAATTTGTTTTTGAAAAAATTAAAAAAAAAAAAAAATCGAGTGGACAGGGATTCTTTCCAATTCCAGGACACTCGTGGGCATCTTTTGGGGGCTCCCGCGAGCAAATCGGAGCGACGCTGAATTTTTGATGATTTTTCAAAGGTTAGTGAAAATCTCTGAAAGTGTGGCAGGGAACGACATAAGTCGAAAAACTATTTGGCATTCAAAGTGTTAAGCACAATAGTAAATGCACTTAGTTATTTTCCACCGCTGCATACGGCCTTGTGTACGGCTCGCAAGGTTTCCTCTGCCTTTTAGAAGAAAAAAAGAAACAGCTTTCTTCCCAGACGGCCTCCTAAAGCGGTACATGATCTGGCAGGCTTTCTTTCTCAGACAAGCCAAAACTTTTTAAATTGTCATCTCAACGTGGGTCAGTGATTTGCTGAGCGCTTGGATGGGTTCCCCACGCTGAATAAAGTTAGACACTGCAGGCCTTTGGGTTCCCGGGGTTAAACTGTGCTTTCGGCTAGAATAGAGAATAGAGCTAAATACGACTTCATCAGCCCGTCTCACAATTATATCCATTCCCTGGCCGGTCTCCTCTGGTGGGCCATTAGGATAATACAGGTCTGCTATTTTTGGTTAAGTTCTCCTCAGAATAGGAATGCTAGGGTTCAAGTGGTTAATGTGAAGGGAAGAAAAAGGTATCCAATCACACAAAGATTTGGCACCCCTATAGAAACGCAGAAGACCTTCCCTGTTTAAACGTATAGGTTCCGAACGGAACCATGTTTATTTAATACCGGAGGACAAGGTCCCCCTATGGGATAACCAGCGCCATCTGGCGCTGCAACAGAGTAAAACTCATAAGCTCCCGTACGAGAAATATCATTTGTCGGTAGGGCTGTCAATCACAAACGAGGGCGCCGCCCCCGAGTGTATAAAAGCCCTGCGGGCTATCATAACTTCCTCTAAAGCCGCACCTCTGCGCCCGCAACTAGCGAACCGAGGGGCTTTATTCGGGGGACCTTGTCCTCCGGTATTAAATAAACATGGTTCCGTTCGGAACCTATACGTTTATTGTCATACCTCCAGACAAGGTCCCCCTATGGGACTCATATACTCCCCGAGAAGTCATGAACCGACAAGACTGTCGTGCACACCGACCACACCCGGAAAGGAGGTCCTGTCAACCTGACGTGACCCCTTTCAGGACCGATCCGACCCAGACCCACAGGGCCTGGGCGTGTTCAGACAGAAAAAGACCCTGACAGACCGAGGCCTGCCTTATGCACTAAGGGCAGACACAGGTCCACCTTATAAAATTGCAATAATATAAGGGAAAAACTCAGGGTCCCCCCACGTATCCTAGAGACAGCAGCATGCTATCTCAGGAAGGGGAGAGAGCCGCCCCACTACATAGTAGGAAGGGCAGCAGCACCCAGAACCGTATGCGCCATAGCAGAAGGCGCAACGTCCAGGTGATAGTAGGTCGCAAAGGTGGACGGCGAAGACCAATTCGCCGCTGCACAAATCTCCTCAATGGAGACACCTTTGGACAAAGCCCAAGAGGTAGACACACCCCTAGTACTGTGGGCCTTAAGTGCTTCCGGCACTTCAGACCCAGACCGGGTGTAAGCCAACCCAATCTGAGTTCCCAGAGGTTCTTTTTCTCGCCACTAGGGGGGCGAGAAGAACCTCTGGGCCAAAACTATGATATTCCTGGGCAGGAAGTTGTCCCAGGCTCAGAATCTGAGCTGGGACAATACAGGAAGTAGAGCCCTGTGCAAACCTTCAAAACATTCAGAACAGAAACCAACCAAAAACACTACAACAATATGCAGCCCATGTTTCAAGGTGAATCCTACCAGACTAAAGCCAACCTAATAGCATCCACAAGCCATCTCGACAGAGTGGGTTTGGACACCGCTTTCCGTTGACGGGCATTCATGACCACGAAAAGCTGAGAAGTAGACCTGCTGTCCACCGTCCTATCACAGTAGGCCTTCAGGGCCCTAACTGGACAAAGACAATGAAGACGCCTATCCTCCTCTGATGCAAACGGAGGAGGATGGAAAGCCGTCAAAACAACAGGTTCCTTCGGGACCACCCGGTTCTTAGGAATAAAACTCAAATGGGGTTTTAGAAGAACCTTGGAGTCATTATTGAGAAACCTCATACAATCAGGGCTCACAGAGAGCGCACGAAGGTCACTCACACGCTTAGCCGTAGACAAGGCAAGCAAAAGAGCTGTTTTGAAACTTAAATGTTTCAAAGAGGTCCTCCCAATCGGTTCAAAGGGTGCCTTGCAAAGGCCCTCAAGAACCACTTGTAGATCCCAAACAGGAAACAAGGCTCTGGTCACAGGTCTCAAATGGTCCACACCATGCATGAACTGGACCACCTCAGGGATTTTAGAAAGGCCTTTGCCTGCCACCCCCAGGTGGCAGGCATCAATAGCCGCTAAATAACCCCTCAGTGTAGAGAACGCCAGACCAAGGTCCAGGCGGTCCTGCAGGAAATCTAACACCTTCTGGGCCGAAGCTATATGAGCCACCACAGGTGGCTCCTGTAGCTCACACCAGTCCAAAAAGGCATTCCACCTTCCATCATACACAGCCCTAGTAGAGGGGGCTCTAGCACTCTGAATAGTGGCTACAACCATCGGTGAGAAGCCTGCTGCAAGCAGGTTCTCCCTCTCACGGGCCAAACCCACAGGTCTAGGCCCCGTGGGTCTGGATGGAAGATCTCGTCCCCTGCCTGGCGCAGCAGATCCCTGAGCAAGGGAAGCCGCCAAGGGGGTTGAGAGAGCAGTGGGGTGATCAGAGACCTCCACACTCCCCTGGATGGTGTCACCAGAAGAACCTCCTGGTTGGAACATCTGATCCTCTCCAGAGTGGGAAGAATCAGTTCCAGGGGTGGAAACGCGTAGAGAAGACCTTGTGGCCATTCGTAAGCAAACGCGTCCATCCCCAGAGGAGAAGGTCCCCTCACTGAAAAGTAAAGGGGACACTTCGCGTTCTCCTGGGAGGCAAAGAGATCGACTCGCGGTCGACCGAACCTGGAGAAAATCTGCCTCACCACCGCAGGGTGGAGAGACCAATCCTCGTAACGAGGCTCCCCCCTGGACAACAGATCGGCGCCGCCGTTCTGAAGGCCCGGGACATGGGAGGCTCTGATGGACCTCAACCGAGGCAAGCACCAGAGGGTCATCTCGCGCGCCAGCTGATCCAGCGTACGCGAGGAGAGGCCGCCCTGTTTGTTGAGATAATACAGGGCCGCCGTGTTGTCCGTCCTGACCAGGACATGGCAACCCCGGAGAAATGGTTCGAAATGCTTGAGCGCCAAGTAGATCGCCATTAATTCCAGATAGTTGATGTGGTACTCCAACATGGCCTGGGTCCAAAGACCCCTGGCTGAGCGCCCCTCGTGGGTGGCGCCCCACCCTGAGCGGCTGGCGTCTGTGGTGATCACCTTGCGTGACACCACTTCGCCCATGGAGACCCCACTTGTCAACAACGCCTGGTCCCTCCATGGGACCAGAGCGTCCATGCAGACCTGGCTGACTGTCACCTTCCTGTACCCTTGCAGGGAAGGAATCCTGAGCGCCAGTGACCACCGCTGGAAAGGTCTCATATGAAACCTGCCCAGACGCAGAAGTTGCACTGCTGAAGCCATCAGCCCAGTCAACTTCATGCACTCCTTGTACCTGACCACCTGGTTCAGTCGGAAGGAGCCGAGACAAGTCAGAAACCTGTCCACCCTCTCCGGGGAGAGGCGAGCGGACATGGTGGCCGAGTCCAGAGATATTCCTATAAAGAAAATCTGCTGGGAGGGTAACAACATACTTTTGCCAAAGTTGACGTTGAAACCCAAGGCCTTCAGGTGTGACAACACCAGATTGGTATGGCGCGCCGCTTCTGAGCAGGAGGCGGCGGAAATCATCCAATCGTCTATGTAGTTCGCCAGCCTGACTCCCTGATGCCTCAGTGGAGCAATGGCTGCCTCGGTCACTTTCACGAAAACCCGAGGGCTCAGAGAAAGACCGAAAGGGAGGACCGTGTACTCGTACAGGCGCCCCTCGAAGGCGAACCGCAGGAACTTCCTGTGTGGGGGATAAATGAGGATGTGCTGATAAGCGTCCTTCAGATCCACTGAACAGTGGAAATCCCCCTGTCTCACTGATTTCATCAGTGACTCTGACGTCAGCATCCTGAATTTGAACTTTTTCAAGTGCTTGTTCAGAGCACGTAAGTCCATAATCGGACGCAGCCCCCCTCCTTTTTTCTGAACCAGAAAATAACGGCTCCAGAAGCCTAAACGGCTCTGGTCGCGTGATAACTCCACTATAGCGCCCTTGCGCAATAGTGAGCTTATCTCCTCCCTCAAGGCATCGGCCTTCAAGCCGCGGGCTCGAGTATAAATAACCTTGCTGGATAGGGAGGGTGTTTTCGCGAAGTGTAGTCTGTAACCCCGCGTCACCGTCCGAAACACCCAGTGATTCGGATTGCAACGTTTCCATTGCTCTGCACACTGTGCTAACGTGTTGCTGAGCAACGGAGAAGCCTTGGGGTTGTACCGCCTGAGCGGAACTACTGGGCCGGGAGGGAAAGGTTCCATATCCGGGCACGTATCCGTATCCGCTAGACGCCGGGCCGGAAGGCGCGGAGTCACCGGCGGAAAGAGCGTTTCCGTTTCCGGTACGCTTATTTCCGTATCCGGTGGGAGACGAACACGTGACCTCCAAGAAGCCTCGCTTGTTAATAATACATGCGACACACAACGTGGAGCCCGGGGGACAGGGTTCATCGCATAAGTAACATAATCCCCGGCTCGGGGAATTGTATTTACGTTTATAACCTGTGCTAAGGCCTTTATATGCTTCCTTGCGGGAAGACGAGGCCGACCCTGGGTGATATGTGTTGGCTTCTTCCCTGACGCTAAGACCAAACTCCTGTCCTGAACTAGAGTCGGCATAACAGTGCCGCTCGGTGGAGACAGAGGGGTATTGCACACTAGAGAGACTATACCACTGTGAATAGGAATTAGCTTGTCTGGGAACATTTTGCAAAGAGAAATATTCTGCTTGTAACCTGTCTGCATGACTGGAGGAAGCGATATTTTCTGAGTGGAAAGAAATTCCAGCCTGGACTTCTCTACACTGGTTAAATTCATGCAAAATGGGGTCGTCTGTAGTAAAGCAGGTGGGTTTGAAATAAACAGGCATTGTTTTATCAACACACTTTTTATTACAGGCACTGGAGGAGAGCACAGAGGAGGAATAAACATTGATTTCTTGGCATGAGAAAAATTGTTTGTATTGTCCAAACGTCTGCGCTTGCAAGGGGGGGTCCCCTGAAATTTCAGGGGGACCCCGCCAGAGTCCAGTGTCACTTTCGCGGCGGCTTCCCACGGGCTTTGTGGGAGCTGGCCGGTATCCCGTGCCTGGGAGGGTGGCGGGATTGAGAGCGGGCTTGAGCCCCCACTGCAGTGTGAGGGGGTCCCGCGGAGGAAGAAGAGGGGGTCCTAGGGGGATTGTTCTGTTTCCCCTGTTTGGAGGTAGAGCGCCCCCTGTCAGCCTGACCAGGGGCCTTGCTCCGTCCCTGTCTCTTTTCCTTTCTGGGTACCTGGGGGTCCGTCGTGGCTCCCAGGAGCTCCAGAGTGATCTTCTTATCCGCCACCTCCTGGCGGAGAAGCTCCAGTCCACCGCCCATGAGGGAGGAAGGATGGCCGGGGAGGTCTTGCAGGACCTTCTCGGTCTCCTCTCCGGAACTGCCAGGACACTTTACCTTGTCTAGCCACCTGGCACGTTCCGCCTGGATGCAATAATCCATGCCATGTCCAAGCCACTCGATCGCGTGGACATTCAGGTCCATCAGCATGCGCAGCGACTTGTCCATTTCCTCCACCAACACGTCAGGCACCTCCCGCATCTCGCTGAGGAGGCGCCTGGTGGAGAAAAGCAGCAGCTGGGTGGCGTTCATCGTCCTGGCTGCCAGCGCGGATGATCTGTAAGAGTTCCTCACCCTTGAAGACTGCTTGTCATCAAAGGCTATGGCAAACCCAGGAGGCTTCTTACCCACGGCCAGATTGAGGGGAGGCCGGCCTCCAGGACCGGTCCGCTCATGGCTAGGCTTGAGGCTCCCTACCAGGGACTGGGCCATCAGCTTGTCCATGGGAGGGCACAAGGGGATTCCCGCCTTCTCTGCGTCGCGGCAATCGACCAGGAAGGGGAGCTTGGGGGGGTCCTTGTGTGTAGTCCAGGTTGAATGCAGGGCCTCTGCAAAGCCTGGGACTAGTGGGAGCTTTTCCATCCGAAGCGGGGGAGAGGAATCCACATCCTGGCCAAGGAGGGGAATCCTAGCCCGTGGTCCGAGTGGCGCGTCTCCGAGTGGCAGCTCCAGGCCACAACGGATGGTGGCGCGTTCCAGCACCGAGAGCTCGTCCATGGGGATGGAGTCTGGGTCTTGCGCCGCTGCCCCTCTCGCCCCAGCCGGCATGGAAGGGGGGAGAGAGGCAGAAGGGGCTTGGGAGGACGCGGCGGAGATGGAAGCCTCGGCATGAGGAACCACCCTGGCCGCGCCTCCGCCCTGTCCGGAGGGGAAAGAGGACTCGTCCTCCTCCGAGTACTCACCCTCCGTGTCCAACTCCTCCATGTCGCAGTCCTCTAGCTCCGGTTCGTCTCCGTCGCTAGCATGCCAGGAGACGGGGCTAGGTGGCCGCATAGCCCGTAGCTGGGGGACGGAGAAGGAGAGAGGAATGTCACCGACGACTAGAGGGTGGAATTCCTTGGGGGGGACGGTCCATGTTGCAGCTGGCGGAGAAACAACGTGGGCGGTCTTGCATGTTCTCTTCTTGGGCACGGCACCAGTCGAGCCCGTCGGAGAAACAGCAGTGGAAACAGGGGCCGCAGACCCGCTAGCAACGGGGCTACCGAAGCTAGCTGAGGGCGAGGCCGCTGGAGGCCTAACCACGTGGCGAGAAGCAGCGCTGTGGCGTACAGCGCTGTCCGGCACACGAGGAGAGGTGTCTGGGAGGGTTCCGGCGGAGACCGTGGTGTGAAGGCCGTAGCCTGCGGCAGCGATCTCGCATCGTGCCTCGAGGGCTGGAACATCGTACTGGAGGCATTCAGCACAGTTCACCCCCGTGGCCGGGGCCGGAGGGGACAGAGAGGCCAAGGCGTGTCCTACCCCCATGCAGACAATGCAGAACGGATGTGTATCTTCATTGGCGATGAGGCCTTTGCAGCTGGGAAGGCCGCACTTCTTCGGTACCCTAGCTAGCAGGCTGCTAACTGTAGGTCGACGAGCTGCCATCGTGAGCTAACCGAAGCTAAGCGAAGCTAAGCTAAGGCAGGGAGACACGTGGCAGAACGTACAGAGAAGAAGTAAAGACTCAAAGCGAAAGTGAAGAAAAAGACCGAACTGTTAGGAAGAATAGAAGTAGAAACGTACAGGAGAATAATCTATAAAGGCCAGTGGCCGACTTCCTAGTCAACGCTTAGGCTAAACTTTACAGAAAAATATACTTATATGGCTGAGTTCGCGACACTAGTTGCAGGTAAGCAGAGGTGCGGAAGAGGAAGTTATGATAGCCCGCAGGGCTTTTATACACTCGGGGGCGGCGCCCTCGTTTGTGATTGACAGCCCTACCGACAAATGATATTTCTCGTACGGGAGCTTATGAGTTTTACTCTGTTGCAGCGCCAGATGGCGCTGGTTATCCCATAGGGGGACCTTGTCTGGAGGTATGACAATAAACATACTTTATGATCTAAATGACCTGGCCTATAGAGGTTAGGTGTCGTTGAATCTTCACTACACGCATATGTAAATACAAGTACAGTATAAGCATATACAAATACAAGCTTTTCTATTTTGATCGGAGGTTCACCGCAATCTAAAATAAGAATCACTGACAATTTGTTTCTAAAGAATCATAATTCCACTATTCCATTAAGGTTTCCAGGGAGACTGTTAGACTGACAATTGACAAATGACATTGGATAGTCTACCAGAGAATCTAATAGAATTGGTCCATAGTGTGCTCATGGCATAAATGTGGGCAAATTTCCTGGAGGGCAATTTGCCCGATTTACACTTGGCTTAAATTTGCGCACCGAAAATAGCAGATCTGCATGCCCACTATTGCGCCGTAGGCCGACACATTGTGAGCGTGTATGTCTGCTATTTTCAGTGAGTGACCGCCAGCACGCAACAAAGTAAAAGTCGAAAAATGATCCGCCATTAACTCATGACTGACCAGAATGGTATGGTCTCCTTACATCCGGGGGGCAGTGGTGTATTGATACTTACGGTAAGTAAAAGTATACTGCAGTGTAGAAATACTTTGTTACAAGTTAAAGCCCGGAATTCAAAATTTACTTTAGTAAAAGCACTAAAGTGTTGGTATTGAATGAAATCTACCAATTGTAGAAAGTACTCATTATGCAGAATGTTGAAAACCACTGCTCTACAGCATGTACGAGGGGAGCTTTTTCCCTCTGATTGCAAAGCCCTCCCTCTGGAGTTATCAGCCGTGTGGAAAATAATGGGAAACACAGCGAATGTAGAAGTTTGGGGCCATTAGTCAGGGCTTTTATTGGCATGCATGGCCTCCTGTCTGTCCCCTGGCAGCCAGCCAGTGACCTGCTCAGAGGACACAGTGGGGCGTCTCCCCTGGCGCCCACAGACAGGGCAGGGAAGGGGGAAACTTAGCGTTTTTTTTGTTTTGTTTTTTGGTTGGAGTGTTTGGCAGTGAAGGGTGGGGCGTGGGGGTGGGGTGGGGGATGTTGAATGTGAGCGATGGGGAGGGATAGAGAGACTGATTATCGTCGTTGTCGGGTGGAAACCTTGTGCGCCCAAAACCGTTCGTTTCGCATTTATCATTTTATTAATGATTTAAACTAGTGAAAATAGCCGATCTACAAGCACACAACACCTCCCATCGCATTGCCGCTATTCTCACTAGTTTTGCGCGACAGTCTCGTATGATGAAGCTGCAGCTTTACGTTACGAAGAAACGTGCACATTTGAAACTTGGAGATACGAGGTTTCTGCATGCCCGACAGCGACGTTGTGCAACGATGACCACTTCCGCCGACAAACTGACAAACTGATTAGACAGAAAGACGGACGGGCGGACAGACAGATTCCGATCCGCTGGGAGGGAAATGTTAATGAATCAATGTGTGACTCTGAGAGAGTGCATATGTACCAGGGACGTGTAGAGAATGTTAGAGGGGCAGGGGCTGACATTTCTAAAAGGGCCTTTTGGTGGAAAATAGCAGAACTCTAAGCTCACAACGTGTCGCGTTGCGACGCGTTGTGAGCTTGGAGGTCGGCTATTTTCGGGGAGTGATACCACACTGAACTAAGCATAAAGTCAATACTGGCAATGTGGCGTAACAGTATGGATTTGTACACAGAGAGGGTAATTCTTTCAACATAAAATGCTGCATTCAAGTTCAGGAGAGTTTGAACAAGGCAATTCTCTTGAATGCTGCCTTCAGGTATGGCATGGAAAGGAGGCATTTGCATTTCTTTCACTATAGTAAATTATGCTGCATTCATGGTCTGAAGAGGGCAGTTTTTACAGATGGATAAAAGGGCAGGGGCTCGAGCCCCCTTGTGTGCACGTGCCTGATATGTACTAATGGGCTGAATGGGCCTGTGAGGGTCTGTTACGTTCATTTAACACAGAGGATTTGACTGTGTGCGAGTAACTTAAAGTAATCTTAGAAAAGGTTTTGTCAACAAAAGATTTGTCTTCAAAGGATACGGATCATTATTGGATTTTTGTTCGTAAAAAGAATATCACACAACAGTGCAGTGCTCCAAAGAGCAGCCTTAAACAAAGAAACCTTGATTAAAATGACTGTTAATATGAAAGCACAGGGCTTGGAAAGATTCCCCCATCAGGGATTTATTAAAGTCCAGACAGAATCGCTGTTCCCTTAGGCTACTATTCAAACATAATCACTGCGTGCATGGGAATGTTGCAGACAGTCTATTTAGACTAAGTGCAGGGAAGTAAAATTGAAAATGAATAAATAAACCTGCCAAGCTATAACATTTATTAATTGATATTAACTCATTCTGAGCCCAAGACATTAACGGATTAGGGGGTCCAGAGTGCCCCCTCCCGGCCCCATTAACGGCCGTTGTCTTATTTTGAAGGCCAGAAGTCTAGACCGGAAGTACTTCCGGTCTGACGTCATCGGATCCTGCAACGGAACCGATCATTGTTTACGTGGTGCCATGCTGGATCGGCTCGGAGCGTTTATACATGTGTTATATAAGCGAGCATCTGCCTCCATCTTCGCTTCTAAAGTGTAGTTTTGAGATAATGGACATTAAAGATGAGGGGCCCCCGTCCACCTCAATGTTATGGGATGACTATTTTGTGCTCGTGGAGCCGTGATGATGACAAATCAGCGCCGGATTTCGTCTCCGGAGCTTCGGCCAAGTACTCGGTATTTTTACTCGCCGTTACAGTAATATATTACTTTTCACGCGACATCGCGTGAATGGCACTATTAATACTCTATTACTTTTCACGCGACATCCCGTGAAAGGCACTGATTGAGTTAACTTATTTAAGGCGTCAGTTCTCAAAGTCAACATAGCATCACAATACGTTTAACCACTTCCTCCTTGTATAATGGCTATTAGAAAATAACAGATCTACAAGCGGGGTGTCCCTGGCACAGCAAAAACAATCCTTTACATGAAACACACACGTACTTACGCACGCACACACGCACGCACGCACGCTCGCACACACGCACGTGCACACACACACACACACACACACACACACACACACACACACACACACACACACACACACACACACACACACACACACACACACACACACACACACACACGTTGAAAGTGATACATCTCAAATGGACCGATCCGATGAATCTTAAACATTCACAGAACATGTAGTTGGAACGGCAGAACCAGTGGTTTACAAAGATAACTTGTAGGGGGAAAAAAACATGTTTTTGAGAGGAGGGGGACTAGAACGAATGGAGCTTGCGGTCTTTAGAGAGTTCACAATCCACATCAAGGATGCCCGCACTGAGATGGAAAGCAATACCAGGGAAATTGAGCCGGTGGCCTGTCTGTCCCCGTTGGCTCGCGAAAACAATGAGACCTTTTGTGGCCAAAACAAAATTCAATTGTGAAAATAGAGAGGATAATGATACTATTTGATACTGGTGGTGGGGCTCCACTGCAACGGGGAGAGAGAGAGAGAGAAAGAGAGAGAGAGAGAGAGAGAGAGAGAGAGAGAGAGAGAGAGAGAGAGAGAGAGAGAGAGAGAGAGAGAGAGAGAGAGAGCAGCAGTCTACTCTGTAGATTGTTCTAACCTTGAGTCACCCCAGCTCTGTCTGTCTGTCTACCTGTGTGTGTGTGTGTGTGTGTGTGTGTGTGTGTGTGTGTGTGTGTGTGTGTGTGTGTGTGTGTGTGTGTGTGTGTGTGTAATTATCATACCTCTGCGTGATAATTAATCAGAGAATCTTACACTTTCTTACGGAGAAGTATGTCCTGAGCAAATCACAGATTGGATTCCTTCCAGACTATCGTACAACAGATCGCATTTTCACCCTCAACACTCTAATTGACAACCAAATAAACAAAAACAAAAGTAAAATGTTCTCCTGTCTTGTCGACTTCAAAAACGCATTTGACTCAATTTGGAACAAGGCTCTACTGTACAAACTGTGCCATCGGGGAAAAACCTATGACATCATAAAATCAATGTACACAAACAACACCTGGGCTGTTAGGATTGGGAAAAAAACACACAGACTTCTTTCATCAAAGCAGAGGAGTTAGACAGGGATGCAGCCTGAGTCCAACCCTCTTTAACATATACATCAAAGAATTGGCAAAAACGCTAGAACAGTCAACAACACCAGGCATCCCACTAGCGGACACAGAAGAAGTCAAATGCCTACTAGATGATCTGGTGTTACTGTCACCCACCAAAGAAGGATTACAGCAGCACCTTGACATCTTGCACAAATTCTCACAGAAATGGGCCCTTACAGTAAATCTAGCCAAGACAAATATTATGATATTCCAAAAAAGACAAACCCCCCTAATCCAACAATTCTTTCTAAATATGACAGCACAAGATCAAACAAAAAAACTATACATACCTTGGCCTAAACATCAGTAGCACAGGCAACTTCAACAAAGCTGCAAACAATCAGAGAGAAAAGTCGAGAAGGGCCTTCTATGCCATCAAAAGGAATGTCAAGCTAGACATCCCAATAAAAATCTGGTTAAAGATATTAGACTCTGTTATAGAACCCATCTCCCTCTATGGCTGCGAGATCTGGGGTCCCCTTGCCAACCAAGATTTTGAGAAATGGGACAAACACCAAACCGAGACTCTGCATGCAAAACTATGCAAATCCATCCTCCGCACCCAACGAAAAACAACAAACAATGCTTGCAGGGCAGAATTAGGACGATACCCACTCATTATCAAAGTAAAAAAGAGAGCACTTAAATGTTAAAACCACCTAAAAGAAAGCAACCTAGACACGCTTCATCGACCATATTCACCTGGCGGCCATGTTTTAAATTTGCATTGAAACCGGGTGGCAACTGGGGTGGCATTTCATTAACTTACTGTAATGGCAAGATGGCCGCCCTGTGAATATGGTCAACAACATAGCCCTCGACCATAGTGAAAACCTACAGGGATGCCCACTGAGTCAGCTGGCCCAGGGACTCTGGGCACAAACACAAGCACAACTACCAAACCCATTGGACCAAACCAGTGACTTATGGTGGCAGTAAATGAGTTAACACTCTGAGTGCCTAAAACGTCCCCAGACTTCTTAGTGTTTACCCCCTGTGGAGTGCCAAGTCCCTGTTACAGGATTCCCATGGTCATGAAATTCCTAGAAATATTTTGAAATTAGAAAAATATTTTTCCGGTAGTGCAAAAGTTTTGGAATTGACCAAGGTTCCTGGAAGGTCCTGGAACTGCTATTCGTTGTTTTTGGTTATACATTTTATTAATTTATGAGAATAAATAAATAAATAAATAAAAACTAAACACACACACACACACACACACCCCCATGGGGGTATAGTGGTAACATAAAACGAGCGTGGGTTCCGATCACCCGTGTAGCTGCGTTTGGAAGCGCTCATCAGAGGTCGCGGTGCTCTTTGCTTGACGTCGGAGCCACGCCGGCATTTGCATGTTCTTGCAGCAGTGGACGGCTTCTTTCTTTTCACTGCCCACACCGACGCATGCTAGCGCTTCTTCCTCCCCCTCTTTTCCCCTCCTTCTTCGGCGCAAGCTTAATTTCTTTATTGATCTACGGGTAGTAAATATGTATGAAAGGAGAGAGAGAGAGAGAGAGAGGGAGAGAGAGAGAGAGAGAGAGAGAGAGAGAGAGAGAGAGAGAGATAGAGAGAGAGAGAGAGAGAGAGAGAGAGAGAGAGAGAGAGAGAGAGAGAGGGAGATTTAAAGATGAAGTGCCATGATTTATTCCCCCTCTAAAACATCAGCTATTATGATTATACGAGGAGGAAGATTTTTTCCAAAAAGTGTACAGAAAGAGTTAAAATTAGGTTTTTATGTGGCCACATCCACCAGTTCATTAAGTATGCCTGGTTGTCATGGTGGGTGGTGACCCAGCTGAATTTAGCCACACCCACAGTGTGGCTAACTTAAAAAAGGGGGAGGGGACGATTATATGAGCCTCCAGGAAGAAACGTCAAATACAAAGAGAATACATAATTGCTCATGACAACCACACCAGGGGGTCTGATGAAATACTGTCAACCTCCTAGACACATGAAAACCAGAAACAGTACAAAACTATGGCACGGCCTCTTTAAAAAGGCTTTGTTGAGTTTTCTCTTGTGGAGAAAACACACACACAGACTCAGAATCAGCTTTACATCACAGGTTTGCAGAGGTGTGTGTGTGTGTGTGTGTGTGTGTGTGTGTGTGTGTGTGTGTGTGTGTGTGTGTGTGTGTGTGTGTGTGTGTGTGTGTGTGTGTGTGTGTGTGTGTGCGTGTGTGCGTGCGTGCGTGCGTGCGTGCGTGCGTGCGTGCGTGCGTGCGTGCGTGCGTGCGTGCGTGCGTGCGTGCGTGCGTGCGTGCGTGCGTGCGTGCGTGCGTGCGTGCGTGCGTGCGTGCGTGCGTGCCTGTTGCAAGCGTGAAATTCGTTTTTGTGCATTGTTCACATTGTACCGCGCTAGTCGTAAGTATTTGTATTTGACACTCACATGCACGCGTGCACATAATGTACACACTACACACCCACCTATTGACCTGAATACATTTGTTCAAATTCACAAGCACCCACCCACACACAAATCTACACAAAATGTGCGAAATGAAACCTAATATACGAGCATGTCCTAATCTTGCGCGTTAACCGAACAGGCTTACACACATCTAAATCTCCCGGTACACACCCCCTCCTGCAAGCACACACGCGCACGCACGCAGGGGCGTCACAAGGGGGGGGGGGGGGGGGAGTGGGACTGAGTTACTAGGGCCCAAGGTGGAGGGGCCTTAATTATGCTGCGAGCTTGTAGATCTGCAATTCTTTTTTAAATCGTGAAAATGTGGGCAAATCTTTGAATATATGTATTTTTAAGCAAACATTTGTACAGAAATTTGGCTTCTGCGGGGGTCCCTGGAAAATTTGAAACATTCAAAGACTTGCACAAATTTTCAAGATTTTTCAATAGTAAGCACAAAATAACGCAGTGAATCCCAGAATTTGGTGCGACACCCCTGCACGCACGTGCGCACACACACGCACACACACACACACACACACACACACACACTCACACTCACACACACACACACACACACACACACACACACACACACACACACACACACACACACACACACTCACACACACACAGTCTAGGGCCTGGCTGGCGCTCCGCAATGAGGCGAGGAGATGGAAGGCGAGGAAGAAGCTCCATCTGTGTGTGAAGGTGGGAGTCTGGCAGCTTACCGCTTCATCCATCCGTCCGTCCGTCCGTCCAACAGTCCATCCAACCAATTATCATCGGTGGTGGAAAAAGTACTGAAATGTTTTACTTAAGTAAAAGTATATCGACAGTTGGTGCATTGGTGATTCAATGTTTGGGGGGGGTCGCTTATCTAGAGACGTCATGCGCACGTCGCTCAACACCTACTATACAGGTCTATTGATATGCTTACAAGCTTGTTTCTTTGTTAAAACACCCTCTTGTGACACTAAGGCAGGGATGTCAAACGTACGGCCCGCGGGCCATTGGTGGCCCGGGGAGAGGTCCAATGTGGCCCAGGACATGAGTTTCAAGTTCTTCTTTAACAAAGAATTGCATATTTTTTTACCTCTCATAAATGTATTGTAGCTTGACTGAGACAAAGCCAATTACAGCTCTGTAAGTAAACGTACCCGAGCACACATGCGCAATTGTGCATCCACAATTGGGTGCGGCCCTCACCATTCACAAGTCACCTTTCGTCCAATGCGGCCGCACTCCGAAATGAGTTTGACAACCCTGCACTAAAGCATTGTTGAGGTGTGAACTTGGGGGGTTTTGGGATCAATGCATGTCCGTTTGCGTGAGAGGCGCCGTGACCCCTGCCTGAGTATCAATACCGTGAAGAAATACTCGGTATGCCCGGAATTCAAAATGTACTTGAGTAAAAGTGCAAAAGTATTGGCATCAAAATGTACTTATAAGTAGAAACTCATTATGCAGAATGTCCCGTTTCACAAGTTTTCAAATGTATAAGATCTAACAAAATCTTTTGAAAATAGCAGATCTACAAGCTCACGATGCACCGTGAGCTTGTAGATCGGCTATTTTCAAATCGCCGAAATGTATAGGGTTCAAGTGGTCAATGTATGTTTTGTAATAATGATCAAAAACTAAAAAGTAACTAGTAACTAAAGTTTTCAAATATTTTTTGCGGCGTAAAAGTATAATACTTGCCTCTGAAATGTAACGGATTAGAAGTAACATTTTTGAAAATTGGAAACACTCCAGTAAAGTAATAATACCTCAAGAAATACAGTACTTAAATGTAAATGTACTCAGTTACTTTACACCACTGCCAACAGTCCATCCACCCGTCCATCCAACCAATTATCATGCACCGACATGAAAGGGAAGTGTTTTTCTCCCGAATGCAAAATGTTTCCTGCGACAGCATCTCGTGAACAATGTGAGTGGGAGTATGCAAAACACATCTACAGCCTAACATTTGGCCAAATTGTGGACTGCTGTTCCGTGCCAGCAGTGTCGTCAGTTTAGAAAAAGCTAAGGTATGGCAACATGACTGGTGTCTTGCACGCGCGCGACCAGACATGTTGCCAACATGTCTGGTGTAAAGTACATTATATTTTTTCCCCCGTTTCTATGGTTTCTTGGGCTGGACAAGTGCAGCTAAACTTGGCATGTTAGTAAACGTGCCACAATTAACAATAATGCATTGCACCTGTGCAGCTGACCTACGGAACCTGGGAATATACCATTTTATCAAGATGGGGATAATACAAGTGTGGAAAATATTATTATAATACCTAGTTAAAGTGACCATTTTGTAAAACTTTGCATTTGTAGTTATGTTACTGTAATTTAACAACATAATATCCAGCACAGATAGACAAAGATACATTTATGGATTTATATTTAAAAGTAACTTTTATTTTCCCCCCTGGACCCAGGGTATGGCAGCTGCATAGCCCTGCCATACCCAATTGACGCCCCTGCATGCCAGATCCCTGAATAAAACACTGAGAAGAAAAATCCACAAGGGCCCAAATGTACTTACACAGCCCCACACATGCAAACGCAACACCTGCGTGTGCGCAAAAGCTAGCCAGCTCAAGCACACGCACACGCACACGCACACGCACACGCACACGCACACGCACACACACACACACACACACACACACACACACACAGTGCACGCACGCACACTCGCACACACACACAGGGAAGACCATCTTGTTTTATCATTCATGCCGGGCAGTGTTGCCTTTAAGCCTGTCAGGTTTAGGGGTCCCCGGGGGCCTGACAAGGGGGTCCATAATCAAACGGGAGGCAGCCGGTGATTTACCGAACCCACGGGTAAGAACATCTGTTCCCTGTCATCGGCTCCTCGCCAGAGAGAACCCCAGACATTTACATGTGTTTAATGGGGGGCCGGGCTGGGGGCTGGAGGAGAGGAAGGTGCTATAGATTTGTGCGTCATCAGCATTGTCACCAAAATGCCCCCATTCTGTGTCTCAGGGGAGGCGATGGGGAGAGGGTGAGAGACACCTCGAGAGAGGGAGAGAGAGAGAGAGAGAGAGAGAGAGAGAGAGAGAGAGAGAGAGAGAGAGAGAGAGAGAGAGAGTAGGTGGGCGGGTGTGTGTGTGTGTGTGTGGGGGGGGGGGGGGGGGGGGGGGGGGGGGGGGGTGGCATGTGCATTTAATCAAGTGCTGAACTGAGGTATTTGTACTTCACTGGAGTATTTCCAATTTTAAGTACTTTCACTTCTACTCCATTTACATATCAGAGGCAATTGTAGCCTACTTTTACTATACAATCATTTAAAGACTTTAGTTACAACATTTTGATTATTCAGTAACCACTTCAGCCCTATATACATTTCGGTCATTTGAAAATAGCCAATCTAGATGCTTGTGAGCACTGTGCAAATCATTGAATATATGTATTTTTAAGCAAACATTTGTAACTCAAATTTTGCTTCTGGGGGGGTCTCTGGAACTACTTTTGAGATGGGGGTCCGTGGCCAAATACATATCATTTAGGGGTCCGTGGCCAAATACATATCATTTTGGTGTCCGTGGCCAAATACATATCATTTTGGGGGTCCTTCACATGAAAACGTTTGAGTACCACTGACATAGAAACATACCCAGGGCCCAGAATTGGCTACGACACCTGTGTAGGAGCTCGCAGCATGGCAGATATTGTTGTGGGGTCTCACGGTAGCTGAGCCTGCACTGCCAAGTACACTGCAGTATCACTGGTTCTCATCTCAAGATACTTTAAAACACGTGACAATGAATCATGAAGCAGTTATTAAAATGGAAAATTATCTGGAGCCTGTGGCAGAAGATGTACATAAATCAACCACGATGAGATGGATCAGTAAAACAGGGCTGATACAACTCTTTATTAATGTCAAAACACATCCAGCACTAACCCTACTATCCAATTTAGGCATTTAGCAGACGCTCTTAATCCAGATTGATTTACAGTAATCAAGGTAAACACACATACATCAAATAACTAGTAATCTAGGATCATATAGGTAAACCTATCGTCAGTTTAAAACAGTGTAATATCAAAACAAAATCGATAGATAGATAGATAGATAGATAGATAGATGGATAGATAGATGGATAGATGGATAGATAGATAGTAGATAGATAGATAGATAGATACACTGTGTGTATGTGTGTGTGTGTGTGTGTGTGTGTGTGTGTGTGTGTGTGTGTGTGTGTGTGTGTGTGTGTGTGTGTGTGTGTGTGTGTGTGTGTGTGTGTGTGTGTGTGTGTGTGTGTGTCCTCCTGCCCCGTCCATCCCTTTCTCATCCTCTCCACCCTCTCTCTCTCTCTCTCTCTCTCTCTCTCTCTCCACCATTCCACTCCCTCACTCCCTCCCGGCTGACAGACAGACAGACTCACAGACAGAAAGACAGCGAATGAAGGAGTTGTGCCATGGCCTCGGGGAGAGCCAATCAATAAAAGGCCAGTGATATTACCCTCCACCCCCACTCTCACCCACCCACCCCACCCGCCAGCCAGCCAGCCACCGCTGATGGAACACATCGCGGTGGGAGCAGGCGGGGGAGGGAGGGACGGTGGGCAGCGGGGGGGCGGAGGGAACGGTGATTCCGATGAACTCTCCTTTGATGCCGGCCGTGGAGGTGTGGGCTTCTGAAGGCCACCTCCCCCTCCCTCCCTCCACGCGTCTCCTTTATCGATTCTCCTCTTGGTTTTCTCAAAAGTTCTCCATCTCCCTCTCTCTCTCTTTTCCCTCTCTCTCTCTCTCTATCTATCTTCCTCTCTTTCTCTCTCATGTGTCTTTGCAGTGGTGTAAAGTAACTAAGTACATTTACTTAAGTACTGTACTTATGTACAGTTTTGAGGTATTTGTACTTTACTTGAGTCTCTTACAGTTTTTGAGCGGTGGTAAACCCGCTCCATAGAGTGGCTGTGCGTATGTCTGTGCGTGTGTCTGTAGCCACTTTTTCCTCAGCGTTTTACCTTAGCAATGTGTGTGTAGCCTGTATTACATCACCAATTACATCCTACCTTTAGTCCTACTGATGTCTTTTTCCTAGCGTTTTACCATAGCAATGTGTGTGTGTTGTAGCCTGTATTACATCACCAATTACATCCTAGACCTATATCCTAGTCTGAAGACGTTATGCAAGCACGACCTTCACATTGGGTGTGATTTTTTATTTTTTTTACTTCTACTCCACTAAAGGCAAAAGGCAAATATTGTACATTTACTCCACTATTTACTTTGCAGATACACATGATTATATAATGAAACATACATTAGTCCACTCTAACCTATTCCATACCTAGGCTATTTGAAAATAGCTGATCTACAAGTTCTGAGCTTGTAGATCTGCTATTTTCAAACATTTTGTACTTTTACTTTTGGTACATCTTTAAGCACATTTTGATGCCAACACTTCCATACTTTTACTCATGTGCATTTTGAATTCCGGACTTTTATTTGTAACAGAGTATTTATTTATTGCAGTATACGTGAGTACTTTTTCCACCACTGCCTCTCTCTCTCTCTCTCTCTCTCTCTCTCTCTCTCTCTCTCTCTCTCTCTCTCTCTCTCTCTCTCTCTCTTATCTCCCACTCCGTCTGTCATCACCCTCCGCTCTTTCCTCCTCAATCTATCGTTCCTCCTCCCTCTCTTAATCGTTTCTCAGTTAGTCCTGTGTGCTTTATACTCTCTCTCTCTCTCTCTCTCTCTCTCTCTCTCTCTCTCTCTCTATCTCTCTCTCCTCTCTCTCTCTCTCTCTCTCTCTCTGTCTCTCTCTCTCTCTCTCTGTGAATCATTTCTCTGGCTGCAGGGGTGTCACACCAAATTCTGGGCCCTGGGTACAAGGATTCACAATTATTGTGCTCTAACTTTAAAAAATGGCAGATATACAAGCTCACAGCGCGCACTCGGAGCTTGCTAGATCTGCTATTTTTGAAAAAAATGTGAACATTTGTGCAAGTCTTTGAATATTTCAAATCCTTCAAAGGTTTTTTTTTTTTTGAAAAACCTATGTTTCTATGTCAGTGGTGCTCAACCTTTTCATGTGAAGGAACCCAAATGATACGTATTTGGCCACGGACCCCCATCTCAAAATATTTCGTTCCAGGCCCCCCCCCAGAGCAGAATTGGAGTTACAAAATAATGTTCTCTTAAAAATACATACGTTCAAAGACTTGCACACATTTTCACAACTTTTCAAAGATAGCAGATCTACAATTGAACAATAGCAGATATACAAGCTCACAGCGCGGCCCTCGTAACTCAGTCCCACTGAGCCCCCCCCCCCCCCCTTGTGATGCCCCTGTCTGGCTGGCAGGGTAATCCATCCATCAGTGGGGTGTGTAGAGCAAACACCTATCACTTTGTGAGCAGATGACTGATGCAATTCATTAGGAGAGAAGTGCGCTGCCCTAATAACCCGCCACCGCCAGCCGATGTTGTGCATGTGTGTGTATGTATGACAGCATTCGCCCGCCGACCGACGCCGTCGCGGGCGTTCGTTATTATTTTGAGCATTCCGTTAAATAAAATCAAATCGTCTGGAACAGAAAGAGGATGTTTCCAATGCAAATCATTTCAATTCATCTCCATGAAATAACAAAAAGGGAAGAAAAAAAACTGTGGCAGTCGACTCAATGACGGGGCCGACTTTCAGCACTTCAGGGCAAAATAAATCTAATAACGATTAATGTCTGATTAGAATTCGACAGCAGAGAGTTATTTAATCCAGGGGTGTGCGGGGAGAGAGAGAGAGAGAGAGAGAGAGAGAGAGAGAGAGAGAGAGAGAGAGAGAGAGAAATAAATGCTTTTGGGGTTGATTCGGAGTCATCATTGCATGTATTAGTAGCATAACAGGTTATGTGCATGGACGTGCAGAGCATGTTAGAGAGGCAGGTTCTGAAATTCCTAAAAGCGCCTTTTGGTGAAAATATTGAAAATAGCCGACCTCCAAGCCCTGCGACGCGTTGTTTGCTTGGAGGTCGGCTATTTTCAGTACTTGATACCACACAAAACTAAGCATAAAAAAAGGCAATACTGAGATGTGGCGTAACGGCATGGATTTCTACACAGAGAGGGCAATTCTTTCAACATAAAATGATGCATTCAAGTTCAGGAGAGTTTGGACAAGGCAATTCTCTTGAATTCTGCCTTCATGTAAGGCATGAAAAGAGGGCATTTGCATTCTTTCACCTTAGTGAAAACTGCATTCATGGTATGGAGAGGGCCCTTTTTAAAGACAGATAAAAGGGCAGGGGCTCAAGCCCCCTTTGATGTCTATGTGTGCACATGCCTGCTTATGTGTGTTTTGAAACTGCATGCACACACAGAAAAATCGCTATCCATTAATGACTGGTTCTCACTTGATAGTAACCAAATGGACCCTTACAGCCAGGTAGAGTATGTAATTCCAAGAGTGCACAAATGGAAGCAAACAAACACTTAGTTCAATTTGGACACTCTCATAGTTAAATTAAATGAACACACACGGTGCCAGCCTGGTGTTCTTAAGTTGACATTGGATTTGGTTGCGTGTCCAACTCTCATTTAACGCGAAATGACACTGCTAGATCGGACAGTTTCATTCCTCTCTCTCTCTCTCTCCTCTCTCTCTCTCTCTCTCTCTCTCTCCTCTCTCTCTCTCTCTCTCTCTCTCTCTCTCTCTTCAGTCATGTACCCTCTCTCTCTCCTTGGCCCGGTCCCAGGTGCATGCTGGGAGCTGTGGTGCTTGCTCCTTTATCAACACAGGGCCAGGTGCACCCTGGGAGCCTCCTGGCTGCCCTTTATCAGCGCAGAGGTGTACCGTGTGTGCGTGCGTGTTGTCCTCACAAGTACAGTATACTAATACAAATGTGTGTGTGTGTGTGTGTGTGTGTGTGTGTGTGTGTGTGTGTGTGTGTGTGTGTGTGTGTGTGTGTGTGTGTGTGTGTGTGTGTGTGTCTGTGTGTGTGTGTGTGTGTACACTGTGCACGTATGCATAGACACACGTGCATGCCTACACACTCATTCCAGGGCGCGTCTCAAAGCGCTGGCGAGCACACATGTGAACAGAGTGGACCCGAACCCCCTCTGTGTGTGTGTGTGTGTGTGTGTGTGTGTGTGTGTGTGTGTGTGTGTGTGTGTGTGTGTGTGTGGGGGGGGGGTTAGGGTTCGGGGGGGGGGGGGGGGGGGGGGGGGCTGCCACTTCAAAGAGCCCGGGGGCCCGTGGTGCCAGCCTGCCCGCTGGGTACAGGAAATCCTGTTTAAGTTGTGGGGGCCCAACAGGGTTTGGCACGGGCTGTTGGCTAAACAATAGTTATAGCCTGACACTGGCACACACAGCCAACAACACCTGACACTCACATCCTCGCACCACACTGCAAAGAACAGTCCAATAATCTCTTTTCGACAACTAAACAGTATGTGAACTGTGCATGTGCCGTGAAACGTGTTTCGCGGGTTCTGCATTCGTGTCCATATACGCTACAGCTGGGTTTCAGATGAGATTATCAGAACCTGTTTTGGGCCATACAGAGACCTCCCAAGTCTCCCGGATGTTGCAGGAGTGTCCCGGAAATCAGCGTCTCCTCCTGGACACCCGCGAGTGGCACTAAACCTCCCGGAAATCCCGGCCGCTCCCGCAAATGCCTGCCATATCCGGCTGGATCCGGTCTAGAAACCGGATCTGCAACCTGTGATGTGTTCTCATTCGTCGTCGAACTGTCAGTCTGGCAAATGAATGATTGTCATTCGCTGTGGGAGATGTGGGCGTCTAAAAGTGACCAATCACTGGTCCTATTTCGCTGGACATACAACTGAACATATAGCTGCGCCAGCCTGTGCCGACGCACGGCAGCCTGTGTCTCACTGTGAGAGTGACAGAACTTTCTTCCCAAATAGGTAAGAAAGACATCATACTATAAATTAACCCGATTATATTAAGCCGTGCAGAACAGTTTTTAACCGTAATTTTTTTTTCTTTTTGTGCGTTCACTTGGGACCTCCGGAAATGCGGATCTTCAAGTTGGGATGTCTACATACACAGGCCCACTGAGAACTTGTACTTTAAAACTGTTTCCCCAAAAAGTGAAAATAGCATATCTACAAGGTACACAACATCTGACTTTTTAGATTTTCATGTTTGCACTTTTTTGATGTGCAGTAGCATACATCCCCATTTGGTTGTGGTTATATTTCCTGGCGTTCAGTTGTTACACGTCGCTCCAATGAACTGCAGTGTCGGATGAGGTATCAAGCTTTTTATATCTATGAGATTGACAGCATGGTGAGAAGAGCATTATAAAGTTGAGATCAAATATAAATAGAAGCACATTTTGCTCTGCTGCGGGCGGCCAATTGGATTGCTGTATCTAACAGTGATCATGCAGTAGCAACCTTTAGTCAGTGACAAATGACACTGCACTTGAGATTGACAGAAAGGAGATGAAGCTTTTCATGGATGTTATTCACACACCGATGGATAGACGACAGCTAAGGTAAGAGCATAATGTGGGTATATGTTTCTGTGTGCCAGCATTAAGTTAACTGTAGCCTACAGGAGTATGAAATAAACCCACAGTTAGAATTACCTTCAGCATGAAACATACCCACTGTTAATATTACCTTCAGGTCCCGCAGGGTACCCATCCGTCAAAAAGTTCCTTCCTTCTGCATTGCATGACAAGCTGTTTATATTTTTAAACTCACCAGAAGCACTAACAATCTCACTGAATTGGAACAGAGTAAAAAACTAAATAAAGCCTGGTGAAAGGAGGTGGAGATCATTGGCGCTTTCTGCAACATACCGACCAGTGGCAAAGAGTTAGAAGGACATTCACTCTGCTAACATGTATGAATGCATTCTGCAGCATAATTGGTAAATGGTGCATTTATATTGCCACTGTCGGGCAGAAATCTTGTATCTTCAAGTTTCAAATTTGTAGGTATTTTTGTAAGGAAAGACCTGCTTCATCAAACAAGACTGTGGCACAAAACTTGTGACAATAGCAGATCTACATCTTTCTCTATTCATCATTTAAAAAAAAAAAGAAAGGACGGTTTTGGACATACAAGGTTTCCACCCGACAGCGACGATATAGTGCTTTCATCTAGGACAAAATCCTTTACAGTGTGCCTTACATTCACTCATTCATTGACAACACATTCACACACCGAAGGCAGAGGAAACTGTGCCAGGCACCAACCTGCTCATCCGGAGCAGTTAGAGGTGCTTTAATTAGCCTTTCAGTTTATATTAGTAATGCTATGACTAGTATTGTATTGTCTCCATAAAGTTAACATTAGTATAACTAAATGCATTTGAAAATAATATAATAATAATTCAGGATTCTAATTCAATAATATCTAAAATAGCAGATCTACAAGCTCAAAGCTCAAAACGCGTCAGCTTTGTGCTTGTAGATCTGCTATTTTAGCTACTTTTGTGTGACGTAGAATGACGAAGTATAGGGCATTAATTGAGACCAAAGGTCGCAGTATACCATGAGAAATTTGCTTGTCTCCGTCTGTCTGTCTGTCTGTGTCAGTCCTTCCTTCAGTCAGTCAGTACACATTTTTATAGTCTATTGGTTCCCTTGTCACTGTGACATCACTCTGACATCATGCTCTGATGTCACTGTGATGCAGGGAACCACTCTTAACAGAAGGAAGCAGGGTTTGCTGCTCTGACATCACACTCTGGCTTCATGTCCCGTTTATGCCCATATATTTATGCCCATATAGTTGACAATGTGATGTCAGAACATGCCCATATATGGGCATTCCAAGATCACACTTGCAAATTAATTACATCATTGTCAGTTTTATGCCCATATATGGAGATCCCTGTTTAAGGGCATATCTGGGAATGCCCATATATGGGCATGTTCTGACAGGCCCATATATGCATATATGGGCAGTCCCAGATCACACTTGCAAATTAATTACGTCCTTGTCCGTTCTATGCCCATATGGAGACCCCTGTCCCGATGTCATCAATATTAAAGGACAACTTTGTTTTTTTGAAGCGGTGAAAGCCGCTTCCAAGGAGTGGCTTTGTGTGTCCCATGTGTGTCCCCCACGTCCATATATGGTCATTTCAGTCCAGAATGAACAGGTTTTATCTGTCCGTAAATGTGTGTCCCATGTGTGTCCCCCACGTCCATATATGGTCATTTCAGTCCAGAATGAACAGGTTTTATCTGTCCCGTACGTCCAGAAAATGTGTGTAGTGTCCGTCCCGGTCTGATGATTGGATGATTAAAAATGTCCAATACTTTGAGGATTGGTAAAGCTTCACATGACAATTCGGCCCTCCAGATAAAATCATTCATTCATTCAGAATTCTGAATTCTGAAGCTCTAGAACACATACCGCTTCACTTCGAACCGAATGTATACAGAGTTCATAGCTCTAGAACACAGAATAAAAGTTCACCGCTTCACTTCGAACCGAGGTTTGATTTTTTTACAACAAGGGTTCATATTTTATCTTAGATTGTAATTAGAGAAAAGAAAAAGTGAGTGTTAAAATGTTTTCATTTGCTTCGTTCTATTGTTTTATTGCGTCTACCGTGCTAAAATGTGGGGCATGCGTACGCATGGGAGCATGCGTACAAGTGGCTAAATATGTATTTTTAGACACAATAAGCCAGCAGTTTCTTTATTGCTATTTACAGTAACACTTCTACCCATAAGTCACATCCAACCATGAAAGGTTGCGTTGTATCTTGGGAATGGGCTTATTCTGTGTAAAATATCATTTTTAGCCACTTGTATGTATGCCCCAGCCACTGAAATAAGAATCTCTAAAACAATAGAAAGAAGTAAATTAAATAATTTTAACACTCATCTTTTATATTATTTAATTACAATCCAAAATATGAACCCTTGTTGTAAAAAACTAAAGTTGTCCTTTAAGGGCTTATCTGGGAATGCCCATATTTGGTAATGCCCATGTTCTGCCAATCTCAACAGGCACTGTTGAGATTGGGTAACTGGTCCAATATACATCACTGGCCAGATTGCCAAGAATTGGCACAACCTCACCCTCTAGGGCGAGGTTGCATGTCGCCCTGAGGCGTCTTACAAGTTTACGATTTAAAAATAAATAAATAATACAGATCAAGAGGTTTCTGCCCGACAGACAGTATATGCAGTGTGGAAATATAGTGGCCCTCTCCATCATCAAAGTTGCCCACCCCTGCTCCAGAGCCTCTGCTGCCCCATTAAAGCATGAAAGATTGACTAGCTGACTAATGGTAGTGTAGCTGTGTGGTAGTCCATTCATGTATCAATATAAAATAGGACTTTTTAACGGTGTGTTTTGAAACATCGCACAGTAATGGAATCTGCTAAACAAGGAGAACAATATGAAAGATGCTTTAATTATTCAGTGTGTGGCTGACCATTGGGGCCCGCAGGATTATACTGTATTATGCTTTGCAAATTGGCTGCATGCGTCTGCCATGCTGTGATCACAAAGCGAAACAGTTTTACACCCTCTGTGCAGCAAACGCAAAGAAAAAATAAATAAATACAGAAGATGGGTGTGGGGTAGGAGGAGGTTTGGGGATTAGCCTACGGATTGAGCTTTCAAGGAAACTGTCGTTACAGTAAGAGAAAGAGAAGGCTCCGCTTTCTGAAGATAAGGCTTTCTCAACACGTCTCACGCCGGGCTCAAATGATCAGAAAAGAAAACGTATCTGGACTTGGGGAGTGAGATCAGGGGTGTCACAAGGGGGGGGGGGGGGGGGGGGTGAGTGGGACACTGGGACTGAGTTACTAGGGCCCAAGGTGGAGGGGCCTTTATTTTATACAAGCTCACAGTGCGGCACTCTGTGCCGCGCTGCGAGCTTGTAAATCGAACTTGTAAATCTGCTATTTACGAAAAGTCGTGGAAAATGTGTGCAAATCTTTGAATATGTATTTTTTAAGTGAACATTTGTAACTAAAATTTTGCTTCTGGGGGGGTCCCTGGAACTAAATATTTTGAGATAGGGTTCTGTGGCCAAATACATATCATTTTGGGGGTCCTTCACATGAAAAAATGACATAGAAACATAGGTTTTTCAAAAAACCTTAGAAGGATTGGAAATATTCAAAGACTTGCACACCTTTTCACGATAAAAAAAAGCAGATCTACAAGCTTGCAGCGTGGCACTCGGTGCCGCGCTGTGAGCTTGTATATCTGCTATTTTTCAATAGTTAAAGCACAAAATGTGAGTGAATCCTTGTACCCAGGGCCCAGAATTTGGTGCGACACCCCTGTGTGAGATGGAGCGAGAGAGAGAGAGAGAGAGAGAGAGAGAGAGAGAGAGAGAGAGAGAGAGAGAGAGAGAGAGAGAGAGAGAGAGAGAGAGAGAGAGAGAGAGAGAGAGAGAGAGAGAGAGAGGCTATCAAGTCTTTTCTCTCCTCAGTCTTTTTGTTTCTGTTGAGTATCATTGCAGTCTTGGTATGATGTCTATTACAACTCAAAGCGTTTCTTTACATTAATAAACAAGAACAGTCTGGAACAAAATGCAGGGTTGGTTCACCTGCGGGTGCAAGCTCCATAGTGGACGTTATTGTCACAGGAGGAGGAGCAGCTGTCTGGGAACCACACGGTCCCTGGTTAGATTCCCTGCCTCCGTCTGGCTTTGTGTCAACGTATCACTGAGCAAGAGGCTGATCTCCGATTCATAATTAGTTGTGTGTGCCGGTGTCGCGTATTGAAAACACTGTCGCAGAAATGCTTTGAAAGCTCAGCCAAGCATAAAGCAGGCCTATCTTCTTCCGATGCATGAGCAGGCTTTTTTTTCCCGGTTTCTAACACAATGCAAGGGTTAAATGACCCCCCAGAATCATGATTCTTATAACATATTTTTTAACCTACTGTATCCGTGGAAAGATTACTGACGTTTCTTGAGCTCTGCATAATCTCACAAAGCATTAATATACTTTTGATGCTAAAATCTAGGTCAGGAGTCTTCAACGTTTTCAGGGCAGGGACCCCTTAGCTGAGAGAGAGATGAAGCAGGGACCCCCACTACATATTGTATACAATTGAGTTGCAGAAGAAAGATTTTCATAGATTTCTTAGGCAGCTTAGACTTGTTTGAGAGCACTGTCATCATGTTGGAGTAATGTATATTTTCAAGTAAGCTATTTTTTGGGTAATGTACCACTCAGACTATAGGGATGCTAAGGTTCAAGTGGTTAATGTATAAAACATGATCCTATCACACAAAGATTTGGCGCCCCCCTGTAGTATCTCTGAGGACTCCCTAGAGGTCCCGGACCCCCTGTTGAAGAGCCCTGATCTAGGTCTTCAGACTATACTTCACTGAATGAGGGGTAATAATGGGCAGGGATGTTCAGTGGCTAGTTCATCGGGTGGGGTACGGGGGGATGACATTTGATTTAGTATGAAGGAGCTTGCGAAAAGTTTTGCCTTGCGTTGATTACATTTTGGTCCAAAAGAGCAAAAGTGTGAACATGCTCAGAATAGGAAGCAGGGGACTGGCGCTACCGCTGTTTCATATTCTGAGAGCGACCGTTGTTCCCCTGACAAGAATATCCAACAGATACCAATTCCAAACCCCCAGAACCATGAACAGATAGATCACAGCAAAGTAAGTACAAGGTGAGGAAATGGGTTTTAAAGGAGTGGTTCACCCCCAAAATGACTTTTTTTATATTGATTACTCACACACACCATGGAGACTGAGTTCAATAATATTTGTTGGTTTGTGTCGCATTCCTAAGACAAAAAAAGTATTATAGTAAACTTACCTTTCCCCATCCAGTGCCATGCATTTGGGTCCCCATCTAGTGCCATGCATTGGGTCCCCATGCATCCGGAATCAACAATGGGGGTAAATTTACTATAATCACATTTTTGTCTTAGGAATGCGACAAATATAAAAAAATATTATTGAACTCAAGTCTCCATGCGTAATCAACAGGAAAAAAAGTCATTTTGGGGGTGAACTATTCCTTAAATGTAGCCTACCAAAGACTTGCGGTGCGTTGTGCAGTAATACGAGCGTGTCATTCACAGAGATATTATACTTTAATTTATGCCAGAAATAGGCTATACAGATGTGCCGTTTGAAGTCCTCAGGATTTATTGATTTTTTCGTGAAAAATGTCCTGAACTTGCATTTTTTCCACAGGTTTCTTTCCCTGCTTTGCCTTTCTTTTCTGTATAAATCAACCTCTACTTCCTCACGTATCACAGCCTCCATAAAGCTCTGCCTGAGCTGCGAATGAAGACACAGACGATTGGTGGTTTATATACGGTCAGTCAGACGGTCACAGAGGTCAGTCAAGCCGTCTGCAGTGGTGGAAAAAGTACTTGCGTTTTTCACTTGAGTAAAAGTATCAATACTAGAAGTACTCTGTTAGGGTGTCCACACACCAAAATACCTATGATAGTGGAATCTGCGTTCCGCCAATGCATTCCAATGGGAAGGGGACGTTTTCATGTCAGTGGAGGATATCTGCGCGCTGCGCCGACCATGCGTTAATGCTGGAGCTCCGGTTTTTCCCCTCTGTCCAATCGGGTGAGTCGAAGGCGGAATGGGGAGGGTTCTTGAAGTGACTGACAGGCGCAGTTCTCAAATTCTGCCCAAACCCGACCATACCCGAACCCGACCCGACATTTAGGGTAGGGTAGGGCCTAAAATGTATGCTAATTAGTCGGGTCGGGTAGGGCCTCGGGCTCAATGAAGAAAGAAAATATATATTTTTATTATTTTATTACTATTTTTCTGTGATAGAACCCGACCATATCCGAACCCGACCGGACATTTAGGGTATGGTAGGGCCTAAAATGTATGCTAACTAGTCGGGTCGGGTAGGGCCTCGGGGCTCGGGCCAACCCAGTTAGGGCCCAGTTAGGGCCGGGCCTTAATTTTCAGGCCCGTTGAGAACCCTAAGGCGCGTCGCTGCATTGGATCAGAATGCGCTCACTGCGTTTTTAGTCAGGCACGCACCAAAATAGTTTATCCGCTGGCAACCATACTTTGGTGTGTGTGCACCCTTACAAGTAAAAGTCCGGAATTCAAAATGTACTCATGTAAAAGTAAGAAAGCGTTGGCAACAAAATGTACTAAAAGCAGCAAAAGTAAAAGTACAAAATGTTTTCAAAATAGCTGATCTACAAGCAAGCGGCACGCTGTGAGCTTGTATTGTAGATTCAAATAGCCTATAAAATAGGACTAAAGTGGATCATGTATGTTTAATACTATTATAATTTATATCTGCAAAGTAACTAGTAACTAAAGTTTTCAAATAAATGTAGTAGAATAAAAGTACATCATACAATTTACAAATACCTCAAAATGGTATACTTAAAGGAGTAGTTCACCCCCAAAATGACTTTTTTTCCATTGATTACTCATGCCATGGAGACTTGAGTTCAATAATATTTTTTTGTATTTGTCGCATTCCTAAGACTAGAAAAAAAAAAGTCATTTTGGGGGGTGAATTACTCCTTTAACTCAGTACTTAAGTAAATGTAGTTACTTTACACCACTGCCCGTCTCTCAGTCAGCGCATAGACAGACAGGCAGGCGCACCAGGAGAGCACAAAGAATGAGCCCACAAAAGTTAATATACCTTTGAATATTGGATGGCTTGCAGATTAATACAATTTTTTTTTATGGCCCGTCGGGTTCAGATGGGAATACTTTTATTCTAAATCTAGTCCCTAGATTTATACCTGCACAGCCCTCTGCCTCCATTGGTATGCGAAGCACACAAGGACACTCGCAAGGCGAGAGGAGAGCTATAAAATACAACCTCTTCTCTTCTCTTCTCTTCTCTTCTCTTCTCTTCTCTTCTCTTCTCTTCTCTTCGTCTTTAGCTCCTTAATTTTCCTCTTGTGTTTTCCATCTCCCGCCACCTACCTTTCTGGGAGAAGGGCAGGCCCCTCCCTCCCCTCTCCTCTCCTCTCTCTCCTCTCCTCTCCTCTCCTCTCCTCTCCTCTCCTCTCCTCTCCTACTCTTGTGTCACCTCCCATCTTCCTTTTTCTTTCCCCCCCCCCTTTCTCTCCTCTCCATCTCTCTCCTTGTCTCCCTTCACCTCCTCTCCTTTGCAAGGGGGGGGGGGTGAGAAAAACAGGAGGGAGGACGGATTGGGAGAGGCGGGAGAGAGAGAGAGAGACAGAGAGACAGAGAGAGAGACTGCAACACATGAAAAGCGGGGGATGTTGTAATTGGGCCTCCGTTCAACATTCCACATAGTTTTTCTTTTGCTGTTTATTTATTTATTCATGTCTCATCACAGACGGGCGCTGACAGTGCGTGACAGCAATTACGGCGTGTTTCCGAAAAGACGTCACGGCCAGGCACATGCATCGCTCGCAAGAGCTGTTTGGGGGGCCCGGCCGGCCCGGACCCTCGGAGTGAGCGTGGGGAAAAAAGAAACAAATGAAAAGGAGAAAGAAAAAAATACCTCTTGTGCTACATTCTGATGCATGGCACCCCGTAAGCAAGGGTGTCACACTGGGGGGGAAAGTGGGACTGAGTACTAGGGCCCAAGGTGGAAGGGCCTTCATTATTTAGCTATTGAAAAATAGCAGATCTACAAGCTCACATCGCGGCACCGAGTGCCGCGATGCGAGCTTGTAGGTCTGGTATTTTTGAAAAGTCGTGAAAATGGGTGCAAAAAAAAGTATTTTTTTTAAGCGAACATACATTTTCTCAACTCAAATTTTGCTTCTGGGGGGTCCCTGGAACCAGGCCTAGAATTTCGTCAGTTTAGGGGCAAGGCCAATTGGCCTTTGGTGTTGTCAAATTTTTGAGGGCACAAAGGCCAAGTGCCAGGGCAGGAAGGCCATCATTAAAACAATGATTTTAAGTCCACGCCACAGTCATAATTAATTTAGCTTAAACGTTAAGGTTTAATGTAATACCTTTCAATTAAATAAATATCAAGAACCTGTTTATTTCTGTTTTGCCATGTGCAGTGGTGTAAAGTAACTAAGTACATTTACTTAAGTATTGTACTTAATTGTTTATTGTAATTTTGAGTATTTCTAACACTAACTTCTACTCCACTACATCTCGGATCCAAATATTGTACTTTTACTCCACTACAATTATTTGAAATCTTTAGTTACCAGTTACTTTGCATATATAAATTATAATATTACATGAACCACTTTAGCCCTATTTAGGCTATTTGAAAATAATCAAGCTTGTAGAAAAAATAGCAGATCTACAAGCTCAAGATGTGTCGCATAACTATGCGTTGTGAGCTTGTACTGTAGATCTGCTATTTTCAAAAATGTTGTACTTTTACTTTTGGTACTTTAAGTACATTTTGATACCAATACTTTTGTACTTTTACTCAAGTATATTTTGAATTTGAGGACTTTACTTGCAACGGAAGTATTTCTACATTGCAGTAGGCTATTGATACTTTTACTTAAGTAAAATATTTGAGTACTTTTTCCACCACTGGCCATGTGCAGGCACGCACACACGCACACAAACTCCTCCCTCCCGTTCGCGGAGTGATCCCTTTCTCAACAATAATGTACTTTCTGACAGCTCATCCTCTTGGGGAAAGAATAGCTTTTGGTTCCCTTGTGCTGCATTTTGGTTGTTGTCCTGAGCTCAGCAGAGCTCCGTTTGAAGGCATTCGTTCGCACATTCGGATTTATTCAACAGGCTGCGTTATAGATAAAACTCCCGTTTAGCCCGGTGATGTTTTTGTGTTGTAACTTGTATAAACACTGTGTCACGGGACTCCGGCGGCTCGACTATGCGGCGGCTGCTATGCTGCTACTACGAGCGTAAATGGAATCTACTACTGGTCATGTGCGCAGCTCAACCAACCACGCACTGCTGTTACCGTAATGACTGGAAAATCACGCAGAGGAAAAAACTGTAAAAAGCAGTTACAGTAATGGACTGCTGTGGGCGCCAGGGCACCACGGCCACTGTGGCCGTTTGGGCATGTCATTTTTCGAGGGGCACACGGCCAAAGAGAGGGGCAACGACGGCCATGGCCGTCGTGGCCGCCGTGAATTTCCTGCCCTGCCTGGAACTAAATATTTTGAGATGGGGGTCCGTGGCCAAATACATAATATCATTTTGGGGGTCCTTCACATGAAAAGGAGCACCACTGACATTTAAAAAAAAAAAAAAAAACCTTAGAAGGATTTGAAATATAAGACTTGCACACATCTTCACGTTTTTTCAAAAATAGCAGATCTACAAGCTCGCAGCGCAAAATGTGAGTGAATCCTTGTACCCATGGGGCCAGAATTTGGTGCGACACCCCTGCCGTAATGCACAGACGAGTCAAAGTCTGACGCATGAGGGAGGCGAGACAGAGCATCACACGTAGATATTGTAGTGCTGTGCAAAAAAAAAGCACAGAGAAGACAGAACGCAGCAAGGAGCGAGACAGAAGGAGAATGGGCTCAGGAACCACAAATGATGTGAGAGAAAGAGAGAGAGAGAGAGAGAGAGAGAGAGAGAGAGAGAGAGAGAGAGAGGTGATAAAGGGATTTGTGATAAAGTAAGGGGTGATGGAAGGAGGATTGAGAGCGACAGGGGGGATAGTAATGAGAGAGAGAAAGAGAGAGAGAGAGAGAGAGAGAGAGAGAGAGAGAGAGAGAGAGAGAGAAAGAGAGAGAGAGCGAGAGAGAGAGCAGGGGTCCATCCATCCATCCATCTTCAACCGCTTATCCGGAACCGGGTCGCGGGGGTAACAGTTCCAACTGAGACTTCCAGATTTCCTTATCCTGCACAACTTCCTCCACTCCCTCTGGGAGTATACCGAGACGTTCCCAGGCCAGTCTGGAGATATAATCCTTCCATCTGGTGTCGCACCAAATTCTGGGCCCTGGGTACAAGGATTCACTGTGGCCCCCCATGAATGTTCTTCAAAGGAGGAATGCATTGTTAGGTGCTTGCCTTTAACTATTGAAAAATAGCAGATATACAAGCTCACAGCGTGGCACTGCGCTGCGAGCTTGTAGATCTGCTTTTTTTTTAATCATGAAAGTTGTTCAAGTCTTTGAATTTTTCAAATCCTTCTAAGGTTTTTTGAAAACCCTATGTTTCTTTGTCAGTGGTGCTCAAACATTTTTGTGTGAAGGACCCCCAAAATGATATGTATTTGGCCACAGAAACACATCTACAAATATTTTGTTCCAGGGACCCCCCCAGAAGCAGAATTTGAGTTACAAATGTTCGCTTAAAAAATACATATATTCTTTTTTTTTTTTTTTTTTTCTAAATTTTTATCCCACGATTTTTGTAACCCATTTTTTTCACCCGGTGCCAATTGCCTAAGCTGTGATCCTGGGCTCTACTCTCCCTCTGCCAACCTGGGGAGGGCCCCGAACTGAGCTCATGCTTCCTTCAATGCATGAGTGAGCAGGCCGCTTCTTATCACCTGACAGGGGGTGCTTCCCCGGTTGGACGTAGCGCGTGGAAGGAACACGTTATTCCAACCAGTTCCATTCCCCTCCATCAGGCGCCCCGGCTGGCCAGGGGGAGGCTTTATAGAGACCAGGATTACTGCATGTTTTTGTGAGGGTATCTACGGGGAGAACATGCAAACTCCACACAGAAAGGCCCTTTTGCCAACCCCACCTAGGGTGTGGGCACTGATGACGCGGAGGAGGGAACACGCCCCCAGCACCCACAGTGTCCCCCGGCGGGAATCGAACCCAGGACCTTCTAGCTGTGAGGCGACAGCACTACTGACTGCGCCACCGTGCCCCCAAGTACATATATTCAAAGATTTGTACACATTTTCACAACGTTTCAAAAATAGCAGATGTACAAGCTCACAGCTTGCCACGCTGTGAGCTTGTAGATCTGCTATTTTTCAATAGCATAATTAAGGCCCCTCCCTTGGGCCCTGTTAACTAAGAGAGAGAGAAAGAGAGAGAGAGGCAGGAGGCAGGAACAGAGAGATCCATAGAAGTTAGCGTGGGTGGGGAAAAAAGTATGATTCTTGCAATTCTGTCAAACTAATAAAAGAGTATAGGGTGAAAACACAAACAAATTTAATATGGAGATACAAGGTTTCTGCCCGACAGCAACAACATAATTATATGTTGTTTACACGTGGACTAGTATTTAAACTTCAAAAGTTGTCCATTGGGCCATCTGTTGCCCTACCTTTTAAGCGTTAGAGTTAGCAGGGCTAAAAAGTCAAACTCCGCATCAGCCCCGAAAAATAACAAAAACTGAAATGGAAACTGCCCGAAGTCTGCCTGCCTGTTTTCATCTCTTTTATTGTTGTTTTTGTTTTTCATCTCCCTGTACCAACAAAACGATATTGCAGGCTGTTAGAGCACTATCTTCCACCCCTCTGCCACAGCTTTTGTGTCTCTCTCACACCCTGCACTCCTACAGAGTTCTGGTGAAAAGCCCATTAGAAGGCCATTGTTTAAGAAGAAAGCGCTGTGTGCAATTATGCGCCCCGAGCTCCGGAAATGCTATTACTTCCCACGTGCTCCCAAGGGAGCCAGTTGTATATTTCTGCTGTGAATGCTTCTAGATTATCTTTATTGTCATTGCATTAACAAAACACTGTTGCTGTCTGAAAGTTCTTTCAGACAGCAACCCCACTACACATACTGTAGGAGCGTGGTTTTAAAAGCATGCAACGTAATATGCAAAGTATTTAGTATAAACAAAATACAAAAAGTAAACCGTATAAAGATCAGGCGTTGTGAGCTTGTAGATCGGCTTATTTTGGAAAATAGGTTTTGTGTAGAGGGGAAGAAGAGCAGACCAGGTATAGAGTGAAAGGTCAAGTGTATTAAGTATTGACAGTATCTGAAAACACAAATTGACATGAATCCAAAATACACTGATGATGGTGCTGTCAAACAATGAAACTATGGAATCTCTGAAAAGGTTGTGGGGGTCCCCGCTTCATCTCTCTCTCAACTAAGGGGTCCTTGGCCTGAAAACGTTGAAGGCCCCTGTAAAGCTAATGTATTGATAATTTGGACCGCACTAGTGCAGTGCTACAAGTGCACGCGTTCGCACACACGCACGCACACACACACACACAAGTGCAGAGAGGCCCTCCCCCGGGCACTGCGTCTCGACAGTGCTGTATAACAGCACGCGGGTGGGTGTGCAGTTGAAAGGCAGCTACAGTATGTGCTGTACATTCTGAGAGGCGACTGCTGCTAGCTTAAAAGCTTGCACGTGGAGGAGCATTTTGCAGGTACCATACTGTAGCTCTCTGCCTCCTGCGGAATGACACACGATGCATCAGACCTCAACGCAGAACGAATCACACACACACACACACACACACACACACACACACACACACACACACACACACACACACACGCGCGCGCACACGCGCACACACACACACACACACACACACACACACACACACACACACACACACACACACACACACACACACATGGTGCATGCATCTTTTGAGCATATCGTTGTTGTCTGGCAGAAACCTCTCCATGTTTACATTTTTTATGTTTTTTTTTTCTTAAATGAATGCCCTACTTGATCATACTATACGTCATAGTCGGGTGGAAACCTTGTATCTCCAAATTTCAAATGTGTACGTTCTTTCGCAAAGTAAAGCCCTGCTTCATCATAGAAGGCCGTCGCACAAAGGTAGTGAAAACAGCAGATCCACAAGCACACAACGCCTTGCGGTGCAAGGCGGTGTGTGCGTGTAGATCGGCTGTTTTCACTAGTTTAAATCATTTTTAAAATGATAAACACAAAACGAACGGTTTTGGACATACAGGGTTTTCACCCGACAACGACGTATAGCATCACACAAAAGCACCAAAAGTAGGAGATCCACAAGCTTGAAACGCGGCGCGAAGAGACAGGTTTTGAGCTTGTCGATCTGATACCTTAGCTGTGTTTGAATTTGAATCCTGAAAAGTAACAGTTTTGGACAGTTTTTCCAACTGAGAGAGTCTAGGTACGTGTACGTGTTCGTATTCGTGTTCGTGTTCGTGTTCGTGTTCGTGCTCGTGTTCGTGTTCGTGCGTGAGTGTGTTTGGGGCCTATGTGTGTTTCTCGGTGGGAAACACAAACAGCAATCAGTGATATACTCTGACACTCTCCCAGAGTGACTTGCTTCGGCTGCGAGTCCTATTGTTTATGACGCAAATAACACCTCGGAAACAGACACACAAGTGACTCAAGACACACACACACGCACGCACGCACGCACGCACGCACGCACGCGCACACGCACACACACACGCACACACACAGACAGAGGCACTTGTTGTCACCTCATTCACACCTGTGGAGTTTAAAGAGGTGATTCAGCCTCCTGTCCCTGCGGGTCTTCCCTCACATTTGGGTTCATCACAGGCGGTCCTCGTCGCCTCCTCGCTCTCCCACACCCTGGAACGCTCAATAAACAAGCTGCCGGTCTGCTGCCAGATAGAATGCAATTGGCTCTATATATGCACTGCAGCCATATTGTAAAGAAATGGACCCCTTCCTTGCTCCCTTCACAGGCGTTACCAATGACACTGATGAAGGCTCTGCCATTCTGGTCAAACAGAGACAGGGTGCTGGTATTGTGCATGTTGGCTCACTGGAAACACTCTGCTACAGGTACACCAGTGGGTCTCAACGTGTCCTTGAGGGGGTTCCAAATGGCCCCTTATGGGTTTGTAACTGTACAAATGGAACCACATGGACCCGTAAGGGTTCCATTTTTTGTATTTATTTTTAACCCACGATTTTGTAACCCATTTTCACCCAGTGCCAATTGCCTATGTAATCCTGGACTCTGCTCTCCCTCTGTCGCGCCTGGGGAGACAACGGACTGACCTCAGGCTTCCCTCTATGCATGAGGAGTCCAAGTTGCTTCTTTTCAACAGTGGGGATTTACCCGTTTTGGATGTACATGGAAGGAACACGTTATTCCAACCAGTTCCTTTCCATCAGGTGCCCCGGCTGGCCAGGGGGAGGACTTACTGCATGCTTTTGTGAGGGTATCTACCCATGGAGACACGGGGAGAACATGCAAACTCCACACAGAAAGGCCCTATCGGCAACCCCACCTAGGGTGTGGGCACTGATGACGCAGAGGAGGGAACATGCCCCCAGCGCCCACAGCGTCACCCGGCAGGAATTGAACCCAGGACCTTCTAGCTGTGAGGCGACAGTGCTAACCACTGCACCACCGTGCCCCAGGCTCCATTTGTACACTCTCAGCGTTATGGTGGTCCTTGAAATCAATAAGAACCACTAACTAAATGGAACAGTGGAAAAAGTACTTGCATTTTTTCTTTTTTCCTTAAACGGCCGCTGACATATAAAGACGTGGGGGCTTTTATACAGGGACAGAACATCCTGCAGATTGTCTCTTTTTACCACCAGAAGAACACAAAACCACAAGCTCCCCTCCTCCCTACCATGGTTTTAGTTACGTGGCTTGTGTGTGCCAGAGAACCAGTGATGAATATAACCTGAGGACCCCTGCATTTAATTATGGCCCTCCCTCCCTCCCTCCCTCCGCCCGGGTTTTATCGTATTTTTCCTGCCCTACTTTTTTTTGTTATTTTTCTTCCCCCCTTTTCTTTTCTTTTTTTTTTTCCTTTACCCATAAGCGTGCATAATCATTTCATATGATATCATCTGCTTAATGTGCTATTTTACCATACAGTTAAATCTGGGCTATAAATCTGACTGGGGTTGTCCTTTTAATAGATCTCTCTCTCTCTCTCTCTCTCTCTCTCTCTCTCTCTCTCTCTCTCTCTCTCTCTCTCTCTCTCTCTGAATAATGTGTGCATTAGGTTAGTGGCTCCAGCAAAGAGATGCACGTGCATGTGTGTGTGTGTGTGTGTGTGTGTGTGTGTGTGTGTGTGTGTGTGTGTGTGTGTGTTTGTGTGTGTGTGTGTGTGTGTGTGTGTGTTTGACAGTATAGAGACGCTGTGTGTGTTTATGTGTGTTTGTGTGTGTGCAGTGAGCGAGCATGCTTTCAAGTTTGAAAAGGTGTGAGAGAGAGAATGTGTGTGTGTGTGTGTGTGTGTGTGTGTGTGTGTGTGTGTGTGTGTGTGTGCGTGCGTGCGTGCGTGCGTGCGTGCGTGCGTGCGTGCGTGCGTGCGTGCGTGCGTGTGTGCGTGTGTGCGTGTGCCCACTCCAGGGCTCTCGATGATTATTCATTTGTTTCTCATAATGTATCCCATATGCATACCACGCAACACAACCAAGACTCTCCATCATGCACAAACGCACGCACGCACACACGCACGCACGCACAAGCACGCACACACACACACACACACACACACACACACACACACACACACACACACACACACACACACACAGACACACACACACACACACACACACACACACACACACACACACACTGTTTTTGAATAGCCAATCTAAACTGACATGCACCGTACCCTAGGTGGGGTTGGCGATAGGGCCTTTGTGTTGAGTTTGCATGTTCTCCCTGTGTCTCCTAGGGTAGATATACCCTCACAAAAACATGCAGTAATCCTGGTCTCTATACTGCCTCCCCCTGGCCAGCCGGGGTGCCTGATGGAGGGGTAAGGAACTGGTTGGAATAACGTGTTCCTTCCACGCGCTACGTCCAAACCGGGGAAATCCCCCCTGTCAGGTGAAAAGAAGCAACTTGGCCTCCTCATGCATAGAAAGAAGCATGAGGTCAGTCCGTTGTCTCCCCAAGCGCAGCAGAGGGAGAGCAGCAGAGCCCAGGATTGCATAGGCAATTGGCACTGGGTGAAAATGGGTTACAAAATCGTGGGATAAAAATATAAAGAAAAGAAAAAAAGAAAAAAAAAAGAATGACATGCACCATCTCCCGGTTTTTAATGGGTCGAACTTGAGAAAAAACTGTAGCTGATCTGCAAGATCACTCAGGCTATTTTCACAGCTATAATTTAAGAACAATAACATAGAAAGTTGAAACAGGGATATAGGCCTATACAAGTTTGGTTTCTTTGCCTTTAATACAGAAGTCTTTTTAGCGGGGCGAAGCCATGCAGGGCTGACCTCCTTACAGAGGATGACAATTACTACAAAAGGAAACAGGGTTATGAGATCCAGACACACCGCACAAAAAAAATGTGTTTACTTGTTAATAAAGAGTTGGAGAGACGGGATAGACCAGTTATTATCAGGCAGTGACCCCCAAAATAATCACTTTTTAACTGGGGACCCCCCACCCCGACGAGCACTAACAGTTGAGGCATTACATTTTGAATATCACGGTTCTAAAGTGAAAATAGAAGATTTACATGCTCATGTAGATCTGCTATTTTCACAATTGCTGCCTCTAATAGGCCTATTTGACAGTTTGGCCAATTTTTAATTTGTCATTTTAGAGGTATTAAAAAGTCCTTAAATTGTCATCATTTTAGAAATGTGCAGAAACCCTCTATACACTTAAACTTTGTTGGTTTGTTTACTCTTGAGTGAGAAAACAATGTTGCACATTAGTTAATCATCCTGGGACCCCGACCCACAGGTTGAGAACCCCTGGGATAGACCACTAAATGGGAAAACATGGGCACATATTGATTGGCTGTCTGTCTGTCTGTCAGTCAGTCAGTCAGTCAGTCAGTCAGTCAGTCAGTCAGTCAGTCAGTCAGTCAGTCAAGTCAAGTCAAGTCAAGTCAAGTCACGTCACGTCACGTCACGTCACGTCACGTCACGTCACGTCACGTCATGTCACCACGTCACGTCACGTCACGTCACACTTTTGCCCCCACTCTTATCTCCGGCACCGTTGCCCCTATCCATGCCAAACTTTGCACACATACTCCTTGGCTGGCAAACCACAACCTCCGCCCCTGATTTCTCACATGCCCCTGTTCTAGCACCACCACAAGGTTGCTTTTTGCAGACAACATACATGCGACCTGACGGTCGCTTATCTCCCGATTAGGGACTCTTACTGGTGACATATATGAGAACAAAATGGAGAAGGACTGACAGATACAGAGATCTCCATATGGGCCGATACACATGCACACGCACGCAAGCACACACACAATGTGAGTCACAGACGATGTTACTGTGTATCTCCAACATCACCCAAGGACTTGTTAATTAGCGCCACGACATCTGTCCCGGATACGAACCCACACACACGTGCACACACAAAATAGAAACACAAAGCCATAATTTAACACATATATTCTGTGATCACCTTCCATCCCAAGACAGAAGGCGTAGCAACAGATGCCACCCCCCCCCACTCCCCACATAATTTCACACACACACACACACACACACACACACACACACACACACACACACACACACACACACACACACCACCTTGTATTAATATTCATAGATCTATAACGTACATGGGGACTCACTTTATGCGATGGGTCTTTAATTGATGTTAGTGTGTCGTTGAATAATGTATGGAATGTCTTTACGGGAGAGAGTGTGCGTGTATCATGCGCGCATAAAGTCGTTAACGGCAGCTTCTCTTCGGCGTGGTTAATTAAGTGGCTTTTTCCACGTTGAAATACATTCTGAAACCAGCAATCCTGCTTTTCACGTTGAGTTACGATTTCATGAATACAACTTTATTTCAACCATTTTAACTCTTTAACTGCCAGTGTTAAAACAATCCCTCGCCAGCGATTATGAGGGTTTTTACTAACAGATCCCCAGACTCTTGTTTTGCCCACCCCTCTCAACGCAGATGTAAACAAAGGAGGTGGTGTTGGAGAAAAAACATAACATTAAAACATTATAACCGCATGATCATCCGCTCTAAAGTCAGGTCTGCAGAAGAAAGCTTGTTTTGACCTGATGAAGACCTGTTGCTGTTTGCCTTGCTCTAATAAAGGTTGTTTCCTCCTTTTACTGTTGTATTTTTAATACTCCGTTGTGGGAGGTCATGTAATTGCAGTGTCTCTCAACCTTTTTTCTGCATGGGCACACCAACATAATACGGGGGGTGCTTGTGCTGGTGGTTGCTTCATCTTGTAGTAGTACAATAGGAGTGGCAAAGCTACCCTGTTGGCCATATTTATACAGTACCTTGCCAGGTGAGTACAGGTGAAAACAAAAGACCCACATTTGCATTTCTATGTATGAGAGTAGCTGCAGTGAATGGACTTAGTTTCGATGGCTGAGTAGCAGCACACGTATCCCATTGTTCTCTCGGGGAGAGGTACGTGGGGAGGGGTGGAGGGGTGGCTCTCAAGCAGTTTCAAGGGGCACACTTGAGCCTTTACAACAGCAGGTGGTACAGTAAGACTTACTGTACCACGTGCTTGTTTACGTTTTCTGATGTGTGGCTTTTTTTTCTCAAAGAGCCACTTGTGTCTCCTGTGAGCATCGGTTTTCAAAGTACCGTAGCATACTTCAAAAGGTAACTGGTCACTTCGCCAAAAATCCAACTCACCAAATTGTCCACGCTCATTGAGCAGGCTTGTCAATGCTCCTGGATTCGCCAGGATGATTGGCAATTGCATCTACTATGTTAAATATTTTCTGGGGGAGGACCCCCAGATGAGAAGTCATTATTAAGGATGTCTTACTTTGCTTCAGTCATCAAATTTGTACACCTACATTTGGCAATTTAAGGCTGAAATTGAACCCATGCTAGTAAAGCAAGCCTGATAAAAGTATCAAACATGCACAAAATTCAACAGAACACAGGAAAATATATATCTGTTAAGAAGTATTGGGGGAGGACCACCAGACCCCGGTTGGGGAGTTCCGTGCACCCCCTAAAAAATAAATCTCCTGGATTCTCCTGGACTGACAGTCCAATGTTGACAACCCTGCTCATTGGCGAGGTGTCCTAGCAAGTTGGTTTGGCGAGTTGGATCTTTGGCGAAGTGACTGGTATTCCTTCAAAATGGTACTCAAGCAGTATGTGAGTAAATTAACTTAATTAATTTCCAAAATGTACAAAAATCCTTTGGAAATAGCAGATCTACAAGCTCACAAAGCGTTTCAAATAGCCAAAGTATAAAGGGCTCAAGTGGTTAATGTGTATTTTGTAATAATAATCTAAATCTACAAAGTAACTAGTAACTTACATTTTCAAATGACTGTAGTGGAGTAAAATTAAAATATTTGCCTCTGAGATGAAATGGAGTAAAAGTAAAAGTATTGAACATTAGAAACACTCCAATTAAGTAAATATCCCCAAGATTGTACTTTAGTACAGTACTGAGAAAACGTAGCCTACTTACTTTCCAGACACTGCTGAGGGATAACAGCAGTGTTGTAAAGTAACTAAGTACATCTACTTAAAGGGGAAGACCACCCATTTTCAATATTGAACTACGTCATTAATATACCTTAGAGGAGTTGTGTGGAAATAGAAAAAAAGTTTCCCCCCTTCTTTGTTGCCTAGGTATAAGGTATATTAATGACATAGTTCAATATTGAAAATGGGTGGTCTTCCCCTTTAAGTACTGTACTTAATTACATTTTTGAGTTATTTGTACTTTACTTGAACAATTCCAATTTCCAATACTTTAACTTCTACTCCACTACATCTCGGATCCAAATATTGTACTTTTACTCCACTACATTTATTTGAAAACTGTATTTACTAGTTACTTTGTAGATATAAATTATATTATAAAACATACATAAACCACTTTAGCCCTATGTTATACCTAGGCTATTTTAAAATAGCAGATATACAAGCACACAACGCGTTGTGAGCTTGTAGATCTGCTATTTTCAAACATTTTACTTTAACTTTTGGGTACTTTAAGTACATTTCGATACGAATACTTTTGTACTTTTACTCAAGTACATTTTTTATTCTGGACTTTTACTTGTAACAGAGTATTTCTACATTACAGTATTTATACTTTTACTTAAAGGGACTATGTCACCTTAAGGGTTACTGTCACCTTAAGAAATCATCTTAAAAACAAGTTAATATTTTTGTTGATGTCATTGTGTGAATGCGCGATAAGCCAATCAAATTAATTAATTGACTGTTACTTACTGTATGTAGACTGTACAATGTACATTTTCTTCCCATCGCCCGCAGGGTCGCTCTCACAGCCCTCAGAAACAACTTCTCTGCCTCAACAGGGCTACAGGGCTAGCACTAAAGCCAAAGCTAAAGACACTAATTTATATATAAATCTGTGCATATAAAAAAGACCACGTGACCTACTGTATCGTACTGTATCATACTATTATAATTTCGGGGCGTGACAGCGGAGCTTTAAGTACAAATGCTTTGTACTTTATCCACCACTGTCTGGATAACAGAGAAGGTACAATGACATGAGCTTCCGTCTTTTCTCTTCTGTAGCCAAGCCTGATAAAAGTATCAAACATGCACAAAATTCAACAGAACACAGGAAAATATATATCTGTTAAGAAGTATTGGGGGAGGACCACCAGACCCCGGTTGGGGAGTTCCGTGCACCCCCTAAAAAATAAATCTCCTGGATTCTCCTGGACTGACAGTCCAATGTTGACAACCCTGCTCATTGGCGAGGTGTCCTAGCAAGTTGGTTTGGCGAGTTGGATCTTTGGCGAAGTGACTGGTATTCCTTCAAAATGGTACTCAAGCAGTATGTGAGTAAATTAACTTAATTAATTTCCAAAATGTACAAAAATCCTTTGGAAATAGCAGATCTACAAGCTCACAAAGCGTTTCAAATAGCCAAAGTATAAAGGGCTCAAGTGGTTAATGTGTATTTTGTAATAATAATCTAAATCTACAAAGTAACTAGTAACTTACATTTTCAAATGACTGTAGTGGAGTAAAATTAAAATATTTGCCTCTGAGATGAAATGGAGTAAAAGTAAAAGTATTGAACATTAGAAACACTCCAATTAAGTAAATATCCCCAAGATTGTACTTTAGTACAGTACTGAGAAAACGTAGCCTACTTACTTTCCAGACACTGCTGAGGGATAACAGCAGTGTTGTAAAGTAACTAAGTACATCTACTTAAAGGGGAAGACCACCCATTTTCAATATTGAACTACGTCATTAATATACCTTAGAGGAGTTGTGTGGAAATAGAAAAAAAGTTTCCCCCCTTCTTTGTTGCCTAGGTATAAGGTATATTAATGACATAGTTCAATATTGAAAATGGGTGGTCTTCCCCTTTAAGTACTGTACTTAATTACATTTTTGAGTTATTTGTACTTTACTTGAACAATTCCAATTTCCAATACTTTAACTTCTACTCCACTACATCTCGGATCCAAATATTGTACTTTTACTCCACTACATTTATTTGAAAACTGTATTTACTAGTTACTTTGTAGATATAAATTATAATATTATAAAACATACATAAACCACTTTAGCCCTATGTTATACCTAGGCTATTTTAAAATAGCAGATATACAAGCACACAACGCGTTGTGAGCTTGTAGATCTGCTATTTTCAAACATTTTACTTTAACTTTTGGGTACTTTAAGTACATTTCGATACGAATACTTTTGTACTTTTACTCAAGTACATTTTTTATTCTGGACTTTTACTTGTAACAGAGTATTTCTACATTACAGTATTTATACTTTTACTTAAAGGGACTATGTCACCTTAAGGGTTACTGTCACCTTAAGAAATCATCTTAAAAACAAGTTAATATTTTTGTTGATGTCATTGTGTGAATGCGCGATAAGCCAATCAAATTAATTAATTGACTGTTACTTACTGTATGTAGACTGTACAATGTACATTTTCTTCCCATCGCCCGCAGGGTCGCTCTCACAGCCCTCAGAAACAACTTCTCTGCCTCAACAGGGCTACAGGGCTAGCACTAAAGCCAAAGCTAAAGACACTAATTTATATATAAATCTGTGCATATAAAAAAGACCACGTGACCTACTGTATCGTACTGTATCATACTATTATAATTTCGGGGCGTGACAGCGGAGCTTTAAGTACAAATGCTTTGTACTTTATCCACCACTGTCTGGATAACAGAGAAGGTACAATGACATGAGCTTCCGTCTTTTCTCTTCTGTAGCCCAAACTGTCGGGCTAATGCGTAAACCCGACGGGGTCCCATGCGTCCCGACGTTGATGAACGAGGTAATTACGTTTGTGTGAGTCCGTGGGATTGATTCGTCCGTGCATGCCGGATACCGCAGGCCCCCCAATTTAATTGGGGGAACCTGCCAACACATGCATCTTATTCCTTTGATAAAGCAGATGCATTTGTTGACCCAATCGAGAGCCATGTAAAATCAGCCTGATTTTTTTTTTTTTTTCATCTTTTGGTGTTTTACGGTTGTATTTCAGTTCCCTTCTGAAATCAACAAATGAAATATTATAAAAGTCTTCCTGTATGGCTACTAGCTCCAATCGGAACCTCTGCCTCTGCTAGTAGCCTGGCGTTGCTCATACTAATTCCTCACTGAGTATCGGATATTAGTCTGGACTCGCGAGCAGAATTTTCATTTCCAAGGGGTGGATTTAAAAAATGGCCGTGATCTGGACATGATTGGTTAGACCAGACCAATGCTGGGCCCTGATTGGTCCCCCAAATTTTGGGGGAAAACATTCCCAATGCAATTTTATGGAAGCAGTAGCCTAATGCGCATTGGGGTTGACTAGCTACAGGCTGACTAAACAAGTGATTTAAACACTTGTTTCAACGCGTCAGTTAGATTTTCTTGTGCGCTAGAACTTAAAAAACAGTGCTGTAACACATACCCACTCACTTTACACAACACAGTTGACCCATAAACAACCCAGTCAAGGGGGTATCATCGTACACACCGCGGTGATAAGCTATCACCGTGGTGTAGTCATTTAAAGTCAGAAAACGACAACATTACGTCATTAGCTGTTGTAAAGAGCCATCACCGCAGACCGGCATCTCTCCTCTGTTTTTACTTTCAGACATCTCCCCATCACCCCGTTCACTGATTGGTCGATCTAGAGACCAATCAGTGTCAGGTTTTAGAGGCACAGAGGCGTGGTCAGTCATAGGACTTCACTGTGAGTCTGTGACTATTATGGCCATAGATATATATATGAAGGCTAGATGGCGCAAGGCGGAGTCGGCGGCGTCGTTCACTGGCGGCCATCTTAGGACAGGACCATCCCCCGCGTCCTGCCGTTGTATTGTGCCTGTAAGGTGAGTGATCTGCACACTTAAATACTCTTTACTCTCTGAAATCTTGACCGATTTACTAACGGTTTGGATTATTACAAACATTATTAGCGTGGCTATGAGCTCAGGCTGGTTGACATGTTGAAATTGAAGCTTTTCATTTCGAAAAAAGAGCATGCAGCATAGTTAAGTGACATGGCTGCTTGCACAAGTTCATCAAGACAACAATCGAGATTTTCAAATATTATCAGGTTTTCCTGAGACCAATAACGATTTCATGACAACTAATCTTTTGTCTAAATTACATTTCTTTGTGTGGATATTGTTGTATTTTGTAGCTGCAGGCTAAGAGACAAGAAAGAGGCTGTGAGTGTGAGCTAGACCTATATCTTATTACAAAGTTGACAGCAAAGTTACAATGGTGGGAGAGGCAGAATTACATGATTTCCAAGCGGTTTGGTTTGTTAAAAATATCTTACATTTAGATACATTGATACAGGGAATTGCTGGCTTTTTGTTTACAGAAATAGGCCTAGGCTACTGTATGTGAACTTAAGTCTGTTGTGAAGATGCCTGATTGTTTTGCTGCCTAATGCCTATGGCTGCTCCAATGAAAGGAGTAGGCCTATCCAAATGGAACCTGTGGGATCACCTGCCACAAATATGACAATATTATATTATAATTAGGATAATCATTATGTACAATACAAGTTCTGCTTCACAGGAACAACAGGGCTGTGAGATAATAACATTGCAAGAGTGTTGTTGACCCTGGCTTTTAGAAATATTTCTACCACCTGTTTACACACTTTTTAACTCTTTTATTGTGGTTGTCTTATTCTCAAAGTTTGCATAGGCTAATGCATACATGCATACATACTAGGGTGGATCTTAAATTACCTTTTTTAGATTTTCTTGAGTCTCACCCCCCAATTATGTTCCAATGTACAAAAAACTGCTTTGGTTAAAATTTGGTTGAATTTCAAGCATATTTAGAGGTAGCTCAATCAAGTCAAATATTGTACATTTTATTGGTCAAAGTCGAATTGCACTGCAGGCACATTTAAGTTATACATTACACATTATTCTTATACTAAGCACAGAAATTATATGTTTTAAGCTTACAAATCTAAACACAAATCTGATTACATGTTTGTCATATGTCAAACCAGAATTAATGTATTGTATGAAATAGCAAAGCAAAGAATGACAATTTGCTATTTTTCATTTAACATGCACAATGACATGTCTTTATTGCACACTCTTCAATCATACTCACAACACACAACAAGCACACAGCCCCACTTCCTTGTTTACCCCCCAAACCCCTTAAAGTCACTGCAGTATTTAATAGTAATTCAGTAGTTACTGATCAATTAAAGTTTGTTTACGGCTATCGGGATACTTGTGCCGATGGTTCTGCACAAATTTCAGCAAGTATTGGAGTTGGGACTCATCTTTAGTAATGAGACCACAATATTCTTGTATTAGGGCAACCCCACACTCTGCATGATCATTGACAACATTCATCGCCTTCACTACAGCCAGAGCTTCTTGGTAGTCTACCCTGGGCTCCCACTCATCGGGATCAACGTCAAGGAAGTCATCTGGGAGATCCATCATTTTGAAAAACACCTTGGATTTGGGAAACACAAAATCTTCAATGTTCTTCCTTCCAATTGTTCCAAGGTCAACAGTAATTCTCTTCATATGCCCCTGTTCATCATCTTCATTTCCATCTTTCATGGCTCTCACCATCAGCCTCTTCGTTTGCGTGCTCACTTGACTGTCAAACAATGCAAGTCTGACGATCTCTGAGGCCAAATACCATAAGTGATTGGAAAACCTTTGAGAAGCAGCTTTAGATACCTCAGCATTTATTGATGAATATTCCAGCAACAATTTTAACAGCTGCCAAGTCATTTAGTGGAGCGCTGACAGCAACAGGTGCCATCCTCCATGCCTTCACATAAATGCAAACTGCAAAAATGCACAAATCCATGCATGCTTTTTCTCTGAGGGACAGTTTGAATTGGCCATGAAACATCCAGATCTTCAAACAATAAATAACCTTTGCCATCCAACGGGCATGATGGGTAGATCCTGGAGCTCTGAACCGGATACCTCTCGAGGTATCCGGTTCATCAATAAATGCTGAGGTTTCTAAAGCTGCTTCTCAAAGGTTTTCCAATCACTTATGGTGAACAGGGGCATATGAAGAGAATTACTGTTGACCTTGGAACAATTGCAAGGAAGAACATTGAAGATTTTGTGTCTCCCAAATCCAAGGTGCTTTTCAAAATGATGGATCTCCCAGATGACTTCCTTGACGTTGATCCCGATGAGTGGGAGCCCAGGGTAGACTACCAAGAAGCTCTGGCTGTAGTGAAGGCGATGAATGTTGTCAATGATCAGAGTGTGGGGTTGCCCTAATACAAGAATATTGTGGTCCCATTACTAAAGATGAGTCCCAACTCCAATACTTGCTGCAAATTGTGCAGAACCATCGGCACAAGTATCCCGATAGCCGTAAACAAACTTTAATTGATCAGTAACTACTGAATTACTATTAAATACTGCAGTGACTTCCGGGGGGTTTTGGGGGTAAACAAGGAAGTGGGGCTGTGTGCTTGTTGTGTGTTGTGAGTATGATTGAAGAGTGCAATAAAGACATGTCATTGTGCAAGTTAAATGAAAAATAGAAAATTGTCATTCTTTGCTTTGCTATTTCCTACAATACATTAATTCTGGTTTGACATATGACAAACATGTAATCAGATTTGTGTTTAGATTTGTAAGCTTAAAACATATAATTTCTGTGCTTATTATAAGAATAATGTATAATGTATAACTTAAATGTGCCTGCAGTGCAATTCGATTTTGACCAATAAAATGTACAATCTTTGACTTGATTGAGCTACCTCTAAATATGCTTGAAATTCAATCAAATTTTAACCAAAGCAGTTTTTTGTACATTGGAACATAACTGGGGGGTGAGACTCAAGAAAATCTAAAAAAGGTAATTTAAGATCCACCCTAATACATACATAGTGTACATAGGCCTACATACATCCTACATAAATCCTTAAAGGAGTAGTTCACCCCCAAAACGACTTTTTTTATATAGATTATTCACACCATGGAGACTTGAGTTCAATAATTTCTTTTTGTGTTTGTCACATTCTTCACAAAAAAATGATTATAGTAAATTTACCTCCATTGATTCCGGATGGGGACGAATGCATTTGGGTCCCCTTCCGGAATCAATGGGGGTAAATTTATTGGGGTAATAATAATATTAATAATATTATAATAATCTGTCTACTGCTAATTTCAGGATTTGTTGTGCGACGCTCTTTGAAGAAGCTGTCCTGTGATGTCTGCCGGGCCAGCCTTGTGACCGATGCTGAATCTGCCTGTAAGGACAAGAGCTACCACCTGCTGACCCTGAAAAGCAATGGAGGTCTGGTGATACCATCTGTTCTGAAGGCATGGTGAAGGCAGCAGAGTGGGTCATTCGCCAGGCATCTGCAGAATCCAGATGAAAACAGCCCATAGGATAGGAGGATAGGTTCAGAGGATGTGTTTTTGCTCAGGCATTGACAGTCACCACCATACACTGATGAAGTTAGTTATGTCCCTGTTTTTTAAGCTGAGGCTGCACCATATTGCTAAAATGACTACCCAAAACAGTCCTTTTTAAAGGCCATTCGCTCAAACTCTGTGTGCACATACGGAAGCCTAATTTTGGCTTCGAGCCAATGTTCCTCAGTGGTTTATACTGTATATATATATATATATATATATATATATATATATATATATGTATATATGTGTATATATATATATATATATATATATATATATATATATATATATATATATATATATATATGGAAACATTTCATCCACAATTCCATGCTGTATTGATCTGGTACCATAGGAGAGATAACAGGCAAACAATGATCAAATAAAACATTCTTCTACATTCTATAATTGTGTAGTCTTCTTGTAAGTAATGCAGATGTTAAATAATGGGTCATTTTTCCCCCAATGAATGTATTTGAGTCTGGTTTACCTCCTTTTTAGGCTTTACATTTAAAGTTGACTCCAAGCAAGAACGTATGAGCCCATGAGTAGTGCACTGAATGCCATCTGAGAAAAGGAACCCACTGTGATTTTGCTATTCAGTTAATGCTACAGGTATACTTGATGATGGTAAATCCTGTCTGTCTCTCTACACTGCCACACCACCGCCCTCTCAACAGCCCCCAACAGTTCCAGTCTAACCCCCAACCTCATTGATCATTGTTGAGCTGTTCAATACAATATTGGTCCATTGAACCTTCAAACAGGTGTACTGCATGTAGCCTACTTCAATATCAAGGGCCACCAAAAGCTACCTGTGCAGCATGGGGTTTAACACAAAAAAAAAAAAGATTATTATATATCATGATTATTGCTGTTATGACTATAGTTGGTATATATTATGTATGTACTCGTCTAGCTGTTAGTGGTCTGATTTCAGAGGGAGGGGAGGATTGGTCATGTTACTGATTGGGAAATGACTTGCAGTTGCAGTGCTGAAATAAAATGTATTATTTTAGTTAAAAAAGAGGTTTATTTGGTTTTGTTATGTCCTTAATAAAATAACCTTGAAGCCCCATCTCTAATCTCATATTTTACAGAATGGCAACATGAGACTATTTTATATGAAATAAATATAAGCCAAATGAGACAGTTTTTTATATTAAATAAATACATTGATACATTTAATACATAATGTATTAAATAATATAAATATTACTAATAATGGAACTATTACATGTTATATTTACAATATAAATACAGTGTGTATAGCTAATTGCTTTACTTTACCTATATACTTAATGTTATTTCATATGGAAATCCATGCAATTATTCTAAGTATACAGTAACGTAGCTACGTTTCTTAGGTTTATAACAAACCAATCCGTTTCAAAATAGGTTGAAAATTGAGCAAGCTCTGGTCATTTAAATAGTTCATGCACTATAGAAATGAATGTTAAACTGGGCGATCGGTCCTGTCCCAAGATGGCCGACCTGTAGCGTCGTCAGTCCCCATTGGCCAACAGCGGGCGTGAGCTATCTAGCCTTTATATATATCTATGATTATGGCCATCACATTTTTAGGTGATAGCTTATCACCTAAAATTTGAGGTGATGCATTCCTACCCTCTCTCTTTCTCTCTCCACCCTTGTTCCTCCCCATCATCCACCCCCCCCCCTCTCTCTCTCTCACTCACACACACACACACACACACACACACACACACACACACACACACACACACACACACACACACACACACACACACACACACACACACACACACACACACACACACACACACACACACACACACACACACGTCCCCCACTTTCTATATTTCCTCTCCCTCACCCAAACGTACACAGAGAGATAGAGAGAGAGAGAGAGAGAGAGAGAGAGAGAGACTTTTTTGACTTTTAAAAATCCCTTTTATTTAAACAATATTGTCCAAATACTGTTCATATTATTCTCACATCAGCACAGCGATGACAATAAAAAAAAAAGGCTCCAGGCACTTTTTCTTGAGTAAAAAAACAAAAAGACAATTTCCTTTAAATGATTTCACACATTACATCCTCCCATGTTCTAGCCTATGTACATTAACACAAAGAAACAATTAATGCGAAACGTTAATCCAAATTGTTTGATGCTGTCACCTCTAAGCTCCCTCTCTGCACCGAGTCCTCCTCCACACCCAGCCCGCCCTCGCGGACACAACACTCGTGCAGCAGTTTTTCGTCCACAGAACAGTACAAGTCATTTTCAATGTCAATGCTTTGACACTGCCACTTGGCTATCCACTTGGCGTTTGGACTAGCCATTTGGGTCAGTTTGCAGCTCCAGCTCGCTCGAGCTCCTTCCAAGCCACATGCCCTCCATAGACAGTCTTTCATGCCATGTCTCAAACACCAATCCTCACAGCAAACTGATCTCAGCGCCCCCGACAGATCAGCTGCTGACTCATCGTCCAGTGGTCTCCTTACAACATACACTCCAGTAACCCTTGGCACACAGTCTGTGAGTGGCTTCTGGTTGGACTGCATTACAGGCCCATCCTGGCCCCACCAACCAGCGGTTATTCCATACACCAGTAGTCTATGGGCATGCAGCGTTCTCAAGCATTGTCCAGTCCAACAGACCCAACAGAAGGTACACCAATCCTCACAGCAAACTGATCTCAGCGCCCCCGACAGATCAGCTGCTGACTCGTCCAGTGGTCTCCTTACAGTATGCACTCCAGTAACCCTTGGCACATAGTCTGTTAGTGGCTTCTGGTTGGACTGCATTACAGGCCCATCCTGGCCCCACCAACCAGCGGTTATTCCATACACCAGAAGTCTATGGGCATGCAGCGTTCTCCAGCATTGTCCAGTCCAACAGACCCAATAGAAAATCTTCATGTCCATTAAAAGCAAAGCAAGGCGAAAAGGAGGGCTCGGTACAGAGAGGGAACCCCAAACAAGCACCAAACAAACATTGTACATGACTAAAAAATTAGGAAGCTGTCTGTTTCTCAGTGTCATTATTCAACTCTTGCCTAACTTTTGTAATCATTTTTTTCAATCTGCTAATCTCCTGCTCAGTGAGAGCAAATTTTCCTTTTTTCTTCATATTTAATTTAGCTGATTTCACAAACTTCTGTTTACCAGGGAAATGTTTTTCAATTTTCAAAAACCTTTCATTTTTAGTTTTCTGTAGAAATTGCTTCATTTCCGACAGCTCATAACACCCTTCATCATCATTTTCCCAACACTCTGATTCAGAATCATTGGCTTGTGACCCATCTGAACAGTTTGCCTTTCTTTTCTGTCTCCCCACCTTTAAATTCTCCTCCTCCCCTCCCATATCAACATCAGCAAGTGCTAGCTGTCCCTCTACTCCAGCCCCACCACTTTCAACACTCCCTCCCTCCTCCACTTGGCTGGTACTGGGACCACTGTCCTCTTTAGCGCTCAACAAAACATTTTCCTTATCAGCAGTAGGCTGATCAGCTTCAGGTCCACCACCCTCCACCTCCTCTCCTCCCCCTCCAACTTTCTCTTGCAGCCCATTATCACCGTTCCCCCCTTCAGCTTCACTCCCCTGTCCAACAACCTCACCATCTCCTGCAGTAGCAGGGCGCCCCCAACCCCCCCATGGAGCACCCCTCTTCCCCCTCGCACCTGCACTGGCCGCAGTGGGCGGCCGCTGTGGGCACGATCTAATCAAATGACTTTCCTCTCCACAGCCAAAACATTTCATTTTATCTGTAGTGGCATAAAGGGTGTAGTCAAAACCATCTACAGTTAACTTAAACGTGATGTTCATTTCTCGTGTCCTGTCGTTCAAAATCATGAACAGCATTCTCCTGTGTGACACCACATGCTTCAGTTCGGGTGATTTGCACCCTGAAGCCAACCTTTTTACTGGTGACACAACTTTACCAAACCTGGCCAGCTCTTTAACAATAAGCTGGTCGCTTATGAACGGCGGGATGTTTGACAGTAAAACTTTAGTCGCAGGTGTAGCGAGAGGCGTTACAGACACGAAGGTGTCTTTTATCACCACGCCGTTTACAACGACTGTGTTTGCCTTCTCCACCTCATCAACAAAAATCACCACACCACCATTCATCCGGGCAGCGGATTTTACACTTGCTGCTCCGACCACCTTTGCAACGGCTACGCTGCATTCCTCCACAGAGCAAGGAAACAAAGGTGAGACCTTGAAACCATGTTTCCTCGTCAACGTTTCAAACTCCATGCCGCCGCCGACAAACAGCGGCCGCCTCCGCGACGCACCGCGCCGTGCACCGCACGGGAGTTTAAAACTAAACAAAGAATGAAACAATCACTTTATGCAGTAACCCAGCAAAGCATGAGAAAAGATAGAAAAAACAAGCTCACTCGCTCCGTAGAACCTCGCACTCCACACCACTCCACGCCACCCTCCGCTCACACACCACGCATGCACGCAGAGAGAGAGAGAGAGAGAGAGAGAGAGAGCGAGACACACACACACACACACACACTCATATACAGAGTGTGAGCCCTATCTCTTCTCCAGCCCCTTCGGCATCTGATAAGCCCCTTCCCATTGTCAAATCGAGGCCAGAACACACAACGAACGCCCTTGCCTCTCACGTATGCACTGATGTGCTCATTATAATGGCACAGCAGGAGGGGGGGCTTATATAGGCAACAATATATGTGATACGGCGGAGCGTTGTGTAGTGTTGGCAGGGGTGTCGCACCAAATTCTGGGCCCTGGGTACAAGGTTTCACTCTGGGCCCCCCTTGAATGTTCTTCATAGTGGTGCCCGCTGCGAGCTTGTAGATCTGCTATTTTGAAAAACCGTGAAAATTTGTGCAAGTCTTTGAATACTTTTGACCCGATTCTATACATGTCTCCTAAATCCTTATAAGGCTTTCTTGAAAAACCTATGTTTCTATGTCAGTGGTGCTCAAACATTTTCATGTGAAGGACCCCAAAAATGATATGCATTTTGCCACGGACTCCCACCTCAAAATATTTGGTTCCAGGGACCCCTAGAAGAAGAAAAAATAAATAATAATAGGCCTACATGTATTCAAAGATTTGCACATACAGTATTTTCACGACTTTTCAAAAATAGCAGATATACAAGCTGGCAGCGCGGTGCTGTGAGCTTGTATATCTGCTATTTTACAATAGCTAATGTATAAAATAAGTAAGGCCCCTCCACCTTGGGCCCTAGTAACTCAGTCCCACTCCCCCCCCCCCCCCCCCCCCCCTTGTGACGCCCCTGAGCGTTGGCGAGATGGATGCACATTTTCCCAATGCCATAATGAGAAACCCCGCAGTGTTGGATGTTAGCCCTTTCGCAGCTATATACTGTCTGGCTGTATGGCTGGTAATCCCTCACATCTCATGCACGGACCTATATACCACTTCTGGTCTCTGGTTGTTGCTCGCAGGGTGGGATTTCCAGTCATTGTTAGGAAAAAAAAGAGGAATTGCTGGGATTAAAATGGATGACTTCCCTTGCCTGCTCGGCTGCTCCAGTTGAAGGAGCTCAATTCCACGTGGGCCCAAAGCGGGACGGGAGAGGAAATGGAGGGGCTGCAACTCGAACGAAAGTGAAGGCGATTGTTCTATCAATTACTTGACCGCTTGAACCCATGTTGTGGGGGCAACATAAGCCGGAAATAACAGATAATATACTGTAAGCTCACAATGTGTGATGCAACATCCTCTTTACTGGGGCCACTAAAAAAATCTCCCATTTCATTTTCCCCATAGACTGGTTCCGTGTCCAGGCCAGTGATGGGCACACAGAACACCATATCGTCACTGTTGGGCAGAAACCTTGTATCTCCAACTGTCAAATTTGCACGTTTTTTTTTCGTAAAGCAAAGCCCTGCTTCATCATACAAGACTGTCGCAGAAAACTAGTGAAAATAGCAGATCTACAAGCACACAACGCCTCGCACCGCGAGGCGTTGTGTGCTTGTAGATGAGCTATTTTCACTTCTTTAAATCCTTTTTTTATATAACAAAAAAGGGACGTTTTTGGACATACAAGGTTTCCACCGGACAGCGACGATATATTACTGTATAAGGTGTTCTGTGCAGTCAGTGATATCTGTCAGTGATTTCGGGCATTGTTTCAGCATGCGGCTGTTACCATGGCGGCGACAATGTTAGTATCAGTGATGTCATTCCGTAAATGTCATTCCGTAAATTAATAGTTATCAATAGCAAACGCTGAAATATAAAATGATACAGATGCTTTTCCGGTTTTACTGGGTTAAAACAATATAGCTGTAGTACGCACGCACGCACGCACACACGCACGCACGCACGCACGCACGCACACACGCACGCACGCACGCACGCACGCAAAATGCAGCGATGTGTGCTGTTTGTTCTGTTGTGTGCTTGTAGTGGAAGACATATTTTTTACACTCCTGTGTTTCATGTGTAGCCAACCTGATTAATCAGCATAATTCAGTTCTTAGACCTGATGCCAATCATCACTCTGTGTACTGACTCATCCACAGCAGACGACAGAAGCACAATCCTTAATTCCACAATGTATTGGATCATCTCATCTTTTGTAGAGTAGTAGTCTCGTTTATTGGTGCACCCATTTCAAATGCTATCAATCCATTCAAAGGGAATTTGTCATGTGTAATAAGAGCCTTGAATGGTGAGAGTAGCTGGCATACTGTCTACCCGGTAGGTGTTTGTCATTATTCTGTGGGTTGATAATGGCTTTTGCTATTTTATCCCAGCTACTGCTATTGAAAACGAAACTTAAGCTTAGTAGGTGTTTTGTCATCATTCTGTGGCCGAAAATGTCACGTTGTTTTAGCGCTGGTTCAAATCTGGGGAGGGGAGAAAAATTATAATAATGACATTATTTAAATGTACTTTTCTCCGTGGCAAATATATGATAAGGTTATATGAATATGGGCATTGTATGGCTCAACAGTTTAAAGTTTGTTACAGTTGCTATGGCAACCATAACAACGTGATTTTTTTTTTGTTTATGTTTCTTTAAATTAATTCCCCTCCAATCCACAAAATGCAGCTTCTGGGTGATTCCCCCACGGGATAAATAAAGGAATCTATCTATCTATCAATCAATCAATCAATCAATCAATCAATCAATCAAGTTTATACAACACAGCTTTTTTTTTTTTGTAATCTTTTTCGAACTTGTTAGAGTCTGTTTAGATACTTCTCTTAATACATGAAGGAGCATGGTAGTCTACTGGTTGAGATGCTTGACCTGCAATCCTTCTACTTTTCCGCAGGGCAGAGGTTCAATTCCCAGAAGGGGTTGTGAATGGAACATAATTATTTGAGCACATAGTTTCCACATTCGCTTTTTTTTGCTCAAAGGGGCTTTTCTAAATATATGTTATATAAATATTGGTCCATAATACGGTTTTATATAGGTTTTACACTAAACAACCACTCGGATATTCATGATTATTCTGTCCAAAGAAATCACAATTTACAATATTATCGCGATAATCCTATCCTAACATCCATTATCCTGGGGAACATTAAACATGCTAATTTAATTGTTTTATTGGCTATATAGACTATTCTATATCATCCCTAGCCCATTGGTTCTCAAAGTGGGGTCCGGGGACCCCCAGGGGTCCTTCAGGGAGTTCCAGGGGATCCCCAGCTAAATGATAGTTAGGAACCAAATGGACCCTTATGGGTCTGTAACTCAGAGAGTGTAACTCAGCTAGCCTACACTCTCCGAGTTCAATTAATATTGATTTTACAATAATAAATGGGGTCATAGAGATTAAATGGGGGGTCCGTACCCTAATGGAAAGGCAAACTGGGGGTCCTTGAAATTAAAATGGTTGGGAAAATCGGCTGAAAAATCTTCTCTTGTGTGTGTCTCCGGCATATCTTTTCAAATGAGGGACGACGGGCCAATAAGTGTCAATTTGGGGGTTCTTGACATGAAATGGTTTGAGAACCACTGATGTACTACTGTACAGGTACATAAGATTAAAACCTATTTTGGTTTGGCTTCCTTCAAACAATGCAACAGCACCAGATTTGAACCAGCTTCCACATAGGGTCTCATTGCAGAAGGCCCCCCCTCAAATCCTGACCTAGAGTTTCATTTGCTTTTTTAAGATCGAAGGGGTCAAATCACGATTTCGGGGTATAAAAAAATACCCTATTTCAACTGCGTAAGCTGAATTAAACATTTTCCCAGATAAAAGACACTTATTCTGACACGCTTTTTGACGCTGAATCCAATGAACCCGGTCTTGTCTCTCTACGACACTCCTAACTCTAAAGGTCAAGGAAAAAGGTCGCTTATGGCTCCAAAATGGGCCTTTTGGCCTTAAAATCAATAAAATATTCAAATAAAATCTGGCTGTTTCAGGCAGGACACGCCTTTGATATTTGAAGTATGCCCGATCCAATGGAATGGGTTTCGGGAATCTCCGACAATTTTAACCCTTTCCTATTGCGAAAAAGACACGAAATTTGCACGCCATGAACACGATTACACATTTTTTCGGATAAAGGACACTTATTCCGACTTACTTTTTGACGCCAAGTCCGTTGGTGCTGGTGCCGTTGTTTGAAAATATTTCGGTCCGTTTCTAACACTTCTAGAAGGGCTAGCTCGGGTTCTAGGGGTCGTAGAGACAAAAGGGTAACAGATTCTTGATCTGCTCACCGAGACGGACGCATTGATGTGTGTGTCATTTCTGAGCGACCCCTAGGGGGCTAACCCTAATTCCAACTAGGGGTACGTTTTACTCCGTACACGAATGTCGTAGAGAGATGATAGACACATCAGCGTGTTCGTATCGCAGAGACGAACAAGCCTATATAACTCTCCTCGCACACAAACACTCCTGTGAGTTGATTGGTAACTTTGGTTTGCTGGCCAAAGGGCTCTAAGGGGTATACACTCTATGACCCTTGTGAAATTGGAGATCCCAGGGATAAGAATGTCGTAGAGGGACATATGAGATATCAAAATGTTCGTCTCGGAAAGCACTACAACATATCTCAAAACGAAGTTCTGATATCTTATCGTCTCTGAGTTATTAAGGCTAAAAGGCTAACCCTAGGCTAACTAGGGTTGGCTTTTATTCACGAACCAATGCATTTCATGGGCTCATCTTTTAGTATGTTTTAGAGCGCATTGAGACGCACGCTTTGATATGTGTTTCGTTTCGTTGCGACATTCGCTGTGCGACGCTAGGGTTAGCATTCTTTTAATTACTATAAAATCACAATAGGATATTTGCCTTACTAATTTCAACCTTAGGGCTAAAATTACGTGTAGTTTTGGATAAAAAATATATCGGAACACCTACTGACCTGGAACTGCCTGAAACACACCAGGAAGTGGCTATTTGAGGCACTTCCGGTTGTTATAAAGACATAAGACTGGTACCATTCAACTCTGCGTCCCAAAATTAGTCTAGGGAAGTGGTAAAATTCCAGGGTTACTTCCGGGAACTGCCTGAAACACACCAGGAAGTGGCTATTTGAGGGACTTCCTGTTGTCGTACAGACCTAAGTCTGGTACCATTCAACTCTGCGTCGCAAAATTAGTCTAGGGGAGTGGTAAAATTCCAGGGTGGGGGGGGGGTAGCCAGAATCCTGGAGCAGAATAATAAAATGGCGTCTCAAAAATGGCAATGCCTTTGCAAGCAAGCTTGTAGATCTGCTGTTTTCACAACATGTAGCCTATCTGTGGAACTGAGTCAATGTAATGCCGGGGACCCCCATAAGAGAAGATTTTTTCAGCCGATTTTCCCAACCATTTTAATTTCAAGGACCCCTAGTTTGCTTTTCCATTAGGCTACGGACCCCCCATTTAATCTCTATGACCCCATTTATTATTGTAAAATCAATATTAATTGAACTCGGAGAGTGTAGGCTAGCTCTCTGAGTTACAGACCCATAAGGGTCCATTTGGTTCCTAACTATCATTTAGCTGGGGATCCCCTGGAACTCCCTGAAGGACCCCTGGGGTTCCCCGGACCCCACTTTGAGAACCAATGGGCTAGGGATGATATAGAATAGTCTATATAGCCAATAAAACAATTAAATTAGCATGTTTAATGTTCCTCCCCAGGATAATGGATGTTAGGATAGGATTATCGCGATAATATTGTAAATTGTGATTTCTTTGGACAGAATAATCATGAATATCCGAGTGGTTGTTTAGTGTAAAACCTATATAAAACCGTATTATGGACCAATATTTATATAACATATATTTAGAAAAGCCCCTTTGAGCAAAAAAAAGCGAATGTGGAAACTATGTGCTCTAATAATTATGTTCCATTCACAACCCCTTCTGGGAATTGAACCTCTGCCCTGCGGAAAAGTAGAAGGATTGCAGGTCAAGCATCTCAACCAGTAGACTACCATGGTCCTTTGTGTATTAAGAGAAGTGTCTAAACAGACTCTAACAAGTTCGAAAAAGATTACAAAAAAAAAAAAAAAGCTGTGTATAAACTTGTTTGATTGATTGATTGATTGATTGATTGATTGATAGATAGATAGATTCCTTTATTTATCCCGTGGGGGAATCACCCAGAAGCTGCATTTTGTGGATTGGAGGGGAATTAATTTAAAGAAACATAAACAAAAAGAAATCACGTTGTTATGGTTGCCATAGCAACTGTAACAAACTTTAAACTGTTGAGCCATACAATGCCCATATTCATATAACCTTATCATATATTTGCCACGGAGAAAAGTACATTTAAATAATGTCATTATTATAATTTTTCTCCCCTCCCCAGATTTGAACCAGCGCTAAAACAACGTGACATTTTCGGCCACAGAATGATGACAAAACACCTACTGAGCTTAAGTTTCGTTTTCAATAGCAGTAGCTGGGATAAAATAGCAAAAGCCATTATCAACCCACAGAATAATGACAAACACCTACCGGGTAGACAGTATGCCAGCTACTCTCACCATTCAAGGCTCTTATTACACATGACAAATTCCCTTTGAATGGATTGATAGCATTTGAAGCCGGTGGTTTATTAATGTTTTTTGACTGATATTTAGTCAAAAAGAAATTGGGGGATTTGGGAATGGGCTTATTGTGTCTAAAAATACATATTTAGCCACTTGTACGCATGCCCCCAAATAAGTAAAATACCTAAGGAAAAAATAAGAAGACTAAAGCTAAAAGAATCATGTTTTTGTCTACTTTTAAAAAGCATGGGTAGACTGTATTTATACACAGATAAAATGACAACAGACAGTGACTGTAACATTGTGGTCCACAGTGGTGTAAAGTAACGAAGTACATTTACTTTACTACTCTACTTTACTAATATATATATATATATATATATATATATATATATACTTTATTGAGTCAGAAACACATTTACTTAAGTACTGTAGTTAAGTACAATTTTGAGGAATTTGTACTTTGCTTGAGTATTTACAATTTTGAGAACTTTTACTTCCGCTGAAATATTCTCAGAACCCTTCAAACCCTGTCATGCACGGTCAATCACCCTTTCTCTCTCTCTGTTTCCCTGTCTCTGTCTGTCTCCGTCTCTTTCTCTCTCGCTCTCTCTCTTGCACGCAAGCACGCACGCACGCACGCACGCACGCACGCACATACTGAACCCATATCTTCATACAGATCCCCCTTTTTGCTCATAACACCAGCACTTTGCCGATCAGTTCATCATTCCTGCGTCCCCAACCGATTTTCCGGAGCGGCGGCATGAGTAACAGTGAGAGATAAATGTTCGGCTGACGCACTGTAATCAGAACAAATGAGAACAAGAGCCAGCGAGGGAGGGCAGAGGGGGAAGCAGGGTGATAGAGAAAGAGAAAGCCAACAGAGAAAGGGAAAACAGATCCGGAAAAAAGGGAGACTGGAAGACTTATGGCAAGTCGTTCTTCATCGTGCGATGACCTGCAAGCTCACAAAGTGTCAAAATCTGCCGTGTTGTGAGCTTGTAAGTCATCTATTTTCAGTGATTGACAATCGGCGAGCAACACTGGCGCACAACTCTTCTACTACGAGCACTCCACCTCGGCCATCACAACGTTAAGCCAATTGTCCAATCGAAATGGCACGCCGCCAAGAATACCCCGACTGTCTGACTTGCCGGCTGACCAGAGATGATTCTAGGGGAAATTATCTCTCAACCCCCCCAACGCTACGTGGGCGCAAGCGGAGTGCAGCTGTCACTGAGGCCATAAACCATCCGCGGATTTATTGTGGCGAGACATTATCATGGAAAGGTGTCCCCGCCAAGCGCATCTGTCATCGTCCTTGACATGGAGTCAGTGGCCCGCGGCCGGGCCGCAACGGGAAGGGAGGTAGAGACGAAGAAGAGGGAGTGACACATGAATGAAAGGGGTGCGTGTTGTTGTTTCAACACGCATTATTAATCCTATCCATAACCCTAACTCTAACCCTAACCACAAGCGCAACCACATAGTCAAGTAATGAGACGTCGGACTGACGTGTGCCCCCCGAATGAACGAGAGAGAGAGAGAGAGAGAGAGAGAGAGAGAGAGAGAGAGGGACAGAATGTTGGACGGACGAAGGGAAGGCCCAGAAAGCCCACTTGATATAAATTGTGGGTGAGTGACAGCCCAGGGTAACTTGGAGCTCGGCCTTATCTCTTTAAACCAGTGGTTTTCAACCAACATCAAGGTCCATTATTTATCTGGCATTTGAGCCACGGATCACCATTTGATGAGATTTAGCCTCTCAGACCCAAAACCTGGAATATTTTGTTGTCATTGGATAGGATTTTGTTCACAATTCCATGCTGTATTGATGGGGTCAACAGGTCAAGCAAAATAACAATTCTTCTACATTCTGTTATTGTCTGGACTTTCAGAAATTAAGTAATGCAGATGTTTAACAATAGCCTAATTTAACTCTTGAGAGCGTAAAATGAAACCAAATGGACCCATAAGGAAGGGCCGCCTAACTTTGTCGCCAGTAGGGGGAGCACACTTTTGGGTTCTAGCTTCATTGTTTAGGGGCTTGTGCCATAAGGGTCTATTTGGTTTTATTTCATAGTTAAATATCATTAAGGGTACATTGGGTTACCACCTCCATCATCTATTACTCTCCATCATCTATGGGGACCACCTGGAACCCCCTCAAGGACCAGTGGTGTTCCCCGAACCACTGAGAACCTGACTTTAAGCGCAGGGAGTCATTGGAGGACACTGGACAACTGATTGAATGGACTTGACGTGAGCACAATTTCAGCCTCGGTTTCCCCCGCCCGCCCGCGTTCCCTCCCGCGTTCCCTCCCGCGTTCCCTCCCTACTTTCCACTGGCTTAACTACCTCTCAGGCCTCCAGTGGTGACAAATGGCTTCTGTCTTTTCTAATGTAATATTTGTTTTCCACTCCTGAGAGCCTCTCGGCTATACTGCGCCACGGCGAGTCTGTGGCGGGCCCGCTCTTCACTGCAGTAGCTTCCCGTCTGATTGTGGAGGTCTTTCTCGGGCTGTCTGCTAATCTGCTAATTTCAAAAGATTATTACACATTTGAAAACTTGAAATGGGACATTCAGCTGCACAATGAAGACTTTTACTTTACAGTAGGTACTTTAAGTACACTTTGATATCTGCGTTCTACATTGCAGTATTGATACTTTTACTTAAGTTAAAAAAAGTACTTTTCCCACCACTGTTCCTCATTATTTATCTTCCATTACCATCCAGCACAATTCACTCTCCTCTCTCTCCGTCCTCCATGCATCCCCCCATTCAATTCCTCTGTCCTGTCTCTCCTCCTCCCCTTCACCCTCCATTTTTCCTCCGTTGTGTCTTAGTTTCCAGATGCTCGCTGTCTCGGCTCCCTGGTCCGTGGCTCAGTGACGAGCCCCGGCAGGAATTCAAAGAGCCATTCTGCCGTTTTACTCCAAGCAATTGCTTCTTCTATTTTTTTCTCTCTTTGCAGTAATAAAGAGTAGCTTTAGTCTCTCTTTCTCTCTCTCTCTCTCTCTCTCTCTCTCTCTCTCTCTCTCTCTCTTTCTCTCTCTCTCTATCCATCTATGAATGGACTTAGCAGCCTCAGGCAAAAACATGAATCCTCTCCGATGCACATCGGAAGGTTTTGTCCGGATCCAGATCCAATTAGGCTGCCCCGGATTTTTTTTTTCTTTTTGGAAGATTGCTCAAAAATGAGAGAGAGAGAGAGAGAGAGAGAGAGAGGGAGAGAGAGAGAGAGAGAGAGAACCCCAAAACTGTTTGTTCTTTTTGATCGCATCTCAGAGGCATTCCCAGCTCACCTCAGCCAGTCAACATTGTGCGTTTCACAGCCTAACGAGCTGAGGAAGGAATGAGCCCGCGCGACGCGCGAGGACGACTCGTCTCTTTGCGTGCGACCGACCGCGCCTCATTTGTCTACCGTATAGCGTGGCCATTAGCAATGCGGCTAAACCAGAAGAACCGACAATAAGCAAGCAACCTGTTGCTCGCCGCCCTAGCACAGGCATCTATATGTAAATATTATGTATTCTGTTACTGCCAATTAAGGACACGCTGCTGCCAAATTAATGTGCGATGGGATGTTGTTGTTTTTTTTTTGGGGGGGGGGGGGTAATTAGCCATGTGGTGGCCACGCAGGCATACCTCACACCCGGCCACAAATTGTTTTCACATTTACTAAATGTCACGAGCTATTAGTATGCCATCATGGTATACGATAGGCTGAGCAGAGAGAGAGAGAGAGAGCGAGAGAGAGAGGAGGAAATCACATGCATGAATGTCAATACACAACAGCATCCAGACATGGAAAAAAATTGCATTCATGTGTGTGTGTGTGTGTGTGTGTGCGTGTGTGTGTGTGTGTGTGTGTGTGTGTGTGTGTGTGTGTGTGTGTGTGTGTGTGTGTGTGTGTGTGTGTGTGTGTGTGTGTGCGTATGTGTGTGTGTGTGTGTGTGAGTTCTCAAATTCTGCCAGAACCCGACCATACCCGAACCCGACCCGACATTTAGGGAAGGGTAGGGTAGGGCCTAGCCTCGCGTAGCCAGGCTTACTCATCTGCGAAGAGAAAAGCCTGGTCAAGATATGAGGCAGAAACCATTCTAGGAGGTGGGGCTGAATTTTCCCGGAAGTTGTATTTTTTTCACCGGGCAATGTAAAAAGACCCGCACTGCATTAACGTTGTCGGTACAGGATCTGCCCCAAGCTGTGGATAGAGCCAGCTCCACTGGAGGTGGGAGAATTTTGGCCCTATAGAGTTGCTGTAGTTCAAGACCAGTGGAAGTGACGTATCCCACCCCGATCCACAGCTTGGGGCAGATTCCTGTACCGACAACGTCCGTTAAATGCAGCACTTCCGCTAGAAATCTTGGAACCAAGCGGAAGTTATATCTTGCCCAGGGTGGGTAGGGCCTATAATGTATGCTAATTAGTCGGGCCGGGTAGGGCCTCGGGCTCAATGAAAAAAGAAAGGATATTTTTTGTATTATTTTATTACTATTACTCTGTGATAGAGTTCTCAAATTCTTCCCAAACCTGACCATACCCGACCTGACCCGGCGTTTTCATATGAATTATGGATTATGTTTCATCCTCAAGAATTTGGGTGGTCCAACTAATATCCACAAAGAATGCACACCAACCACGCCGTGGTGAAAACCAGTGGTGTAAAGTAACTAACTACATTTACTTAAGTACTGTACTTAAGTACAATTTTGAAGTATTTGTACTTTATTTGAGTATTTCCAATATCCAATACTTTTACTTCTACTCCACTACATCTCGGATCCAAATATTGTACTTTTACTACATTAATTTTAAAACTTAAGTTACCAGCTACTTTGCAGATATAAATTATGATATTATAAAACATACATAAACCACTGTAGCCCTATTTTATACCTTGGCAATTTGAAAATTACCGATCTACAAGCTCACAACGCGTAGCAAATCGCAATGCTATTTTTCGGACCGGGTAGAGCCTAAAATATATCCTAAGTATTCAGGCCGGGCCAGTTAGGGCCCAGTTAGGGCTGGGCCTTCATTTTCAGACCCGTTGAGAACTCTATTGTGTGTGTGTGTGTGTGTGTGTGTGTGTGTGTGTGTGTGTGTGTGTGTGTGTGTGTGTGTGTGTGTGTGTGTGTGTGCGTGTGTGTTAAATTTGTTGAAAATGACTGGGCCAATCAGTGACTTCGTTAAACTGTTCAGTTGAAACACAGTCACTGATTGGCCACGTCATTTTCTGATTTCTCATACTTGCTCCCTATGGGCCGAAGTCCAGACTGATACCATGGAGGAAGGTGTGAGTGAATCCATGTTATCAGTCTTGGCAGCCTACAATCAGGGGCGTCACAAGGGGGGGGGGGAGTTGGACTGTGTTACTAGGGCCCAAGGTGGAGGGGCCTTAATTATTTTATACTTTAGCTATTGAAAAATAGTAGATATACAAGCTCACAGCGCGGCACCGAGTGCCGCGCTGCAACCTTGTAGATCTGCTAATTTTGAAAAGTTGTGAAAATGTGTGCAAATCTCTGAATATTGTTTAAGCAAACATTTGTAATTCAATTTATTCTTCTGGGGGGTCCCTGGAACTAAATATTTTGAGATGGGGGTCCGTGGCCAAATACATATCATTTTGGGGGTCCTTCACATGAAAAAGTTTGAGCACCACTGACAAAGGCTTTTCAAATACTTTTTCAAGATTCTTCAAAAATAGCAGATCTACAAGCTTGCAGCACGGCACTCGGTGCCGCGCTGTGAGCTTGTATATCTGCTATTTTTCAATAGTTTAAGCACAAAATAACACATAATGCATTCCCAGTCTAAATGGGTTAAACCCCCCCCCCCCCCTCTATGAAGAACATTCATGGGGGGCCCAGAATTTGGTGCGACACCCCTGCAGTAGATGTACTTTGTTATTGTCCACCACTGATGTCAGACATGCATAATAGGGTGGATAAGTACATGTGTAGGGCTAGACTTTATTATAAAATAGGGTTTAAGTGTTTACAACCACAACAATTATGCCATTGAAAATCCAAAATAAAAGACAATAGCTATAGTCCCATGTCAAAATATCAATATATTGCCCAGCCCGCGTGCATAAAGCGACCATGGATGTCGACCAGGAAAGAGGATGGCGGTGTGTCTGTGTAAGTTTGCGTCTTGTTGTCACTGCATAATAGAACATATGCATGTGTGTGCATTTGTGTACAGGTGGTGATGGTATTTCTCTACACACAAGTGCCTGACAT
>NC_137830.1:30925638-31010638 GCF_963921795.1 Nannobrachium achirus | reverse complement strand
TCACCCTCCCTCAGCATACTTCACAGTGCAGTGAAAACCAGGCAGCGGTGGAAAAAATACTCAGATTTTACTTAAAGGGGGCGGGACACCGGCCGAAATTTAACATTATGATACAGTAGGTCACGTGGTCTTTCTTCAAACGGTCTGAAAAGGAGGCGGGCCATATCAGTTTAATATTAGTGAATGTATACTTCGTCCTCGTGCGGTGCCGCGCACAACGGGATGTGTTGTTGTTAGCTGGTAGCGCCGCACCGCACGGCTATTTTCAAGAGCTATACACACACACACACACACACACACACACACACACACACACACACACACACACACGCACGCACGCACGCACGCACGCACGCACGCACGCACACACACACACACACACACACACAGGCTACCACAGACTTCAGTCCTCCGGAGCTCCGGTGAAGCACTGGAGCACTTTTTAGCAGAGATGGCTGCTAAAAAGTGGTCTGTGCTGCGGAGGACCCTCGTTCTAATCTCTGACACCTTTTTGTTAGAAGACTTGTACCCTGTACGCGGTTAGGGGGGATTCTATAGCAGATTATATCAAATTTTTACCCCTAGAACTGCTTGTTTTAAAATTCGTTTTATGAATTGTCGCATTTTCTCCTCGCACAGTTCTGTTGGGGTTGTTTCACTAGATAATAATACTCAGCGCTCAACTCCGCCCCCTCCCGTCATATTACCCAATCAAATTAATTTAATTCAGTTACTGTACAGAAAGTACTACTTTCAGTACAGTAACTACAATAAATTAATTTGATTGGGTAATTTAACATGGGGGTACATGACATCATTAAAAAGAATTGGCTAATTTGATAGCCATAATTAGCTGTTTTGGACGTGTCACGCCCACTTTAAGTAAAAGCATCAATTCTGAAATGTAGAAATACGCCCGCTGGCCTACCGGTCCAGGTGCATACCACATAAGCTCAGTGTGGCCTGACAGTGCCGCTGGTTCAAGTCCCGATCCCGACCACCTTTGTCAATCCCAGTGGTGTAAAGTAACTAAGTACTGTACTTAAGTAACATTTTAGATATTTGTACTTTACTTGAGTATTTACAATGTCCAGTACTTTTGCTTCTACTCCACTACATCTCGGATCAAAATATTGTACTTTTACTCCACTACATTTATTTGAAAACTTTAGTAACTAGTTACTTTGCAGATATAAATTATAATATTATAAAACATACATTAACCACTATAGCCCTATTCTATACCTTGGCTATTTGAAAATAGCCGATCTACAAGTTCACAACTCGTTGCATGACTTGCATCGCGTTCCTTCCTTCTGAATGTTGTTTAAGCCAATGGTTTTCAAACATATTACTGTCAAGGGCCCCCAAAATGATAGTTGTCCGCATCGGCGGAAATGGGAGGGGTGACGGGGGAATTAAATGGATACATTGGATCATGAATCAAGTTAAGTCCCGTCCCGACCTTGCCAAGTTGCTACAGTGTCAACTATGTATATTTCGTGAGGACCACCAACAAGCAACAATAGTAAGTTACTAAGTGTATTTTGCATTTACTTTTTCCCATGTGACTTTCTGATTTGCATTTGTCATTGGTCATGAATAAAGTTGTGTGTTTTGTGTAGGCTGTGGTTGTGTTGGTTATTGCAGCAGTGTTAATTGCGACCGTCAGGGAGCAGCTTATACTATGAAAACCTCCACCGGCCGTCCGTCGGTCGGTCGGTCGGTCGGTCGGTCGGTCGGTCGGTCGGTCGGTCGGTCGGTCACACGTCACACGTCACACGTCACACCTTTGCCCTGCTCATATCTCCGCATCAGTATATAGGGCTTGTTTGTTTATTGTATGACATCACGCCACATCATCAGCTGTGGACTCTGTGATGTCATCGTATCGCATCAGTATATAGGGCTTGTTTGTTTATTGTATGACATCACGCCACATCATCAGCTGTGGACTCTGTGATGTCATCGTATCTCCATATATGGCCATCTCCGTATATGGAGATATAAGTCGTCCATGCCCAAGTATGGGCTGGTGAGGTCAGACTTTGTGTGATGCGTAGGTTATCTCCATATATGGAGATTCAACATTCCAGGCAATGCTCTCTTCCCTGGTGAGAATTGCCCCTTTATATAGGGCTTGTTTGTGTATTGTATGACATCACGCCACATCATCAGCTGTGGACTCTGTGATGTCATCGTATCTCCATATATGGCCATCTCCGTATATGGAGATATAAGTCGTCCATGCCCAAGTATGGGCTGGTGAGGTCAGACTTTGTGTGATGCGTAGGTTATCTCCATATATGGAGATTCAACATTCCAGGTGTAACTATGGCTACCCGTATGACGTGAGAGGTGGAGGTTGTGATATTTGTGGAGATAAGCGACCAACGGTCGCTTGTCTCCCGATTAGGGAGTCTTACTGGTAAGTAAATAAATAATACATTCATAAAACCGTTAAAAAGATGCCCGTATCCGAAGGAAAATGAGGGGGAAAACCGACAAAAAACGATATTGAACAAAAAAATAAAATAAAAAGAAATCGCGCAGGCCACACAGATTTGTCCCCCCCTAGCGTTTCCTTGGATTTCCGCCGCTGATTGTCCGCACAATGATTGATTGTTATTACAAAATATACATTAACCACCTATATACATTTTGGCCTTTTGAAAGCAGGCGATCTACAAGCTCACAATGTGTCGCATCTGCTATTTAAAAGATATATCCTACATTTGAAAACTTTTGAAATTCTGCATGATGAGTATACTTTCTACTTTTGGTACTTTAAGTACATTTTGATACCAATACCTTTGTACTTTGACTCAAGTAAATTTTGAATTCCGTTGTTTTTAGTATTTCTACATTGCACAATTGATACTTTCACTTCAGTAAAAGACGTGAGTACTTTCCCCCCCAAAGCTGTGAGGTGAGGCGCGTATGGAGCGGTCAGGTGCAGATGACTCCACAGATACCTTCGCCTCAAACGACATCCGCCAGAGAGCCGAGACAAAAGGAATAAGAAAGAGTGTGTCGGTCGAGGACGGACAGAGGACAAACAAGAATGGAGAGAATGAAAGAAAGAAGCCCCCGGCGGTACAGATAAGGAGCCTGCCCCTCCCGGGGGCCTGGTTTTGGGACAAACAGTGACAAAATGGACGACAAAGACAGCAGTCTTACAAGGGACTCTGAATACCCAAACAGACAAGTTAATCAATAACCTGAGTGGCAAAGCTTTCCCGGGCCGTTGAAACAGGGGCGTCACAAAGGGGGGGGGGGGGGGGGGGGATGGGACTGAGTTACCAGGGCCCAAGGTGGAGGGGCCTTAATTATTTTATACTTTAGCTATAAAAAAATAGCAGATATACAAGCTCACAGCGTGGCACCGATCTACAAGCGCTGCGAGCTTGTAGATCTGCTATTTTTGGAAAGTCGTGAAAATGTGTGCAAATCTTTGAATATGAACATTTGTCAGGGGTGTCCCTGGAACTAAATATTTTGAGATGGGGGTCCATGGCCAAATTACACGTCATTTTGGGGGTCTTTCACATGAAAAGGTTTGAGCACCACTGACAAAGAAACATAGGTTTTTCAAAAAACCTTCAAAGACTTTCACGATTAAAAAAAAAAAAATGCTGATCTACAAGCTCGCAGCGGTGCCGCCCTGTGAGCTTGTATATCTTAAATAATCAAAATAACACAGTGAATCCTTGTACCCAAGGCCCAGAATTTGGTTCGACACCTCTGCATTGAAAGAACATTACGTCCATTGCCATTGAACAACAACTGCAGAGACAGTGATGGAGTACTAATGGACAAATAAGATGTACAGTATAATACATTCAAGAGCAAAAAAACAAATACGCTTCAGACCTTCCAAAACAAACGGGTTCGACTACTTCACAGGGCGGCAGGCCTAAAGCCTGTGAATAGCAGAACGCAAGCCCCAAAACACGGGCGTCTATCCAGTGGAACGGTAGAACAGTCTCTGCCTGGTATTCCTAAACGGAACCTCTGTAAACTATGCCTAAATGGTTAAACCTAACCTTATTCCTAACCTTAAATAACCTCAGTAAAACAGTGCCAAAACCTAAACCTATTCATAATCTTAACCTGAGTCAAATTATGTCTAACCCTAAAGTTATTTCTAACCTTATCCTCAGTAAAACGAATACAAGAATACAAGAACCGCCCCACCGAGCGATCGGCGTGGGGTCGGTGGACAAAAAAAAATGATGGCGAGCGTGTTTTGGGGGGAGCGGTTTGGTTACTTAGCCTGTGACCCACCTAATTCCAACACACTTTGCTAGTTTGGGGATGGCTCAGAGTAGAAGACACGCTTATAAGCACATCAAAATGGGACTGGTATTTAAGATGGTCAAATGGGACTCTGCCCTCAATGCCCTCATGATTTACTACTTCTCCAAAGTGAGCGGCACCCACAGCCACAACACTAGAGGGAGCAACCATGATCTGGTATCACATTTAGAACAAACATGGGAGAATTCTCATTCTACTGCTCTGCCACCAAAACGTGGAATGCCGACATGAAAAACAAAAGGACCACAAGGGGAGATAAATGTAAAATCCCATAGAAAGGAGGCGTCCTTCACTGCCATATACAGTAAAGAAGCCACGCAAGAGGCCACAATGATCAACCTACGGGAAAAGTGTGTGACCGACAGCCTTAGAGAAAAGTGCTGGTAGAAAATCAGGCTCTATAGTTCCCTGTGACTCACAGGTTGTTCAAGACAAACATACTGGGTTTGGTGATGTGCTTCTAAATCATTCTAACCAAGAATCCCACGCTGAGCTCAGTGTGTGTGTGTGTGTGTGTGTGTGTGTGTGTGTGTGTGTGTGTGTGTGTGTGTGTGTGTGTGTGTGCGTGCGTGCGTGCGTGCGTGCGTGCGTGCGTGCGTGCGTGCGTGCGTGCGTGCGTGCGTGCGTGCGTGCGTGCGTGCGTGCGTGCGTGCGTGCGCGTGTGATGGGTTGGGTTGGGTTGGGGGGCAGGTTTTCTGACCTGATTTGATGCGAGCCAATCAAGACGGCTGCAGGTACCATCAAGGAAAATAAACCCACCGCCCTTTATCCACAACCTCCTGTGAAGTCAACCTGCCTATCGTTGCTGTCGGGTAGAAACTTATCTCCCATTTCTACCCCCCACCCCTTTTCCGTAAATCAATGCCTTACTTGATCATACAGCATTACGCAAAAGCATCAAAAGTTCAAAATGCGGAGCGAAGTGGCGCTCTTTGAGCTTGTTCTGACATACTGTATCTGGGAATGCCCATATTTGGTAATGCCCATATATGGGCATGTTCTGACATCACATTTTTGACTGTCATGCATATACATCACTGGTGGCCAGATGGCCAAGAATTGGCGCGACCTCGCCCTTTGGCGAGGTTACCCTGAGGCGTCGTACTAGTACTACGAGTAAGATTCTTTTTATTTTATTTTTAAAAAAGTGTACAGAAAGTGTTAAAAGTTATGTTTTTATGTGGCCACACCCAGTCACCCACCTATTCATTAAGTAGGCCTATACCTGGTTTTCACCAGCCACCTGAAGTTAGAGACACCCACAGCTGTTGTCATATGACAATAAGGGGAGGTGATTTTAGTGTGTCACTAAAGCAGTGTATTTCGATTGGGCCTTTTGACTCAAGAGGCTTTCAGCTTTCAGGAAGAAACCAAAAAATACACAGGAAGACATATTTGCATATTATAACCACACCCATCAGAGTAATGTTAACTCCATAGACACATACAAAACAGAAAAAGTACAAATGTATGGCACCACCTCTCTCGCGAAAGGGTGGATACAGAACAACAACAAAAAAGGCTATTCAGTCAGGTTTGGGTGGTTCACAGCTATATGGTGTCTGTAAGGGATCATAATATACACAGAGATTGTGCATAATGTTCTGTTAATTTCCCTACAACATCAGCATGGATAATGTGTCCCAAGACAATGGAAATGAGTGTATTAGTCATTAGCTAAGCGGCTAATGAAATAGCTCAGCTTTTAATGGGCTTATAAGGCAGCTAATTGTATAGCGTCCATTTCCACACATATACTGTAGCTATAGCAGGGTGCCAGCTTCACCTGAGTCACGCACAGACATAGATGAAGGCCTACAGCTGTACAGTAGCCTATACTGTAGCTATAGATGGAGAGTGGGTGGAAAGGGAATGAATAGGATCGGGAAGAAAGGGCAATTTAAGCAGAACAACACCGGTGTGTGTGTGTGTGTGTGTGTGTGTGTGTGTGTGTGTGTGTGTGTGTGTGTGTGTGTGTGTGTGTGTGTGTGTGTGTGTGTGTGTGTGTGTGTGAGTGCGTGCGTGCGTGCGTGCGTGCGTGCGTGAGAGAGAGAGAGAGAGAGAGAGAGAGAGAGAGAGAGAGAGAGAGAGAGAGAGAGAGAGAGAGAGAGAGAGAGAGAGAGAGAGGGGGGGGGGATGCATATAACTTTTGAATTAATAGACATCATTATTTCTTATTATAAATTGGGAGGAAACATGGTAGAAATAATTTGCTACTATAATAAAAATGAAGCATATATGATTTGATCACAGCATATTCATGAATCGATCAATACATACATTAAAATAAAATAATCATGAACTGCTTAATATATTCTCATTCTCTTGACAAGCTCTATAATGTAAGGCAATAATCCAGGCAGCAAAACAAAAAAAAATTTTGGGAAAATGAAAAAGAAAATGTGTGTTCAACAGTAACACCTATCTACTATTTCTAGTCACATGACATTTTTGGCAAAATAAGGGGAAGAACGATCTTGCAGACAGACTGACCATGTGAAACATAGCCTGTTGTCTTCATTTCAAGTGAAATCCAAAAATCATGGCCATGCAAAATGACAGACCAAATGTTTGCCCACAATAGTGTGTGTGTGTGTGTGTGTGTGTGTGTGTGTGTGTGTGTGTGTGTGTGTGTGTGTGTGTGTGTGTGTGTGTGTGTGTGTGTGTGTGTGTGTGTGTGTGTGTGTGTGTGTGTGTGTGTGTGTGTGTGTCACAGAACAAAGCAGATCGACAAGGTTACAATGTGTCGCTTGTCGATCGGCTATTTTCAGCGAAAGCTTTCCCCACAATATCAGAAAACAGTATAGAGCCCTGAGGGACCCCACACAAACATATTAGGTTGAGAGCAGAGGCGTCAATTGGGTATGGCAAGTTATGGCAGCTGCCATATACCTTGGCTACAGGGGAAAGTAATAAAATGTACTTCTTAAAATAAATTCATCATGCCTGTTGCTAAGGTATGGCAACATGACTGGTGTCTTGCACGCGTGCGAAAGACACCAAGTCATGTTGCCATACCTTAGCTTTTGCTGAACTGACGCCACTGGTTGAGAGAGACAGACACAGAGAGAGAGAGAGAGAGAGAGAGAGAGAGAGAGAGAGAGAGAGAGAGAGAGAGAGAGAGAGAGAGAGAGAGAGATGTGTTACAATAGCCTACATGGTTACCACTGGGCAGTGGTAGGCCTATTACATATTACTACCCTGAGATTCATTGTCCATGACTTTCCCACGATGTGTCCGATACACATCAAACATTAATGATCTGTCTCCCACACTCCTTGTGCGTGCATGCGTGCGTGCATGCGTGCGTGCGTGTGTGTGTGCTCGTGTTCCATTGCGGTCGTGACACACACACACACACACACACAAGTGTGGCTACTATAGTGCTTTCCAATAACTCTGGAAAAATGACGTGCAGATCGATACCACGACAAGCGATTTCCAATACAGTGTCGCATAATTCTTCTGTCCTGGCGGCCCGGTGACACGATCCGCACACACACACGCACGCACGCACGCACGCACACGCACACGCACACGCACACGCACACACACCAAGTTAACCAATGCTTTGCTCCGTGTCCGGGCACTTACCGCAGTAGACGACCAGCAAGGCTGTCAGGAGAATCACTGCCCACAAAGTTGACGACATCTTCGGCCAGCGATGATGATGATGATGAGGAGGATGATGAGGATGCTGGGCATCCTTTCGCTTGTGTGCCAGCCTTGAAACCGAAGCCATTTGAACGCAAACAAAAACCCTCTTTTAGAAATGAAGAAGATAAGAAGGAAAACTAAAATAAAACCTCACAATCCAAATCGCCCTCCTCCGAGCTCGCTCGGCCTCTCACGATCCGTCCTTAATCCCCCAAAAAGACATGTGAGAACCGACACCCAACTGATGCGAAAAACATGATCTTCTTCCCCCTTATGTGGTCGGATTGCCGGCGCGTAAAAACGGAAACATTTTCCCGGGGAGTCCCGATCGATGGATAGAAAAGGGGGAAGAAAAAAGAAAGGAAAAAAAAGAAAAACAACACACAGTAGAAAAATCAAGTTGTTAAATGTCCTTCGGTTATTCCAAAAAAAGGGAGTGTTGCTCTTTCAAAATCCACCGTCCTGTGGCGATGTTGTTGGCGAGCGATATGGATCGCAAACGGTGCCCGAAGATTTGCGCATGAGTTGATGCCCAAAAGTGTTCAATCATTTATACCGCAGCGCCAGCGCTGTAAAGCCCCCGTTCACCTGTGGTGTATAGGCTATATATAATACTGTACGGATATCTCCATCGGTGCCAACCAGCTTTTGTATACAGAGATTTGGGCTGAAAGAAATTAACCAGCGCTGATTAAATCCGTCGGATGATGATGGTCGGCCGTAAAACAAAATATTTTGTTCTAGGATATCAACTGAGCTTTTGGTGTACAGTAGGCTAGGTAGAGAGAGTCAACGCGTCAAACAGACAGACACCAATGAGAGAAAGGACTAAGGAGAAGTCAGTGTGAAATCGGGTGTGGGAGAAGAGAGTCTCAAGTGTTCCCCAAGTGTTGTTAGCCTAAGCCAAGTGAACACCGCTCGATGAATCAATATGGAATCAAAATGTGAACTCACCCACACTCCTCTCTCCTCTCTCTCTCTGCTCTCACGTTTGGCACAGGCTACTGTTGTTCAGTGGTGGGGAAAAAAAGTACTCAAATGGTTTACTTGAGTAAAAGTATCAATACTGCATTGTAGAATTGATATTCCCCTTTTCTCTATACTCCTAAATGCAACATATTGTCTGGCTTTAATTGCTTGGAACCCCTAGTCTTTGGGAACATTCGCCAGGTTGAACCACAATTCAGGACCATGGACAGAGCCACAGACCCACTCTGTTGAAACGTGCACGCATGGCGCTGTCCAGCGTCTCTGCGGTGCTGAATGTTCAACTTGACTTCATCAGGCTCTGCACCGGGGGGTGGTGGTGGGAAGCAGTGGTGTAACTAAAGGACCCCTTAGCTGAGAGAGAGATGAAGCAGGGACCCCCAGATTCCATCGTCGTTTGACAGCACGATCATCAGTGTATTTTGAACCACTTGAACCGTCACTACTCCTGACCTATCACTCTTTGTGTGCTCTTTTTTCCCCTCTAGACCAAACCTCTTTGCCAAAAATAATCGATCTGAGCTTGTATATCTGCTATTTTTGTCAAGTGGTATAAAAAAGGAGTTTTTTTTTCCTATCACACAAAGATTTGAAGGACCCTCTGTAGTAACCCTGAGGACTCCCTCGGGGTCCCGGACCCCCTGTTGAAGACCCCTGGTGTAAAGTCACTAAAGTAACATTTAGGGGTATTTGTACTTTACTGCAGTATTTCCAATGTCCAATACTTTAATTAACCTCTAATCATCTCAGATCCAAATAGTGTACTTTTACTTCACTATAATTATTTGAAAACTTTAGTTTGTGGATTTAGATTATTATTATTACAAAACATACATTACCCACTACCGCCCTATATACATTTCCGCCATTTGAAAATAGCAGATTTACAAGCTCACAATGCTTAGCATTTTGATCTAGTAGATCAGCTATTTTCAAAAGATTTGTATACATTAAAACACTTGTGAAATGGGACATTCTGCATGTATAATGAGTCTACCTTCTACTTTCGGTACTTTAATTACATTTTGATACCAATACTTTTGCACTCTTAAGCAAGTACATCTTGAATTCTAGACTTTTACAGAGTATTTCTATATTGCAAGTATTGATACATTTACAATAAAAAAAACAGGGTACTTTTTCCACCACTGTAGTAAAGTACATTTACTCATAGTTCAATGTGCAGTTAGTTTTACTTACTTGAGTATTTCCATTATGAGTTACTTTTTACTATGCATCTCAGAGACAACTATTGGCTACCGATTTACTCCACTACATTTATTTGACAGCATTACTTTGTAAATTCAGATTATTATTACAATAATATACATTAACCAATTAAGCCCTATTTTATTGGCTACTTTTAACCAGTGATCCGTGAAGGGGTTCCAGGTGGTCCCCAGCTAAATGATGGAGAGTTGGTAACCGAAATGAATCTTTAACTGTTGAGAGTGTAAAATGAAACCAAATGGACCATTTGGTTTCATTTTACGTTCTCAACAGTTACAGTAAATAATTGTTAAACATCTGCACCACTTCATTTACTGCAAATGTGTTATTTTGGTCAACATTTGCCTGACAATGTTTGCTGATATGGCACCACATCAATATACAGCATGTAATTGTGGACAAAATCGAATCCAACGACAACAAAATATTCAACGTTTTGTGTCAGAGAGGCTAAATCTCATCAAACGGTGGTCCGGGGCACAAATGCCAAATAAATAATGGACCTTCGATATGAAAAAGTTTGAAAAGCACTGGTCTAGGCCCAAGTTATCAGATCTATTAAAGGACAACTTTGTTTTTGTTTTTTGTTTTTTAAACAAAGGGTTCATATTTTAGATTGTCATTAGAGAAAAGAAAAGATGAGTGTTAAAATGTTTTCATTTACTACTTTCTATCGTTTTAGTGTTTTTAACGATTTTGATTTGCATGCATGGCCCCAGGTTGGTGGCTAAATACATATTTTTAGACATAATAAGCCCATTCCCAAGATGCACCGCAATCTTTCATGGGCAGAAGTGACTTATGGGGGCTGGTGTAAATGGTAACAAAGAAATTGACGACTTATTGTGTCTAAAAACTCACATTTAGCCCCCAACCACTGAAATCAAAATGGCAAAATCACTAAAACAATAGAAAGCAGCAAATTAAAACATTAAACTCATCTTTTCTTTTCTCTAATTGCAATCTAAAATATGAACCCTTGTTGTAAAAAAAACAAAGTTGTCCTTTAGCCCACCTGTGCACTGCATTGCACCCTGGACTCCCCTGGTCCCTATAATATACCACATACCAGACAGTCTTTATAATGTGTACACTTATGTGTTCATTTGATCTGTCCCACGGGTTCAAGCTCATTACAAAGGTGAGTCAAGGCTCCCTGAGGTTATTAACCCCCTGCTCAAGCCGGCCAAAAAGCATTACCATATTTTAGAGCACTTCTCAGCACAAATCTACAGAGGAGGGCCCTTTCATGCACTGTTCATTAACTCGCTGAGTTCTTTTCTTTCAGCCTCTGATCAACCCTGACACAATGTTATGGCATTTTATAGGCTAATATTTTAGTTGTACTTTGCCAGTCATTGTATTTAATCATGTAAATGTGTTAAAGGAGAATTCCAGACTGGGCGTTTTCTTACCTTAAAGTGATCCCTGAATAGTAGGCCATGTAGGCCTTAATATGTTATAATAACCCTCTTTAACCAAAATATACCTTTTAATACACTCAGAATGTCTTCCTTTGAGAGAAATAAGTTCTATGTTCAACCCCTGGGGGGAGCCATTGCACTGTCTGCCGCTGAGTGATGACGTATGTAAATGCATTTTGGGTGGACGGGCCCATTTAAAATGGCGGTGTAAACACTTTTAGATGTTGAATTAAGCACTTTACAAGCACGTCAAAACACCCTACTTGATATGAACAGAACAGAAAAGCACCAAACTACTAACTACAGTTAATCTGAGCTTCAAGACAATGTTTTAAATATTGTAAAGAGAACGTTGTTTTGACGTTCCATATTAACCCTATGGGCTGGCCAGCCAAAATGCATTTACATACGTCATCACTCAGCGACAGACAGTGCAATGGCTCCCCCCAGGGGTTGAACATAGGACTTATTTCTCTCAAAGGAAGACATTCTAAGTGTATTAAAAGGTATATTTTGGTTAAATAGGTTTATTATAACATATTAAGGCCTACATGGCCTACTATTCAGGGATCACTTTAAAGGAGTACTTCACCATTTTTCAACCTGTCTTCATATAATTGGTCCTCACTAATGTTAAAATATCAAAAAATAATAATAATAATAATAATAATTCTACTCAGTCTGGGTCTCATAGGAGAGCTGTGGGCAGGTCTAATCCATCCACCAGTGACATCATCGTTTGACAGATTTTTCTTTCAAACAATATTTTTGTTTTATTATCGCGAGAACAATGGCTTCCACTTTACCATTGCAACTTTTCAGGAATAGAAAGCCTGCAGTTTCTATTAGCTTGGTATCCCCATTGATGATGTCACTGGTGGATGGATTTGACTCGCCCAAAGCTCTCCTATATGAGACCCCTGACCGAGTTTTGCTATTTTATCATGAACATTAGTGAGGACCTATTATATGAAAAGTGGTGAAGTCCTCCTTTAATCTCATTTTATGATATCCCAGACGAGTGGTTGTTTTCTTTATCTCATTTTTTCCACCACAAAAGAGTCCACCACAAAATTGCTATAGAGGGTATGCACGTGATATCATCATACCCAGGGCCAGAAGTTATGCAGGAAACGCCTGAGTGGCAACAACTATAGCTGGCCTTGACAGTCCATGCATACACCCAATCAGAAAATTCCTATCTGATTGCTTTCCCTGCATTAACATAAAACAGATAATTCACTAGTATAGAGCCCAGAGGGACTCCATATGGGGTTTAAATTGATTAGCAAGAGCTTGTGACGACATTCTCTTCTCTTCTCTTCTCTTCTCTTCTCTTCTCTTCTCTTCTCTTCTCTTCTCTTCTCTTCTCTTCTCTTCTCTTCTCTTCTCTTCTCCTCATCCCTGGGTGGAAGGATGAAGGCTGCTCTGAACCATACAAGGCTCCCGGACGCAGTGATGGAGAGAAACTGGCGTGGTGCCCGCCGCATGGCACTGTTCAGAAGCTGTATAACAGAGCCAAGGCCTGCCTTGGCACACTTACAAACACGCGCACGCTCCCACAAACAAGCACGCATGCACACATGCACATGCACACGCACACACGCGTGTGCACGCACGCACGCACGCACGCACGCACGCACGCACGCACGCACGCACACACACACACACACACACACACACACACACACACAAACACAGCAGGATCCCCTGCACACCAGTGGTGGAAAAAGTACTTGCATTTTTTTACTTCAGTAAAAGTATCAATACTGCAATGGGGAAATACTTCTGTTAGGGCACGTGGGGGAGAACCAGCATGTAGTAAAAGTTCCAGGAAGTGATCGCTGGTAGAAAAGTTCCAGGAAGTGATCGCTGGTAGAAAAGTTCCAGGAAGTGAGGCTATGGGGGTTCCATTTTGGATGTGAAAAAGTGTTTGGTGTGGTTTGTCAATGGCTTTTTGAAGCCTACACAATCCAAATCAGAACTGTAAAACATTGAATATTGTGGCCGATAAACTTTAAGACCTGAATAAGGGAAGCTTGGCCGGAATTAAGAAGATATTCTGATGGTGAATATTATCTGTAGCAGATTAAAGGAATACAGGAATCTCCAGGGGCTTCCTGACATAGAGGTCGGGTGAGAGGATTTATTTTTTACGCAATGCGCTGCTGCTGTATTTTCTTTTTGATCTTTGAGGATTACTTGATGTTTGGTTAAGACAGAAAATGTTCAGTTTTTGTTGGATATTACTGGATTACTTAGAGGAACTTTAAAGGGACATTACTCTTCTGAACTGAAAAAGGAACAAAAGATCAGTGTTCGATATTCATCTGACTGTTCATTTGTAAATTGGAATTGCAATGCACAGATTGATTATCGTCTAATTAATTTGAGCTTATATAACATATTGCCCATTTAATAAAAAAAAAATGCAATATGGGATTTAATTACAGTCTAAAGATTTACTGACACAAGTACAGGACCTTAATCTGTTTAAGATAACTCAAGACATAATGGTTCTGATTGTTTGCAGTCTGTCTGGATGGTTTGTTGGCTGTAACCCCCACAATACCTTTTGGATGCGACACATTGTGAGCTTGCTTAACCTTTTTTTGGTACGCAGAACTGTCATATGACGGAATATAAATTAGGCAATAGTCGACCCTGTCCTTTGACTAATTACAGAAAAGGCTTCTATTCTATTCTGCCCTCAGTTTGGGTCCATGCTTTATGTTCATGTTAGAAACTTATGTTTACATTGCTTGTGTTTATTTTGTTGTAATCCAATGGTGTGCTTTTATTTTGAAATGCTAAGGTTAGCAGACTCTTATTCTGACATGTCAGCAGTGCATTGTGGGAAGAAGAAGCTCAGTAACTCAGTAGACTCCATTGGACGACAACAACAAGCTGACAAGCACATGATGGCAGTGTTTTCTGTATCTTAAACTTTTTTGCACCTTCGAAAGCAATGGCTGTAAGTTTGAACATGATTCACTTTCTGTACACTGTTTTGATTTGTTTATGAGCAAATTCATGTAGATAATTCATGTTTGTTAAAAAATATGATGTTAATGGAAACTTGTAGATCGGCTACTTTCAGAGACCAGCATTTCATTTCATGTAGCTGTGTTTATATTTCCTATTAGCACTCATTTGCCAGCTTAAATTCATATAGTGATATTTTGATGATAGCTAAGAGATTTCTATGTCTTTGCTTTTCTGTTTGCTACAGTTTTACACAATTTTCACCTGTAATTCTGAAGATTGTAATTATTAAAAGGAGCAAGGCGCTCGCTTTCTGGCTCGTGAAAACCGAGTTTGGCTGTCTGTTTGACCTCGTTAACATACTGGAAGTATACAACACGTTGTGGGAACAGAACATATTCATACCTGGCATTTGTATGCTTTTATAGATAGGTGTGTAGAGAGAGAGGAAACCAAGAGCAGAGAGACAAAGTGTGTGTGAGTGCGTGCGTGCGTGCGTGCGTGCGTGCGTGCGTGCGTGCGTGCGTGGGAGCGAGAGAGAGTGTGTGCGTCTACATGCACAATTGCATTCCTCAGCAATCTCCTTTTCTTTGGAACTTTCCATTGCAAGTCTAATTGACGAGTCAAACAAACTTCGACAAGTATTCTTACATCTATTCAAATGCATTTCCTTTTGAGAAAAAGAACGTGCTTGTGTGTAAAGTGCCTACAGTTGCAGAATTCGTAGCCGTTAGGGGAGCTGCTTAATATTAAAACCCTGTGAGGGGACTCATTATGCACTTTTGCATGGTGTGAATGACACCAGTCATTTACAGTGGTGTAAAGTAACAGTACACTTACTCAACTGCTGTACATAAGTACATTTATTTTCTTTATTTCTTTATTTTTACTTTACTGGAGTATTTCCATTTTTCATTCCTTTTGCTTCTACTCCACTATACATCTCAGAGGCAAATATTTTACTTTTACTTGACTAAAATTATTTGAAAACCTTAGTTACTAGTTACTTTTTAGATTTGCATCATTACAAAACATACATTAACCTCAACCCTATATACAGTGCATTTCGGCCATTTGGAAGTAGCCGATCTACAAGTCTTGATGTGACATTCAATCAAACTTTATTAGCATTAGCATTGGCATTGTGAGCAAGTGCGTTTGTATGTACAGTATGTATCATTGTCACGCCCGACACTGTGGTTCTATGGGTTTGTCGCTTTGTCATGCTCTGATGTCACTGTTATGTCAGGGGAACCACTCTTAACATCATTTACCGCTTTGTTTACCGCTCTGACATCATGCTCTGGCTTCACTGTGATGTCACACTAACAGAATCCCCTTTATGCCCATACATGGAGTTCCCTGATGTCATCAATATTAAGCCCATATCTAACAGGATTCATATGGGAATGCCCATAAATGGAGGCCACATCGGCCACTCGGCCACACTAACAGAATCCATATATGGCCAAGACAGCCCATATCTGTGTGGCTGGTTTTACAGACAGGGGTCTCCATGTATGGGCATAAAAGGATATGATGTCAGATGTCAGACGTCATAGGACTTTCACATAACGAATAATGAGTAGGCATGTTTGGGCTCTCACAGCATATCTCCATACAGTACATGGATCTCCATATATATGGGTAACTGGTCCGATATACATCACTGGCCAGATGGCCAATAATTGGCACGTCTAGTGTGTATACTTGTGGCACTTTAAGTACATTTTGATACCAATACATTTTGTACTTTTACTCAAGCACATTTTGAATTCTGTTCTCTTACACATAATAGAGTATTTAAAATATGTAATTCAAGCTGTTTCTCTAGTCTACATGCTCAGTGACATGTTCTGGCTCTGGAATACAGTAGATGGCTGTTGTGCAGTAAATCTAGCATACATCATAGCATGTCTGCTGTGTTGTGGCTGCTGTTCTTTCCATCCCAAAGTGTTCATCCTTTAACCTTTCATTTCCAAAATTTCCATAATTACGAAGGCCAAATCTCTACCTAGACTACTACTAGAATCAGAAGTAGAACATTCTTTTTTTTTAATCATTTTTATCCCACGATTTTGTAACCTATTTTTTCACCCAGTGCCAATTACCTAACCTGTAATCCTGGTTTCTGGTCTCCCTCTGCCGTGCCTGGGGAGACAACGGACTGCCCTCATGCTTCATTCAGTGCATGAGTAGTCCAAATTGCTTCTTTTCACCTGACAGGGGGGATTTCCCCGGTTGGACGTAGCGTGTGGAAGGAACACGTTATTCCAACTAGTTCCTTTCCCCTCCATCAGGTGCCCTGGCTGCCCAGGGGGAGGCATTAGAGACCAGGATTACTGCATGTTTTTGTGAGGGTATCTACCCTAGGAGACACAGGGAGAACATGCAAACTCCAAACAGAATCAGAAGTAGAATATGAGAAATAGGTTAGGTTTGGTGTTCTAGGGTTAGACTTGTAAATCGTCTATTTTCATTGAACGCACACACAAGCAAGTATAACTCAAGCTTATGACCAAAGAAATGTAAAAATAGAATTCATGAAATTGCCGTTATACGATTTATTTTGATGTCCTCCTGTATAGTAACATGGGTGAACATTTTACTTGTAAAGCAATTTGTTCTTGTGCCAAACACAACACAACACAACACTTCAGCCAGAAATATATTATTGCGACCGTCAGGTCGCATTTACTACCAAAACCTCCACCGGCTGTCTGTCAGTCAGTCAGTCTGTCCGTCATGTCACACTTTTCCCCAACTCATATCTCCGCCACCGTTGCCCCAAGACATGCCAAACTTTGCACACACACTCCTTGCCTGCCAATCCACAACCTCCACCTCTCACGTCATACGGGCAGCCATATAGTTACACCTGGAATGTTGAATCTCCATATATGGAGATAACCTACGCATCACACAAAGTCTGACCTCACCAGCCCATACATGGGCATGGACGACTTATATCTCCATATACGGAGATGGCCATATATGGAGATACGATGACATCACATAGTCCACAGCTGATGATTTGGCGTGATGTCATACAATACACAAACAAGCCCTATATAAAGGGGCAATTCTCACCAGGGAAGAGAGCATTCCTCGACTCAGACCTTATCACCAGGATCAACTAAGCTTATAGCTTATTGCGACCGTCAGGTCGCATTTACTACCAAAACCTCCACCGGCTGTCTGTCAGTCAGTCAGTCTGTCAGTCTGTCCGTCGTGTCACACTTTTCCCCAACTCATATCTCCGCCACCGTTGCCCCAATCCATGCCAAACTTTGCACACACACTCCTTGCCTGCCAATCCACAACCTCCACCCCACCAGGGACCCCCGGAGCTCCAGGGACCCCCAGGGACCCCCTTCTGCCACCACCAAAAAGTGCAAAAATGACTAAATGACCACCCAAACGGGGCTGTTCACGGGGAATTCCCAGGGACCACCGACTCCTGGTGCTCCAGCATGGATACCCCTAGTGGAGGACCACCGCCACTGCAGCGCACATAAAATGCTGTAACTTGAGCTAGGAGCGACCGCCTCGGCGGCGCCAAGAGAGCCGTCAACATGAATCTGTCCCATATAGCGCCACCATCAGGCCCATTTTTTCAAACACATTTTTGGACACTGCTCCTACAGATTTTGCCCTAAAATCATGCAAATCGGTACACAGTATGTACACTCATGTCATCAACATGGATCTGTCCCATATAGCGCCACCATCTGGTCAATGTTTTCAAACACATTTTTGGACACTGCTCCTACACATTTTGCCCTAAAATCACGCTGCGACCTGACGGTCGCTTATCTCCCGATTAGGGAGTCTTACTGGTTTGTCTCACGGCAAACTTGATCAAATTCAACTTTTTCCAAGAAAGCCAGAGACATGTCTGACAATTCAATCCAGAAACTTGCTGTGTGGACCATGTGGACTTTGTATTTGACCTTTAATACAGGTGAGTCCCATTGAGATACACTATCTCTTTTACAAAGGAGCTCTCTTCAGGGTAGCCCCATTCGGAGGTTTTGACACTTCTTATGTGAAAGCCTCCTGTAACATTGCGGCCAGCTCAATGATAAATTGTGTTTCCAACGTGTAAAAACAAACGAAGTATGGAGAATGTGGAGAATACTGTAAAGTATCCATGATTTTGAACTGGAGGCCTGTGGGCCAAATTTGGACCCATGTGGAGTTTTCTTTGGCATTTCACTGTGTTCTGTGTGGAGGTCCCTGGCACAGAAGCATATTTGTGAGAAAAGTAGTGAGGGCAGGCGGACATGGTTCTGGAGTGTTTTTATGTTTGTAGGAATGCAAGAAAACTAATGGATGAGATGGAGAATTATTTCCTTGGTGTGAAGTACCAAAACCACTCAAACTCAAAAGTAAGGAGCTACAAATGGAGGCAACACGGGGCTCAGTCAATAAGGATTCTCTGCACACACATCGATTCCTAGCCAGGGACACTCATGCCTCTTCCTTCACACTCCTGATTCTCTGCACTTTGGAAAGTTAGAATGCTATAATGTCAGCCATTATTCTCATATTTATAAAATAAAATAATAATACATTTGATTGAATGGGTGAAGTGGAAAAATGTTTTCCAGTTAAACGGTCAACCATTTTTTTCTATTTGTTATTCTTTCTAAACAAAATAACCAATTGTGGGCGCCCCACTGGCACATTTTGTTGCCAAAATAAAAATCACTCCTGGTGTTAGTGTTCCAGTCAGGGGTGTTGTTGGCTGGATTATTCATGAAGCTTTCCCGGAAGAGAAAGATCCTATGACTGGCCGCTAGTTGCGCTGTTTTCCCCCCGCGAGGTACCAAAAACATTTTTTCTCCCCTGGACTCCATTCAATTTTCCCTTAGATTTTCTAACCTTGATAAACATCGTCATAAATACTTTATGGTTCCTGTCGCTAGTGAAAAACTGCCTTTCAATTACCATGATATGCGTTTTGTGCAAATATGGTCCCATTTATGTTAAAATTGATGATAAAGTTGCGGGGGGCGTGGCCAACTAAGCTGATACCAGTGTTCTTCTTCGTGTGCTTTCGGGAGGCTCCGACCACATTCTCCCATGTATCCCTGCAGTTGCACGTGACCGTTGGCAGCCAATAGGATTCCTTATGATTCCTTGGGTACCATTCAAACAATGATGGCGACACCCATACAAGGAACAAAAACGCGTCATTTTCGCCGCATAGAAACCAATGGCTTCGCACCGTCCATATATATATTTTTTTACAGTCTATGGTTCCAGTAAAGTAAACTGTCAGTGTTTACCAGAGGTTTAATTGACAGTGATATTATTTGCAATCTGATTTGTACACCTGGATTCTATTTATTCTTGATTTATTTAGGCATACCCGACCGTGTCAGATTATCCAGTAATGTGCATGTTTGAAAATACTGCTGAAGTTGGGAAATACTTCTTCTTCTTCTCTGCTTGTGTTGAATGTTGTGTGCTTTTGTGCAGTGGTAACCGCTCCAATACGGGACTTTGTGTACAGTACGTCCATGGGTTTTTCCATACTGATGTCGTATATGTCCATGTGTTTTTCCATACTGTTGTCGTATATGTCCATGTGTTTTTCCATTTTACAAGAGCTTTTCCAAGGGTTTTCCCATGGTATCAAATATATGTCCCTCTGTGTAGGCATGTTTTACCATGATATCAAATACTGAATAAGAAAAAGTTGAGGCAACTTTCCTTCCCTTACTGAATTATGAGGATCTGATTTATATGCATGCCAAAGCCAAATGCTTGCACTGGTTTGAAACGGTGTACCACAGTACCCTGAGGTTTGTCACAGCCTCAGGCTCCAGGTTTCTCACTGCACCTTGTATGCCAGAGTTGGCTGGTATTCATTGGCCTCACGTAGATTCACTCACTGGTACTTATTTCCTTATTTTCCTTTCATCATTGGTTTGCTTCCCTCCTAAAACTTTGTGTGGGTATATTTCATACAAAACCAGTAACTGCAGTTTACTTTCTCTTACTTACTGTCACTAAAGCTTGAGCTGAACTTGCCAAACTAGCCCTCAAGTCTCTGCAGCTCGGAATACCTTGCAGATGGATGTTAATGAACTTAAACACTTAAACCCCAGCATCCGTATTGTGGGGGAATTGGAAACCTGTGTCACACATTGTAAGCTTGCAGATCTGCTTTTTTTCTAGCAACAGTAAAACAGAAATGTCACTAATGTAGAGCCACGAGGGATTCCGGCAATAGGGTTTATGGGGTTAAAAGTGTACTGACTGATGTTATGGCAGACCCCATGCTTCTATTGATGCTATTACTCTGTCGCCTCATGCCAAAATACTGCTGCTACCCTGAACAGGGCTCCCTTGTAAAAGAGAGCCCCACTGGTATCTCAGTGGGGCTCACCTGCATAAATAAAGGTCAAATACAAAGTCCACATGGTCCACACAGTACGTTTCCGGACTAAAATGTCAGATATTGACTTAACCCTGGCTTTCTTGGAACATGTTGAATTCGCCCGAGTTTGCCGCAAGACAAATATTTACATATTTCTGGCTTAGACAACAAGCATGCCGTTGTGTTTGACACAAAAACCAATGTTGGGTAGCGTTACTTTTTTTGGTAATACATACTGATTACATATTATCTTGATTTTAAAGTAATACATTTCGTTACATATTACCCCCCGAGTAGGAGTAATATATTAATATTACTTTACTTATTACTTTTTGGTAAAAAAAAAAATGAAACGCTCAAATTGAACAAATAATTATCTAGATATTTTATTATTATATTTTATATATTTTATTATTTTATTTTATATTTTATTGTCTGTTTTTTCATATGAAACACAATAGACCTACCTTCTTAAATGTGGCCTATAATTGTGTGACACTGCTGCGTGCTGCTGGGGTGTTCTGTGTTTCTGACGTTACTTTGTGGGAGTGATAGCTCTTGTTTTGGGCATGTTTTATCTGACAGCCCGTGCGTCGGAGAAAACATCCACCAACACAGCGCTACAGTTCATGGGTGGGAGATATAAACCAGGCATTTGATAGTTCTCAGTAATGCATACATTTTAGCGTGTGTTTTCCCTTCAGTTGTTGAAATGTTGTAGCTTACTAAGGCTAATAACCAGTAAGGCTCCCTAATCGGGAGATAAGCGACCGTAGGTCACTTATCTCCACAAATAGGGCAAAAATGTGTTTTGCCAAAATCTTCCTGATCCATGTTGATGACATGAGTGTAGACATACTGTGTAGTGATTTTCGTGATTTTAGGGCAAAATCTGTAGGAGCAGTGTCCAAAAATGTGTTTTTAAAAATCGGCCTGGAGGTGGCGCTATATGGGACAGATTCATGTTGATGGGATGAGTGTAGACATACTGTGTACCGATTTGCGTGATTTTAGGGCGAAAATTGTAGGAGCAGTGTCCAAAAAATGTGTTTTGCAAGAATCGGCCTCATGGTGGCGCTAGAAGAGGGCCATGTGAGAAATGAGGGGTGGGGTCTCCGCGCCGGCAAGGCGGACGAATAGGTACCGGCCCCGGCTGTCCCGGTCGCTCCTAGCCGGAGTTACGGCATTTTATGTGAGCTGCAGTGTAGGGGGTCCTCCACTGGGGGCGCCACCACTTTTGCATCCGTTCTGGAGCACCAGGAGTCGGTGGTCCCCGGGAATTCCCCGTGAGCAGCCCCGTTGGGGTGGTCATTTGGTCATGTTTGCGCATTTGGTCATTTTTTACATCTGGGGGTCCCCCAGGGACCTGGGGGTCCCTGGAGCTCCGGGGGTCCTTGGAGGTTGTAGTTTGGCAGCCAAGGAACGTGTGTGCAAAATTTGGCATGGATCGGGGCAACGGTTGCGGAGATATAAGAAGGGAAAAAGTGTGACGTGTGAGGTGTGACAGACAGACTGACAGACAGACGGACGGACGGACGGAGTTACTTACACTTTGTGGTGGTTTTGATAGTAAAGTGCGACCTACGGTCGCAATCATTCTAAACACCTGGGCACGCTGACTCGCTGTGCGCAATGGTTTCCAGGCACTCCAATCCACCCGACAGTGCCTGGCAGGCATGTACACACATAGACATCAAAGGGGGCTTGAGCCCTGCCTCAGCCCCTGCCTCTCTAACATGTCAGCCCCCTGCCTCTCTAACATTCTCTGCACGTCCCTGCGTTCGTGTGTCGTTCGGTGCGGGGCAGCAGCAGCGCGCAGCCACAGAACTTGATAGGAAGGCTGAAGGCACAGGAGGTATACTGGGTCCCACGACAAAAATCCGTACCATATTGGCTTAAAACGGGACGACGGGAGTCACGGGACCCTGGTTGGTAACGCGGAAGTAATGAAGTAATGAAGTTATCATTATAATAATATATTACCGATTTTTTTTTCAGTAAAGCGTTATATTAGTCATTACCGCATTTCGGTAATATATTAGTAATATGCGTTATATTATTAACGCGCGTTACCCAACACTGACAAGAACACAATGCTAGAACAGTACACTTGCACACACACACACACACACACACACACACACACACATACACACATACACATACACATACACATACACATACACATACACACACACACACACACACACACACACACAGACACACACACACACACATATGTTTGTGTTACTATACAGGAGGACATCAAAATCTTTGCACAGCTATTTTGTGAATGCCAATTTTACATTTATTTAAACTGTAACCCTAAATATTATGCTTGCTTGTGAGTCTAACTTTGTTTTTTTACAACAAGGGTTCATATTTTAGATTGTAATTAGGGTGAGTGTTTTCATTTGCTTCGTTCTATTGTTTTATTGCGTTTACCATGCTAAAACGTGGGGCAAGTGGTCTTTTTAGACACAATAAGCCAGCAGTTTCTTTATTGCTATTTACAGTAACCCTTCTAGCCCCCATAAGTTGTTGTATCTTGGGAATGGGCTTATTCTGTGTAAAATTACATATTTAGCCACTTGTACGCATGCCCCCAGCCACTGAAATAAGAATCTCTAAAACAATAGAAAGAAATAATTTTAAAGCTGTACTGTGGAAGCTGCTCAACTAGTGGTCAGTAGCGGTAATGCTTTTTTTCGGCCGGAGTCGCCGCGGACCACCGGAACGGGGGTCTGCGGACCACCGCGGCCACCACGAGCGCCTCCGCCTCGCCGATACGCATCCGTAGAGCCATCTCCTGTCATTTTTAGACCAGGATTGAGGGAGTAGCAGGCAAGATTCCTTCACCAATGTAAACACAGTTGCTGAGGGAAGCTACTTCCTGAAGAGACAGCAAGACTCGCTGTGATTGGCCGGTGGTGTATGATCCGCGCTGTGATTGGCCGGTAGTGTATCATGTGGGAGATGACATCATTTTGCCGGGAAATACAGCCCCTGTTACGGCTATGTAGAAAACATATAAAGAAAAGGCTTTTGGGGCTGAAATTAACAGAGTGGGTGTTCTAAAACTTTAGCGATTTAGTAGTTAGGACAATTTTACAATTTGTTTTATTAAAAAAGTTACATAGTATAGCTTTAACACCCATCTTTTATATTCTTTAATTACAATCTAAAATATGAACCCTTGTTGTAAAAAAACAAGTTGTCCTTTAAACACCAAACCTAACCTAATCCTCACTCCAACCAAATTGTATAAGGCTACAACGCCCCAACAACAAACAACCTTTTGTCTCGTGAGGACCGGGTGCATGCTCACAATTCATTCCTCAAATTCTAATTCTACTTCTGATTCTAGTACTCCTGGGAGAGATTTGGCCTTTGATGGTGGAGCGAGGGTTAGACATGTAGGGAGGACTAAACAAATCAGTATTCTCTGATGAAAAAGAAATAGGGGGGAAAGAAACAAATTGACAGGCCGGTGATCCTCGGGGTGGCTTTATGGATTCTTTTGGAGCTGCAAGGAAGTTGCAGGACCCGAGCAGCCATGCGAGACCGCAGCGAAAGGAAGGCTAAATATATTATAAGCTCCCAGAAGAGGGGATGCAGGGATGTGGGGAGACATGTGTCGGAGCATCCCTGACGGCTGCAAAAGCAATATACAGTAAACTCTGGAGATGGGGGGTGAGATGGCGTGGTTTGATAAGTGAGGTGTGTGTGTGTGTGTGTGTGTGTGTGTGTGTGTGTGTGTGTGTGTGTGTGTGTGTGTGTGTGTGTGTGTGTGTGTGTGTGTGTGTGTGTGTGTGTGTGTGTGTGTGTGTGTGTGTGTGTGTGTGTGTGTGTGTGTGTGTGTGTGTGTGTGTGTGTGTGTGTGTGTGTGAGCGAGCGAGCGAAAGGAAAAGAGAGATTCAAAAGTGCAAACATTTTAATAGTTGCAAAAGGGCGACTTTGTGTCTCAGACTGGATTTGTTTTAGGTGCATTCAGATTTGCTGTAGCCTATGCCCAGGTCTGAAGGGAGAGTGTTTTCTGCAGTTTAGGGTTGGGTTTAGGCACTCACTACACTGAGCACACACCCGGTGCGCATTTCCGAACGCACCCTTTGATACAATCGGACTGAAAGACCTGCAGAAAACACTCTCCCCAGGTCTGAAATGGCCAAGGGTCATTCTGAATTAAATTACCATGACATCCCTGTTTTGGGAAAATGTTCAAATCTAATTGTTTTAATTTCTAATAATGAAAAAATATATATAAATCTAAATGTTCAGAATAATTTCCAACCTTTTACTTTTTTATTTTTTTTCAAACATTTTTGTTCTGCTATACAGCTGGGCCCTAAAGTTAATTAGCCCTATCTGCAGTATAAGCTCACAATGCATCACATCGCAAAGCAAATGCATCTATTTTCAAATGTTGGAAAAACATACAATTAAATACAAAAATGTATAAAATATGATGTTCAAGCTCATGATGCGATGTGACATGTTAATAGTTTAAATGAATGGGAGCAGCTATTTTCGCTAATGTCATATAACAAAGTGTGTCTAAGTCAGGGGTCGGCAACCCAAAATGTTGAAAGAGCCATATTGGACCAAAAAACCCAAAACAAATGTGTCTGGAGCCGCAAAAAATTATAAAAGTCTTATATATTGTCGTTGTCGGGTGGAAACCTTGTATGTCCAAAACTTCGTTTCGTATTTATCATTTAAAAAATGAAGTAAACTAGTGAAAACAGCCGATCTACAAGCACACAACGCCTCGCACCGCGAGGCGTTGTGTGCTTGTAGATCTGCTGTTTTCACTACTTTTGTGCGTCAGTCTTGTATGATGAAGCAGGGCTTTACTTTGCGGGGGGAAAAAAACATACAAATTTGAAACTTGGAGATACAAGGTTTCTGCCCGACAGTGACGATAAAAAAATTGTTAAAACAATTCAATTTTCATACATTTTTGAAAAAGCTCCAGGGAGCCACTAGGGTGGCGCTAAAGAGCCGCATGCGGCTCTAGAGCCGCGGGTTGCTGACCCCCGGTCTAAGTAAATAAGGGCTTAAAGGAGAATTCCCGGCTACCCATTTTCTTACCATACTCTGATGAGTGATACAGGTTATTAGTCCACCGCAACCCACGATCGATCGCGAGTGGTGGGGTTTATCAGTTTGCTTATTTGTTTTTGCCATATAGAAAGATGTTACATTCTTCTTCTCCGTCGATTTTAACAGTGTTGTAAAGTAACTAAGTACAATTTCTGATGTACTGCACAAGTACAAATTTGAGGTATTCCTTACTTTACTGGAGTATTTCCAATTTTCAGTAGGCTACTTCTACTCCACTACATCTTAGAGGCAAATATTATACTTTTACTCTTTTACTCAGTTATTAGTAAACTTTAGTTACTATAGTTGGGCTACTAGTTAATTTAGATTGTTATTACAAAACATTAGGCCTAACATAATAGAATAGGGCTAAATCAGAAATTAGCCTACAAAACAAATATGTTGCTACATACTGTACATGTACTTACAGTACATGTACAGTATGTAGCAACATATTCCCAAACAGCAAAATGTGTTCCCGGCCTGAATGGGTTAACCACTACACATATCGGTCATTTTAAAATAGCCGATCTACAAGCTCAAAATGCATTGCAATGCAACACATTGTAAGCTTGTAGATCGGCTATTTTCAAAATATTGTTTATACATTTTGAACTGGGACATTCTGCACAATGAGTAATTTTACTTTTGGTACTTTAAGTTTATTTTGACGCAGATGCTTTTGTACTTTTTCTCAGGCACATTTTGAATACGGGACTTCTACTTGTAATAGTATATCAACATTGCAGTATTGATACTAGTAATACATGTGAGTACTTATTCCATCACTGGCTTTGAACTGGGGAAGCACAGTTCTCAACTCGTGCTGTATGCTCTGCCATGTACGCTTTAGTCTAAAGGCAACGATAATCATATACTGTAGCATCTTACACAAAACAGCCCTCAAGTAATACTCGTATATCACATGGATACAACCTAATTAGTGTTTTATTCCCACAAAATAAACTCCCACAGGAATGGAGGCGGTGGTTTCACTCCAATCTGTATTTCTGCTCCGTACGGGTTCAGTCAAGGCAAAGAACTTATTTGATACAGATATAGGCTAATTACATTTCACTCTTACGTGAAACATATTAATTAGCCTTAAGTCACCATGGGGTTGTTTGCCATTTACACCGGAGATGGCAAATAGGTTGTAAAGGAAAAATATTGTGAGGATATAATAATAAACACATGAAAACACGGAACATATGTATATAGTTACAGCATCGCTGGTGGGTGGGGGCTGGTAAACCTTGAGTGAACTCATTATAACTTGCCTCTGGATAAGAACATTGGCTAAATTCTTAAAATTGTAAAAATGCAATTACATCAGACCATGAGGCCCTGATCTTTATGCACCTGGCCTAGGCTGAGGCTCCTGGTGAGGCATTTAGAGAGAGATAAGGCCCTGACTGCTGCCTGGCTGTCTGAGATTGATCTAATAGACCGCAGGGAGAGAGGCTGTGTTGATGGAATAGAGATGATTATATTGTATGATGGCTCGCGGATTTGCCAAATGGCACAAGAACAAGACATGAAAGCCAAGTACAATGGGAGCACTTCCTCCATGCTCCAAATGCGTTGTTATAGGCGTGCTGATCCCGTCCCTTTTTTTTATCTCTTCACAAATCAACATAATTTTAATTTAGAATGGTTTCATTTTATATCAAGGATTTCGTCGAGCTGTTGAGGTGTAGCCAGCATTGCTGTTAATTCATCGAAACAATGTTGGCACTTAAACTCATTATACTTTGTTGACCAGCATCCCCCAGGTGTCTATGCTTGGCCTCCTCCTGTTTTCCCTCTATTGCTATTCACACAGCAATAGCATGTCTGCAGGCTCACAATGCATCACGGCGTGGCACATTCTGAGCTTGTAGATCGGCTATTTTTTGGAAATGCTATAATTATGCAAATATGTCTTCCCTGTGTATTTTTGGTTTCTTCCTGAAAGCCTGAAAGCCACCGCTTTCTAAAATCACAGCACGGTTTTCATCTCTTCATACTCAATAAGAATTTTTAAAGGTTTAATATTAAATCAAGGAAATCAAACATTGTCAGGTGCAGCCAGCCAGTATGGCTAATTAATGACCATGGACAAACTGACAGACAATAGCTATGAATCGAGCGTCCCAATTCCCAGTCCCCATTTCCATGTGACCGGCAAACCCACATCCAACATGGACCCGTGTACGGGAGCATGCTGATTCCCAGAGAAATCTATCCATTACCATGCAAATTGGTTCTGTTTGTCGAGGACTTAAAACATTCACCTTCATTTCAGACTGAGTAAATGCTATTAATGGGACCGTCACTTTGTGAGCATGTAGATCTGCTATTTTTAACATAGATGGAGAGATGTTTCCGAAAAAGATTACGAGAGTTTAGAGACGGGGTTCCATAGCCAAATGCATATAATGTGGGGGTCCTTGACCTGAAAAAGCTTGAACCACTGATAATATAGCAACAAAGGTTGTCAGAAAACTATTTTAGAAGGAGGATTTAGAAGGCATTTGTAGAATCCGCTGCCTCTAGTCTCAGGCTAAATTCGACCACCTGAAATAACCCTCTCCGCCACGTCAGCACCAACACCGGTCCTAACAATTGGAAGATAAAGAGGAAAAAAGAGAGTGGAACTGAGTTACTATAGGGCCCAAGGTGGAGGGGCCCTAATTATTTTATACTATAGCTATTGAAAAATAGCAAATATACAAACTCACAGCGCGGCACTTGAGCTTCTAGATCTGCTATTTTTGAAAAAGGCATGAAAATGTGTGCAAATCTTTAGATATATGTATTTTTTTCTAACTCAAATTTTGCTTCTGGGGGGTCCCTGGAACTAAATATTTTGAAATGGGGGTCCATGGCCAAATACATATAATTTTGGGGGGCCTCCACATGAAAATGTTTGAGCACCACTGACATAGAAACATAGTTTTTTCTAACCTTAGAAAATTTTAGAAGACACTTATAGAATTGGGTCAAACATAACATATTCAAAGACGCACTCATTTTCAAGATTTTTCAAAAATAGCAGGTATACAATCTCGCAGCCGCACTGTGAGCTTGTATAGTTAAATAGTTATAGCACAAAATAATGCGTAATAATGCACAAAATAATGCCTAATAATATGTTCCCAGTCTAAATGTGTTAAACCCCCTCCCCCTATGAAGAACATTCATGGGGGGCCCGCAGTGAATCCTTGTAACCAGGGCCCAGAATTTGGTGCGACACCCCTGGCAGGAAGCATGACCTATACGACCCAGCACCACACCACTGGGGGAGTCATAAGCAGGTTACATGTACTGGAGTTGTAGGCAAAAGCCTCGGGCAAACACGGATATTATTGTTGTCGGGTGGAAACCTTGTATGTCCAAAACCGTTAGTTTTGTATTTATCATTTTAAAAGTGATTTAAAATAGTGAAAATAGCTGATCTACAAGCACACAACGCCTCACACCGCAAGGTGTTGTGTGCTTGTAGATCTGCTATTTTCACTAGTTTTGCACATTCTTCTATGAAGCTGGGCATTACTTTACAAAAAAACATACAAATTTGAAACTTGGAGATACAAGGTTTCAGCCCGACAGTAGCAATATAGTAATCGTCGATGTCGGGTGGAAAACCCTGTTTGTACAGACTACAGACTCAAGACTGAATAATTGGACTCCATTTTGTCCACAATTCCACGCTGTATTGACGTTGGTACCATAGGAGAGACAACAGGCAAACGCTGATCAAAACGACAACTCCTACGTTCTCTAATTGTGACAAGATTGACTTCTTGTAAATTAAGTGATGCAGATGTTAGTTAAAAAAAAAAAGTTTAATTTTACACTCTCATGATTTAAAGGGAAACTAGGTAACTTTAAGACTATTTTGAATGTATATACATTTTTTATCAGTCATTTCCCTTTATCAGTCACTATATTATTGTGCTGGGGAGCTTCCTTGCAGAGACATTCTATTCCACTGTTTGTTGACATTCATCCCTTGGGGGGACGTTTTCGTCAGGGGGAGCTGGACAGAGATCTTAATTGCACAACCCCTTTGAACTTCAAAGGGGTTGTGCACCTAGGTAATTGATTAGTCCATACAAGTGTCGGGGGCACAGTGGCACAGTCGCCTCACAGTTAGAAGGTCCTGGGTTTGATTCCCTGTGGGGGCGTGTTCTCGCTTCCGCGTCATCAGTGCCCATACCCTCGATGGGGTTGGCAAAAGGGCCTTTCTGTGTGGAGTTTGCATGTTCTCCCTGTTTCCCCTAGGGTAGGTACCCTCGCTGGGAGACCGACTCTGGGAGACACAGGGAGAACATGCAAACTCCACACAGAAAGGCCCTTTTGCCAACCCCACCTAGGGTACAGTTGCACTGTTGTAGAACTGCTGCTGCATGGAAGATGATGTTGAAGGAATCACAGGGAGTTTTCCTTTTTTTCCGGACAACAGTACAAAGGCTGGGTCTTTAGCCAATGAGGAAGCAGAATTCTCGGGCAAGAAGACTTGAAAGATCAAGTCTTCTTGCCCTTCAATTTCACATGGTGATTATTCACCACTTGTTTGTAAAAATCTGTCAATCACAGTCAGCGATGATATACACTGTATATACTAAAGCAATAAGCCACAAAAGGCGAGTGGTTACCGGGGTAGTATACACCGGTGAGAGGCGTTGGGAAACACGAGGCGCAGCCGAGTGTTTCCGACCCTCTCAGCTGGTGTATAATACCCCGGTAACCACAAGCCTCGCGTAGCTTATTGCTTTTCTAAAACGGTCACAATATTGCAACATGAAAATCATAGACATGTACCAATTAAAACTGTTCTATTTCACTAATAATACAAAATAAGGTCTGCTCAAGAATGTAGTTCCCGGCCAGTCTGCAGAAACGACACAGGTGCAGATAATTGGTGCACTGTGGAACACTGTGGAAAATAACGCACCTGGGTTTGATATGAACTGATTCAAGGTGTGGGTTATAGTGTCATATACCACAGCAACCAGCCAATCAGAATCAAGGAATGGAACTAGCCGGTTTAGAATGTGTATTATACAGTAAGATCCCTTGCTTCTCATATCAAGTAAAAAAAAGCATATGTGGTATAAACATGACACACATGCATATCTCCTTGTATGGTCTGTTCTCTCTGTGATGTCAGTTAGCAAGATCCGTGCTAATACACACAAAGTGAAATGTAGGAGCGTTTTGCACCGCTCAAAAATAAATAAATAAAAGACCCATGAAGTCAGAACTGCAGACTAACTCCCAATCCACGCACTTCCTCCCCTGCGCTGCTGTATGTTGCCTACTGTATAGCTTTCTGCAGCTCAGAAGGACAGCTGACCCCGCCCCACATGTTGCACCTTTCCGCATATTACCTGCAGTTGTAAAAGGGAACCCAGAATCCCTCGTTCATCACAGACACTCGCTACTGTAGTAAATCCCCTGAATGGTGTCCCACAGTTTGTGCCACCAAGGAATATGCCACATATTTACCCCCACTTTGTCTGTGTTTTTTTGAGCGTTGCTCCTGAGCTAAGGTCCAACGACACCTGGCTTACATCTGGCCTACGTCTTTGCACAAAGCGTGCAAAGTTTGTCATACGTCCAGGGTCACATTTGCCAAGCTTGTATGCCCATTTAACTCATAAATAGTACCGCTCACTTCACACTGGGTGTGATTTTTCTTCTTTGTATTTGGGGGTGGGCTCACAGGTAGCGAAGTTACCTTTCCGTTACAGCTGTAGTCGTCATGGACGTCAGTTCCCACCTGATGTTGTGCGGGAGCCCCGACTTCTCCAGGTGGTCCTCGATGACCGCCAGCTTGCACAGCGTCTTCAGGCTCGGATCGAAGTCCAGGACGTACAGGTTTTCGGGCGTGTGTCCGTAACCTCCAAAGGCGAGGATGCGCTGTCCCACCATGCAGAAGCACATCTCGTTCTTCCAAACCGGCCTCTTCCCCTTGGGCTCAAAGGTCTTCCAGGTGAAGGTCTCTGGATTGAACCTCTGGATGGTCTTGTTCATGATGTCACCGCCTAGTATGTACAGCTCTCCGTTGTAGGCAAAGCCCTTATGACCGCTGCTTCCTTTTGTGAGAAGGTCTTCAGAAGGTGTTTTCAGCCAGCAGTTTTTCTCTGTATCAAACACCTTGATGACGCCCTGCTCCTGCCCCCCGAACACATACATGTTCGTCCCAATGATGGTGGCAGAGTGAGCAGTCGCCGGAGTGCCTGTGGCGTCGATCAGAGCCCAGACCATCTTGGTGGTGTCCAACTTGTAGATGGCATTGGAGACTCCAGTCTGCGAGGTCACTCCCCCGTAGATGTACATGGCCTTCCCCAGGACGCAGGCAGAGTGGTTGTACCTTGCTTCCGGAATGGTCCCGGACACCTTCGGCGTGAACCACCTGTGATTGTCGACGTTGAACGCGTGAAGCACCTCCGTCCCCTTGCAAGGGTAACCACCCCAGATGTAGATGTCGTTGGCCACCAGCACGGCCGTGTGGTTGGCGCGCCTGATGACCGGGCTTGCCTCCGAGGGCAGCTTGGTCCAGTGCAGAGACAAGGTGTTGAAGACGTACACATCGGTCTGGTTCCGTTCGTTGACGTAGGTGTAGTACCATCCGAAGGCGTACACCTTGTGGTCCACTGCCACAGCAGCATCGATGGGTTTGCTGGGTCCTCCTTTCAGATCCAATGTCCAGCGGAACATTTTCAAAGATGAGCACAAACTGTGGATGCAACGGAATGGGTCCAAATGGAATAGGTCAAATAGAATAAAAGTTTGTCAAAAAACACTCCTTGTAAAGCGGAATGGAGCCGTGTTGCCCCGTGTCACAGCTTATATCGGTGCGAGTCGTGCGACAATACAAACTGTCACGCAAGGGTTGGCCAATCAGGGAAGACAATCTCTTCAGATGGTCTTTGTGTAAAAGGAAGCGTTATTCATTCAAAGTATATTGCTTTAGTTGCGACCGTCAGGGAGCAGTTTACTATGAAAACCTCCACCGGCCGTCCGTCGGTCGGTCACACGTCACACGTCACACCTTTGCCCTGCTCATATCTCCGCATCAGTATATAGGGCTTGTTTGTTTATTGTATGACATCACGCCACATCATCAGCTGTGGACTCTGTGATGTCATCGTATCGCATCAGTATATAGGGCTTGTTTGTTTATTGTATGACATCACGCCACATCATCAGCTGTGGACTCTGTGATGTCATCGTATCTCCATATATGGCCATCTCTGTATAAGGAGATATAAGTCCTCCATGCCCAAGTATGGGCTGGTGAGGTCAGACTTTGTGTGATGCGTAGGTTATCTCCATATATGGAGATTCAACATGCCAGGCAATGCTCTCTTCCCTGGTGAGAATTGCCCCTTTATATAGGGCTTGTTTGTGTATTGTATGACATCACGCCACATCATCAGCTGTGGACTCTGTGATGTCATCGTATCTCCATATATGGCCATCTCCGTATATGGAGATATAAGTCGTCCATGCCCAAGTATGGGCTGGTGAGGTCAGACTTTGTGTGATGCGTAGGTTATCTCCATATATGGAGATTCAACATTCCAGGTGTAACTATGGCTACCCGTATGACGTGAGAGGTGGAGGTTGTGATATTTGTGGAGATAAGCGACCAACGGTCGCTTATCTCCCGATTAGGGAGTCTTACTGGTATTAGTAACATCACGTGACATCACCTCATCAATGTCTCTGTGACATCACAGTTGATATCAAAGGTGACATCACCTATGTAAAAGTCCATATATGGGTATCCCTTTTATGCCCATATATGAAGATCCCTGATGTCATCGATATATATCACTGGCCAGATGGCAAAGGCATGGCCCATAACTGTGTGCCTGGTTCAGATAGGGATCTCCATGTATGGGCGTAACATATATTGTACGTATATGGATACATATTAATATTAATAAAGGATAAAATAAAATAAAAAGTCCATATACAGTCATTCCTATAAACAAAAAATACCCATATATGGAGATTCCTGTCCCAAGGCCATCAATATTAAGGACATATCTGGGAATGCCCATATTTGGTAATGCCCATATATGGGCATGTTTTGACATAACATTGTTGACTATCATGCATATATGGCTAACTGGTCCGATATACATCACTGGCCAGATGGCGCGACCTTGAGGTCGCATGTCGCCCTTAGGCGTCTTACTAGTATATTATTATATTTGATTGTCACCACTGTGACATCAGCCATCTCCTTATTTGGGCAAAGTTTTAGCCCAATCAGAAACCCTTTCACTTACAATTTAAAATGAAAGTGTTTAAAGACCCAATGAAATGACTATTTTGGGTATTTTATTTTGAAGTTTCAGTTTGAAAAGGAAGCCTGTGTGTTTCTGAACCAATCCGAGGGGACCAGCCCTTCAGGCAATGGGATTTAAAATCTGAGTAATGGGAGTAATGGGAGCCAGCAATGGGAAACAAACAGGTGAATGTAATCAAAGGTTCATTTATATTCAAAAAGTCTATCTATGTCATCACTTTTTGAATTTCTGTTCACAGGAAGTAATTAAGAATGGCCTATTTAGGGACCTTTGATATAAATATACACAAAAATATTTTTGGCATCTAGTGTTAGGTATGGCCACATTATCACTACAGATATGCTCTAAAAGTGTGAAAAACATGTTTTTGATTTCACCCTGTCTTTAACACCCAAGTTGCCAAACTCGTTCAGTAACGAGATAAGGCCACTGGAGGTCGCTGTGCCAAAACTCCTTGTCTCGTTGAGAAACGAGACAAGGGGTTAACTGTGCAGCGTGCAGCTGCGTGCATGTTGTGTTGTCTGTGAAAGACCCTGGTCCATACGTCATACCGTGGTTCGCAGAGAAACAAAATGGATGGTCTAGGCTGCATTGACTTCCATTCTAGGCTGAAACATAAAAACAGCTTTATCTATGAATAAGGTGCAAAGAACGCCAGGGAAGCAGATATCTGCCTGTTTTCACGGCGACACTTTACCGCGATGGTCGGCCCCGGTTTGGATTTTAGTTTCCGAGCGTTTGTAAACAAATGGATTATCCTCCTCAATCGTCAGTGGACACTCACGTGCACACGCACGAAGCTTCCGAGGCTCTTCAAAATGAAAGCGTAAGTGAACGACGGCAGCAGCAACAGCTAGAAATGTTAGAAACCTTGGCTTCCCATGTGTTAAAGTTAAATCTCTCTGTTGCAGAAACCAACTATGTTCAAAATTTTAACTTTGTTTGTTGCGATCGTAGGTCGCAAGTTTATTATGAAAACCGTCACATCTTGTCCACGTCTCACCTGACACTGTGGTTCCCCGGACACATCACTGTGACATCACAGGTGATATCACAGGTGACATCACCTATGTAGAAGTCCATATATGGGTATTCCCCAGAATACCTTTTATGCCCAATACAGTATGAAGATCCCTGATGTCATTGATATACATCACTGGCCAGATGGCCAAGACACAGCCCATATCTGTGTGGCTGGTTCATATAGGGATCTCCATGAATGGGCATAAAAGGGATTGTATGTTGTGATGTCATGGGAACCACTCTAACATAATCCCTTTTATGACCATATGGAGATCCCTGATGTCATCAATATTAAGCCCATATCTAACAGGACTTCATAATGGGAATGCCCATATATGGAGGAAGACAGCCCATCGGCGTGGCTGGTTAAGAAAGAGATCTCCATGGGCATAAAAGGGATGTACCATATACAGTACATGGATCTCCATATATGGGTACCACCAGGGGTCTCCATATATGGGTAACTGCTCCGATATACATCACTGGCCAGATGGCCAAGGGCGAGGTCGCAAGTTCGCCCTGAGGCGTTTTACTAGTTGTATGTTTTTAGAACAACACAATACTGCCTCATCAAAGTTCGTTTGGTGACTTTATACGCTGTAAGATACTTGAATGTGTCCTTAAAAACAATTATAAACTCTCCACCATTTAGTTGAGACCACCACTGGTGGTCCTTGAGGACCATTTAACTAAGCCATAGCTCAGTCAACTCTGAACGGATTTACTAGTGTATACTAGTATGAGGTCGCGCCATGTCTTGGCCATCTGGTCAGTGATGTATATCGGACCAGTTACCCATATATGGAGACCCCTACCCATGTATAGGAGATCCATGTACTGTATATGGAGATATGCTGTGAGAGCCCAAACATGCTTACTCGGTTATTCGTTATGTGAAAGTCCTATGACGTCTATGACATCTGACATCATACATACAATCCCTTTATGCCCATACCGGTACATGGAGATCACTGTCTGTAGAACCAGTCACACAGATATGGGCTGTCTTGGCCATCTGTCTTGGACATACAGTATATGGATTCTGCTAGTGTGGTATGTGCCGGATGTGGGCATTCCCATATGAAGACCTGTTAGATATGGGCTTCGTATTGATGACATCAGGGAACTCCATATATTTGGCATAAAAAGGATTCTATAAAGTGGATCCCCTGACATCACAGTGATGTCAGAGCGTGATGTCAGAGCAGCAAACACATTCTGTTACATTGGTTCCCCTGACATCACAGTGATGTCAGAGCGTGATGTCAGAGCAGCAGACCCCTAGACCGTAAAAAGTGGACACGTTGAGACGGAGACATGATGTGCCATTTCACATACTAAACTGCAACCTTCGGTCGCAATAAATCATGTTTTTATCCCTCCATCAAACGATCAAACTTAAAGTAAATGTCACAGGACTCTGTACCCTGCTGTGCGCTATGCTGGCGCTTATAAAACCTTATCTCGTCGCCACAACTTAGTATCTCATACCAAGTTACGTTAAGTCGTGGGTATAAGATACTATCTTGTGCCCACGAGATACTAACTTGTGGGCACAAGATACTAAATTGTGGACACGAGATACTAACTCGTGCCCACAAAATAATGTTTTTTTTTTCTCTCTCTCTCAATGGCCACTCCCGGGCTCCGTAGGAAACCATGCAAGGCACCAACCTGCTCATAGGGAGCAATTAGGGGCTAAGTGTCTTGCCCTAACTAAGCTAATAGTGTTTGTGCTGAGCGTGATGTGGTTTATCATCAAAGTGTTCTATTCACCTGTTTGTTTATTTCTTCATTTTTATATTCAGGGGCTCTGCTTTTTTTTGTGTGCCCATAGTAGGTGGCAAGAGCCATATACGTATGCACCTGTTCCCCATTTGCAAAATGACGGCAGCATCTGGGAACAGGTTGGTCACTCCGTTCCTGTCGAGCTGTTTATCTGGGCTGGGATGAACACTCACTCCCTGCTGCCTCCAGGCACATTATCCAACGCCTCTGTCTCCATTAGCCCGGATGGCTGAGCTGAAATGTTAATCTGTCGTTCTGTCCCCAAGCCCGGCCAACTTGACTCGGCACATGTGCGCCCCGAAGCGAAGCGGATCGGGACATTTATTGCAACGGTTGTGTGTGCTGTCGCCATCGGGGATGTTGGAAATGGATCAGTGATAGACTCGCTCACTTACAGTACACACACACACTCGCAAAAACACAAACTCACACGCACGCAGCTGTTGCCTACAACACCCAGCATGCGTGCAAGCACTCTCACACACCCACACGCACTATTAATATGCAGGTAATCATTTGAGATGTACTGTAAGTGAACAGTGCAGGATTAGAATGTGCTCACATCTTAATGGCACTGCCATTAGTAGAAGATGCTAATGACGGCGTATCATACAGTATCATCACACGTGTCCCTGACACAGAGACGTGACCGACAGGCAGGGGATGTTAAGGCTTACTTAAAGCTATACTGGTCCTGCAGTGGACCTGAGTTACATTAAGGCAAATAGGCACTGCTTGCCAAGGGACCATTTATCAGAGGTGTAAAGTAACTACGGTAAGTACATTTACTCAAGTACTGTAGGCTACTTAAAGGAATAGTTCAACCCCCCCCCCCCCCCCCCCCCTTCGATTACTCACGCCATGGAGACTTGAATTCATGGACCTATATAAATGTTTTTGTTTGGTTTTTGTCGACTTCCTAAGCTTCCTAAGGTTTGATGACCAGCAGTGGTTCCCTGCTGGTCACAAAGAGCCTGCTTTGTTCCCTATATGGAGACACAAAGAGTCTCCTCAAGAGTGTCCATGCTGTATTGATGTTGGTATGGTACCATCGGAGGGTCCGTTTGGTTGCCAACTCTCCATCATTTAGCTGGGTACCACCTGGAAACCCCTCAAGGACCACTGTTGGCCCCCGACCACTTGTTGAAAACCACTGTGTTATACAATCAGCAGTAATATATCGCCAGTGTCGGACCACGCTAAAAACCTTGTATCTCCATATGTCATAAATTAATGCTGATATACTTCGTATGACAGCGTTGCACAAAAGCAGGTAAGTAGTCGACCTACGGTATGATGTTTTTAATCATTTTGGAAAGATATTGGGAAATGCTCATCAGCAATAACATTATCCCAAATTGGGATGCCAGGTTGAAAGTGGTATTATTAATTGTTGCGACCGAAGGTCGCATATACTCTGAAGAACCGTGTCACTTGAGTGTCCTTCCGTCCTTCCTTCCTTCCTTCCGTATCCTCGTGACCGTCCTTCCGTATCCTCTGTGATGTCAGTGTGATGTCAGCGAGTTGTGACATCACTTCCTGTACAGGGCGGCTACACGAAATGTGGATAACACTATATATGGAGATAGTCCAGTCCATCATGTCATATGGGACTAACGTCATAGAAAGTAGCCATTGTTAGGCCGGAGTCATTGGCTGTCTAAACATGGAGATGTGGATAACACTATATATGGAGATAGTCTAGTCCAATATGTCATATGGGACTACCGTCATAGACAGTAGCCATTGTTAATCCGGAGTCAATGGCTGACTGTCTGTACAGGAAGTGATGTCACATGACATACTTTTTATGCCCATATATGAGTCCTAACATGGAGATGTGGATAACACTATATATGGAGATAGTCTAGTCCAATATGTCATATGGAACTACCGTCATAGACAGTAGCTATTGTTAGGTCGGAGTCAATGGCTGTCTGTCTGACTGTCTGTACAGGAAGTGATGTCACATGACATACTTTTTATGCCCATATATGAGTCCTTCTGTACCACATCTCCATGTTTAGGCAAACTCCACACAGAAAGGCCCTATCGCCAACCCAACCTAGGGTGTGAGCGATAGGGCCTTTCTGTGTGGAGTTTGCATGTTCTCCCCGTGTCTCCTAGGGTTGATACCCTCACAAAAACATGAACAAACTCCCCCCAGAATGACAACAACTAGAATCGTCAGAGAAAAGCTGTGGTTGGCCAGATGGTCAAGAATTGGCGCGACCTCGCCCTTTAGGGCGAGGTCATTTGGACCTATACATGGAGAAATGGAGCAAACCTGTTTGGCCTAAACATGGAGATGTGGTACAGAATGACTCATATATGGGCATAAAAAGTATGTCATGTGACATCACTTCCTGTACAGACAGTCAGACAGACAGCCATTGACTCCGGCCTAACAATGGCTACTGTCTATGACGGTAGTCCCATATGACATGATGGACTGGACTATCTTCATATATAGTGTTCTCCACATCTCCATGTTTAGGCCCTATCGCTCACACCCTAGGTGGGGTTGGCGATAGGGCCTTTCTGTGTGGAGTTTGCATGTTCTCCCCGTGTCTCCTAGGGTTGATACCCTCACAAAAACATGAACAAACTCCCCCCAGAATGATAACAACTAGAATCGTCAGAGAAACGCTGTGGTTGGCCAGATAGTCAAGAATTGGCGCGACCTCGCCCTTTAGGGCGAGGTCGCATGTCACCCTGAGGTCGCATTCCACCCTCAGGTGTCTTACTAGTATTTTGGAAATTAAAAGTGCTGAAGCCTCACAACAGTATGTAAAATTTTTTCAATGAATAAAATGTAATTCTGTCCAATTTATGGTAGAGTAACATAATACAGTAACATTGGGGTGGTTGTATGTTGTCTCTATTCGGTGTGCGTGAGAAACTGAAAATCACATTTATTTCTTCTGAGATACAGAGAGGAAATTAAAGTGTTACCAGATGGAAAAAGTGTAATTATACTGCTTGTGTCATAAGGGATTTTGGACGTGACATCCTCTGCCTGATGATATAATTGCATGGAAGATTAAAATATGTTTATATTTTTCCTAGATGCATATTGGTGGCAAGAGCTTATGTTAAATTACAGAAATGATCCCACATGGATTTCTTTCAAGTTGCACACCATTAGGTAGAGGACAGATGAATATATGATACTATTATAATTACATGTGTATGTATGACAGATTACATGCTAAGGGTTAGGGTTAGGCAATATGTCATATGCTCCCATAACGTTGGCTATTCAATTGGATTGGTTTGGATTTGCTGGGGTTAGGGTTAGGGTTAGGGTTAACACCTCAGATTGTTATACCCCTCCGACTGATTGCATTTGATTTTCAATCATGTTAATTGAAGGATTTGCACAGCATACATGGTACATACATGCAGACCGCCGTGCCACTATTTTAATAGGCTACTTATATGAGTGTGGGTGAGTATATGTAAATGTATTTCATGTATAAAACTAAAAGGAAAATTAATTGAAACTAAAACAAAACAATTAACAATTAACATTAACAATGTAACTAAATATTAATAATTAGGCCTACATTCATTTAAAAAGAAAAATTCCCATCACATGTTGAATACAGTATTTCAACTAGTACCGAGCGGCGTGCACATGTTATTAGAATATGGATTGCAAAAATATCCACAGCACACCACTGCTGTGTACTAATCTCCCAAGACAGATTCAGAAGTCTGCAGCTGACATAGGCCTACTCTGTAAATGTTTGCAAATAGTCTCCACTTTCCATGTATGGTGGGAATACGTATGTTTAGTGATGTGTTGCTTTAGTTGTGAGTTACATTCCGATTTGAGCATCAATGTAAGGTCTAATATAGCATTTGTAGGCACATACAGTAACTAGCTGATATTTAGCTATAGGCCTAAATATATAGTTTTTGTTAGGCTTGACTAATGTTGCGAGCCAAATGTGCCGGGGACCCCAAAGACAAAGACGAACAGAGTCAAGGAATTCAAGTTATAGAATATAGATTTATTCTACTACGTTACGGGTTGGGGATGGGGGGGATATACAGGTATGGGGAGGTGAGAGGCTATTGGGAATCCAGGGAGTGTTTGTAGAGTGGACCGAGGAGCGTGCATGGAGACACTGGGTTTGGATTGGAGGGAGCCTGGAAGAGAGAAGAACACAATATTAGCGTGGAACACACAGTACACAAGGTTAGCTTAGTTAACACTCAGGAACACTAGATAACTGTCTGCTAACAGCCGTCTATACTGACCACAGTAGTCAACGTTCAAGCGTCGGGCGACGGCTCTCAGCGGTTTATGTAGGACAGCCTCTGATGATGGTGACGAGGAGCAGCTGGGCTGATTGGTAACCAGTCACACCTGCGCTGGCTGCTGGCTGAGGGAGACGCCCGGCCCTTGCCCTTATATGGCGTGCAGGGGAGGGACTAGGAAATAGTAAATGCAGTGTTGAAAGTGGTTTGAAATTCTTGCCGGAACTGTCATGAATTGGCCGCGCGGCGAAGCTGCGCGGCCGAAAAAAATTTGGGAGGCTCTAATCCCCCAAAACCCCTGAAATGCATAGAAAACTGCATTTTGGGAGGCCCACCTGCTGCCCTTCTATAATAAGCCTCTTCATATTGTTCATTGTTCCAGGAAGGGTAACTAAGCATATATTATTATTATATTTATTATATTATTTTTATTAATATTATTATAACCAGTTATCTAAAGTAACTAATTACATTTACTACTGTATTTAAGTACAGGTTTTAAGTATAGCCTAGCCTACTTTACTGGAGTATTTCCAATACTTTTAATTCTACTCCACTACATCTCCCATTCCCAGATGCAGAATTGAATCATTTTGGTCTATTCAGCATTTATGGCCGCATGCAGGCACAGACACGAGTCCTCCTAGAGATGGGATTTATGGCTCTTTGAAGTGAGCCGGATCTCTGGGATCCGTTCCTTTCAAAGAGCCGTTCAAAAAACTTAGGCCTACATTTTGATACTTCTACTCAAGTACATTAACATTCCAAACTTCTACTTGATTGCAGTATTGATATTTCTACTAACTCATTGAATGCCCTTTTCAAGATGGCTGCCAAGTACCAGGATGCCACATTCCTAAATTTGTAGTGCACGGATCAATTTTTAGTGCACGGATCGTGCACGCCCATGCACCATATATGCACCATATGTGTAGTACTTTTTAACAGCTTTCAAACAAAAATATCCGCTTGGAAATCCGTTCAGGCATTCATGAGATAGAAGCCTTCAAAGTCAGACAAAACAAACACTGCCACCTTCCTAAATTTCTAGTGCACGGATACATTTTTAGTGCACGGATCGTGCACGCCCATGCCTAGATCATGCACCATATGTGTAGTACTTTTTAACAGCTTTCAAACAAAAAAATCCGCTTGGAAATCCGTTCAGGCATTCATGAGATACAAGCCTTCAAAGTCAGACAAAACAGCCATTTTTGACATTTTGAAAGATGTGTTTGTTATGGGGCTAAACATGCAATTTCGCAATTGCGATCATGCCTAATACATTTGAGGCATTTTTAGAATTTTTTTTATAAAAAAAAAAAATTGAATTTTTTTTTTTTTTTTTTCAAAAATGGCTTCCAACTCGGGAAACTCGGGCTGTGGCAGCCTGGGACTACTGTAATAACTCGTGAAACTCGTGCCTTGGCAGTCAATGAGTAAAGAAATTGAGTACTTTTCCCACCACAGTTCATTACAAAGGAACGGCTCCCTACTGTGAACCGAATCCTATCGTTCATTTCAAAGAGCCGTTCAAAAGACTCGATTCGTTCGCGAACGTCCCACCTCTACCCGCTCCGTGTCAAACACAACCTACACAAATCCACGGGAATAATTTAGAAGCACTTTATCAGAACACTTGTGTACTGTATGTTAATCTGACTTTAGTATAGGCTATTGTTTTCTTCCTGGACGTGCGTTTGTGGCTGGTTATTTAACATGGGATTTTGACAGCTGGCTTCTCCTCTTCTTAACGGAACTCCGTTCCGGCCCCAAATGTTTTAACGGAACGGGGGTTCCGGCCGTTCCGGCTCACTTTCACCACTGAGTAAATGTCACCTTTTTATGTGTAAAGTGAGAGGAGGAGGGCACGTTCAAGTGAATAATGTATATTGGCCCGGGCCTGCGGTGGGTGTCGCTTTCATTCGGTGTGTCTGTCTGTTTGTTAGCAAAGTACAAATTTGACTGAGCAACTTTCACCTGAGTGACATTTGACCAGGAGGATTATGCTTTCACTCAAGTATTGGGGGCTGAGTTCTTTGGCCATCGCTGACCTTTTACTGTTGCAATGAAGAGCCGGACTCTATGAGGATGTCCTTGCACTAGGGATGTGACAATATGAAAATGTCATATCACGATCATTGTGACAAAAGAAATCGCGATTTACGATATTATCGCGATAATCAAAATCCATTATCCTGGGGCCGAACATTTGCCAAAAAATAGCAGATCTTCAAGCAACGTGGCACGTTGTGAGCTTGTAGATCGGCTATTTTTTGGCAAAGACATTTTATAGAGAGTGAAAAAAAGACTGTATCAAGTACATGTATTATAAGTACGTTTTACCAATATTATAAAGGGTACCAGATATGCAGCTCGGCAAATAAAAGGTGAATTGATCCCAGTGCATGACGGAGGATGATATCACGATAAGTTAAATCTCCACGATACGATTATTGTGAGTGTTTTTTATCACGATAAACGATAATATCGCTTATCGTCCCATCCCTACCTTGCACGCCCCTATATGCCACCCTGCTTCCAGTGTCTGGGTCCCACGTCTCCTCTGGCTCTCCCCTCTGTGTGTTCGTTGATATTTCAGAGAGCTTTGAAAAGGTCTACGACTCTTATTTCCTCTCTGGCTCTTAATCCATGACAGCGAGAGGCAGCCAGCCAGAGGAGTTGGGGTGTCTTAAATTGCCAGGCGGCAAGCAGAGTTCAAAGTCTTTTCCACGGCTCGCCCCGACAAAGGGGCTAAAGTAGCGCCGTGTCTAGACGGATCAAAGCGTGGCGGCGTGGAGAAAGGTCGGGTCCTGCAGGCGCACCCACGCTGTGATGGGCTCTGTGTGACATCCCTGTGAGGACGGGAGACTCCATACTAACGTTTCTATTACTGTCAACAATGGCTCCCGCTGAGCTCGGGCTAGAAGCGATAATGTCATGCTTCGGCCTCGCTTTGATAAATGCATGAGAACATTTTATCTTAAGCACTTTTCAAAAATAATAAAGAAAGAAACGCAGATGGTGCTGGATAGGCCACACCTTGTGAAAGCCCCCAAGTACCATCATTAGACAAGCCCTAACATGGAACCCGCAGGGCAAGCGAAAAAGGGGTCGCCCAAGAAACACCTGGCGCAGAGACCTGGAGCCAAACACCAAGACCATGAAGATGACCTGGAACCAACTGGAGAGAACAGCTCAAGACAGAGATGCCGGAGAAGGGGTAGTAGGCGTAAGTAATCACTTTTCAACCCGCCGTCCCTAGTTTATCTCCAGAGAGAAAAGAATGTTGTCAGTATTTCTGCATACTGCGGATACATTGCATCTCGATGTTTCAAGGCAAGGGAAGAATTATTTCAGCAGCACGATTTGGTCACGAGAGGTGTGGCCGGTGTGGGCACTTGCTCGGCTGCCGCCTCGTGGTTTTTACCAACACACGTCACAAAAAAACACAAATCTATAAATGTTTATATGCAACGTGCTTTGGGGTTGAGAATGTCAACACGTTATCTTACAGCAGTGCACAGTAGAGTGGCAATTCTTTCTCTGGCGACCAAACTGTCTATTTTGGGCATGACTTTGAGACAGATGTTTTAAAACATTGCAATTACTAAATTATTATAAACTAAAAATGTCTAAAAAGCACAGCATCAGCTATTTTCACTATTCGTTATAGGACAACTTGCTTTGTTGGGTGATTTGAATCAGCTGTGTGGAGGAGCACACATTAACACACACCCCTTTCCCCAGTAAGCTCACTGGGAAACGTGTGGATACAACATTTCACAAATAGCTAAAATTAACTACAGTTAGTTAGTTTACTTTGACACAATTGTATAAAACATTGTGTCCAAACAATAATCGAAAACCCTTTAATTCAAACTTGAAAAAGGTACAATACATTGACTCATACAACAGGAGCTCTCTGTTGATCCAAAAGTGACAGGCAGACAGCATACACAGCTTCTCTGTTAGAGCCCACAAAGAGTGTGCTCAGATCAGTAAACTCATCTCCATATTTCGCTCTGATGTCTTGTGTGAGGGGGACACACCAATATACGTGCTGTTCCTTTGTGTGTGTGTGTGTGTGTGTGTGTGTGTGTGTGTGTGTGTGTGTGTGTGTGTGTGTGTGTGTGTGTGTGTGTGTGTGTGTGTGTGTGTGTGTGTGTGTGTGTGTGTGTGTGTGTGTGTGTGTGTGTGTGTGTGTGTGTGTGTGTGTGTCTAAGCAAGGACAAACATTGCTCCTTGCCTGCATGTCAACAGAGCTGATGACAAAAAACAGCCATTAAAGCCGAGGATGACGGACCCTTTTTTAACGCCATAACCCATTACAGAGACTGATGCGCAGATGAGACGCACGCAACGGCGCGCGACATGCATGTTGACGGGGAAGCCACTGGATTGACGGGCTGATGCTAGCATTTGCCTTGGAAGTCATCCTTACAACTAATAGCCAAGCCAGCTCATGGTGGTGTTTAAGCATGTCATTGATAGACTCTCACACCACTGCTTCTACAGATTCCACCTTTTGCACAAAAATCGCGCATTTTTACCCGAATGTTCCTAGCTGCTTCTCCTGAAGCTATGGTATTTGCACGATGTACACTTTGTACAAAAGTAATGTGTAAGTTTACTGAGCATATCTTTCCCGGAAGTTCTCCTACGCAATTTGTCACGAAAGTATCAGGTTACAGTTTGCTTCAAGCCTCAAGCAGCGACGCAGCGAGACTGCCCCCCCCCCCCCCCCCCCTCCGAGAGAGAGGGAGAGGGAGGGAGACAGTGAGCTGGAATAATGGCTAACCCTCTCCCACTACTTACATTGCGCGTGGAATGGATCCAAGTACAACATTAACCTCTATGCTGGATGTGTGAATCACCTAAAAACGACTGGTTTGGTGGAATATGTTGTTGCATTATGATGAATTATACCCAAGACTATTGTTACCTTAAAGTCAAGAATATTGTTTATTGTTTATTAATGTTGCAATGTATTAAATGTAATTATTTTTGTTTGCTAGGGTGTAGGGCTGGCTAGGTGTTTCTTTCACCATGGGTGCTTCGGTTAGAAAGCCATTCGAAGATATTTCCATGTGCTATGGTTTTTATTTCTACAAATAAACAAATAGAGAAAATGCAATCATTATACAATTCAACAGTAAAACCAACATTAAGCAATAAATTCGCCAAGGTTACAGCTACCAAATATCCAATAAGTAAACCAATATTCAGGGACACAGTACATTTAACAAGATAAGAAGAATGGGTACTTAAACATCAACATTAACTATGATTCTCCAGGTCATTGTGCAATTTACTCTGCATTCCCAACAGTTCAACTTCAAGGCACAGGCGAAGATTACATTACAAGTAACCATAAAACATACAATCAAAGCAAACAAAGCAAACTCAAACTCACTCAATTAACGCATAACAAAATGGAGTGCCTGTGCCTCCAGGCCAGGCTCTGCTGCTGCTGCTGTTGCCTCTGCTGCTGCCACCACACTGGAGTGAGGAATTCTAGCAGGTTTATATAGTCAGTCTGATTAGGTGAATGGGAGCAGGTGTGTGATTGAGTGGAGCAGGTGAGGTGGGTGGAGCCGAGTCAGTGATGTGGCCAGAGGGAGGGACTGTCCAGTGTGAACCTTTTATACAGCCGCCCCAAATCTGCAAGATTTAAAACTAAAAAGGTCACACTGGTAATATGGCCGCCCCATGAGGAACAAATGGGTGCTGGAGGAGGCTCAGGTGGTGGCAGACGAGGGGGCCCAGGTGCTAGGGGAGGCTCAGGTGGTGGCTGTGGGGGCTGCTGCTGGAGGGCTGTTGCTGGGGGGCCGGCAGGTAGAACTGTTGCTGGGGGGCCGGCAGGTAGGACTGAGGGTGAAGCCAGGGGCGCCAGAGGAGGCTGGGTCAGAGGCGATGCCCGGGCTGAAGGTGGAGACCAGGACTGCAGGGGAGGTGGAGCTCTGGGCACCGGAGATGGAGAAACAGGAGGTGGAGCCCGGGGCAAGACAGGAAGTGGAGCCCGGGGCGCCGGGGACGAGGCGACAGGAGGAGGAGGCGGAGTCTTGGGCGCAGGAGCCTTTGTAGGAGGCGGAGTCTTGGGCACAGGAGCCTGAGGAGGCGGAGTCTTGGGCACAGGAGCCTGAGGAGGAGGCGGAGTCTTGGGCACAGGAGCCTGAGTAGGAGGCGGAGTCTTGGGCGCAGGAGCCTGAGGAGGAGGCGGAGTCTTGGGCGCCGGAGCCTGAGGAGGCGGAGTCTTGGGCACCGGAGCCTGAGGAGGAGGCGGAGTCTTGGGCACCGGAGCCTGAGGAGGCGGAGTCTTGGGCACAGGAGCCTGAGGAGGCGGAGTCTTGGGCACTGGAGGCTGACGAGGAGGCGGAGTCTTGGGCACCGGAGCCTGAGGAGGAGGCGGAGTCTTGGGCACCGGAGCCTGAGGAGGAGGTGGAGTCTTGGGCACCGGAGCCTGACGAGGAGGCGGAGTCTTGGGCACTGGAGGCTGAGGAGGAGGCGGAGTCTTGGGCACCGGAGCCTTTGTAGGAGGCGGAGTCTTGGGCACCGGAGCCTGAGGAGGCGGAGTCTTGGGCACCGGAGCCTGAGGAGGCGGAGTCTTGGGCACAGGAGCCTGAGGAGGCGGAGTCTTGGGCACTGGAGGCTGACGAGGAGGCGGAGTCTTGGGCACCGGAGCCTGAGGAGGAGGCGGAGTCTTGGGCACCGGAGCCTGAGGAGGAGGTGGAGTCTTGGGCACCGGAGCCTGACGAGGAGGCGGAGTCTTGGGCACTGGAGGCTGACGAGGAGGCGGAGTCTTGGGCACTGGAGGCTGACGAGGAGGCGGAGCCCTGGGCACAGGGGGCTTGGACCGGAGGGAGGAGAGTACATACAGCATTCTGGTGTAGTTTTCCTGCATTCGGGTGTAGTTTTCCTGCATTCGGGTGCTGTTCTCCTGCATTCGGGTGTAGTTCTCCTGCATTCGGGTGCTGCTCTGCAGGAGCTTCTGAGTTTGCTCTTCCATGGCAAAAGCTCTAGTTCCGGGTTCGAAGGACCATATAAAGTAGAAGGTTGTTTGCTAGGGTGTAGGGCTGGCTAGGTGTTTCTTTCACCATGGGTGCTTCGGTTAGAAAGCCATTCGAAGATATTTCCATGTGCTATGGTTTTTATTTCTACAAATAAACAAATAGAGAAAATGCAATCATTATACAATTCAACAGTAAAACCAACATTAAGCAATAAATTCGCCAAGGTTACAGCTACCAAATATCCAATAAGTAAACCAATATTCAGGGACACAGTACATTTAACAAGATAAGAAGAATGGGTACTTAAACATCAACATTAACTATGATTCTCCAGGTCATTGTGCAATTTACTCTGCATTCCCAACAGTTCAACTTCAAGGCACAGGCGAAGATTACATTACAAGTAACCATAAAACATACAATCAAAGCAAACAAAGCAAACTCAAACTCACTCAATTAACGCATAACAAAATGGAGTGCCTGTGCCTCCAGGCCAGGCTCTGCTGCTGCTGCTGTTGCCTCTGCTGCTGCCACCACACTGGAGTGAGGAATTCTAGCAGGTTTATATAGTCAGTCTGATTAGGTGAATGGGAGCAGGTGTGTGATTGAGTGGAGCAGGTGAGGTGGGTGGAGCCGAGTCAGTGATGTGGCCAGAGGGAGGGACTGTCCAGTGTGAACCTTTTATACAACAGCGATGTTTGACGAGACACACGTGTGTTTGTGTAGTCCGTTAATAACAAGCATGGTACGTTGGTAGCGATACTTTGGTACTTTTACTTGAGACCTGAAGTTGGGAAGTGTTACCGAATATGTGTCGTGTTTCTATGCGAGTCTAGAACGTAACTCGACAAGTGTTATCCTTATGCATAGATTAAAAGCTGCCATTTCATTTGCCTTGATGTTGAAAGTGAACACGTAACGTGTGAAATCAGTGGTGGACATTTTATACTGAAGTAAAAGTATCAATGAGCAGAGTGAGACCAGCACAACAGAACAGAGTAGCTCAAACGGGACTAATAGTTTGTCAATAGACAGTGTCCACTCTTGCTGTAGCCTCGCGTAACCCATGAGTCCCTGCATGGGCTATAGTGCGCACACATGACAGATTTGGTGAGAGGCTGATAGCCTATTCATTCACTTCACCTATATACCCAGACAGTACAGCGACATAACGCCGATACCTACTCAACCTCTGTAACAAAGGAGGTTTGCTCATTGGGATGATGCATTTGCGACGTCGCTTGCCACACGGCACGGATATTTTTAATTTTTCAACATGTTACACCCATAGAGTTATAATAAGTAGGTTACACCACGGACAACCGCTTTTCGCTCGCGTCGCGTGTGTGAGTGAGTGAATGAGTGAGTGTGCGTTCATTCCTCGGAGATAGAGAGAGGAGAGCACAGATACAGACAGCGTCTATAAAGCTGCGTGAGTATGATGTTTTAAGCATTGTTTCCCAAGTACTGTGTCAGTGGGTCTCGACCCACGGGTGGGTCGCGAAATGGGACTGTGTGTGTGTGCCAATGTTGTGTATTGTAACGGCGTCTTCTATTGCAAACAGTGCTAAACTCTTCAATCAATCAATCAGTCTAGATACAACAACCTCGCAAATTTGCCTACAGCCCCCGCCACCCCCACACCACTCAAAAGTCCTCAATTCAACATATAGGCTACGTCAGTAAAAGTACAAAAGTATTGACTGTCAGCCCAGACTACACTGGACACCTTACACAATTGATCCTGTTTCCTGAGTTATTGGTGTCCGTGTCCGACCAAGTGTGCCTTTTTGTTCATGATAGATATTGACAATAAGGTATTGAAAACATTTTAATCTGAATTAAAACCTAAACCCTTATGTTGCTCAAATATAGAGCAGTCCTGCCTGAGCGCCCCTAACCCCTTATGTTGATCAAATATAGAGCAGTCCTGCCTGAGCGCCCACAGGGCGCGAAGCCTTTCTAGTTATGTTAAGTTGACAATGCTGGAATGGGGCTGTCAAACCCCTGGCCCCATTATGATGCCGGATTCTTCTTACACATACTGTATGTAATCATTTCTCACACGGAATAATGAGTGCAATGAATACAATATGAAACGAATCTGAATAAACCTTTTCTCTGGTGTTTTTTCTCTGACTCCAGACAGAGATGTGTAGGCCTGCTGATTTTTTTAATTTATAGCCTACCCCTGTAACTCAAATCTTTGCTTCTTGGGGTCCCTGGAACAAAATATTTTAAGATGGGGGTCGGTGGGCAAATAGTCTACATATCATTTTGTGGATCCTTGAACAGTTTGAGAACCATTGATATACGGTACTCTAGCAAAAGAAAAATCTGAAAATGAAATTTTTGGAATCTGCCTCAGAGAGAGAGAGAGAGAATGCTGTGTACGTGAGTGTCACACACTTTTGTCGTCTCTTTCTCTCTCACGTGCTGCTCATGCACCTGCACAGACACTCCCACGTGGCGAGCAAAACAACTGTTTGTCTGGCTGGGCAATAATTAGAGGTGAGTTGAGACTCTATATGTCTGCCGGCTGCCGTTGTGTCTGCAAAACACTGTCACTGTTTGCTTCCAAATGATCTGCCTGCCACAATCCCACTATGTGGAGAGAGAGAGGAATAAAGACAAATAGATAGAGGGAGATGGAGAGAGAGGGGCAGGACAAACAAACAGAGAGAGTGAGAGAGAGAGAGAGGATAAAGGAATTAAGTCTGTAAGTGGGACTTTATCTGATTGGTTTGAAATGAAGGTAAGAAAGGTTTTGAGAAAGTGCAAGTGAGAAAGAGAGACGAAGCGATGGAGCGAGTCACGCTAAATGTAATGCCTATACAATTCCAAGTGCTTGTCAGAGTAGGGGTGGGGGTCACCTGATCAAATATAGATTATTTTTGGGGGGGTCACAGCCTGGAAAGTTTGGGAACCCTTGTGGTAAACCAACATGCTCTCCCCATGAGAGGTTCTTCTGTTCCAGCTCTTGTGTCACAGTTCTGCACCAGGTGGTTTTGGGCCTCACAGGTTTTCTTTTGCCTGGTGGTGTCCATCTTAAGGCCACCTTTGGGATGCGGTCCTGCTCCATCCTCAGCACACGCCATCTCAGGTGTCTGTGTGTTATCGCTTTTATTCTTTATTCTTTCTTTATTCATTCGGATCCCCATTAGCTGCCAAAAAAGTATAGTTCATTGTTGGAGATTTGCAGCGCGGTACATAGCTCAAATCTAAGATGACATGTGTTGAGTGGTTAACATTGTTCTTTTGATGTTGTTACTTCTATAAAGATGGCTATTTCCATTTGGCCAAATGGGGCATTAGACCATCACCAGTGGAGCATGAACTCAAGCAGTCAGCCCGTATACAGTAGAACACATTGTGTAACAAACCACATTGTGATTTCCACGGCTTCGCTCACAAACTGCACAGATAGTAAGCCTATACATTCATATCAATAGCCAAAGATTACCTCAGTATTCTCTCCTTCTCTACTGTTCCTGTAATATTATTTTCTCTCCCTCTGACTCTTCCCTTCATCTCAAAACCCCTACATTCCTAGTGTTGTCCCTTCTTTAATTTCTTTCCTGGTCTCGTTTGATTTGTCTTTCAACACTGCAATGTAGAAATACTCTGTAATTAAGGTTTTACTTGAACCAGGACCTTGCCCGTGGTGTGCACAGTATATGAGGGATTGAATGTAGCCCTAATTTGGGCATTGTTTCAGCATGCAGATGTTACCATGGTGGCGACGCATGCGTATCAGGCAGCGATGTCAGAAATGTGGGCACTGTTTCACTCGTTTATGCCCATATATGGTTTCCTATGCCCAAATATGGTGTTCCGTGTACGTCATCTCATCAGGGTATACTGTAGACAGACAGACATTTCGCAAGTACCAAAAGTAGAAAGTACTCATTATGCAGAATGTCCTCCTGTTTCATGTTTTCACCGTATTTGGTTACTTTAAACCACTGCATTCCACTTTTGTCCTCTCTCTCATTTATTCCTTCACTCGCTCATTCCATGTTTTTTTCTTTCCCCGTCTTCTCTTCATCCCCCTTGCTTTCTTCCAATGATCAAGCTGGCTCGAGCTGTCAGTAATTCCGTGCAGCAGGCCAGATAAACACTCTCCCACCCACAGACACCCTCTTCAAAATCTATTTTCAGTCATTCTGAAAGTTCACACCCCCCCCGACGTCGGGATTGATCTGAGCGACTAATTACACGCAAATTACGGGCTGTCAATAAGAGGCGCTGGATAATTAGATTAAACCCACCTACTGGGCTGCGGGCCCGCTCGTCGTTTAATTTTGATCCTCCGTCGGGTGTGAGCGAGCGCTTCACCGCATGGCCGTGACGTTAAGGTTTTCTGGGGGCATTCGTGTGCAGACGGTGGTTTCAATACCCGACTGAGAATTTGCTTCAGTGACGGGTGCTTCGGCCCAAAAAGATCAAATCCATAATAGTGGTTAAATACTGTTATACCCTTTATAACCTGGTGAATGCTACTATGCCTAAACCTAACCCCAATCCTAACCCTAACCTCAGTAAAACTATGCCTAAACCTAACCTGGTGAATGCTAACCTGCCGACGTCGGTGAATGCTAACCTGGTGAATGCTACTATGGCTAAACCTAACCCTAATCCTACCCTCAGTAAAACTATGCCTAATCCTAACCCTGTACGACTAATTATGGGCAGTCCCCCGGGAGGAGGCACTGTTTGCCCCACCTCGTGCCCAAAAACGAGTGCTCCTGGTCTCAATCTCACTGAATCTCCAAAACACTGTGACATATTATATATCAATGACTTCTGAAAAATAGATGTAACACCAACCAAAACACTTTTCAAGACTGAGGGCATGAGGGCAGGTGGAGTGTACTGTATATGTGGGAGGACTTTGCAGAAATTCACCAACTTTTTGTAGGCCTATACACCCGCCCTGCTGTACCGTGTGTACTGCATGTCATGTTGGGATAATGAGTTCATCATTTTTTTTACGGTGTGGTGCATAAGGGAAGCAGGGCTCTAGAACAGGGTTTTCTATATATGTCTGTCTGTCAGACAGCTCAGACCATTGCATGCATGCATACAACGAACCACACAGCTCAACTCACGCTGCTATCCACCAGTCACCCCACGGCTCACTCAGCCACTGGTGGAAAAAGTACTCACATTTTATTAACTTAAGTAAAAGTATCAATACCGCAATGTAGACATTGCTGGAAGTCTGGAATTGAAAATGTACTTGAGTAAAAGTACAAAAGTATTGGCAGCAAGATGTACTTAAAGTACCAAAAGTAGAACGTACTCATTATGCATCATGTATGTCCCCTTTCACAAATTTCCAGATGTCTAAAATGTATACAAATCTTTTGAAAATAGCAGATCTACAAGCTCACAATGCGTCGCATTTTGTAATAATAATCAAAATCTGCAAAGTTAATAGTAACCAAAGTTGTCAAATGATTAAGTCAGAGTACAATATTGGATCCGAGATGTAGTGCAGTAGAAGTAAAATTATTGAAAATTGGAAATACTCAGGTAAAGTAAAAAGAAAATAAATAGATAATACAGTACATGAGTAAACTTTACACAACTGACAATGAATTATGAAGACATGATGAAGCAAGCAGATCTACACGCTCGCAACACACCACGTTGCGATGCATTGTGAGCTTGTATATCGGCCTTTTCCTTGGCGAGGAGAATTTGATCTAGAGAAAGCAGTTCAATACTGCACAGAAGTCTAGAGGATTCTTGTGCTTAACTGTCTGAAATCTTTTCAGTTGAAACAGTGAAGCCACGGCGTTATTAGACTCTCTGTGACTTGTTTTGACTTGATTGATGGTAATACGCTATATGCTGACACTTTTCTCCGCTCTGTTTATGAGCTGTGTGCCTGCGACTGAGGGGGCGTTGAGCTATAGACTGGCATCCACAGTGAAAGTGAAAGTGACAATGAGTGTGTGCGTGTGTGTGCGTGTGTGTGCGTATGTGTGCGTGTGTGTGTGTGTGTGTGTGTGTGTGTGTGTGTGTGTGTGTGTGTGTGTGTGTGTGTGTGTGTGTGTGTGCGCGCTCGTGCAAGCACATTGTTCCCACAAAAGTTGAGTCCTTCTGAGAATGTGCACATCAGATCTACCTGTGTTTCCTATTGTTGGTTATGTAAGCTGCTCGCACGTGTTTGCGTGTGTGTGTGTGTGTGTGTGTGTGTGTGTGTGTGCGTGTGCGTGTGTGCGTGTGTGTGCATGTGCGTGAGAGAGAAGTGGTCTAGGAGTCACGTGCATTGACAGCCCAGGGAGGGAGCTCTTTTCGGGGTGAGGGTTGCAGTGCTGAGTGACTCGGGTGTCCGTCTCCCAATATGTCCGTTGTCTGTTCCTGTGTCGGGCCACATTCTGTCTGTCCAGTCTTGACTTTACTCCCCCCTGCACCTTTGCTGCTCTCAGATCTGCATCCGACGGTGCATCTTTTGAAGTCCCCTACCAGGAAAAGAATATACATTATTTTGTGTATGATCATGTTTTGAGATTTGGGGACAAAACCTGACATTTGGGTATAGGCCTATACCAAAAGAATATGGTTCTTCCCTTTTTTGTTGCCATCCAATGGTTAAAAATACTCCCCCAAACTTGAAGTGACAGCCTGGCACCACCACTGCCATCGCAACCGCTTCCCATCCAAAATAATAAGGCATGTGTGTGTGTGTGTGTGTGTGTGTGTGTGTGTGTGTGTGTGTGTGTGTGTGTGTGTGTGTGTGTGTGTGTGTGTGTGTGTGTGTGTGTGTGTGTGTGTGTGTGTGTGTGTGTGTGTGTGTGTGTGTGTGTGTGTGTGTGTGTGTGTGTGTGTGTGTGTGTGTGTGTGTGTGTGTGTGTGTGTGTGTGTGCGTGCGCCGCTGTCCCCAAACTCACTGTAGCTGTGTGAGAGAAGCCAGCGTGACAGGAGCGAGGTCTGCATTAGAGCTCCGCCACTCTCCCCCCAGATGCTACTCAGCAGCGGATCAAGCTTCCTAATGAAAGACCCCGCAGTTATCTTCCTAGTCACTGCACACAGCCAGGACCCCCCCCCCCCCCCCACACACACACACACACCCCATCACCCTTCACTTAGCATCCTCTGTCGGGTTCTTCTCACCCCCTGGTGCCCTGCGATTAGCGCCCACAGATCATTGCCCTCGAACGTCGTTGCCAGACCTCACACACAGACACACACACACACACACACACACACACACACACACACACACACACACACACACACACACACACACATGCACTCACTCCTCGATTCCCTAAAGCCTGATTTATGCACCGTGGGCTGCGCCGAGAAACGGCCCTCTCGACAAAACCAGATCTACAAGTTCTCAACCCGCCGTGTCCGCGACGGGTTGCGAGCTTGTAGGGTCGGCCATTCTCGACAAAAGTATGAATCGTTCTTATAAGCCTCCTCCGTGACTCTTGTGTGCCGTGAATCAGCTCCGCCGCTGTTCCGGTTCAGTGAGTGACTAGCCGAATTATAAAAGCCTTAAATGGCAACTGCTTGGCAGTAGCTTGCAGACGTGCTGCAGATGACGCGTGCATGTCGCCGTACTGCCTGGAGAAACCTTGTATGTCCAAAAAAGTTACTTTTCAGGAAAAGAAAAGTGGTCCAATTGATTCAATGTAGTTACTATTTAGTCAAAAGCTCTTGTTAACACGTTATGTCAATCAAGTTTGCACACAGCCGCCCGTTATTTTGTCCGTATTAATTATTTTCGGACCAGGGTTAATTTTTTTTCCTCCAGATTTTCGCAGCCGTCGCCACTGGATCCGTGCTTTCTCTCTCTCTCATCTCTCTCCTCGGCCTGAAAAAACTTTTTTTTTGCGGATTTCGGATTTCCAAATAATGTCCAAACACCTATACTGCCCTACAAAGGCAGAGTGCAGTAACTACGTTTTGGGACACACCAACTTATTTGTGTCACCCAACGGTCAAATTAGCCTTCATGATATTGGGGGATGAACAATTAGCTCAAGAACAGATGTACAATCAGTGTAATATCACTTTTATATCTTTATCTCATTTGGCTGATAAGCTGTAACACTTTTAAACCCATTTTTGGTGAAATTCGAAAACGTAGTTACTGCACTCTGCCTTTGTAGGGCAGTATATTCCTGATGTCTTTGCGTGCCAGGCCTGAGTTTCCCGAGCTATTAATTAATTAGATTTGATTAAAACAATCCAAAATTGGATTGCCGATCCGCAGGGCCTAAGTGCCCCAAAGATAGTGCTTCCGGTTTGGGACCGGAAGCGGAACCGGATCTGCATTTTTGGGGGCGGGACAACGTGTTCTTCTGCTAGCTCAGCAACGCTAGCCTGGATTAAGATGGTTTAATCGAAAATCGGATACTTTTAGGCTAATTGGTTTAATATTTATTAAAACCCAAAGGCAGACTTCCAGGCGAAAATGTCTCCCAGACCCATCGCTAGGCGATATATATAATATGATTCTTAGCTTTCCAAAACATTTTTGCTAATTTTGCATGACATTGTCAAACGAAAGTATAGCATAGAAAAAAACAGCAACACAGAAAACACAAAAAGATGAAAAACAGGGATAGTGTATAAGGTTGCTGCTCGACAGTGATGATATGCACAGCTCTCATGCACGTGAGAGTCACACACATGCCCGCACACACACCAAGATCACCAGGATCACGATGGAAATAAGCTTTTGGTTTTCCTTGTGTTTATCCATGTGTACCGGTACATGTTTTCCTGTGTGCCTTGCTTTGTTCTGTGCATATATTGTCAATCAATCAATCACTGAAACCTCATATGCAAAAAAAACTGCACTTTTCAGGATTCAAATTCAAAAAGATGTACAAGCTCGAAACACAGTGCAAATCTTCTGCTTCTGACAGACGGTGAGATTACAGTTAAAGGAGTAGTTCACCCCCAAAATAACTTTTTTTCCCCTATTGATTACTCTGGAATCAATGGGGGTAAATTTACTATAATCAAATTGTTGTCTTAGGAATGTGACAAATACAAAAAAAACAAACAAACATTGAACTCAAGTCTCCATGGCGTGAGCAATCAATAGAAAAAAGTCATTTTGGGGGTGAACTAGAGGGTTTAACCACTTGAACCCCATATGGTTGAGCGGAGCCCGTAGGGCTCTATAACAGTGTCTTTTCCAGCCCACTCGGTGCCCCCTGCTCGGTCAGTCCATGGGTGGGATTCTGTGACTAACAACATGCAGCGGAGTGTGGCGCGCACTGATGGATGGATCCATTATACCGTGACTTCCCTGCGGTTTGCCTGTTTGGTCCACCATGCTGTCATAGAGCTCTGTGTGTGTGTGTGTGTGTGTGTGTGTGTGTGTGTGTGTGTGTGTGTGTGTGTGTGTGTGTGTGTGTGTGTGTGTGTGTGTGTGTGTGTGTGTGTGTGTGTGTGTGTGTGTGTGTGTGTGTGTGTGTGTGTGTGTGTGTGTGTGTGTGTGTGTGTGTGTGTGTGTAGTGTGTACGCAATGTACACTTGAGATATTGTGCTTGTGTGTGTTCATTGCTTTGGAAATATGTAAATGTAGGGGTCTTCAACAGAGGGTCTGCGACCCCTAGAGGGTCCATGGGGATATTGCAGGGGGCCCCCGAAATTGTTGAAAAAAAAAAGGTTTATATACATTTTAACCCTTAAGTTCTGTTCAGATTCACTACACCTTCGTTCTGTTCGGGTCATTTTGACCCGGGGGATATTTGGTTTAAAAAAAACAACACTAATATAAATTTTAACTTAACAAATCATCATGATACATTGACTTTGACTCAATACCAAACAATTCATATGATATATATGGTAAATGTTTGCATTTCTGCTTTGCTATATCACATTAAACATTGAACGAGCTAGGCGTTTTTACTGATTTAGCTGGAATTCATGTAAAAAAACTACTTTATTTAATACTGGGCAATATTGATCATGCTTATAGGAAAAAATTTAAATCAGACAGCGGGGCTTCGGAAGGGGGGTGTTAGAAGGGGGGGGGGGGGCTGTGTGTCTGTGTTTTGGCACAATACTGTGTATTTCTGTGCATAATTATGTGCTTCCGGGTCAAAATGACCCGAACAGCACTTAAGGTTCAAAAAATAGGAGGGGGGTGTAGCATGGTTGTAGGGCAAAAATATTTCTTTTACACGTTCATCTCAGAAGAATCTTTAAGGCCAGTGAGTTTCAGGTGGAAAAAAATTAAACTTCTACCTTTTTTCTTTCAAATGAAAATGTAAAACGGGTCAAAATGACCCGAACAGAACATAAGGGTTAAAAAGAAGAAAAATAAATTGTATTTAAATATAAAAAAACATGAATAGCTTGTAGACAGATGGTTAGTGATATATTGATAGTATTGACATTGGTTCTCAGCTAATAAGGTATGTTTATAAATGGTATGGCCACTTGTACATGCATGTTTCAAATAAAAGCATGAATATATGAATCTATTATCTTAATAGCATAGTATTGAACGCACAATAACATGGTATGTTTATACACATGAAACACAATTGTATACATAAATATACAATATTATGTTGTAGCCCCCTACGAGGTAGGGGGTCCCTGCACCATCTCCCCATCAGTTCAGGGGTCCCTGGCCTGCAAACGTTGAAGACCCTGTACACGTATGTGTGCATGCAATTGAGTCAGATGTTTTCAGTACACTAACACACACAAACAAACACTGTAACACACACAAACAAACAAACGGTAGCTAACCCCCCCAGCCCCCCCCCCCCCCACACACACACACACACTTATGGGCACGCACGCACACGCACACACAAGTGCACTCATAGATCCGTATGAATAGGCCTGTTCTATTCAGTGTGTGTGTGTGTGTGTGTGTGTGTGTGTGTGTGTGTGTGTGTGTGTGTGTGTGTGTGTGTGTGTGTGTGTGTGTGTGTGTGTGTGTGTGTGTGTGTGTGTGTGTGTGTGTGTGTGTGTGTGTGTGTGTGTGTGTGTGTGTGTGTGTGTGTGTGTGTGTGTCGCGCTCTCTGGAGACACGGGGCCAAATCGCCGAGAGCATAGGGCCCGGGAAAATCAAATTAAGGCAGATTTAATAGAGCCATATCGGCCAATGAGGAAGCCTATCAGAGCATCAGCCCTAGCATTCATCCTCTCAAATGGAGACAGGTGATCAGTGAGGCTTTGACCCGCACATACATTTAACTAGGGAGACAATGGCACGTGTACATAGCAAAAAAAAAGAAAAGAATCAACAGCAGACGCTGTCACGTGTACTGTACTTACAGTAGTAAAATACTATAGAATCAACATCTGACACTGCCCTGGAAGCCAAATGACGTCATGATGACGTTATGATAACATAATGAGGTTCAGAACTATCACTGTCATCACCAGGACGTCATATGGACTTTTTTATTTGCCAGGATTATTGTTTTTGTTTGTAATGTTAGTTGAAATATGAGCATACTGTATAAGGTTATATTCTGGGACATATCTGACTAGTTATAATATTTATCAGGCCTCGATCTGACTCTCTCTGATTAATCCAGGACGTCCGTTTTCGTGGGCAGGATTTATGTTGGTTGAAAGCAAGTGAAATTCTATGCCAGATCTGACTAGTCATTGTTTGACTTGATCTGGCCCCAATCGAGACGTCACTGATTGGTCCAGGTCCTGACCGTGCTTGCTGGGTGGACTGCATAGCACGTTCAAGAGAATTGCCTTTTTCCAAACTCTCCCGAACTTGAATGCAGTATTTTAGGGTGAAAGATTTCTAAGCAGAATCCTCTGCGTAGAAATTCAATGACGTACTTCGCATCTTGAGTAAAGGCTTGATTATAATTTAGCTGAAATATGGAAATAATAGCCGATCTAAAAGATCACAACGTGTCACACATTGTGAGCTTGTAGTCTTTGCAGGCTTCTTGCAGTCAGTCAGTAAGTACTGCTTTTGAAAAGTAATAGTTTTGGACATAATGAGGCCCGACAGAGACGATTATACCCATGGATCTTTAACAATTAGGAAATAGGCGTTTGCCTTTGCACGCTTCACCATAACCCTAATGCGCTGGGGGACCCGGGAAGATTTTGTTTTCATTGTGTTGGTTCTGTTGTTTGTGTTTTAAAACCAAAAAGATAATACAAATAAAAGTGAAAACCTAATGGGGGAAAAAAGTATCTTTCTATGTTTGTGAGGACCCGATGTCATCACAAACATTACATTACAACAGCACACACGCACGCGCACACGCATGCACGCACGCACGCACGCACGCACGCACACACACACACACACCTCTCCTTGCACATTCACGTCACGCATGCACATATCGATCCTCAACCCGGGGATTCAATAGTAACCATATTAATCTACCCTTGGGCATAGCCAGTGTGTCTGGCACAAAGACACTAAGTCAGTCTGTAGCACTGCTGCTACCATCACTGTTGGTTCAGAGAGAGAGAGAGAGAGAGAGAGAGAGAGAGAGAGAGAGAGAGAGAGGGAACGGGAGAGAGCACATATCTCTGCCAGGCAGGGTTGCCAACCCAAGGCTGTGTCAGTTGTGGGGTGTACCGGTGCAGCCATCAGGACATGAAGAAAGCTGCTTTTGAAGAGGTTACATTGGCCAAAGGGGCCTGGTATAGCACCAACATGAGGCCGATTTGCAGGGTTAGGGTTATAGGCCTACTTTGTTACAAGTAAGTCCGGAATTCAAAATGTACTTGAGTAAATGTAGTTGAGCATCAAGATACACACTTAAACTACCAAAAGTAAAAGTAAAAGTGCACACAATGCAGAATGTCCCATTTCAAGTTTTCAAATGTATAAAAGATCTTTTGAAAATAGCCGATGTGACGCATTGGGAGCTTGTAGAGCCGCTATTTTCAAATGGCCAAAAATTCATATAGGGTTGAAGGGGCCAATGTACGTATTGTATTAATATTAAGCAATATACAAAATAACTAAGTTCTCAAATATGTTGTGTAATAGAAGTAAAAGTACTGGAATTGTAAATACTCAAGTAAAGTACAAATGCTGTACCCCAAAATTGTATACGTAAATGTACTTAGTTACTTTCCACCACTTGCTGATTTCAAACTTTTGGGGTGGAGAAGGTCCTCCCTTGGCCTACTGGGAGACGTGTGCATGCAAGTCGCACCATTTAGTCCATAGGTGTTTGATATTAGCTGTAATGATTGATTGATTGATTGATGGATTGACAAGATATGCACAGAACAAAGCAAGGTACACAGGAAAACATGTACACATGGTCATGGATAAACACAAGGAAAACCAAAAGCTTATTTCCATCGTGATCCTGTTGATCCTGTGATCCTGTTGATCTTGGTGTGATCTTGGCATGTGTTTGAGTATGTGTATGCTTTTTATTTTATTTTTTCATACCTTATTTTATACTTGCATTCCTGTGCCGTGCAAAATTAGCAGTGTTGAATCTGCCAGCTGGAATTGTGGGACCCAGAAAGTGACGTTGATGTTCAGTTTCCAATTTAGGCATTTAGCAGATGCTCTTAATCATCTACATGTGACAGCTGTTATAGATTTGTGTTTTCAACTACATGTGACAGATGTGGCATCTCTATTTTGGACATGTCAATATAGGCGAACATGTTCAGACATTTAACATTTTGCCACAATAATCGGGCGCGACATCTCATTTTCATATTGAGTGCCATCCCTATAAACGCGGCCCGCCACTGGCACGCACCGCACTCAAATCTCACCCCACCAAACGCTCTGTAGGCTTTATTACGACGCAACGTAAAGTCCATTGGGACTTGGTTTTTTAATCAATAGCGTGGACGATGCAGGTCCCGTTTTGATGGATTCCCACAGGACGGGGGGGGCTCATTCATCAAGTCAATTATGCATTCATCACGGCGCTCACCTGCATATTTGTGGACGTCGATTTCGTCGCACAACGCGGGCCTCTGTCAAAACACGATGGTGCCAATTCAGAGCTCATAAATCATCGATTGCAATGTTAGAATGTAATGAACAATTGTTCGTAGGAAGGCATTACAATGTAAATTACGGCCCACTTAGGTGCAGAGTGCCAAGCCTTTTAATCTGATTGATATGTAAATATTGATTATCATATTCCCCGTGCCCGTGGTGTGTGGCTGTGCGGGGCCGTCATTTGCATCACGTCCGAGGCCTGTTGGCGCCGAGGTCAAAACAGGTGAATGGCTCTCAGTATTCCAGCAAAAACCTCTTGACAGCGGCCATCAATAAAACATTCATCAGACTTATGAGCGCTCCACTTGTCAGGTAAATCAGGGTTAAGAAAACATAAATGATGAGAAATGTAGTGGAGGATGGATCGTTTAGCTACCCACACTGTTGTAGCTACCCACAGCTGCATGCCGAAAATAGCAGATCTACAAGCTTGTAGGTCGCCTTTATGGAGCACGACACCCGCGCGCAAACCAAGCATACTTGTCTTAGTTCTACTGGAACTCTTCTCCACCAGTTTTCGATTTTCAGACACAATTGTGAATAGATTTTGTCATAGTTTTTAGCTTAGCAAAAAAATTGTTAGTCGACAAAGATTTTTCATTATAGTTTTAGTAGACAAAATAACACATGATATGTTATGTCTGAGACAGGCAAAACAACCTGCCAACTTTAACCAAAAACATTGGGACAAAATTTCCAACAGCAATTCAACACGTCCACTTTCCAATCCATCATCACGTCAGCCACAACAGTCTGGTACCTGTGCGGGGAACACCGACACGCTCACACCAAAACGAGACCGAAGGGGACTGTAAAGAAGGCATCTGTTCTCACCCGGTGGGCTCACAGACCTCCAAACGTTGCCGGGAAAATCCCAGCGGACCCGTCCTCGTCCAACCCACTAACTCACTGTTTCTCAAATTAAGGTCCAGGGACCACCAGGCGGTCCAAATGGAACTGTGTGGACCCACTCAAAAATTTGAAAAACACTGTGGATTTTACAGTGCACTGTAGATTGGAGTCCCAGAGATAACTGTCCACTGTACACTCTCAGAGTTACATGCCCATAAAGGTCCTATTTTTCCCCTCATTTCTTTTTATTTACCCTGATGGGCATTGCTTGGCATAATCAGAATAGGTCCTATCCAAGTGTCTGTCTGTCTGTCTGTCTGTCTGTCTGTCTGTCTGTCTGTCTGTCTGTCTGTCTGTCTTTCAGAAATAATTTCTCCATAACCGGTGGATTTTAGTGGCATACTAGAAAAGAACATTTCTACGAAATTTTAAGTGTGCCTGCAGCTCGCTAAGTGTGTGCAACCTTGTGTAGCGGTTGGTGTTAGCATTAGCGTTAGATTTTTTTTACATTGGCATTTTTTGCATTAGCTTTAACATTATCATTTTTAGCATTAACCATTTTAGAATTGTTATTAACATTCGCTTTAGCATTTTTAGCATTTTAATTAGTATTTTAGCATTAGCATTTTAGCATTAGCATTTTAGCATTATTTTAGCATTCACTAGCATTTGTTAAATATTAGCTTTAGCATTTGTTAGCATTAGCATTTTTTTACATTAGCATTAGCATTACCATTTTTAACATTAGCTTTTTTAGCATTACCATTTGTTATTAATATTTTTTTAGTATTATTATTTTTACCATTAGCATTTTTAGCTTTAGCATTAACGGGAGTAGCGGTTAGCATTAGTGGTTAGCCATTGGGGCAGTGGGACCACCCACCAAGTTTGAGTCCAGTAACGTGTTGGGAAGTGGAGTTATAGCCAAATAAAGCTTTGGCCAATCAGAAGAGGGGGTGGGGCTAAGTTAAACCAATTAAGGTGAACTACTTTTAATCAAGTCATATGACACCAGCCACAACTCTGTATGACAAACGGTTGATGAGTAATAGCCAAAAAAAGGAACAATCAAGTTTCGGCTAATCAGAAGAGGGGGTGGAGCTAAGTTAAACCAATTAAAGTTAAGGACTCTTAATCAATCAAGTCATATGACACCACCCACACGTCTGTACGACAAACGGTTCATGAGCTATAGAGGCATTTCCTGTTTGGCGAAGGGCACTTCCTGTTTGGTGAAGGAAGCACCAATTAAGGTTAAGGACTCTTAATCAAGTCATATGACACCACCCACGCGTCTGTACGACAAACGGTTCATGAGATATAGAGGCACTTCCTGTTTGACGAAAGGAACTTCCTGTTTGGCGAATGAAGCACCGATTAAAGTTAAGGACTCTTAATCAAGTCATATGACGCCACCCACGCGTCTGTACGACAAACGGTTCATGACATATAGAGGCACTTCCTGTTTGGCGAAGGGCACTTCCTGTTTGGCGAAGGAAGCACCAATTAAGGTTAAGGACTCTTAATCAAGTCATATGACACCACACACGCGTCTGTATGACAAACGAATCATGAGATATAGAGGCACTTCCTGTTTGGCAAAGGGCACTTCCTGTTTGGCGAAGGAAGCACCAATTAAGGTTTTAGAAAATGCTTGGTAACCTTTGCCACTTTTCGGATACCGACATCTCGTATGGCCCATGGACTAACTGTACAGTTGTGTTGCTCTAGGAATTCTGTGACCAACCACTTTGCTGCAGAGCCTCTTCCTGTATTTTTTGTTTGTATTGTAGTTTATAAAATCCAAACAAATGTATCATTTTGTATTGTATGCTGTAATCCCAAAACGGATTCCTAAAGACTCCGACTACACTTGCAATTTTCCCAAGAATTGTGCCTTTCTAATTTTGCTATTGTACTGTTTAAACTGCTATTTCTTATTGTAGTGCCTCGGTAAACAGGAATCACTGGTAAACCGTCTCTTTGCATTTGATGTAACTGTTTACCGTGCTTATTGTAAGTCAACTCTGTATAAATAGTGTCTGATAAATGCATACTGTACAACCTGAAGTGACTTTACTGAAATGTTTGATTTTCAACCTGATGTGAGAGAAGAAAAAAAAAAGAAAAGAAACAAAAGGCACTGGTATGGAACTCCTGGTTTACCGGGACGGGGTTCAATTCCCTGTGGTGCCCTACTCCTTTTCTTTTTTCTTTTTTTTTTGCTCATTATGTGGCATCTTGGATTTCTTATGTTTTATGAACACAAATTCAAGCCTGTATTGCATACAGGTAGTATTGTAATGTTTCTGAATGATGTCCAGGGACCCTCTGGACACTACTCTATGGGGGGGGGGGGGGGGTAACGCCCGGGATGCGAACCCGGGTCTCCCGCGTGAAAGTCCAATATCCTAACCATTACTCCAAAGGAATATCCCTATGGAACGAGGGAGATGCTTTAGCATTTTTAGCATTAGCATTTGTTAGCATTAGCATTTGTCGAAAAAAAGTAGGGTTCCAGGGGTCGCACAGCAATGTGTCACACATCCACAAGTCTGTCTCGACGAGCTATACGACATACCAAAAGACAAGCACTATCGGAAATTTAAGACATAAAATCTATGATTTGACGCCTTACTATAGTCTTATATAATTTTGGGGGTTTTGAAGACAATCTGAAAAAAATGAATTAATTTCATATCCACGCGTTCGTCTCGAAGAGCTATACAACATACTAAGAGACAGGCGCTTAAAACCTATTGGTTTCCGAGTTATCGCAGTTTTGAAAAATCTAGGATTGCATTTGTCGAAAAAAAGTAGGGGTCGCACAGCAATGTGTCACACATCCACACGTTCGTCTCGACGAGCTATACAACACACCAAAAGATAGGCACTATCGGAAATTTAAGACTTAAAATCTATGTATAGTCTTATGTAATTTTGGTTTTTTTTAAGACAATCAGAAAAAAATGAATTAATTTCATATCCACGCGTTCGTCTCGAAGAGCTATACAACATACTAATAGACAGGCGCTTAAAACCTATTGGTTTCCGAGTTATCGCACTTTGAAAAATCTAGGATTGCATTTGTCGAAAAAAAGGTAGGGTTCCAGGGGTCGCAGAGCAATGTGTCACAAATCCACACGTTCGTCTCGACGAGCTATACAACATACCAAAAGATAGGCACTATCGAAAATTTAAGACTTAAAATCTATGTTTTGACGCCTTACTAATAGTCTTATGTAATTTTGGGGGTTTTGAAGACAATCTGAAAAAATAAATAATAATAATCAGATCCACGCGTTCGTCTCGAAGAGCTATACAACATACTAAGAGACAGGCGCTTGTTCGTCTCGAGGAGCTATAATTTTGGGGGTTTTGAAGACAATCAGAAAAAAAAGAATTAATTTCATATCCACGCGTTCGTCTCGAAGAGCTATACAACATATTAAGAGACAGGCGCTTAAAACCTATTGGTTTCCGAGTTATCGCACTTTGAAAAATCTAGGATTGCATTTGTCGAAAAAAAAGTAGGGTTTCAGGGGTCGCACAGCAATGTGTCACACATCCACATGTTCGTCTCGACGACCTATACAACATACCAAAAGATAGGCACTATCGGAAATTTAAGACTTAAAATATATGTTTTGACGCCTTACTATAGTCTTATGTAATTTTGGGGGTTTTGAAGACAATCTGAAAAAAATTAATTAATTTCATATCCACGCGTTCGTCTCGAAGAGATATACAACATACTAAGAGACAGGCGCTTAAAACCTATTGGTTTCCGAGTTATCGCACTTTGAAAAATCTAGGATTGCATTTGTCAAAAATAATTAGGGTTCCAGGGGTCGCACAGCAATGTGTCACACATCCACACGTTCGTCTCGACGAGCTATACAAAATACCAAAAGATAGGCACTATCGGAAATTTAAGACTTAAAATCTATGTTTTGACGCCTTACTATAGTCTTATGTAATTTTGGGGGTTTTGAAGACAATCAGAAAAAAATGAATTAATTTCATATCCACGCGTTCGTCTCGAAGAGCTATACAACATACTAAGAGACAGGCGCTTAAAACCTATTGGTTTCCGAGTTATCGCACTTTGAAAAATCTAGGATTGCATTTGTCGAAAAAAAGTAGGGGTCCAAGGGTCGCACAGCAATGTGTCACACATCCACACGTTTGTCTCGACAAGCTATACAACATACCAAAATATAGGCCCTATCGCAAATGTAAGACTTAAAATCTATGTTTTGACGCCTTACTATAGTCTTATGTAATTTTGGGGGTTTTGAAGACAATCTGAAAAAATTGAATTCATTTCATATCCACGCGTTTGTCTCGAAGAGCTATACAACATAATAAGAGACAGGCGCTTAAAACCTATTGGTTTCCAAGTTATCGCACTTTGAAAAATCTAGGATTGCATTTGTCGAAAAAAAGTAGGGTTCCAGGAGTCGTACAGCAATGTGTCACACATCCACACGTTCGTCTCGACGAGCTATACAACATACCAAAATATAGGCACTATCTGAAATTTAAGACTTAAAATCTATGTTTTGACGCCCTACTATAGTCTTATGTAATTTTGGGGGTTTTGAAGACAATCTGAAAAAAATGAATTAATTTCATATCCACGCGTTCGTCTCGAAGAGCTATACAACATACTAAGAGACAGGCGCTTAAAACCTATTGGTTTCCAAGTTATCGCACTTTGAAAAATCTAGGATTGCATTTGTCGAAAATAATTAGGGTTCCAGGGGTCGCACAGCAATGTGTCACACATCCACACGTTCGTCTCGACGAGCTATACAAAATACCAAAAGATAGGCACTATCGGAAATTTAAGACTTAAAATCTATGTTTTGACGCCTTACTATATAGTCTTATGTAATTTTGGGGGTTTTGAAGACAATCAGAAAAAAATGAATTAATTTCATATCCACGCGTTCGTCTCGAAGAGCTATACAACATACTAAGAGACAGGCGCTTAAAACCTATTGGTTTCCGAGTTATCGCACTTTGAAAAATCTAGGATTGCATTTGTCGAAAAAAAGTAGGGGTCCAAGGGTCGCACAGCAATGTGTCACACATCCACACGTTTGTCTCGACAAGCTATACAACATACCAAAATATAGGCCCTATCGCAAATGTAAGACTTAAAATCTATGTTTTGACGCCTTACTATAGTCTTATGTAATTTTGGGGGTTTTGAAGACAATCTGAAAAAATTGAATTCATTTCATATCCAAGCGTTTGTCTCGAAGAGCTATACAACATAATAAGAGACAGGCGCTTAAAACCTATTGGTTTCCAAGTTATCGCACTTTGAAAAATCTAGGATTGCATTTGTCGAAAAAAAGTAGGGTTCCAGGAGTCGTACAGCAATGTGTCACACATCCACACGTTCGTCTCGACGAGCTATACAACATACCAAAATATAGGCACTATCTGAAATTTAAGACTTAAAATCTATGTTTTGACGCCCTACTATAGTCTTATGTAATTTTGGGGGTTTTGAAGACAATCTGAAAAAAATGAATTAATTTCATATCCACGCGTTCGTCTCGAAGAGCTATACAACATACTAAGAGACAGGCGCTTAAAACCTATTGGTTTCCAAGTTATCGCACTTTGAAAAATCTAGGATTGCATTTGTCAAAAAAAAGTAGGGTTCCAGGGGTCGCACAGCAATGTGTCACACATCCACATGTTCATCTCGAAGAACTATACAATACCAAAAGATAGGCACTATCGGAAATTTAAGACTTAAAATCTATGTTTTGATGCCTTACTAATAGTCTTATGTAATTTTGGGGGTTTTGAAGACAATCAGAAAAAAATGAATTAATTTCATATCCACACGTTCGTCTCGAAGAGCTATACAACATACTAAGAGACAGGCGCTTAAAACCTATTGGTTTCCGAGTTATGGCACTTTGAAAAATCTAGGATTGCATTTGTCGAAAATAATTAGGGTTCCAGGGGTCGCACAGCAATGTTTCACACATCCACACGTTCGTCTCGACGAGCTATAAAAAATACCAAAAGATAGGCACTATCGGAAATGTAAGACTTAAAATCTATGTTTTGACGCCTTATATAGTCTTATGTAATTTTGGGGGTTTTAAAGACAATCTGAAGAAAATGAATTAATTTCATATCCACGCGTTCGTCTCGAAGAGCTATACAACATACTAAGAGACAGGCGCTTAAAACCTATTGGTTTCCGAGTTATCGCAGTTTTGAAAAATCTAGGATTGCATTTGTCGAAAAAAAGTAGGGTTCCAGGGGTCGCACAGCAATGTGTCACACATCCACACGTTCGTCTCGTCGAGCTATACAACACACCAAAAGATAGGCACTATCGGAAATTTAAGACTTAAAATCTATGTATAGTCTTATGTAATTTTGGTTTTTTTTAAGACAATCAGAAAAAAATGAATTAATTTCATATCCACGCGTTCGTCTCGAAGAGCTATACAACATACTAATAGACAGGCGCTTAAAACCTATTGGTTTCCGAGTTATCGCACTTTGAAAAATCTAGGATTGCATTTGTCGAAAAAAAGGTAGGGTTCCAGGGGTCGCAGAGCAATGTGTCACAAATCCACACGTTCGTCTCGAAGAGCTATACAACATACTAAGAGACAGGCGCTTAAAACCTATTGGTTTCCGAGTTATGGCACTTTGAAAAATCTAGGATTGCATTTGTCGAAAATAATTAGGGTTCCAGGGGTCGCACAGCAATGTTTCACACATCCACACGTTCGTCTCGACGAGCTATAAAAAATACCAAAAGATAGGCACTATCGGAAATTTAAGACTTAAAATCTATGTTTTGACGCCTTATATAGTCTTATGTAATTTTGGGGGTTTTGAAGACAATCAGAAAAAAATGAATTAATTTCATATCCACGCGTTCGTCTCGAAGAGCTATACAACATACTAAGAGACAGGCACTTAAAACCTATTGGTTTCAAAGGTTATCGCACTTTGAAAAATCTAGGATTGCATTTGTCGAAAAAAAGTAGGGGTCCAAGGGTCGCACAGCAAGTTGTCACACATCCACACGTGCGTCTCGACGAGCTATACAACATACCAAAAGATAGGCATTATCGGAAATTTAAGACTTAAAATATATGTTTTGACGCCTTACTATATAGTCTTATGTAATTTTGGGGGTTTTGAAGACAATCTGAAGAAAATGAATTAATTTCATATCCACGCGTTCGTCTCGAAGAGCTATACAACATACTAAGAGACAGGCGCTTAAAACGTATTGGTTTCCGAGTTATCGCACTTTAAAAAATCTAGGATTGCATTTGTCGAAAAAAAGTAGGGGTCCAAGGGTCGCACAGCAAGTTGTCACACATCCACACGTGCGTCTCGACGAGCTATACAACATACCAAAAGATAGGCACTATCGGAAATGTAAGACTTAAAATCTATGTTTTGACGCCTTACTATATAGTCTTATGTAATTTGGGGGGTTTTGAAGACAATCTGAAGAAAATGAATTAATTTCATATCCACGCGTTCGTCTCGAAGAGCTATACAACATACTAAGAGACAGGCGCTTAAAACGTATTGGTTTCCGAGTTATCGCACTATAAAAAATGTAGGATTGCATTTGTCAAAAAAAAAAGTAGGGTTCCAGGGGTCGCACAGCAATGTGTCAAACATCTACACGTTCGTCTCGACGAGCTATACAACATACCAAAAGATAGGCACTATCGGAAATTTAAGACTTAAAATATATGTTTTGTCGCCTTACTATAGTCTTATGTAATTTTGGATTTTTGAAGACAATCTGAAAAAACAAATTAATTTCATATCCACGCGTTCGTCTCGAAGAGCTATACAACATACTAAGAGCCAGGCGGTTAAAACGTATTGGTTTCCGAGTTATCGCACTTTGAAAAATCTAGGATTGCATTTGTCGAAAAAAAGTAGGGTTCCAGGGGTCGCACAGCAATGTGTCACACATCTACACGTTCGTCTCGACGAGCTATACAACATACTAAGAGACAGGCGCTTAAAACCTATTGGTTTCAAAGGTTATCGCACTTTGACAAATCTAGGATTGCATTTGTCGAAAAAAAGTAGGGGTCCAAGGGTCGCACAGCAAGTTGTCACACATCCACACGTGCGTCTCGACGAGCTATACAACATACCAAAAGATAGGCACTATCGGAAATGTAAGACTTAAAATCTATGTTTTGACGCCTTACTATATAGTCTTATGTAATTTTGGGGGTTTTAAAGACAATCTGAAGAAAATGAATTAATTTCATATCCACACGTTCGTCTCGAAGAGCTATACAACATACTAAGAGACAGGCGCTTAAAACCTATTGGTTTCCGAGTTATCGCAGTTTTGAAAAATCTAGGATTGCATTTGTCGAAAAAAAGTAGGGTTCCAGGGGTCGCACAGCAATGTGTCACACATCCACACGTTCATCTCGACGAGCTATACAACACACCAAAAGATAGGCACTATCGGAAATTTAAGACTTAAAATCTATGTATAGTCTTATGTAATTTTGTTTTTTTTTAAGACAATCAGAAAAAAATGAATTAATTTCATATCCACGCGTTCGTCTCGAAGAGCTATACAACATACTAATAGACAGGCGCTTAAAACCTATTGGTTTCCGAGTTATCGCACTTTGAAAAATCTAGGATTGCATTTGTCGAAAAAAAGGTAGGGTTCCAGGGGTCGCAGAGCAATGTGTCACAAATCCACACGTTCGTCTCGACGAGCTATACAACATACCAAAAGATAGGCACTATCGAAAATTTAAGAATTAAAATCTATGTTTTGACGCCTTATTAATAGTCTTATGTAATTTTGGGGGTTTTGAAGACAATCTGAAAAAATAAATAATAATAATCAGATCCACGCGTTCGTCTCGAAGAGCTATACAACATACTAAGAGACAGGCGCTTGTTCGTCTCGAGGAGCTATAATTTTGGGGGTTTTGAAGACAATCAGAAAAAAATGAATTAATTTCATATCCACGCGTTCGTCTCGAAGAGCTATACAACATATTAAGAGACAGGCGCTTAAAACCTATTGGTTTCCGAGTTATCGCACTTTGAAAAATCTAGGATTGCATTTGTCGAAAAAAAAGTAGGGTTTCAGGGGTCGCACAGCAATGTGTCACACATCCACATGTTCGTCTCGACGACCTATACAATATACCAAAAGATAGGCACTATCGGAAATTTAAGACTTAAAATATATGTTTTGACGCCTTACTATAGTCTTATGTAATTTTGGGGGTTTTGAAGACAATCTGAAAAAAATTAATTAATTTCATATCCACGCGTTCGTCTCGAAGAGATATACAACATACTGAGAGACAGGCGCTTAAAACCTATTGGTTTCCGAGTTATCGCACTTTGAAAAATCTAGGATTGCATTTGTCGAAAATAATTAGGGTTCCAGGGGTCGCACAGCAATGTGTCACACATCCACACGTTCGTCTCGACGAGCTATACAAAATACCAAAAGATAGGCACTATCGGAAATTTAAGACTTAAAATCTATGTTTTGACGCCTTACTATAGTCTTATGTAATTTTGGGGGTTTTGAAGACAATCAGAAAAAAATGAATTAATTTCATATCCACGCGTTCGTCTCGAAGAGCTATACAACATACTAAGAGACAGGCGCTTAAAACCTATTGGTTTCCGAGTTATCGCACTTTGAAAAATCTAGGATTGCATTTGTCGAAAAAAAGTAGGGGTCCAAGGGTCGCACAGCAATGTGTCACACATCCACACGTTTGTCTCGACGAGCTATACAACATACCAAAATATAGGCCCTATCGCAAATGTAAGACTTAAAATCTATGTTTTGACGCCTTACTATAGTCTTATGTAATTTTGGGGGTTTTGAAGACAATCTGAAAAAATTGAATTCATTTCATATCCACGCGTTTGTCTCGAAGAGCTATACAACATAATAAGAGACAGGCGCTTAAAACCTATTGGTTTCCAAGTTATCGCACTTTGAAAAATCTAGGATTGCATTTGTCGAAAAAAAGTAGGGTTCCAGGAGTCGTACAGCAATGTGTCACACATCCACACGTTCGTCTCGACGAGCTATACAACATACCAAAATATAGGCACTATCTGAAATTTAAGACTTAAAATCTATGTTTTGACGCCCTACTATAGTCTTATGTAATTTTGGGGGTTTTGAAGACAATCTGAAGAAAATGAATTAATTTCATATCCATGCGTTCGTCTCGAAGAGCTATACAACATACTAAGAGACAGGCGCTTAAAACCTATTGGTTTCCAAGTTATCGCACTTTGAAAAATCTAGGATTGCATTTGTCAAAAAAAAAGTAGGGTTCCAGGGGTCGCACAGCAATGTGTCACACATCCACATGTTCGTCTCGAAGAACTATACAATACCAAAAGATAGGCACTATCAGAAATTTAAGACTTAAAATCTATGTTTTGATGCCTTACTAATAGTCTTATGTAATTTTGGGGGTTTTGAAGACATTCAGAAAAAAATGAATTAATTTCATATCCACACGTTCGTCTCGAAGAGCTATACAACATACTAAGAGACAGGCGCTTAAAACCTATTGGTTTCCGAGTTATGGCACTTTGAAAAATCTAGGATTGCATTTGTCGAAAATAATTAGGGTTCCAGGGGTCGCACAGCAATGTGTCACACATCCACACGTTCGTCTCGACGAGCTATAAAAAATACCAAAAGATAGGCACTATCGGAAATTTAAGACTTAAAATCTATGTTTTGACGCCTTATATAGTCTTATGTAATTTTGGGGGTTTTGAAGACAATCAGAAAAAAATGAATTAATTTCATATCCACGCGTTCGTCTCGAAGAGCTATACAACATACTAAGAGACAGGCGCTTAAAACCTATTGGTTTCAAAGGTTATCGCACTTTGAAAAATCTAGGATTGCATTTGTCGAAAAAAAGTAGGGGTCCAAGGGTCGCACAGCAAGTTGTCACACATCCACACGTGCGTCTCGACGAGCTATAGAACATACCAAAAGATAGGCATTATCGGAAATTTAAGACTTAAAATATATGTTTTGACGCCTTACTATATAGTCTTATGTAATTTTGGGGGTTTTGAAGACAATCTGAAGAAAATGAATTAATTTCATATCCACGCGTTCGTCTCGAAGAGCTATACAACATACTAAGAGACAGGCGCTTAAAACGTATTGGTTTCCGAGTTATCGCACTTTAAAAAATCTAGGATTGCATTTGTCAAAAAAAAAAGTACGGTTCCAGGGGTCGCACAGCAATGTGTCACACATCTACACGTTCGTCTCGACGAGCTATACAACATACCAAAAGATAGGCATTATCGGAAATTTAAGACTTAAAATATATGTTTTGTCGCCTTACTATAGTCTTATGTAATTTTGGAGTTTTGAAGACAATCTGAAAAAACTAATTAATTTCATATCCACGCGTTCATCTCGAAGAGCTATACAACATACTAAGAGACAGGCGGTTAAAACGTATTGGTTTCCGAGTTATCGCACTTTGAAAAATCTAGGATTGCATTTGTCGAAAAAAAGTAGGGGTCCAAGGGTCGCACAGCAAGTTGTCACACATCCACACGTGCGTCTCGACGAGCTAAACAACATACCAAAAGATAGGCACTATCGGAAATGTAAGACTTAAAATCTATGTTTTGACGCCTTACTAATAGTCTTATGTAATTTTGGGGGTTTTGAAGACAATCAGAAAAAAATGAATTAATTTCATATCCACACGTTCGTCTCGAAGAGCTATACAACATACTAAGAGACAGGCGCTTAAAACCTATTGGTTTCCGAGTTATGGCACTTTGAAAAATCTAGGATTGCATTTGTCGAAAATAATTAGGGTTCCAGGGGTCGCACAGCAATGTGTCACACATCCACACGTTCGTCTCGACGAGCTATAAAAAATACCAAAAGATAGGCACTATCGGAAATTTAAGACTTAAAATCTATGTTTTGACGCCTTATATAGTCTTATGTAATTTTGGGGGTTTTGAAGACAATCAGAAAAAAATGAATTAATTTCATATCCACGCGTTCGTCTCGAAGAGCTATACAACATACTAAGAGACAGGCGCTTAAAACCTATTGGTTTCAAAGGTTATCGCACTTTGAAAAATCTAGGATTGCATTTGTCGAAAAAAAGTAGGGGTCCAAGGGTCGCACAGCAAGTTGTCACACATCCACACGTGCGTCTCGACGAGCTATACAACATACCAAAAGATAGGCATTATCGGAAATTTAAGACTTAAAATATATGTTTTGACGCCTTACTATATAGTCTTATGTAATTTTGGGGGTTTTGAAGACAATCTGAAGAAAATGAATTAATTTCATATCCACGCGTTCGTCTCGAAGAGCTATACAACATACTAAGAGACAGGCGCTTAAAACGTATTGGTTTCCGAGTTATCACACTTTAAAAAATCTAGGATTGCATTTGTCAAAAAAAAAAGTAGGGTTCCAGGGGTCGCACAGCAATGTGTCACACATCTACACGTTCGTCTCGACGAGCTATACAACATACCAAAAGATAGGCATTATCGGAAATGTAAGACTTAAAATATATGTTTTGACGCCTTACTATAGTCTTATGTAATTTTGGAGTTTTGAAGACAATCTGAAAAAAATGAATTAATTTCACATCCACGCGTTCGTCTCAAAGAGCTATAAAACATACTAAGAGACAGGCGCTTAAAACCTATTGGTTTCTGAGTTATCGCACTTTGAAAAATCTAGGATTGCATTTGTCGAAAAAAAGTAGGGTTCCAGGGGTCGCACAGCAATGTGTCACACATCCACATGTTCGTCTCGAAGAACTATACAATACCAAAAGATAGGCACTATCGGAAATTTAAGACTTAAAATCTATGTTTTGATGCCTTACTAATAGTCTTATGTAATTTTGGGGGTTTTGAAGACAATCAGAAAAAAATGAATTAATTTCATATCCACACGTTCGTCTCGAAGAGCTATACAACATACTAAGAGACAGGCGCTTAAAACCTATTGGTTTCCGAGTTATGGCACTTTGAAAAATCTAGGATTGCATTTGTCGAAAATAATTAGGGTTCCAGGGGTCGCACAGCAATGTGTCACACATCCACACGTTCGTCTCGACGAGCTATAAAAAATACCAAAAGATAGGCACTATCGGAAATTTAAGACTTAAAATCTATGTTTTGACGCCTTATATAGTCTTATGTAATTTTGGGGGTTTTGAAGACAATCAGAAAAAAATGAATTAATTTCATATCCACGCGTTCGTCTCGAAGAGCTATACAACATACTAAGAGACAGGCGCTTAAAACCTATTGGTTTCAAAGGTTATCGCACTTTGAAAAATCTAGGATTGCATTTGTCGAAAAAAAGTAGGGGTCCAAGGGTCGCACAGCAAGTTGTCACACATCCACACGTGCGTCTCGACGAGCTATACAACATACCAAAAGATAGGCATTATCGGAAATTTAAGACTTAAAATATATGTTTTGACGCCTTACTATATAGTCTTATGTAATTTTGGGGGTTTTGAAGACAATCTGAAGAAAATGAATTAATTTCATATCCACGCGTTCGTCTCGAAGAGCTATACAACATACTAAGAGACAGGCGCTTAAAACGTATTGGTTTCCGAGTTATCACACTTTAAAAAATCTAGGATTGCATTTGTCAAAAAAAAAAGTAGGGTTCCAGGGGTCGCACAGCAATGTGTCACACATCTACACGTTCGTCTCGACGAGCTATACAACATACCAAAAGATAGGCATTATCGGAAATGTAAGACTTAAAATATATGTTTTGACGCCTTACTATAGTCTTATGTAATTTTGGAGTTTTGAAGACAATCTGAAAAAAATGAATTAATTTCACATCCACGCGTTCGTCTCAAAGAGCTATAAAACATACTAAGAGACAGGCGCTTAAAACCTATTGGTTTCTGAGTTATCGCACTTTGAAAAATCTAGGATTGCATTTGTCGAAAAAAAGTAGGGTTCCAGGGGTCGCACAGCAATGTGTCACACATCCACATGTTCGTCTCGAAGAACTATACAATACCAAAAGATAGGCACTATCGGAAATTTAAGACTTAAAATCTATGTTTTGATGCCTTACTAATAGTCTTATGTAATTTTGGGGGTTTTGAAGACAATCAGAAAAAAATGAATTAATTTCATATCCACACGTTCGTCTCGAAGAGCTATACAACATACTAAGAGACAGGCGCTTAAAACCTATTGGTTTCCGAGTTATGGCACTTTGAAAAATCTAGGATTGCATTTGTCGAAAATAATTAGGGTTCCAGGGGTCGCACAGCAATGTGTCACACATCCACACGTTCGTCTCGACGAGCTATAAAAAATACCAAAAGATAGGCACTATCGGAAATTTAAGACTTAAAATCTATGTTTTGACGCCTTATATAGTCTTATGTAATTTTGGGGGTTTTGAAGACAATCAGAAAAAAATGAATTAATTTCATATCCACGCGTTCGTCTCGAAGAGCTATACAACATACTAAGAGACAGGCGCTTAAAACCTATTGGTTTCAAAGGTTATCGCACTTTGAAAAATCTAGGATTGCATTTGTCGAAAAAAAGTAGGGGTCCAAGGGTCGCACAGCAAGTTGTCACACATCCACACGTGCGTCTCGACGAGCTATACAACATACCAAAAGATAGGCATTATCAGAAATTTAAGACTTAACATATATGTTTTGACGCCTTACTATATAGTCTTATGTAATTTTGGGGGTTTTGAAGACAATCTGAAGAAAATGAATTAATTTCATATCCACGCGTTCGTCTCGAAGAGCTATACAACATACTAAGAGACAGGCGCTTAAAACGTATTGGTTTCCGAGTTATCGCACTTTAAAAAATCTAGGATTGCATTTGTCCAAAAAAAAGTACGGTTCCAGGGGTCGCACAGCAATGTGTCACACATCTACACGTTCGTCTCGACGAGCTATACAACATACCAAAAGATAGGCATTATCGGAAATTTAAGACTTAAAATATATGTTTTGTCGCCTTACTATAGTCTTATGTAATTTTGGAGTTTTGAAGACAATCTGAAAAAACTAATTAATTTCATATCCACGCGTTCATCTCGAAGAGCTATACAACATACTAAGAGACAGGCGGTTAAAACGTATTGGTTTCCGAGTTATCGCACTTTGAGAAATCTAGGATTGCATTTGTCGAAAAAAAGTAGGGGTCCAAGGGTCGCACAGCAAGTTGTCACACATCCACACGTGCGTCTCGACGAGCTATACAACATACCAAAAGATAGGCACTATCGGAAATGTAAGACTTAAAATCTATGTTTTGACGCCTTACTATATAGTCTTATGTAATTTGGGGGGTTTTGAAGACAATCTGAAGAAAATGAATTAATTTCATATCCACGCGTTCGTCTCGAAGAGCTATACAACATACTAAGAGACAGGCGCTTAAAACGTATTGGTTTCCGAGTTATCGCACTATAAAAAATGTAGGATTGCATTTGTCAAAAAAAAAAGTAGGGTTCCAGGGGTCGCACAGCAATGTGTCAAACATCTACACGTTCGTCTCGACGAGCTATACAACATACCAAAAGATAGGCACTATCGGAAATTTAAGACTTAAAATATATGTTTTGTCGCCTTACTATAGTCTTATGTAATTTTGGATTTTTGAAGACAATCTGAAAAAACAAATTAATTTCATATCCACGCGTTCGTCTCGAAGAGCTATACAACATACTAAGAGCCAGGCGGTTAAAACGTATTGGTTTCCGAGTTATCGCACTTTGAAAAATCTAGGATTGCATTTGTCGAAAAAAAGTAGGGTTCCAGGGGTCGCACAGCAATGTGTCACACATCTACACATTCGTCTCGACGAGCTATACAACATACTAAGAGACAGGCGCTTAAAACCTATTGGTTTCAAAGGTTATCACACTTTGAAAAATCTAGGATTGCATTTGTCGAAAAAAAGTAGGGGTCCAAGGGTCGCACAGCAAGTTGTCACACATCCACACGTGCGTCTCGACGAGCTATACAACAAACCAAAAGATAGGCACTATCGGAAATGTAAGACTTAAAATCTATGTTTTGACGCCTTACTATATAGTCTTATGTAATTTTGGGGGTTTTAAAGACAATCTGAAGAAAATGAATTAATTTCATATCCACGCGTTCGTCTCGAAGAGCTATACAACATACTAAGAGACAGGCGCTTAAAACGTATTGGTTTCCGAGTTATCACACTTTAAAAAATCTAGGATTGCATTTGTCAAAAAAAAAAGTAGGGTTCCAGGGGTCGCACAGCAATGTGTCACACATCTACACGTTCGTCTCGACGAGCTATACAACATACCAAAAGATAGGCATTATCGGAAATGTAAGACTTAAAATCTATGTTTTGACGCCTTACTAATAGTCTTATGTAATTTTGGGTGTTTTGAAGACAATCTGAAAAAAAAAAAAAAATCATATCCACGCGTTCGTCTCGAAGAGCTATACAACATATTGAGAGACAGGCACTTAAAACCTATTGGTTTCCGAGTTATCGCACTTTGAAAAATCTAGGATTGCATTTTGTCCAAAAAAAGTAGGGTTCCAGGGGTCGCACAGCAATGTGTCACACATCCACACGTTCGTCTCGACGAGCTATACAACATACCAAAAGATAGGCATTATCGGAAATTTAAGAATTAAAATATATGTTTTGACGCCTTACTGTCTTATGTAATTTTGGAGTTTTGAACACAATCTGAAAAAAATGAATTAATTTCACATCCACGCGTTCGTCTCGAAGAGCTATACAACATACTAAGAGACAGGCGCTTAAAACCTTTTGGTTTCCGAGTTATCGCACTTTGAAAAATCTAGGATTAGATTTAGAATTAAGGAGAACATTTCTAAGACATTTTAAGTGTGCCTGTGTAGTGGTTGGTGTAACCATTAGCATTTTTTAGCATTAGCAGTTGTTAGTGTAGCCCCCACAGTTAGTACCAGCCATGACCCAGCGACAACAGCCCTGCTAATCGGGCTCAGCCCTATTAGCACAACTGGTTGTGCGTTGGACTGGCGAGTGGGAGTCCCGGGTTCAATCCTCGCTTCCGCGTATCACTACAATCTGGCGTTGTCGGCAGGATGAGGAGTGTGATATCCTCGCGTGAGGGACAGGTCCACGTCGTGTGTGGCGGTCCGCGGCGTGAAGTGTGAAGCGCGAGGGTGCGCTCCAAAGATCAGGGGGGTGATTGTAGCCCCCACAGTTAGTACCAGCCATGACCCAACGACAACAGCCCTGCTAATCGGGCTCAGCCCTATTAGCACGACTGGTTGTGCGTTGGACTGGCGAGTGGGAGTCCCGGGTTCAATCCCCGCTTCTGCGTATCACTACATTAGCTTTAGCATTTGTTAGCATTAGCATTTGTCGGAAAAAAGTAGGGTTCCAGGGGTCGCACAGCAATGTGTCAAACATCCACACATTCGTCTCGACGAGCTATACAAAATACCAAAAGATAGGCACTATCGGAAATTTATGACATAAAATCTATGTTTTGATGCCTTACTATAGTTTTATGTAATTTTGGGGGTTTTGAAGACAATCTGAAAAAAAAATATTTATTTCATATCCACGCCTTCGTCTCGGAGAACTATACAACATACTAAAAGACGGGCGCTTAAAACCTTTTGGTTTCTGAGTTATCGCACTTTTAAAAATCTAGGATTAGATTTAGAATTAAGGAGAAATTTCATAGACATTTTAAGTGTGCCTGCAGCTCGCTAAGTGTGTGCAAACTTGTGTAGCGACTGGTGTTAGCCTTAGCATTTTTAGCATTAGCATTTGTTAGCATCAGCAGTTGTTAGCATTAGCATTTGTCGGAAAAAAGTAGGGTTACAAGGGTCGCACAGCAATGTGTCACACATCTACACGTTCGTCTCGACGAGCTATACAACGTACTAAAAGATAGGCACTATCGGAAAATTAAGACTTAATATCTATGTTTTGACGACATACTATAGTCTTATGTAATTTTGGGGGTTTTGAAGACAATCTGAAAAAAATTAATTAATTTCATATCGACTCGTTCGTCTCGACGAGCTATACAACATACTAAAAGACGGCTCTTAAAACCTATTGGTTTCCGAGTTATCGCACTTTGAAAAATCTAGGATTAGATTTAGAATTAAGGAGAAAATTTTTAAAACATTTTAAGTGTGCCTGCAGCTCACTAAGTGTGTGCAACCTTGTGTAGCGGTTGGTGTTAGCATTAGCATTTGTCGAAAAAAAGTAGGGTTCCAGGGGTCGCACAGCAATGTGCCACACATCCACACGTTCGTCTCGACGAGCTATACAACATACCAAAAGATAGGCACTACGGAAATTTAAGACTTAAAATCTCTGTTTTGACGCCTTACTAGTCTTATGTAATTTGGGGGGTTTTGAAGACAATCTGAATAAAATGAATTAATTTCATATCCACGCGTTCGTCTCGACAAGCTATAGGCCTACAACATACTAAAAGACGGGCGCATAAAACCTATACATTAAATAACCACCAAAAAAGCCAGTATATATTGTTGTGAGCTTGGCTTGTAGATTTAGACCTATAGGGTTCCAAGAGTGTATATTATATTGCATTGTGTGTATGAGACCATGTGTTGTGGAGGATGATAATATGTTGCGGTGTATGAGACCTTGTCTTGCGGAGGATGATAAAGTGTTGCGGTGTATGAGACCACATGTTGCGGAAGATGATAAAATATGCGGTGTAAGACGGCGCCTTATGTCGAAACCCCCAGCCTTATGTCAAAATGCAAGATGTTCCACCTTTTTTTTCAAAGTCTTCGAAAAACTCCAAAAGACGACCTACTATATATAGCCTTATGTCGAAACGCAAGATGTTCCACTTTTTTTTCAAAGTCTTTGAAAAACCCCAAGAGAGGACATACTATAGCCTTATGTCGAACCGCAAGATGTTCCACCTTTTTTTCAAAGTCTTCGAAAAACCCCAAGAGAGGACATACCCCAACAACATATTATATATAGCCTTACGTCAAAATAAAGGGTGTGCATCTTGTAGAAATGACTGACAGACAATCTGAACAAAGATTTGGATGTCAAAGTCATGTGACCAAAAGGTTATTACATTTCTTAACTTACAGAAATTCATGAAAAATATATTTTGAAGGAAATATTTAAAATAGCTCTATATTGTGACAGTTGTGGTGTATGAGACCCTGTGTTGCGGAGGATGATAAAACATTCCGGTGTAAGACGACATACTATAGCCTTATGTCGAAACGCAAGAAAACGTTGCGGTGTATGAGATCCTGTGTTGCGGAGGAGGATAAAGTGTTGCGGTGTATGAGACCCTGTGTTGCGGAGGATGATCACATTTTGCAGTGTATGAGATCATGTGTTGCGGAGGATGATAAAATGTTGTGGTGTATGAGACCCTTTGTTGCGGAGGATGATAAAATGTTGTGGTGTATGAGACCCTGTGTTGTGGAGGATGATAAAATGTTGTGGTGTATGAGACCCTGTGTTGTGGAGGATGATATAATGTTGTGGTGTGTGAGACCCTGTGTTGCAGAGGATGATAAAGTTTTGCGGTGTATGAGACCCTGTGTTGCGGAGGATGATAAAGTGTTGCAGTGTATGAGACCACGTGTTGCGGAGGATGATAAAACGTTGCGTTGTATGAGACCCTGTGTTACGGAGGATGATAAAGTGTTGCGGTGTATGAGACCCTGTGTTGCGGAGGATGATAAAGTGTTGCCGTATATGAGACTGTGTTGCGAATGATGATAAAGTGTTTCTATGTATGTCGAAAAGCAAGATGTTCCACCTTTTTTTCAAAGTCTTCGAAAAAACCCTTATGTCGAAACCTCCAAAAGACGATAAAGACAAGGTTTCGACATAAGGCTATAGCCATATAGTCGTCCAAAAGATCACATACTATATATAGCCTTATGTCAAAAGTAACCCCCAAAAGACGACATACTATAGCCTTATGTCGAAACCTCCAAAAGACTTTGATGATGATGATAAAAGGTTGAGGTGTGTGAGACCCTGTGTTGCGGAGGATGATAAAGTGTTGTGGTGACAACACAAAGATGATAGTTTTCATAACCGATAATAGATGATACAGTTTGATAGACAACATGACAGATAGATCACTATCTGACAGCAGGACACCGCAGGGAATTGAACCCCGTCCCAGTGAACCAGGAGTTCCATACCAGTGTCTTTTTGAGGTTGTCTTATCGTTGCGTTTGTGTTCTCTTTCTATTAGAGCATACTACATGTGTTAAATACAGTAGCTCTATGTTGTGATAGTAATCATTGCTTTAGAGTGTTTGTTCAGCTCTATATTGTGTCGAAACCTCCAAAATACGGTTAAGGCTATAATGCTATTTTTAGCATTATAGCCTTATGTGGAAACGAAAGATATTCGACCTATTTTTCTCAAAGTCTTCGAAAAACCTCAAAAGACGACATACTATAGTCTTTTGTCTTTTTGGGGGTTTTGAAGATGATCGGAAATTTTTTTTTAACTTGAGCTATACAACATACATATATAGAATATAGATGTATAATTAAGAAGAAAGTATCCAAACATTGCAAAAAAGTAGCTAGAATTTAGCTCAAAAGTGTCTGGAATGTTAAAATTAGCGTTAGGGTTCCAGGGGTAGCACAGCAGGGGTCTGTTCAGGGGTTTTGAAGACAATCGGGAAAAGATTCGATTTAGAATTAAGGAGAAAGTAGCAAAACATTTCTAAAAAGTAGCTAGAAATTAGCTCAAAAGTAGCTGGAATGTTACAATTGGGCACTATCGGAAAATTAAGACTTAAAATCTATGTTTTGACGACATACTATAGTTTTTTGTCTTTTTTGGGGTTTTGAAGACAATCTGAAAAAAATAATTAAACTCATATATACAACATACTAAAAGAAGGGCGCTTAACACGTATTGGTTTCCAAGTTATCGCACAATCTATAGTTAGATTTAGAACTAGAAAAGAAAATTTCTACAAAATTTAAAGTGTGCCTGCAGCTAGCTAAGTGTGTGGAACCTTGTGTAGCGGTTGGTGTTAGCATTAGCATTTTAGCAATAACACATCAGCATTAGCATTAGCATTAGAATTTTTAACATTAGCATTACATTACATTACATTTTTTTAACATTAGCATTTTTATTTGCATTAGCTTTATCATTTTAACATTATCATTAGCATTTTTGCATTAGAATGTTTGGCATCAGCTAGCATTATCATTAGCATTTCTAGCATTAGCATTTCTAACATTAGCATTAGCATTTTTAACATTAGCATTAGTAAACATTAGATGTTTTGCGTCAGCATTAACATTTTTAGCATTAACATTTGTTTGCATTAGCATTTGTTAGCATTAGCATTTGTTAGCATTAGCTTTTTTAGCATTAGCATTTTAACATTAGCATTAACATTTTTAGCTTAGCATTAGCAGAAGTAGCGGTTAACATTAGCGGTTAGCTGTTGGGACTGTGGGACCACCCACTGAGTTTGAGACCAGTAACGTGTTCGGAAGTGGAGCTATGGCTGTTTAAAGCCCAGCCAATAGGAAGGCAGAGGGGGCAG